>NW_025421402.1:0-625000 GCF_011764305.1 Mustela putorius furo | reverse complement strand
TTCAGTTTTTCTCCATTGAGAATGATATTTGCGGTGGGTTTTTCATAGATGGCTTTGATGATATTGAGGTATGTGCCCTCTATCCCTACACTTTGAAGAGTTTTGATCAGGAAGGGATGTTGTACTTTGTCAAATGCTTTTTCAGCATCTATTGAGAGTATCATATGGTTCTTGTTCTTTCTTTTATTGATGTGTTGTATCACATTGACTGATTTGCGGATGTTGAACCAACCTTGCAGCCCTGGAATAAATCCCACTTGGTCGTGGTGAATAATCCTTTTAATGTACTGTTGAATCCTATTGGCTAGTATTTTGTTGAGTATTTTCGCATCTGTGTTCATCAAGGATATCGGTCTATAGCTCTCTTTTTTGGTGGGATCCTTGTCTGGTTTGGGGATCAAGGTGATGCTGGCCTCATAAAATGAGTTTGGAAGTTTTCCTTCCATTTCTATTTTTTGGAACAGTTTCAGGAGAATAGGAATTAGTTCTTCTTTAAATGTTTGGTAGAATTCCCCCGGGAAGCCGTCTGGCCCTGGGCTTTTGTTTGTTTGGAGATTTTTAATGACTGTTTCAATCTCCTTACTGGTTATGGGTCTGTTCAGGCTTTCTATTTCTTCCTGGCTCAGTTGTGGTAGTTTATATGTTTCTAGGAATGCATCCATTTCTTCCAGATTGTCAAATTTATTGCCGTAGAGTTGCTCATAGTATGTTCTTATAATAGTTTGTATTTCTTTGGTGTTAGTTGTGATCTCTCCTCTTTCATTCATGATTTTATTTATTTGGGTCCTTTCTCTCTTTTCTTTTTGATAAGTCGGGCCAGGGGTTTATCAATTTTATTAATTCTTTCAAAGAACCAGCTCCTAGTTTCGTTGATTTGTTCTACTGTTTTTTTGGTTTCTATTTCATTGATTTCTGCTCTGATCTTTATGATTTCTCTTCTCCTGCTGGGCTTAGGGTTTCTTTCTTGTTCTTTCTCCAGCTCCTTTAGGTGTAGGGTTAGGTTGTGTACCTGAGACCTTTCTTGTTTCTTGAGAAAGGCTTGTACCGCTATATATTTTCCTCTCAGGACTGCCTTTGTTGTGTCCCACAGATTTTGAACCGTTGTATTTTCATTATCATTTGTTTCCATGATTTTTTTCAATTCTTCTTTAATTTCCCGGTTGACCCATTCATTCTTTAGAAGGATGGTGTTTAGTCTCCATGTATTTGGGTTCTTTCCAAACTTCCTTTTGTGGTTGAGTTCTAGCTTTAGAGCATTGTGGTCTGAAAATATGCAGGGAATGATCCCAATCTTTAGCCAAAGGGATATTGAAAAAGAAAGCAAACGTTGGTGGCATCACAATTCCGGACTTCAGGCTCTATTACAAAGCTGTCATCATCAAGACAGCATGGTACTGGCATAAAAACAGACCCATAGATCAATGGAACAGAATAGAGAGCCCAGAAATAGACCCTCAAATCTATGGTCAACTAATCTTCGACAAAGCAGGAAAGAATGTCCAATGGAAAAAAGACAGCCTCTTCAATAAATGGTGCTGGGAAAATTGGACAGCCACATGCAGAAAAATGAAATTGGACCATTCCCTTACACCACACACAAAAATAGACTCAAAATGGATGAAGGACCTCAATGTACGAAAGGAATCCATCAAAATCCTTGAGGAGAACACGGGCAGCAACCTCTTCGACCTCTGCCGCAGCAACATCTTCCTAGGAACAACGCAAAAGGCAAGGGAAGCAAGGGAAAAAATGAACTACTGGGATTTCATCAAGATCAAAAGCTTTTGCACAGCAAAGGAAACAGTTAACAAAATCAAAAGACAACTGACAGAATGGGAGAAGATATTTGCAAACGACATATCAGATAAAGGACTAGTGTCCAGAATCTATAAAGAACTTAGCAAACTTAACACCCAAAGAACAAATAATCCAATCAAGAAATGGGCAGAGGACATGAACAGACATTTCTGCAAAGAAGACATCCAGATGGCGAACAGACACATGAAAAAGTGCTCCATATCACTCGGCATCAGGGAAATACAAATCAAAACCACAATGAGATATCACCTCACACCAGTCAGAATGGCTAAAATCAACAAGTCAGGAAATGACAGATGCTGGCGAGGATGCGGAGAAAGGGGAACCCTCCTACACTGTTGGTGGGAATGCAAGCTGGTGCAGCCACTCTGGAAAACAGCATGGAGGTTCCTCAAAATTGTTGAAAATAGAACTGCCCTATGACCCAGCAATTGCACTATTGGGTATTTACCCTAAAGATACAAATGTAGTGATCCAAAGGGGCACATGCACCCGAATGTTTATAGCAGCAATGTCCACAATAGCCAAACTATGGAAAGAACCTAGATGTCCATCAACAGATGAATGGATCAAGAAGATGTGGTATATATACACAATGGAATACTATGCAGCCATCAAAAGAAATGAAATCTTGCCATTTGCAACAACATGGATGGAACTAGAGCGTATCATGCTTAGCGAAATAAGTCAAGCAGAGAAAGACAACTATCATATGATCTCCCTGATATGAGGAAGTGGTGATACAACATGGAGGCTTAAGTGGGTAGAAGAAGAATAAATGAAACAAGATGGGATTGGGAGGGAGACAAACCATAAGTGACTCTTAATCTCACAAAACAAACTGAGGGTTGCCGGGGGGAGGGGGTTTGGGAGAAGGGGGTGGGATTATGGACATTGGGGAGGGTATGTGATTTGGTGAGTGCTGTGAAGTGTGTAAACCTGGTGATTCACAGACCTGTACCCCTGGGGATAAAAATATATGTTTATAAAAAATAAAAAATTAAAAAAAAAAAAAAGAAACGTGATGAATAAAATCTTCCCAATAGACACAATACTAAGTAAAAATGCCTATCATTTATTTAAGATATATTTATATATTAAAAAAAAATAAAAATACATTATTCTCAAAAATATAAACTTAGGGGTACCTGGGTCACTCAGTTGTTAAGTGTCTGCCTTCAGTTCAGGTCATGATCCCAGAGTCCTGGGATCAAGCCCCGCATCGGGCTCCCTGCTCAGTAGGAAGTCTGCTTCTCCCACTCCCTCTGCTTGTGTTCCCTCTCTCACTGAGTCTCTCTCTGTCAAATAAATAAATAAAATATTAAAAAATATATATATATATAAACTTAAAAGACAAATAAAAAATAGGAAATCACTTATCACTGATGTTAGAGAGACCAAGGGCTGATATAGTAAACATAAAAAGACCTCGTAAAAGCAGATTACCAAAAACACTAGCTCTCTGGAATGAAAATGAAAATGGGCAAAATATATGGTTAGGCAAGGCACAGGAGGAAATACTCACCTGGAAGTAAATTAAGGAAAGAAATTCAGCAGAAAGAAGTGTAAACTTAATTGTATGCTTTTCCTACTTATTAGTTTGACAAATATGAGGAAGAAAGTGATATTTGGTGTTAGCAGAGATTTGGAGAAATGTACTCTTGGAGAGCTGGTGGGTATGTAAATTGGTATAATCTTCCTGGTGGTAACATGGCATGAAAATAGTTCTGATCCTTTCACTCACTAATTCCCCTGGTAAGGTGTTATCTTAGAAAAATAATCCTAGATGTAGACAAAGATTTATATGGTCTGATATATATAATATTAATAAAATTAGAGATGAGAGAAAATAATAAATTTTAGAACATACATAATGGAATATTATGTAATCACTAACAATTATATTTTCAAACTGTATTTAAACAGGTGGAACAACATCCATAAAGTTAAAGAAAAGGAAGGAAACCTAAACCACTGTAAAATGATACTAATTGTGAGTCTCCGTGTTTGTCTATATAAAATATATGTATACATAAAGAAAAGAAGATAGGAAATAAAGTGTCAACAGTTTATGTCTCATGGTACCATTATTTTCTTTATACTCTACTTAAAAAAAATTCTGTATTCCAGATGGTTCTGAACACTATGATTTCATCTAGGTAAATTATGAGTGCTTACTGAGAATAATATATAAAAGTTAGAGTTGTATTAAGACAGTAGGGTAATGGAATTTATTATTACTTTAAATAATTTTAGTATGCCATTTTTAAATCTAAGAAAATGGGAATTTATGGAGAGTTGAAGACCAAGATACTTTAATATTTCTAAGTATTCTAATGGACTTTTTTGTTGGGAAACTATTATTACAATAAAATCCAGGTAAAAGTATAGCAAATATGGCTCCATTTCCTACAGTTTTTTTTTGTTTTTGTTTTTGTTGTTTTTTCTCTTTGCTTGCCTGGGTTTAAGAATGAGTTTCAGAAATGTCAACTCATATTTTCCCTAAAAGATCTTTGAAAAATGAAGTACTCTGCTATATATTTTTAAGTTGACATCTACAATTTTGTTTTACATTAATGAATAACATAGAATAATAGTAATTTCTGATGAATTAGAAATGTTTAAAATTTTAAAGTAAGTTGGTTAGATTACTTTCTAAATGTATTCAGTGGATTCAAAATAGCTTAGCCCTACAGTCTTGCTTTGTGGCCCATGGACTACGGAATTCAGAAGACCCTTTCAGGTTATTTGCCAGGTTAGTGATATTTTCATAATGGTAATAGTTATTTGCCTTTTCCCACTGGGTTGGCCTTTATACTATTGATGTAAAAGCAATGATGGATAAAACGGCTGGCACTGAATGAAGTGGTGGGGGGGTGGGAGGTTGGGGTACCAGGTGGTGGGTATTATAGAGGGCACAGATTGCATGGAGCACTGGGTGTGGTGCAAAAATAATGAATACTGTTGTGTTGAAAATAAATAAATGTAATTAAAAAAAAAACAAACGGCTAGCACTTTAGCATGAATCGAGATAGGCAGTCAACTGCATTCGTTATTGGTGAGTGTAACCTCCTCGCCACACAATCATGGTAAAAAAAATGACAGTTGCATTTAAGAATGTCCTTTACTTTTATTAATCTTGACCCTTGAGGATACATATTTTTGATATTCTGTGTGCCAACATATGAAGACAAGTAGTTACTTCAAGGAAAAGCACTTTGCAATTGATAACTGAGCTAGTTACTTTTTTTTTTCTCATGGAATCACATTTTACCTGAAAGAACTATTGTCAGACAAACCGTGGTTCTTCGGACTTGGATGTTTGTTAGACTTTTTTTTTTTTAAATGATTTTATTTATTTACTTGAGAGAGAGAGAGACTATGAGAGGGGAGAAGGTCAGAGGGAGAAGCAGACTCGCTATGGAGCTTGGAGCCCGATGCGGGACTTGATCCAAGGACTCCAGGATCATGACCTGAGCCGAAGGTGATGCTGTGACCATGACTTGCTCTTAAGCACATCAGTTTAGGAAAATATATATGGACTATGTGGGTCTGGAAGTTGATTACCTTCAAACTAAAATAAGCTGCTACATCATTCTTTTCAATGTATCCTATGGAATCTAAATATCAGAGCAATTTGTTACTCATTTCACTCATTTTATAAAATACATGGAAAAGCTCTTCTTTTATAGTTGAAATTTATCATTTCATTTCTTAATTAAATTCATATTTTATCCTTTATGCTTGAAAGCTTTTTACTAATCTCTCTGCAATGGAAGTGCCTTCCACTAGGGAGTACCTGGACGGTGGTTTGAAGATCTCTTTCTTAGAAATTCACTGTAGGAATGTGAGCTACACCTGGTGAGACATCCAGTTCTCCTGATGCCTTCTTTAAGGCTGCCAAACATTGCAGTGGGATTCGTTAATTTTGCTTTCAGTTTTGGTGGGTTTCTTATGTTAGAATGAAGGTCGACTAAGGACTACTTAGACTTTCTGCAAATTCCCTGGACTCGAATTTCTATTTCAAATATTGAAGGCAAAGATTTTTTTTTCTCCCCGCCCTCTTGCACAACTTTAAGGGAAGGAGGGAGGTATTGACTCAAGCTATTCATCTGTAGACTGATCTTAGCAGGAATATAAGAGGTTCATGCTTTTGAACTTCTTTTGATCTTAATCCCAAATGCCTCCCTATTCAGAGCCTTGGTGCTTAAAATTCTCCCCCAAAGGGTGCATTTGCCTTAGACTAGCCTTCTTGTTGCTTTTTCTCTACCAGTGAAGTGATAGGGTCAAAGAACCCAGGACAGTTGGTCCTGACAGAAGTATTGAAGGAAGATAGAAACTTAGAGAGGAGGTAGGTACAGTCTTAAGAATGGAGAGGAGGCTCTTTTGAAGTTCTAAGACCAACTACAACATGTGTGTCACCAAGCAGTTCTCATATACCAGCAGGGCATCCTAGAATTCACCTGAGTTCAGGCACTATCTACATAGCATCCGCTCAGCTGATGGCTCAATCTTTCAAGTCGGACTCCCAACCATAGACACCTTGGATCCCAGTCAAAAGCCCAGGTTCTCACCTGTCCTTTTGACCAACTGGCTACAAATCAGAAGTTCCTGCAACCTGTTCGATTAATTTACTTGAGTGGCTCATAGCGCTCAGAAAAACATTTTACATACTAGAATGCTGGTTTATTATAAAAAGATACGACTCAGGAATAGCCAGATGGAAGAGACACACAGAGCCAGGTATGCGGAAAGGGGCAGGGCTGCTGTGCCTTCTGAGTATGCCAGTGTCCCCAAATCTCCGTGTATTCACCAACCCAGAAGCTCTCTGAACCCCAGTCCTTTTGGATTTTTTATTAGGAGGCATCATTACTTAGGCATGATTGATTAAATCAATGGTCACTGATGACTGATTCAAGCTTCAGCCCCTTTCCTCTTTCTGGAGGTCAGGGGATGGGACTGGGACATGGTTGATTCCCCTGGCAACCAGCCTTCATTCCCTATGTGAAGTGTCAAAGTCACCTCATTAATATAAGGATAGGTATCTTTATGGCTTTCATAAGGAAATTCCAAGGATTTTAAGAGCTGTGAGCCAGGAACAATGGAGAAGACCAAATATATATGAAAAATCTGAATGCTCAAATAGATATATTTTTATAAATAGCAGTATCTCATAGACCAAACATAAAGCAATCTGACTTCATGATTTTGCCTCAGACTAACTGTGAAACTATTATAAATTAAAAAGCCTAGTGTTAGAATCAAAATTCCATCAAGGAGGACTGTGTAGAGAGGAAATTTTGGATGGGATTCCAAATATCTGAGTTTGTCATTTGTCAACACATTGAGCAGTCTTATATTTATATTAAGGGAGTTTGAAATTCCTTATGTCTTATAATAGGACCTTTGTAAGTGGACTATGTGGATTGTGTTTAAAGACAAAACCAATTTGACCATTTTAACTAAACTGAAGAGTTTTCCATCTCAATTGACTTGTAAAAGATAGAAATGTTAATGCAGGATGACACTGTTTAGTAATGATTTTCCTCTGAGGACCACATTTTCATGTGTCCAAGTCATTTTTATGGCTTACATAAAAAACTATGCCACATGGCTTATGTATGTACAGGTATTGCTTTGAAGACAAGCACAGGTCCTCACCTGCTAAGCCTATGTTGGAATTTATTTTAATTCGTAGTATAGAAGAAACTAGTGACCAGAAAAGACTGTCAGATTCACACATCATGCCCAGAGATTCATTAAAGTGAACTGGGTCACATATAAATTAATTTTCTAGTGAGTGTATTAAAATATGATTAAAATCATAGGCAGAAAGTTAGATATCATTTAGTTTGTATTTATAACTTACACTTATAAAATTATATATTAGCCAACCTAAAAATTGGCTGTCATGATTAATATAATCAAATACATACAATCAAATATATGTGTAATCAAAAGGTGGTCATGTGTATTGTGGGCTTTGGAGTTTGAATTTTGGGTTTGAATTTTGACTATGACACTTGCTTTGGTCTTTGAACAAATTTACTTAACTTCCTTTTGACTTAGTTTCTGTATCGGTAGAGTGGGAGATTTTAGAGATCCCTCATAGAGATGTTGTAAATGTTGAATGACATAGTCCAAATGAGGTGCTTGGCATAATGTCTGACATGCTAAGTGTTCAGTACACATTGGCTAAATTGCTTTTATTTATAAATTAAGGATTTGAAACAAATTGCTTATTTTTTTGCAGTGATGTAGAATATATACTCAAGTAATAGTAGAGCTTGATATAGTCAAACATCAGTTGATAACAGGGGTAAAGAAATACACATATATTATGTCTAAGTAAATGGGTCAGCATAAACTAGAGGCTCGGTTAAGCTCAATGAGCTGCTCTGTATGAACCTGAGTGTGACGATGTAGTTGCCATGTGGGAACAAGGCCAGGACTCATTGAGACAAAATGAAGTCTTAAGGTACCAGGCTTTCAACTCATATTATCTACAGTGAAAACCTCCCTGCTACATTGATGCTTGAAGGTTTTTTTATTTTTTTAATTTAATACAAATCCATCTCCTTTTATTTATTTTTTAAAATATGAGCAGGGGAGAATATTATAATCATTCTTCATAAAACACTATATTGTAAAGAGTTTTTGTAAATGTCCACAGACGTCCTTAGCTGGGAATGAATCTGTTTGAATAAAACCAGCAATCTGAAGGTAATTAAAGTAGTTTTGTAAGGTGCAATAAACATCCATTGTTGGGTCTACGGAGCATTAGTTTATGCTATTGTGAAGAAGATGTCTTTTTAGGCCCTGAGCTGTTTTGAAAAATTTCAGAGGCCACAAGTCTGAAAAAAAACAAGGACAAGATAATGACTGGAGACACAATTAATCCTGGTGCCTCTGTATAGTACAAACTGTTACATCAAGCGAAGAAAAAGCTGGGCAAGGGTTATAGAAGGAGAAGTTAATGCATAGTCTTTAAAAAAAAAAAAAAGCTTCTACATAGAGGACTAAATGGGTAGCGTGAACAATAGCGGAGAAATTCAACTAGCCTGAGACAATACATTGTGTTATAAAGAAAGGGAAAACGAATTTAAAGTGTTTGCAGAAAATATGAGATATAATTTGTGTCAATGTGTATGGGAAGACAAGATTGAATTCGGGTAAATACTTTTGTTTCTTTAGGCCTGACCTCAGTTGGTGTCAAGATTTCAAAAGCCCGTGCACCACGTCACACATTCCTGACTCAGAATTCTCGCCCAGCATGTGAAGGGGTTGCGTGTTACGAGGAGCCTGGAAGAAATGGCTGGGGCACACTCCGAAGGTCAGCTTTTATCTGGCAGCAACTTTTTATTACTTTTAACTCTTTTTCAAGCTTCCTTCACAATGGGCTATGTTTATGAGGATGAACAGGGAGAAACAAGACACTTTTCTGGGTCTGACTCCTATCCTAATGGCCTCTAAATTTGGTACCTGATTTTGGAAATTAAATCTACCTCTTTTTTTTGTTTTTAAGATTTTATTTATTTATTTGACAGACAGAGATTACAAGTAGGCAGAGAGGCAGGCAGAGAGAGAGGAGGAAGCAGGCTTCCTGCAGAGCAGAGAGCCCGATGTGGGGCTCGATCCCAGGGCCCTGGAATCATGACCTAAGCTGAAGGCAGAGGCTTTAACCCACCGAGCCACCCAGACACCCCTAAATCTATCCTTTTAATATGAAATAGTTAACTTCTCCACCTGGAAGCTGAGTTCTTAAGCAGAGATCTTTCAGCTTCTCTGCTGCCCACCCCTTTGCTCACAAAACAGATTCAGTCAGCGTTTTAGGAAAACCTCATTTTTTATCCGTGACCATTTCACATGGGATTTAAAATAAAACAATGGAGTATTCAGTTAGCCCCAGTGACCTCTTCTAGATTCCAGGGTAGGCATTTAATGTCTGTTATTTGAACACCTCATAACTTCAGACAAGTCGGAAGTGTCTTCTTGCTCTTGCATTCAGTTGGTTGGAGCTGGGCTCAGTTAAAGCAGTCCTTCTCCAAGTTGTATGAAGTGACTATACCAATCCAAATCAAGTGTTTTCCCCCTCATTCTCACCAATCACTTGCTGGGTTTTACACATGGAGACAACCGTGTCAATCTATAGATCTTGGGACATATCTTTTCGTATCTATTTTCAGCCACTATTCCTTTTAGGCTGGACACAGTTTGGCCCCTGAAGAATCAAGCATTGGTCTCCAGGAAAATCAGGATGCCTCACCTGAACACCTATGGCTTGAACATGTCATTTTGCATCATATACTGAAATCTTTGGCACACCTAATAACTATAGTTTTCTGAATGAATCTCTGGGTTCTCAGTCATAGCCATTTTCCATCAAAAACAGCAGTGATTCTGGGCTAAAAGTCTAATGTTTGCATTCCCTTGGAAGAGGGCTACTAAGTTTAGCAGAAGGCAAACAAACAAACAACAATAATGAAGGTTTCCCAGTTAAATTTGAATATCAAGTAAATCTTGATTTTTTTTAACTTTAAAAATGTATGATACAATAATGACATGCTTATATAAAAAAAATTCACTGTTTATCTGAAATTCAGATTTAACCAAGTACCTATTTTATTTGGCAGCTCTGTCTTAGAACCACGATGGAAATCAGTTAGGAAAGAATGTCTCTCTTTCACAGCTGAAGTAATTGAGGCCTAGAGGGGAAAAATAGCTTTTCTTCAGGATCCCAAAGAGTTGCTGCGTTCGGTCACTTTGCTGTGTGGCACCTTTAGACACAGCTGAGAGGGGGCAAGGTGGTCATGGACATTGTCACAGGCTCATATTCATTTTGATTTTACTGTTCTTGGTCTGCCATACTTGTCACAAAAATACATATTCAGATAACTGCCAGTTGAGAAAGCTCTATTCTAATATTTTGTCATCGTGGGTAAATTATTGGTTTACTGGCTTATTTACTTTTCCCTCATGGAATGAGACTATATTGGTAGAATTTCAGGCATCATTTTGTGGTAAATGGAGGACAAAATTTGAGGTTGAGGTGTGGGTTTTCAAAATATTACTACATTGGGCCAAATTTCAGTACCCTAAATATTAATGCTATAAGCCTGCAGTTGATGTCTTGGCAAACTTAACAATATCTAGATAAATGGCAAGTTTATCCCTTTGCCCCAGGCTCTGGGATAGGGGATTCAGAATATATACTTTACCCCCAATATTATATTATGAAATTTTTTGAATATAGCAAACTTGAAAGAATTATGCAGTGAATAGCAATATACCTTCTACCTAGAGTCTACAATGAACATTTTGCTGTATTTACTTTATTGTGTGTCTGTCCATCTTTTCATCCATCTATCCATCTATCAAGTCATCTTATCTCTGATGCATTTCAAGGTAAGTTAACATTTGTATACTTCATGCCTAAACATTTCAGCAGGTACATCACCAACCAGAACTCATTTGTTTATTGTTTTGAAGGTAAAAGTTACATATAGTAAAAGGCACAAATCTTAAGAGCACCATTTGGTACATTTTGACAAATATATACTCTTTTGCAACCTATAGGTTACACAGATTATGTCTGTGTAAGATACAGAACACTATCATCAGTATAGAAAGTCTCTTTATGACTCATTCTAGAATAAGCAATTGCTGTTCTGATTTTTTTCATTATAGATTAGTTTTGTCTGTTTAGAACTTCAGAGAAAGAGAATCACCCAAAATGTACTCTTCTGTAAGGTTTCATTCACTCAGCACGTGTTTGAGGTTTATCTGTGTTGTTGGATGTATCAGTAATTTGTTTCTTTTTATTGATGAGTAGCATTTCATTCTATGACTATACCACAGAATGGTTAGCCATCCCTCTATTGAAAAATACCTGGGATGTTTCCAATTCCTGATTATATAATTTTTTATAAATCCCCAATTTTACATCTTATGGACGTGTTTTCTTCCCCTCTCCCTACCAAATATCCCATCCCCGACCTTTGAAATAAACACTCAAAAGAGTGGAATCAACCAGGTTTGGGAAGCATTTTACTAACTTTTGTTATTTTGAAAAATATTGGTTATCTTATTGATTACCTACTAGCTTTTATCGGTAAACTTTTCTAGTTTGCAAGTCTAGACTGTCTTTAATTTTTCTCTTAACTTCTTACTTTGCTCTTAGTTCTCAAAGGATCTAGATCCTCTCTAAATGGTTGAGACCAGTAAAAAGGCACTCTGGATCTCTGCAACTTGCTTAGAATAAGTCCTCATTCTGTTCTGGATATGGAACACCTGTGGTAGGGTCTTTCTCAGAGTCACATAATATCATGAGGAAATGTGTCATTGCCTTATTTTCTTAGTCATTGAGCATGTATTAAGTGGATGCTATATGCTGTTCTCTGAGAATATAAAGATAATAAAGCTTGGCCCCTGATTCAAAGAGCTCGAGACTTAATGGAGAGATAGACAAGACAGATGGCCTTTTCAGTACAAGGTGGTAAATATTTTGGTAGGGATAAATACAGGGTGCTGATAGGAGAACCTTGAAAATGCCCTTGACCCAGAGTAGGGTACATCAAGTAAGAGTTTCCAGAGGATCTGAAGACTGTGTTATGTTATGATGGACCCAGGAGCAGTTGAAGAGCAGGTAGTGTGTTTCAGACAGAGAGGCTCCGATGAAGTCAGTGTTGGGGGCAGGAGACTGTGAGTAGCTTTGAAAGTTCAATGTCAGTAGGTGAGGTTAAAGAGAAGGAAGGAGGCAGAGCATAATGGGCTTTCAGATTAAGTGAAGGGTGACTTTATATTCTGAAAAGTTTGTGCACCTATTTGTATTCATATAAGGAGTAGGTGATAGACCGCCAGTTATTTCTGTACCCATTTTGATAAACTGAAAAGAACCTCAGCTCAGTGGCTTCAGCATGTGTTCACTTTTCAAAATAATGTTCACAATGAGTGTAAGATGTCTAACTGGTGAGGCTGCATGAGATTTTCTTAAAAAAAAAAAAAAAAGGCTGAGTATTAGGACATACTTGAAGGGAAATTTCAGAATCTTTGCTAGAACTGGGTAACTGCTGACCCCAGCATCCTTAAATTAACCTCTCAGGAAATGCAAGATTTATAAGTTGTGGGCCTTTTTTTTTTTCTTTTGAAAAAAGGTCTTAATAATTCAAAGAACTTTTTAATGATTTTAAAAGTGCATGTTAAGTACTTGATGGATTGGATCAATTCAGCCTTTGTAGTGCTGTGTGTGGACTTCCTCCTCTCTACATATGGAAATTCGACAGATGTACAGAAATGCTACACAGGATGGGATGTTTCTTTATGACATTTCCTTGTGCATTTCATTGGAGAAAAGAAATGTGTATATGCACTTTATAGTTAGTCATTAACTATAAAAACGAGCTTATTCACAAACCTGCTTTGATCTGAATTTCCTGTGATTTATCTTTTGTGTCTTAGCATGCACTGAACTCCCGATTGTTATTAACTCCCCAAATATTTACATCACTCCAGATAATCAATGCTTATCACAGTCAATACAGATGTTACAAGATCCTAGAAGAAAGATAGTGTCAGCATAACATTTTAATTATTATAGCATGTGTTTTCAACTGCATCTTTTGTTTACAGCATCTGCTAACACAGCTACTGTGTATATGTAATACATAGAAAGTATTAAAATGGTAGAACATGTAAATTATAGCTTTTCCCACCAAAGACTAGAAGCAGTAGTGTGCAAACACTTGAAGGTATTAACGCTTGTTTAATTAATTTAAATCATGCTGCTAAGACCATATTTTCACTTTCTGTTCCCCTGAGCCCGTACTCTCTGCATGATTACTCAACTGTTATGTCAGACAAATTTGCTTGTGGATATTTTAATGATACAAAATATCTGATTTAAACTAACATGTCACTTCTGTTAACGAAATTGGGAGATGGACCACCGTGAGAAAAAAAATAATTTCACTTTATCTGTTGGGCAAAATCTTGCTTGATTTGTACATTTCATTTTCAAGCATCACGCTTCAGCTTTTACTATGCTGAGAGTGAAGTGCTGCCAAGCTCTGTGAGACCTAGATTACATACTTCCTTGACACCCCCCTGCCCCCCACACCACTCTTGGAGGGGTGCAAACGGCATATTGGGGACGGAATGACCAGGATCAGGTTGCCGGGGTAACCTTGTCCAGGTTCTCCGCCATCACACCTCACCAGCTCCCTTGTAAATGGTGCAGTTCTGCCAAGGTAGGGCCACATTCACTCTTACTGGAAGAGCTGTGGTTTTATATCAAGCTGCTGAGACAAAGGTAACAGCATGAAAGTTACAATGCGTGGAGGGCGTGGGATAGAAGGACTGACCCGCAGCTCCATCCCTGCGTCTTCACCTGAAAACTAGATGCAGGCGGCAGTGAGAGCTTGCTGATGGTTGAAAGTTGAAGGTCTGGCTTCTTTCACTTGTGTCTTAGGATGAATATTTGCTCTGAAAGAATAAAATGGCTGCAGACTTTCCTGGCTGTGAGGCTGGGCAAACTGCAAACTACAGCTTCTATAAATGAGAGATATCAGAGGGACTCAGTTTTTAAACTGAAACACCAGAGGAAATAAGCGGTAATACTGAAGCTCTAGTTTTAATGGGAAGCCCGTGATGATAGCTAAGAATCACCCCCCTCCCCCGCCCCGCTTTTTTTGTATCCACTGAAATGAGGGTTTAAGGAAAGAAACCATCTCTCAAAAGGAAGGACCTCTGTCATAGAGAAGACTAGGAGGACTGTTCTGCTTTTTAGGCTTCCTGTCTTCTCCAAGGCCCTGACTTGGCCACATTCTTTCAACCAAACGTGTTTCTAGATAATTTCCCTTTTTCAGGTCAAGATGCTGAATGTGTGGGCTAGCTTCAGATCGGCGCTAGCTTCTGCCTTATGGAAAAGTCATTATCACAGCCGTGCAAGAAATCCTGTGAGGTGCTGGGAGGCCATGAAGGCAGGTGGTGGCATCTTCTATTCTTGAAGGAGCTTGGGAATTTTACCAAAGCCCAACTAAATAGGAACCATTCTGGAAAAATGGGTATAGGATTTACTTCAACTTAAAATAAAAATAAGCAAACGCAGTAGAATCCTCTAGGGAGACAATAACACATCCCCACAGATTCTCCATTCTGCTCCGTAAAATACCATCATCACTAGGTTCCTCTCATTGTTATTATTATTGTTCTTTTGGTTCCCTTGATTATTTCACCCAAACTAGAATACTGCACATTAACTTCGTTTCTGAGAGTTTTGCCTTTGGTTCAATTATTCATTAGTCATCATTTTTTGAGCTTCTACAGCTCAAATTTATGAACAACTGAAGAGATCATGATGGTAAAATGAGGGAAGTGAAAATAACAGAGATGTGCATGAGACATTACTGAGATAGAGTTTGGGGCCTGAATCCAGCTAGGAGCAGAAGTTGGTCAAGAAAAGCTTCCTAAAGGTCGGTTGGTTTTGCTGGAGGTTGAAGAGATTAAAAAGGGGAAGCGAGAAAAGACTGCCTCTGTGGGCAGGGTCATCTGACGGGGTAAGGGCTTCCCTATAACACCAATTTATAGTAAGTTTTCTAGATACAAAACTAAAATGTACTTACATTTTGAAGATTCTTTACATATTAGAATGGAAGACAAAAGTTGCAATCACTTGCCAGGATTGAATTTCAAATATCTTAAGTAACAAAGGTGTTTTTGGATCAGTCTTCACTTTGTGGAATTCCATTAGTGTGTACCACCTAAAGTCACACTCATTGTCTCTCTTTCCGTAGAAGAGCGATTCTTCAGTCACCAAAGCAATTGTCAGTGTGCGAATCAATTTTTTTAAGGGAATCAAGTAATATATAAATGTTGTTTTTCTTTAATATTTATTTTGACCCAAGTCGTCAGGATTTACTAATTTTTTTTTATTATTTTGGACCATGAGAACTTGGAATTAATACTATATTAGGACTTGGTGTGATTTTTAAAATGAATAATATTGTTAAGAAGTTAATGGAAAGCAGTTTATGTACTAATTTGAAATTACGACTATGGCATTTTTAAAAGTTCAATCTTCCAGGGGATGGACTCCAAAGATACAAATCACGTTCTTCCAAATAATGAATTTGCATTTCTTTGAAATATTTCATACTGTAAACTTTTCTCCAAGATTAGTTCTCAGTTCATTAATACTTTATTTCTCTTGTGAAATATTTGAACTAGTGTTTCTGTAGTACATATGGCATAGATATTGTCTATGTGCTATAAGGTTTTGAGAAATCAAATACTGGGTTGGGACAGACAGTCTCTCAGACACTATGAAGTGCAACTCCAGGGGGCGCCATATACAGAAATTCAGCTGAAAGGAAACCAGTTCTTGAAATTATGCGAAGCGGCTGCCCTTGGGGGCTGGGACGTGGGGCATGGGGAATGATGTTTTCTAAAAAACAAACTCCCACACTGAATCAACTGGTTATTTAATTGATAAGCTTTCCTAAATTCTTTTTGAAGAAATCCTAGTTGAAAGGGTTGTTTGAAGTATTTTTGGACCAAAAGTTTCTGTAGTCTAAGTTTGAGAAACTCTGGGATAAACAAGTTTTTCTCTGTAGGAGCTCCCATAGTTTTAAAAATGCTTGTGTGCTCTGTGTATCTACAAGTGAGGATTGTAATAGGCATTACTTCTAAGCTTATTTGACCGTAGAAATGTGTATTGATTGATTGCGTAATACTGATGTATTTAAGGTCTCATCTATCTGGTGTTTGGTTATCACAGTCGATCAGAATGACACTCCATTTTCATGGATCCCAAAGAATAGGCAAGGAATATAGAATGGGAAATTCTGACTAAGAAACAAGGGAAGAATGCTCCAGGTCTCTAAACTATAAGATGAAAAATGGGCATTTGACTGTATCTCTCCAAGTCTTTTAAGTCCTACTTCCCTTAATGATGCTATGCTATACTGCATATAAAGATATATATGCATATGAGATGATATATTGTATTGCTATCCTCCCACCTATTAAATGATAACAATGCAGCTTAATAAATGAAAAATCCAGGGTGCTGTAATCTCAAATAGAAGCTTCACATTAAGATACATGCATGCAGGTATATGTTGTGACTTATAAATAATATGGGTTAATGTAATATTTTTGATGATACTCGGAGCAAAGACCTCCCCCCCACCCCCTTCCCCTGTCTGGTGACAGTGTGTATCCTCAGTTGTTTAAGATACTAAATGACTTGAAAATGATTTAGGAAACATGAAATTTCAATTCTCAGTCTTTGATTTGTTAAATGAAAAGAAATGCCCCAGCAACCATTCGTGTTTGTCCCATGGACAGTGATGAATCAGAACGCTGTGGCTCTCCGTGTGGAAAACTGTCCCAGGCTGCTCCGTCAGCCATGGCGACTTCGACTGCAGACTTTCTGTTTCACATCTGAACATAACTTTCTTTCTGAGTGGCTTAGAGTGAAGTTTTGTTTTGAACAGTAGATACTTCAGTTCCCCAATTCCATGATTTGCTGGCGAGGGTAAAGAAATCATTATTTTATGATCGCATATTTTCATTTTTGTTCACTCAGTCATTACGGTTAGTTAAGGATAAGATCGTTTATCACTTACAATGCCACATGGATTTGACAATTTTCTGAATTGTTTTCCTTTGACATTGTGAAACGAAACCCACATTTTTTAGAATCACACACCAAACTTAATAAAAATGAAGTGTTAGAAATCAATTCAAATGTTAAATACAAAGGACATCCTTGGCTCATTAAGTAAAAATATCTCATTTAATGAGCAGGAAAGCACTGGAGCACACTGAACCCTGACACAAAGCAAATTATTTAAGTGATAAATTATACTTTATGGGGAGTGTAAAAGTTAATAATACTCAGGGGCATGGTAATAAATGCAGAGGTGTAACTGACTTCATCGACTGCTTTACCTACAAACATGCCATATGTACTTAGTTACTTGGGATGATCATAAAAAGAAAGAATAGGAACTACACAAAGATTCACAAAGCGACCTTAGTACGATTATTTTTTAACTTGCATCCATGACAGATTGTTTGAAGAGATCCTTTCTCCTGTTTTTCCTGTCATTTGCAACATTGTGCTTCTTCCATTTTTGTTTTCACTTTTGGTCAAGTATTTGACCTTGTAGCAGTTAGACTGCAGCCTGCTTCTTATCTCTTGGCAGGCCTCATAAAATCAGCCATGCATTCATCCTCTCTGGTGGCCCACAAATGACCTCAGACCTCACTTCAAGAGGACCAATGTGTCGTATGCAGAAATGGGTGGGTTAGCTTCGAATGCCCCCCCCCCCACCTCACCCCGCTACCCCGGCTCTTCCCTAAGCAAACATTTCTTGGTGGTGGTGAGCAGATCCATAAACAAGTGTGGTCCAGAACCTCCATCCATGCTTTGCTCAGATGCACTGAGACGTGTTTGCCAGAGCTGTCTCCACGCCATAGGGGAGCAGGGAAGAGTTGCTGCGCTTGTCTGGATCATTGGGAATACAGACTGAGCGTGAAGTGCCAGGAAAGGAGCTGTCTTTTTTTAAAATTTAAAAAAAAAATTATTTTTTTTTAATTTAAATGATACCTATGTATTTTTCTGTTTTGAAATGAAATTTTCTTCACTTTTTTTCCCCCCTTGATCTTTGCCTGCTTTTGGATTATGAGCAAATTCTAATGCCATATAATCTTGCCTTTGTAGAGGTAGATTCTAGATGAAAATGTAGCTTATTGATACTACACGAATGATTTTTTTTCCCTCCTGGATTTGGAAGATAATACAGTTTGGAATCTTTATTCAAAGCTGGCTTTGGGGGCGCCTGAGTGGGTCAGTGGGTTAAAGCCTCTGCCTTCGGCTCAGGTCATGATCCCAGGGTCCTGGGATCAAGCCCCACATGGGGCTTCTCTGCTCAGCAGGGAGCCTGCTTCCTCCTCTCCCTCCGTCTCTCTCTGCCTGCCTCTCTGCCTACTTGTGATCTCTCTCTATGTCAAATAAATAAATACAATCTTTAAAAAAAAAAAAAGGCTGACTTTAGTTTGTGAAACTGCTTTGAGGTCAGTTGCAGGATGGAGAGTAGAAAATTCCCATAATGCCAGAGCAAATATGACTTCCAGTGGTGTTTCATGTTTCTGAGCCTTTGCAGATTTTTTTTTAAGATTTTATTTATTTATTTAATTAACAGAGAGAGACAGTGAAAGAGGGAACACAAGCAGAAGGAGTGGGAGAGCAAGAAGCAGGCTTCTCACTGAGCAGGGAGCCCGATGTGGGATTCGATCCCAGGACTCTGGGATCATGACTTGAGCTGAAGGCAGATACTTAACCAACTGAACCACCCAGGTGCCCCACCTTGCAGATTCTCTTTTCTTTGCCTGGTTGCTTTTCCCTCTTGTCCATTCATCAAGGTTCAATTGATGTTTCAGACCTCACTCAGAAATGGATTCCTCTGACCATTCTTATCCTTTCTCTCTTCAGGTTGAGTTAATTATTTTTTTCTATGCTACTTCTTTTTTTTTTTTTTTAAGATTTTTTTTTTTTAAAGACTTTATTTATTTATTTGACAGACAGAGATCACAAGTAGGCAGAGAGGTAGGCAGAGAGAGAGAGAGAGCAAGGGAAACAGGCTCCCTGCTGAGCAGAGGTCCGGCTTCGATCCCAGGACCCTGGGATCATGACCTGAGCTGAAAGCAGAGGCTTTAACCCACTGAGCCACCCAGGCACCCTCTATGCTACTTCTTAAAAAAGATTTTATTTATTTGAGAGAGACAGAACACGGCACAAGGTGGGGCCAGGGCAGAGACAGAGGGAGAAGCAGACTCCCTGCTGAGCAAGGAGCCCAACACACGACTCTATCCCATGACGCCTGGGATCATGACCTGAGCCAAAGGCAGACACTTAACTGACTCAACCACCCAGGTGCCCCCTGTCTATGCTACTTAAAAAAAAAAAGATTTTACTTTTTATTTGGCAGAGAGAAAGAGAGAGAGAGAGAGAGAGCACAAGAAGGGGGAGCTGCAGGCCAAGAGACAGGGAGAATCATTTGATCCTTTGAAAGTAATGATTAGTCTACCAGCTGGATGCCTATCTTGGACAATTGAAGTTCCTCAAAATTTGCTTTTTTCAACTCTAAAATGTGTACGAATATCTACCTCAGAGGTTGTTTTGTGGTCTTGGTGAGATAATGTTTGTAGTGTGCTTAATATAGAGCTTGATATCATTAGTTTCTTATTATGATGGCTTAATGACAAAATATGTTGTAAATTTCTTTTTCATGTGTATATTTTGTTTTTTGCCTACACCATTTATTTTCCTTTGGAAAACTATTTCTCTTTTACTCTCAGTTCGTGGGGTTTCAGTGGGGGTGATGATATCCCTTGGCTACAGTTGGTAGACACATTCCAAAGCCAGTTCAATAGGAGCTGATGAGTGTCAGTGTGGAACTGGTGTAGAGGAGTTGCTCACTGGAACTGCTGGTAACCATTTTCTCACTTCACATGGGGGACCTGCCTGAGATATTTGCTGTTGCAGAGGATGGCACAGCCAAGTGTTTGCGGAGAGAGAGAATGAGGCAGATAGCTAGCTACTTAGCTAGATTATTCTGGCTGATATTGTTTGAGCAGCTGGATCCAGACCTAATGATAGCTAGAGCTGGAAGCTAGAACTATCTCTGGACTTTTTGATATATGAACTTTGATGAAGCAAGTTTGAGCTGTGTTTTTGATTTGCAGATGAAAGAGTCCCAACTAACTGTAAGTTTATTGTGGTCATTCACAATAGTGTATTAGTGGAAATGGGCCCCTACCCCCTCCATGCTTATGACTGTGGGATTCTTTGGCCCCTTCCTGTTTGATGTCAGTGTACCCGTTTGTAGTAAGTACAACCCTTCTAGTTAAGTTAGAATCCTTAATGAAAATGAAATTTAGCTGCTGTTAGTGATGATTTATCTAGAATAAGGCACTAGCAATTGAGGGTTTTTATTTAAATAAAAAAATCTTTTTAAAAAACATACTCTCGTGCTTACCAGACTTGTCTAGGGAAGCTTCTCCAGGACAGGGACTATGTCTCACTCATTCTGGTACACCCTGCCCTGGGAATAGTGCCTGCCAGTTCATAGGCAGTCACTGAACATTTGTAGATTTTAATACACTTGACTACCTTGGATGTGGAAGATAGGTCTCTCTCTCCTCCCCTCCCCCTCTGCTCAACCCTCCTCTTCCTTCTCTTCTCAACTCCCCCTCCCTTTCTTTCGCCTTCTGCCCTTCTTCCTTTATAAGAAAAATTTAAAAAATACTAAAAAGTACAAAGAATTATAAAAGAAGCACCCATGTTTTTACCTTACATTAATAACAATTAATATTTTGACATGTTTTCTTCGGGTCTTTAAATCTTCCATTTGACCTTTCCAACTTTTTCTCCTACCACCTCTTCTGGATAACCATTATCATTTTGTGTGTGTGTCTTCCCTGTTTAGTTTCTGTAACATCATACACCAGTGTGCCTCCATTAATACAGTATGTCACTGTTTTATGTGTGCTTGGTTAAGTTTCATTAATAGTATACTGCTGTAGGGGCGCCCGGGGTGGCTCAGTCATTAAGCGTCTGCGTTCTTCTCGAGTTATGATCCCGGGGTCCTGGGATCGAGCCTCACATTAGGCTCCTTGCTCCACAGGAAGTCTGCTTCTCCCTCTCCAGCTCCCCTGGCTTGTGTTCCCTCTCTCACTGTGTTTCTGTCAAAAAAATATATAAAATCTAAAAAAAAAAAAAAATAGCATAGTGCTGTACATATTTTCCAGTACATCCTTTTCAGTTAACATTATTGTTTTGTGATATGTCCATTTTGATTCCTTTTAACTGTAGTTTAATATTTCATTAAATTAGCTTATTACATTTAATTTATCTTTTGGGGGACATGTAATGTCTTTTTATGGTAAGAATATTTTATAAAAGCTGCTTTTATAAACAGAATCTTGTGTTTGAAATGTATAATGATTTCAATTTAAATTTTTGAGTTGAATCATTGGGAAACAATTAGAAAAATTAAAATAAACAGAACTTCCATATGATCAATTTCACCAAAGGGAGATTTTCTTACTCTGCTTTCACATATATGTGCTGATACAGAAATATATTTTTATTTTCTTTTTTAAAAAAATGTCTCTGACCCATTATAAAAAATGCCATGATCATTTGCTCTGGCCCCACTGGCTTCTTTGTTGTTCTTTGGACAATCCAGGCACACTTCTACCTCAGAACCTTTGCACCTGCTGTCTCCTCTGCTAGTACACTTCCCTAGACCTCACATAGCTTTGTCCTCATCTCCTTAAGGTCTCTGTTCACCATCTCAGTGAGGCCTGCCCTGACTGTCCAATTTAAAATTACATTCTTTCGGGCGCCTGGGTGGCTCAGTTGGTTGGGCATCCGACTCTTAATTTCAGCTCAGGTCATGACCTCCGGGTTGTGAGATTAAGCCCTGCGTCAAGCTTCATGCTCAGAGTGGAGCGTGCTTAAGATTCTCTCTCTCCCTCAGCCCCTTCCCACCTCAGAAAAATCCCCACATTGTTTACCTTCTTGTTGGTACTCTCAATCGCTGTGTTTTGATGACTTTTTCTCTACAACATTTGATCACTTTCTCTCATACTATATATTCTAATTTTGTTTATTGTTTATCTTCTCAAAGGGGCAGAGCTCCATGGAAGTTGGGGTTTTATCTGTTTAATTTTTCCATTGCTAGTTCCCCAATGTCAAGAATAATGAATAACATATAATAATGCTCAATAGTGTGTTGAGTGAGTAAATGAAAGATAGTAAATGTGAAAATTATAGACAGTATGATATAGAAGATAGAAAAGCACTCATAAGCCTACCTCTTAGAGGTAACATTCTGTTGTATCGACATAATGTCTTCAGATGTAAATATTTTATTTAGTTGAGATCATATAGCAAAGAAGACTTTTGAACAAAGTATGATCCTATCTTTTTAGCTATTACAATATAAACAATTCTAAAATTTTCAAACAATCGTATTTCCTCATATATATGTGCCATATGCTGTGCTATTGATTTCCTATTGGTAGAAATTTAGGCCATTTAAAATTTTGGATTTTGTAAATGACACCATGGTGAGTATTATTGTGCATGTATCTTTATTTGTATTTTGTAGTTTTAAAAATCATGTATTCACAGAAGTAAAAGTATTACATTTGAGTGAATGATGCGTATTGACAGAGAGTTCTCCCAAAGGGACTATACAAATTACCCTCCTTTCCATGCTGCATGCAAATACTCATTTCAGATCATTCTTACCACCACTGAGTATTTTCAAATAAAACAAATTTGCTATTTTGTTAGGGGAAAAAAGTAGTTATTTGTTCTAAGTTGTGTTTCTTTGGCATGCAAGAAGAAGAGGGGGAGAACCCTATCTGTCCTTGCCCTTTTAAATGATGGGAGGAAGAATGGCAGTGGAGATAAGAGAATCTGGGGATGAGATACATCTGTCCTGACATTCCTTCAATGTAAGGAGGAGGGAGCTAGTTTGATAGATCTAGAGGAACTCTGAGAGAAAATGTTGCTTAGTCTTAAGTGCAGGACTTGAAGAAGAGACTGCTTTGTAGAATTCCTTGGGACCAAACTGAAATGGGTGATCATTAGGGGAAGAGTGGAGGTGAAGCAGAAGGAAAGCTGATTGTAACTCCCAGGTAACTCACTTATAGCTAAGGGGTGCATGGTGGGCTGCCTTGGTGTGGGACCACATTAGTGTTACAGTCAGATTTCAGAGCCACAGTAGTACCAGTATAGTGTAGAGATGAGGCCTGCTTGTCAAAGCAATCTATCTTGAGTAGGAGATTGCAGTGTGAATGTAGAAGGTGATGGAATCAGGAAATGTATGGAAAAAGAATTTACTGGTGGGGGAGTAGGAAAGGTGGTGGGAAGAGGTGAAAAATAGTTTCCAGATGTCTGGCACAAGGAACTGGGTGAATTGTAATGCCATTTGCTAAGATATAGAACATTAGAGGAAGAAGAAGAAGAAAAATAATTGGAGGGTTGGAATCAGGCATTGCTTTGTGGGCATATCAAGTCTGAAACACCTGAGAAATATCCAAGTGGAGTTGTTGAACAGGCAATAGGAGGCATGAGTCTGGGCCTCAGAAGAGAAATCTGGGTTGGAAATTTGCATTTAGAAGCTCTTGTAATATCTCTAGTAAATGAAGCACAGGGTAGATTAAGAGAATGTAGAATGAGAAAAAAGAGAGGCCTTTAAACTGGATGAACTCTATCAGTTAATAGAGGAGAAGACAAAGGAGTGTGGAGAAAATAGGCCAGAAGGTTAGGAGGAAAGCTCTGAGGGAATCTGAAGGAAGTCTGTTTAAAGCAGAAGGGAACAGTCAGCCACCAGCTGCTGTTGAGAATGCAGCTTCCTCCCTTTGGTTGAAAGTGGTTGAAAATCATGTCTGTTGTGTAAAGGCATAGAGGCCATTAGCCATCTGCAATGATCCCCAACTTAGGATGGTTCAGCGATTTTTCAGCTTTACAGTGGTGCAGAAGTGTTACGCATTCAGTAAAACCCGAACTCTGAGTTTTGAATTTTGCTCTATTCTTGGGCTAGCAATACACGGTAAGATGCTCTCTTGTGATGCTGGGCGGTGGCAGCAAGTCTCAGCCTCCCGTTAGCCCTGGAATCACAAGGGTAAACAATTAACATACCTACAACCATTCTGTACCCATACAACCCTGTGTTCTTCACGTTCAGTACCCTGTTCAATAAATTACCTCGCGGGGAGCCTGCTTCCCCCTCTCTCTCTGCCTGCCTCTCTGCCTACTTGTGATCTCTCTCTGTCTATCAAGTAATAAATAAAAATCTTTAAAAAAAATTACATGATCTCTCTCTGTCTATCAAGTAATAAATAAAAATCTTTAAAAAATTACATGAACTTTTCAACACTTTATTATCAAGTAAACTTTCTGTTAGATGATTGTGCCAACTGTTAGCTGATGTAAGTGTTCTGTGCACCTTTAAAGTAGGCTAGGCTAAGCTATGATGTAGGTTTGGTGTATTAAATGCATTTTCGACTTCGTTTTAGCTTATGACGGGCTTATGGGGACATAGTCCCACTATAAGTTGAGGAGTATCTGTAGAGGATGTAGTTGCATCCTGTCCAAATTCCTTTTACCAGGCTGTTGCTTCTACACTCCTGATACTGTGAGATGTCTGCTAAGGGCTCACAGTGGACCCCTTCTTCTTCTGAATTACCCTTTTCCAAATGGAGGCATTTGCTTTTCTCACCTCTACTACTATGCTATTTTTTTTTTAAGATTTTTTTTTAATTTATTATTTGACAGAAATGACAAGTAGGCAGGGAGGCAGGCAGAGAGAGAGAGGGAGAAGCAGGCTTCCTGCTGAGCAGAGAGCCCGATGCGGGACTCCATCCCAGGACCCTGAGATCATGACCTGAGCCGAAGGCAGAGGTTTAACCCACTGAACTACCCAGGCGCCCCCGTGGTATGTTTGTATATGTTTAACACCCAGCTTTCTCAAAAAGAAATGTATGCCTCTGTCTGTGTCTCTCTATCTATATGTCTACTTTTATTATAAATTTTACTGATGTAAAAGATGTGTAGTATACAACAATAATAAAATACCCAATATTCTTTATTCTAAATTTGGTATAGCCAGATGATTCTTACAGAATGCTTTCCTTTTTCTTTTCTTTCTTTCTTTTACTCTTTCTTGTTTTTCCCCCAAACTCTTGTATTCATAGCGAACCTATATATTCAACTGACTAACCAGTGTAATTACGTATATGCTGGTTGATATTTGTGTTTATGTTTATAAGTAGTAGGAAATGAAACAGCAAGGACGTAGGCCAGGATTTCACTCATTTGTCAATGACATGACTTCTTTGCTGAATCAGATAATAGTTTTCAAATACTCCATGAGTATTTCCTTAATTTTTTTGTGCTATTTGCAGTCTAATGGCTACTTCATTAAGGTTTTCTTCATCACCTTTTTAAGACTATCTGATCAAGACACAAAAACCAAGCCCCACTTTGTAGTGTCTGTCAGTTTCTGTGTAAATACTTGCATCACAGCTGATTTCAAGCTACCAATGTGATGTCATGAATCTGGAATTGGAAAGCGATGCTCATTAATTAACCATTAATAGTATTTCTACTTACAGCATATACTAGATGTAATTAACCTCAAGAACATGGATAAAATATGGAAATATGGAAAAATAAGAAGTGAGGCATGTTGAGATTTATTACCTTTATTTTTTATATACTTTAATTGTAAATTTATATAATTTAACTTACAATAGTAGCTGTGTTTAACAACCAGCTTACAAAATTTTGAGAAATTTAGAAATTGGCTCTCACAGGCCAAATAAGACCGCTCCAGTATACCACTCCCTGATTCCACTCTTTATGCAGTCTACCACCAATGACTGACTGACATGGAGGTAGAGAGAAGCCCATGTCTTTTGCCTCTGTGGGGCAATCCACAGGACTCCTTGTGGATTTGGCTAAAGCTAGTCTCTAGTTGAGATGACATTCTTGCTTGGACCTTTTCCCCTCTGCCCAATTATACTTCTCTCACTCCCTTTTTCTGAGAGCATCCCATGAATAAATCATTTGCACAAGAATTCCCATCTCAGGATCTGCTTCTTGGGAATCCACCCAAGACACTGTCTTATTAAGAATACGTTTGGTAGGGCTAAAACCTAATTGAAAAGAGTGAGGAGTGAATTGTAAAGTGAGGAAATGGAGACGGCTTGTGTACACAGATCGCGAAGAGCAATAATGAATGAGAAAGTGAGTGGAAAGTGAGTGCAGTGCAAAGCTCATTCACATTGCTGGACCATGAAGTGGAGACCAGCGTGGCAGGAGATGAGGCACTGGAATCCGTGCTTCCACTTCTCCTAACATCTTATTCTCTTTCTCAGCTTCATAGCACTTATCCCATTTTCTAATTATATTCTCACTTCTGTGTTTGTAAACCGTAACTGGCTTCTCCCCATAGATTGAGAACTCTGTGAGTACAGGGACCTTGTCTGTTTATTCTCCACTAATAGTTACTGCCTAATGTAGGGCTTCTTCCAGAGTATTTATTGGAAGAATAAGTGAATGAGTGAGTGAGTGAGTGAATGAATGAATGCATAGTACGCAAATGGACAGATAGGGTTATACAAGCTTATGTATTTTTGGTTTAACATATTCAAAGTGAGTTCTTCAAATCAAAGGAAATTAAAAATGAGAAAATGTCTTCCATATTTACCACATATTTACCTTTTTGGGGACCTTTCATTCATTTGTGTGGATCCAAGTTTCCATGAGGTGTTATTTTCCTTTGAGCTGGAGAACTTTCTTTAGCATTTCTTACAGTGCAGGTCTGCTGATATCAAATTCTCACAGATTTTGCTTATCTGAGGACATCATTTTTTAATAAGATGGAAATACATTTATTGTTTAAGAAAAAATCCATATATAGTATATGTTTTCATTTTTGTTGTTAAACCTGTGTGAATTACAAAAGTAAAAATTTTACATCCAAATGTAACTGTAGTTATGAGGGGATTTTATGATGAGGGGATTATAACTGATTTTTTTTTACTTCTTTTTTTGCTCATCTAAATTGTTTCATATTGTCATATTTTCTTTTTTATGGTGTAAAATACATGTAATAATATTTACCATTTTTATAATTTATAAGTATGCAGTTCCTTTGCATTAAATACAGTCCTAATGTTGTATAACATCACTCTATCTAAACTCAAACCATTTTATCATCCCCAACAAAATCTCTTTACATGTTAAATAATAATTTCTCCTCTGTTCTTCCTCCCCTCCCTGGTAACCTCAATTCTACTTTCTGTGTCCAAGAACTTGCCTTTTCTAGGTACCTCATGTATGTGGAATCATATATAGTATTTGACCTTCTGTGTCTGACTTATTTCACCAGACATAATGTCCTGAAGATCCATCCATGTTGTAGGATTTATTAAAATTTCATTCCCTTTTATGGGTGCATAATACTCTACTGGACACACAGACACATTTTGTTTATCTCTGCTTTTATTTTATTTTATTTTTAAAAAGATTTTATTTATTTGACAGACAGAGATCACAAGTAGGCAGAGAGGCAGGCAGAGAGAGGAGGAAGCAGGCTCCCCAATGAACAGAGAGCCCGATGCGGGGCTCGATCCCAGGACCCTGAGTTCATGACCTGAGCCGAAAGCATAGGCTTAACCCACTGAGCCATCCAGGCGCCTCTATCCCTGCATTTATTGATGGACAGTTGGGTTGCTTTGCCTTTTGGCTTTGGCGGATAATGCTACTGTGAGCTTTAGTGTACAAACACCCATTTGTGTCTCTGCTTTCAGTTTGTTCAGATATACACCTAGGAGTGGAAATGCTGGGTCATATGGTAATTCTATGTTTAACCTTTTGAGAAACTGTCAAACTGTTGTCTGTAGCAGCTGTACAATTTTGTATTCCCGCTAGCAATGCACAGGTTTCCGATATCTCCTTACCTTGCCTACACATGTTGTTTTCCAGTTTTAAAAATTGTAGCCATCCTAGGAGGTGTGACATGACACCTCATTGTGGTTTTGATTTGTATTCTTCTAATTACTGATGATGTTGATTATCTCTTATGTACAATATATTGGCCATTTGTATATCTTCTTTGGTGAAATGTTTATTGAGGTCCTTTGCCTATTTTAAAAAAATATATATTTTATTTATTTGTTTGGCAGAGAGAGAGCAAGAGAGCAAGCAGAAGCAGTAGGAAGTGGTAGGCAAGGGAAGAGGGAGAATTAGGCTCCTTGCTGAGCGGGGAGCCCGATGCGGGGCTCAACCCAATCATGACCTAAGCCAAAGGCTGATGCTTAACCAACTGAGCCACCCACGCACCCCTCCTTTGCCTATTTTTGAATAGGGTTATTTGTATTTTGTTGTTGAATTTTAGGATTTCTTTATACACTGATATTAATCTCTTAACAGGTAAATGATTTGAAATATTTTCTCCCATTCCATAGGTTATTCTTTTACTTTCTTAGTAGTATCTCTTGGTACATCAAAGTTTTTAATTTTGATGAGGTTTGATGAGTTTGTATATTTTATCTTTTGTTGCCTGTGCTTTTGGTGTTACATTCATGAAGTCAATGTCAAATTTGATGTTATAAAGATTTTCCCATGCCCTTCATTTTTGAAGGGTATTTTTTTCTGGATATAGAATAGTAGGTTGACTTTTTTTTTAAATTCAGGTCTTTAAAGATGCTGTTTCATATTCTTCAGTTTGCATTCTTTCTGATAAGAAATGTGAGATTATTATGATCTTTATTCTGTTGATCTCATAGATCATTATTATGATCCATGTTACCATTTTTTTTTTTAAGATTTTATTTATTTATCAGAGAGAGAGCGAGCACAGGCAGACAGAGGCAGAGGGAGAAGCAGGCTTCCTGCTGAGCAAGGAGCCCGATGCGGGACTCGATCCCAGGATGCTGGGATCATGACCTGAGCCGAAGGCAGCTGCTCAACCAACTGAGCCACCCAGGCGTCCCCCATGTTCCCATTTTTAAGAACCTTTCTTTCACTGGTTTTCAGCAATTTGACTATGATGTGGCTTGGTGTAGTTTTCTTTTTGTTTATCTTGTTTGGGGTTCATTGAGATTCTTGGTTTGTTGGATTTTTAGTGTTCATCAAATTTGTAAAAAACATTCTGCCACTATGTCATCAAATATATATATTTTTTGTATTTATTTTTTGTATATAAAAATAAATACAGTTTATTTTTATAAACTCCAGTTACTATTTGTGAGACCATTTGATATTATTCCACAGATTATTTTTTAAGGCTTTGTTAAAATTTTTCCAGTCTTTTTTTCTTTCTATGCTTCAGTTCAGATAGAATTTACTACTATTTCATTTTATGTCAACTGCTCTCTGAGGAAGTCTTAAGTCTTGAGTTTATCCATGATTAGAAGTCAGGAATCTCAGATTTTACTGACAATTGCTATTCTTTTTGGAGGTATGTATGTATGTATGTATGTATTTTAAGTAGCCCAGCATGGAGCCCAGTGCGGGTCTGAACTCTGAGATCAAGACCTGAGCTGAGATTAAGAGTCAGATGCTTAACTGACTGAGCCACCTAGGAGACCCATATTCTTTTTGGTGGTCTTTAAAGTATTATGGGAAAAAAAAAAAAGATCCCCAAAGCTGGATAGATGTAGATTTAAATGATACAGATTACAAATGGCTGTGTATTTTTGAGAAAATTATCCTCTAAACATTGGTTTTCTATTCTAATAACAGAATTTATCTACCTACTTTATAGGGTTACTGTGAATGAATACTAGGTATTTAGTAAATGCTACCTGTCTTCTGGTCACCCTTAAGTTGTTTATTCTGGTTATGCCGACAACTGTGCTTTCATTTGTTTTTTGGAATAGTAGATACTTTAATGAGCCTGTCCTCTCAGGTGCCTTGATCATATATTGGCTTATATTTCTACAAATTTTACAATGTTTCTGTGATTTCACTGAGTTTGTTAGAAAAGTGGATGTGTGGGGCACCTGGGGTGGCTCAGTGGGTTAAAGCCTCTGCCTTTGGCTCAGGTCATGATCCTAGGGTCCTGGGATCAAGCCCCGCATGGGACTCTCTGCCCAGCAGGGAGTCTGCTTCCATTCCTCTCTCTTTGCCTGCCTCTCTGCCTACATGTGATCTCTGTCTGTCAAGTAAATTAATCTAAAAAAAAAAAATGGATGTGGCAATTTACCCACTAAGTGAAATTTATTTAGTTAAACAAGCAAGCAAACAAACAAACAAAAAAGGGGAGTCACCCGAGTTTAAGGATCCCATTTAGAAGGTAGAGCCCAGAAAACATAGAAAGAGCCTTTATTTACTCAGTTTACCTCTTCTTATTTCTATGTTTTCTTCTTGCATAAATGTTACTACTTTCATATCTATGGCTCTCTAACCAGGTGTTGAGAAAGGTAGCAAAAACTAGAGAGAACAAGGCAATGTAATTGTTTCATACTCACTAAAAATTAGGCTGTGAGAAGCTGGAAGAGCAGGGCCTTGCAGCAGTAGGCAGCAAAGAGGGATGCCATGAAGTGGATGAGGCTGAATACCTGGAGATGCTGAACTAAGGTTATGACTTCAAAGATCCTCTGTAATAACACTGACCACTAGAACTTTCTGGAAGGATGGCGTGTTCTATATCTGCACTGTCCAGTATGGTGGCCACCAGCTAGCCGCAGGTAACTGTTGAACACTTGAAATATGGCTAGGGAGACCGAGGAGCTGAATTTCTAATTTCTAATTTTAATTAATTGAAACATAAATGTTCATGTGTAGCAGTGGCTGCCATATTGGACGATGCAGTTCTATGGCGATCCTGTTTTTATTATAGGAAGAACTTACAAGAAATAAATATATTTACAGATGGTCCTATCAACTTCCTATTGTAGATGTGAAAATGCTAGATGTGGAAAAGGTATTTGGACAGACAGTTTATAAAACAAGAAAGAATGTATTGGCTATTGAATGTGGTGGAATCCTTTGATATACCTAGAGGCCCTTGAATTAGCGAGAGGACTCAGGTCACATTGATCTGACCCATGGAGTAATGGATATCTGAATTTTTAAGTAATAATTTTTAGAACTTTATTTTTTTTGGCATTGATATGTACACCACCCTCCTGCCCTTTTTTTTTCCAACCTAAAATAAGTCCCTTCAGGCTAACTGAAGGTGGTGTGAACTGCTTAGGAAACATGGAGAAAATCATGTTTAGATTGAAACACCTTTAAAAGAAGTCCTTGTTACTGCATTCTTCTTAAACATCAATTCTCAAATAATAATCACACATTTAAATAGATTGAATAATATTTATGGTCAGTTTCACATGTATTCTCTCATCTATTCCTATCATTGGCCCTGAGTCAAATAGAGTGGGCATTATTATTTCTGCTTATAGATGTGACCACTGTGACTCAGAGAAGCTCAGTGACTTGCTCTTGGTCACTGAGCAGTTGAACCAAAGCAGTTTTACCCATTTTTTATTCTTACCCTCCTATGCTGGTACATATACTAGTTCATGAGGCCACTTGGCTTTTTAAATTGATGACTGGTTTTTTGGCATCTTCAGAACATCATGACTTTGGGCTTTTGTGGCCTCACCCTTATAATTTCTATGCTTCAAGAAGAAGACAGCTTCGATTCACATCAGTTGTCTGAAATTAATGGTACGCTCATATTTTATTTAATAAATATTAATGGTTGGATTTGGCAGAGGGCAGGGGGCTATTTTAGACCTTTACTGTAAAGAAGATCATTATCACATGCCCAAATTTGATTTCTAGAGTGCTTATTTATCAATATTTATTAGACGCTTTGGTTAGTTCTAATTATCCTTCTTCAGGCAGTGTTACCTCAGCTAAGTGTATTCGAATGCACTTATTTAGCAGTTCTGTCCTTCAGCAGAGGTACGGTCTATCTTTGAGCTACAGCTCGGTTGTTGTCGTTTTTGTCAGCATACGATACAAAAGAAATCCTAAATCAATAACACTTTTTATTCCTACGCAATTGATGCAGAACAGCCTTCTTCACGTTGAGGTTTAATGTGTTGTAAATTAATTATCTGGAATGAATATAGGGTCAATGGACCTTGGTATGACCAGGATGTAATGCTAAAGTGTTCCATTTCCTCCTCCACGTCTCAGCATTCTTGCTCTGTCTTTTGTGTATGTCCGTTAGGCCATCTTCTGCAGTAAGCTCCCTTAAGAGTAGTTAATGCCTCTCTAGGGATTGATCGATAGAAAAAAATTTGCTTTACCATAAATTTGCTAAACTATTTTCTGCCTTCCAGGCAAAAATGGGACATTTTTACTTGTAATACATATAGTGGTGCTTAAAAAAAAATTTAATTGGAATTTGAAATTGCCAAATTCAAACTATCACATATTATCTCTTAATTCGGACTGATATCTGAAATATTCGTGCAAATGCATGCGGGTTCCATTGTCTACCACTCTCTATCAGAAATGAGGATAGTTGTTTATTTTCCAGAATGCAGTTCAAGAAAAGATAACTTTATCTGTGCCATAATCTAAATGTGGATATGATGGTAACCCCATTTCAAATGATATCAAATCAGGTACAGTGAAGTAGATTTTCCATCAGAAGCCAAGCAATTAAAAAGCAGGAATTCACTAAGTTTTAAAGTACTCAATTTTCTATTTTCTTTAAAATAAGAATGAGAGAGGCAAACTCCATTATAGTTTCGAGGGTAGCTCTGCTATTAGTAGCTATAGAAACAAGGTAACCAGGTAGTGAATAAGAGAGAGGAAGGGAGGCACAGAATATGAATAGGGCAAAGGAAACCACCAAACCTAGCTGTACCACTTAAATACTAATATTGTGATTTAGGAATTCGGAAGGAGATGAGCCAGTATCTTTGCTAGTTTATCAGTATGAACACTTGATTGTTAATCCCTGGTTTCTCTGACTCATGGGCCTATAGTGCAGCACCCAAGCAAAATAAATACAACCATCTTCAAAGAGGTGGTAAAGAATAGAGATATAAATACACAGCACCAAATTGCAGGAAGCACAGTAGGGTCAGCTTCATGATTTTTTTTTTTTGGTAGAAGCCCTTTCCCTTCTGTCAGGTGAAGGGATGGAGAGTGGAATCAAATCTGCTTTACTTCCCTTGACAACGACGTCAACACCTCTTGTAAATCTGGCCTCCTCCCCTTGAAGCTGTAAGTGTCAAAGGTGGGGAGCTCAGTGGGACATTGATTTCATACAAGACAGCACATTTTCCAGACTCCAACTTGCCACATGCCTGGGGGAAATGCCTCTGATCTTAGTTTAAGTTCTCCGGGAATATTTTCAGCTCAGACTTTATCCTCACATCTGTCCTGGATCATCAGACGGTATTACATTGTCGCTTGATCTTTAGAAACAAACACCCTAACAACCAAGCTGGGTGCTCTACATTGACAGCTCTTCGAGTCAACAGAGTGCGTTTTCTTGCTGGTTAAGAGCCCTAGAGGACCGTGCAGGTACAAATATAGCCTCTGTGCTTCTAATTTCAGAGAGACAAATTATGGGATATCCCAATAGATATTTCAAATGCCAGTAACTGCTAAAAACCCAAGCTTCAATAGAAGGGAGGCCTATGTTTTCAATGTATCATCTTGAGCTCCTAAGCAGAATGACAAGGAGGTCAGAAGCAACCAAATGATTTCAGGTTTTTGGAGTGAAATGTATATTTGTTCTAAGAGGCAGTATCATGTAAGGGTTAAGAGCAGAGGTTGGCACACTTGAGCCATGGGCCAAATCGAGTCCTCCATCTGCCTGTTTTTGTCAATAAAGCTTTATTGACAGAGTCATGCTTATTTGTTTACATATTATCTATGACTGCTTTCCCCCTGCCATGGCAAGTTGAATAGCTTTGACAGAGACCCTATGGCCTGCAGAGTTGAAAATATTTACTGTTTGGCTCTTTATGGAAAGAGTTTGCCAACTCCTAGTGAAGAGTGTGGGCTTTGGAATTACACTGTCTGGATTTGAATCCTGACTTTGGTATTTGCTGGCTGTGGTGCCTGGAGCAGATACTCTTTATGTTTAAGTCTCCTGACCTATAAAATGGGTATACCAATAGCAGTTTTCTTTTAGGTTGCTGTCACAATGATATCACTTAATATTATCTTAGGAATCCACCTGGCTTGGAGTAACCAATCCTATTCTACTGCTCCCCTATTTTAAACTTCTCAGACAGGGTTCTAGATCTCTACTAAAACTATTTTTGCTTTTCACTGTCTACAGGACAATTTTATATTTTTAGGAATATTAAATTTGTAGGCATTGAGACTCTTATTTCTTAAAAATGTGTACATAGGCAGCCTACTCTTGTTGGAAGAAGTTACAAGAACTTTGGTCACCTATGGGATCTTCACTTACTTAAAATTTCTAACATTGTTCAAATTTTGGCACTAATTGTGGTTCACGAAGAAACCCAATCATTTGTCCTTAAAATATCCCAGTAAGACCAGCAGAAGTAAATCTAAACCATCCTACCTGGCAGAGGTATAGGATAAGGCAGACAGAAGAAATGTGGATAGCTCATTCTGAGAAAACCAAGCCCCTGTCTTTGAACCTTTTGTGTTCTTGCAAACAGAGTAGGAGTCTGCATCCTATGGCACTAGAGACCAAGGAGTCACAGGGAATTATTCTTAGTGGCTAGTTGTACTAGAAACTGTTGCCAGACTGGCAAAGTACATCTCCCCTGGCTCGATATCCCTTTCCTCGGCTTGATGCCTCCTTTCCTCATTGTCTTTGGCAGTTCACACGTCGCTAATGTGTAACACTCCTCAGGTCAGATGGCCTCCAAAGTGATTCATGTTCCAATTGGTCTTTCCTTATTCACGCTATGGTCCCTGATCAAAACTCTCAGTCTGAGACCCATCTGTTCTAAAAATAGAGCTGATCAAGTGACTCCTTCTCAAGGAATATTCATACTTCAAAAGGAGAATGTTTAATACAAATGAAACTCTTAAATGGTGAGCTGTTTCTCAGCAGAGGGACCTTCCTCATGCTCTTTGCTTTTTCTAGGTAAAGTCCCTTTTTCCTCAAGTCCATTAGTCAGCAATTTAGAAGGCCTGACTTCTGAAAGACTGCCGAGTCTTGCCCTAAGCCAGATTGTATCCTACTCTTATTCAAGGATATATCCTAAAGCACCACGTGTACAGTAGATTCTCCCTGTGCTATGGATGGATTGAAAGTGATGGTACAGTAGCTCTAATGACTGCCCCCTTAAGCCCGCAGATGGCACCAGACTGTGCCTAGTGTGTCTTAAATACATCAGCATGGAAACAGGAGTTTCATGTAAAGAGCTTCAAAGCAATCAAGTATATACGAGTTCTGTTTCCATTCCCCTCCTAGTTAACGAAATTGCCTGTTTGATGGGGGATTCAGAGTATAGTTCCTACTGGGCATCTGGAATTTGTGATTCTTTCATAAGTATTGCACTTTAACCAATCACTCTTTAAACTCTGTTGATGGGTAGTAAGGAGGTCACTTGTTATGAAGAGCATTGGGTGTTGAATGTAAGTGATGAATCACTAAATGCTACCCCTGAAACCAATAATACACTATATTTTAACTAACTAGAATTTAACTAAAAATTTGAAAAAACAAACAAACAAACAAACAAACAAACAATAAACACCCAACTCTGTCAAGACATTTTCAGGTCATTTCAACTCATCTGGAGTTTGAAGGACTCTATAGAAACCTTTTCATAAAATATCCTGGCTGGTGCCAGGTACATGATATGATTTACTTAATCTGTGTCTAATAACATCAATATATACTGTTATTTGTACTAGAACCCTGGATTTACAGAGCTCTTTCTTCCTTTGAGTCTTATTTTCTCCAAGGTTATTGCATCTTCACTTAGAGCACCAATATAAGTTAGAGAGCAATTTCCATTATTTCATTATTTTAGAGGAGAGACTTGGTATCAAAGTGACTGCCTTATCCAAGGTCAGCCATTTTTCAGACATGGACCTGGGATGACAACTCAGGCTCCTTCCAGCTCCAACCAATTTTCCATTGTAGACCACACTACTTCAATGGTGTGTTGTCTTGGACTGATACTGAGGCACCATGCTGTGGGTTCATGTTCTGAACTATCTTTTCTTTGTTTGTTTTATTTTTATTTATTTATTTTTATTATGTTATGTTAGTCACCATACAGTACATCATTAGTTTTTGATGGAGTGTTCCACGATTCATTGTTTACGTATAACACCCAGTGTTCCGTGCAATACATGCCTTCCTTAATAACATCACCGAACTCACCCATCCTCCCACCCTCTCCTGTCTAAAACCTTCAGTTTGTTTCCCAGAGTACATAGTCTTTCATTGGTTGTCTACCCCTCTGATTTCTCCCACCCTTCATTTTCACTTTCCTTCTCCTAATATCCTCCATGCCATTCCTTATGTTCCACAAATACGTGAAACCATATGATAATTGACTTTCTCTGCTTGACTTATTTCACTCAGCATAATCTCTTCCAGTCTCATCCATGTTGATGCAAAAGTTGGGTACTCATCCTTTCTGATGGCTGAGTAATATTCCATTGTGTATCTGGAGCACATCTTTATCCATTCATTTGTTGAAGGGCATCTTGGCTCTTTCCACAGTTTGGCTACTGTGGCAATTGCTGCTATGAACATTGGGGTGCATATGGCCTTTCTTTTCACTATATCTGTATCTTTGGGGTAAATATCTAGTAGCGCAATTGCTGAGTCATAGGGTACCTCTATTTTTAATTTTTTGAGTTACCTCGACACTGTTTTCCAAAGTGGCTGCACCAGCTTGTGTTCCCATCAACAGTGTAAGAGGGTTTCCCTTTCTCTGCAACCTCTCTAACACTTGTTTCTTGCCTTATTAATTTTTGTCATTTTAACTGGCATAAGGTGGTATCTCAGGGTGGTTTTGATTTGAATTTCCCTTATGGCTAATGATGTTGAACATTTTTTTCATGTGTCTCTTAGCCATTTGTATGTCTTCTTTTGAGAAATGTCTGTTCATGTCTTCTGCTCATTTTTTGACTTGATTATTTGGTTTTTGGGTGTTGAGTTTGATGAGTTCTTCACAGATCTTAGGTATCAGCCCTTTGTAGTGTCATTTGCAAATATCTTCTCCCATTCCGTGGGTTGCCTCTTTGTTTTGTTGACTATTTCCTTTGCTGTGTAGAAGCTCATTTGCTAAGAACTTTCGTTTCAAAGGCATTTTTTTGGGGGGGTGCAGGTCACAATCCCTTTAACACTTGTTCTTTATCTTATATCTCACCGTGTGCCATCTTGAAGTGATGTTGGGAAACAAGGTCATTTCTTTAGTTGGTTGCATCATGGCTGCTTGTTGGTTTGTGTGGATCTGGCTTCTGCACCTGGAGTTAAGGATAGAGTTTGACAACTTCATTGATATTCTCCAGTTCAAATCTGTGGAGATCAGATCCTCTTGGGTCTAGTTGGCTTAAATCAGCAACTATATAAATGTACAGTGAAAATAAAAATATCATCAAATGCCCCACAGAAAAAAGAGAAACTTTTATGGGTAGCTCAAATCAGTTCTTTCTGTAATTTACTTTTTTCATTTTTGTTAATGTCATTCTTAATTTTGACATGTCTCCTTAAGGATGAAATTCATTAAAATGTAAAACATTTTGTTATAAGCAAGATATTTCAAGAAAACGGATATAATATAGGAAGATTTGACACTGAGACAGGAATCAACGGACAGACTTTTTAAAAGAATTTATTTATTATTTAGAGAGAGTGTGGAAGATGGGGAGGGGCAAATGGAGAGAAAGTTTCAAGCAGACTCTGCACAAAGTCAGAAGTGGGCTTGATCTCACCACCCTGAGATCAGGACCCTGAGAACAGAACCTGAGCCAAAACTGAGTTGGAGGCTCAACGGACTGTGCCCCCCAGGCAAATGGGCAGGCTTCTGCACAGGATGATTATCAGGGATGATATAAGAAGACTGATAACTTTTTTTTTTAAGATTTTATTTATTTATTTGACAGAGAGAGATCACAAGTAGGCAGAGAGAGAGAGAGAGAGAGAGAGGAGGAAGCAGGCTCCCTGCTGAGCAGATAGCCCAATGCGGGACTCGATCCCAGGACCCTGAGATCATGACCTGAGCCGAAGGCAGCGGCTTAACCCACTGAGCCACCCAGGCGCCCCGACTGATAACTTTTAAACAGTTAAGCCTCTGCCTTTGTCTCAGGTCATGATCCCAGGGTCCTGGGCTGGGCCAGGGAATCTGCTTCTCCCTCTCCTTCTGTAGCTCCCCCTGCTTGTACTCTCTCTCTCTCTCTCCATCAATAAATAAATAAAATCTATATAAAATAAATAAAAGAAGAGGTAGGTTCTAAGATAATGTAAAAGGACCAAGAAAAATACATTCTGTGAAGAAGAGCAATTGATTCTAGGGAGAACTATGAAATGTACATGAAACACACATGGTAGTTGGCTATTGTTAATCATTTCTCCACCTTGAATTCAGTTATTGATTACTTACCCTTACTGTGAGCTGTACAAGATAGTAACTAAGGCCAATGGGTCAGTAGCAAGCAAAGCAAGTGGAAGAAATCACACATTTAAAACAGCCCATAAATAGTATGGTCAATTCCTAAATAATTGAAAGGTGAAATATTGAACAAAACCCTTGGGGGCTGTGGAAAGGTACATTTAAAGTAAATATTTTAAAGAAGAAAAAGGGAAGGACTCTATGCTTTTTGAGAAATATTTTATTACTCATATTTGTACAGGTGAGGAAAGTGAAAATTTGAGGGGAAGTCGCCTAAGGTCACAGAGCTACCTAGTTGTAGAACTGGGATTCAGGAAAAAGCCTCTTTGGCTCCAAAACCTGTCACATTTTTAGTGATACCTTCAGGAATGGTTGGGGAGAGAGGGCACTTAACATAGAATATGATACATTATAGGGTGAGATAGAGGGGAAATAAGCTAATCCAAGAGACCATGGGGAGGTAGGCTTCCTCAGGGCAGAAATTTAAAGTCTCTTGGAACTTTTTCAACTCTCCCCTTCACCTATCCCCCAATCCAGTAAAGGGATTTACAAGTTATTTACAAATGCAGCAGAAATACCTTAGCTACTTAAGGAGAAAACTAATTTTAAGGATGTCTATTACAATAAGAAAATTAATAGCACTTATTTTTCTCTGATTTGCATGATTACTCAAATGGAACTAAGGTATTATGTATATATTTCACACTTCTGTTCACTCTCTCTTCCCCTCCATTAAGTACTTAGTATCCCAAGATGCAGTATTATTAAATACATCAGTATAATTCCTTTAGATAGTTTACATTATTAATTTACATCTTAAAAAATATAGTGTAGTCTGTTCTTCCCTTCATATAACTGGTCTACATTTTTGGTTATGTGAAGAGAAAAAAAATCAATTATTTCCTTTATTTATCTGTGTCTTCCCAAATGAAGGCAGTCTAGTAAAAATATACATATGAACTGATAAATTCATCAGCTTGGTCATAAGTCTGCATTAATTGATATTTGTAACTGCAAACTTTTTTTTTTTTAAAGGATCTGCTTTCCTAAATTCTAATGCTAATAGCAAATAATGTAATTTCTAAAGCTGGGTCTGTGTTATCTTCAATTCCATGAAATGTCTCAGTAAGTTAGTTTAATTGTTAATAAATCTAAATCTAAATGGTCCTATCAAATGATTTATTAATTTAGATAGAAGTTTTATTTTTCAATATTTCTTACATGAACCATTTAATTTCCAGATTGTCTCATGAACCATTCAATATCTAGATCATTTTAGAAGAGAGCCATAAACAAAATATGCAGTAACTTGGGCTTATACCTGCTTATATTTAGGGATGACTGAAAAACTAGTGACATTTGCAGATGATGGGAGAGCTATTTGCATTTATTGTATTCAGTACAAGAAAGACAGTCTCCCTGAGCTAGATCTAGAGGGGAAATTCTTTTTTTTTTTTTTTTTTAAGATTTTATTTATTTATTTGACAGAGAGAGAGAGGGAGAGCAAGCACAGGCAGAGAGAGTGGCAGGCAGAGTCAGAGGGAGAAGCAGGCTCCCTGCCGAGCAAGGAGCCCGATGTGGGACTCGATCCCAAGACGCTGGGATCATGACCTGAGCCGAAGGCAGCTGCTTAACCAACTGAGCCACCCAGGCGTCCCTAGAGGGGAAATTCTTAAAGGAGTGAAGTTCTAGAGAACAGTCTAAGTCTATGTGCTATGGTTCAAAAATAGGGAAAACAGAAAAGAGAGGGGGAAAAAAATTCGCCTGCCATAGATTTGCAGGGAAGGCCCTGACAGTTGCTATAGGCCTGCCCTTAACCCAGGTCTGGACTCCTCAGTAACTCTGATGGAGGATATTATGAGCTGAACCATGTCTCTCCAGATTCATATGTTCAAGTCCTAAAATCCCCAGTACCTCAGAATGTGACTGTGTTTGGAGATGGGTCTTTAAAGAGTTAACTGAGGAAAAAATAAGGTCATTTGGATAGGCCTTAATTTGATATGACTGGTGTGCTAATAATAATAAGAAATTTGTCACAGAAAATATAGACAGAGGGTCTGAGCACCCTAGGACACAGCAAGAAGGCAGCCCAGGCATCTACAAGCTGAGAAGACAGTCTTCAGAAGAAGCCGAATTTGCTGACACTTTGATCTTGGACTTCCAGCCCCTGGAAATGTGATAAAATTAATTTCTTTTGTTTAAGGCACCCAGTCTGTGGTACTTTGTAATGGCAGCCCCAGCAGAATAATGCAGGAAACACCACTGGAGGCAGCTGGAAGAGCTGTGCAACTAGGTCAAGGAGATATGGGCTCAGTGGGAAAATGGCCCACTTTGGACTTTTCTATTTTTTTAAGTGCCTATCAATTTTAGTATTTACAGCAAAGTGAGTAGTCTCATACCTCTGAGAAAGGGAGATGAAAGTCTTTGACTAGCTATTCTGCTATCTTGGGCTCTTCTTTTGAACTCTCTCTTCTTCATTCTCCTTCATTCTCTGTGTCTTTCTTCCCTTCCACATCTCTTTTTGCCCACATCCCTTCCCACGGAGGCTCATGCCTACTAGTTACTATCTCGTTAACAAAGCTGTTCAGCACGTTCCAAAGATTGTGGTGTATGGGTGAGCATTGATTCATTTTGCATACTGCTTAACCCACTGAGCCACCCAGGCACCCCCATTTTGCATACTGCTTAGAGTGAAGCATATCTTTGCTGCTTAGTGAACTCTTGATGGAGAGTTTCCATGTTTTATATTATGTATTTTCCATATGTCCCATATTTCCTATTTCTCACAGAGGACAGGATGTGAGCTAGCAAGGTCTGATCAAGGTGACCAGTGGAAAAATAGGGAAGAATGTCTCAACCCTAAGGAGGATCTGGGGAGTTTTCTAGTGAAGCTGGTGCTTCATGAAATCTTCATTTTAAAAGTCTCAGGGATCACAGGGAGGGTGTGGGTGATAATAGCACCAGGTGATGTTGGCTAGATCTCTGGGCAAAGATCTATGCAATACTAAGGAGATTTCTTCAGGAAAAAAAAAAAAAAAGGTTGCTTCTTGGGGGTGTTCACGTTTTTTTGTTTAATAAAAATTTAAACGTTTAACTGTGGTAAAAATTACATAACATAAAAATTTATCATCTTAACTAATTTCAGGCATACAAGTCAATGGTATTAAGTGTGTTCACATTGTGCTCAAGTTCTTAAATAATGATTTCATGTGGTCAAAATTCCACATTCTTACGTGAATTTTTGGTACAGATGTTCAAATACAATCATTAGATTTTAATTTTAGGAGTAGCATAAAAAGTCAAAACCAGTCTAATATAAAATTGATTTAATTGTACAGAAGTCTATAGTCATAGCATCTACTATGAACAGGCACTGTTTCAGATAACTGCCAATATAGCAGTGAACAAGAGAGAACAAGGGCCTGGTTTTCACGGAGCTCACATTTCCAGGGCATGTGATAAGAGGAGGAGAAGGTTGTCAAGAACTGCAAAGGGTTGGAGATGTTACCGTACTTGCAAGCCAACAAGTTAACCTGCTACCATATCATGACTCCTGGGTTAGAGCCAAAGGAGAGTCTACTATTCCTATCAATAGAAGTAGCAGATGGCCACTGTTTTCCTTTTGCTCATTCCCAGAAATCCTGTTCTCACAGGGCAGTATGAAGAGGGCTAGGAAACACCTGCGCATACAGTGAGTTATGTTACAAGAGAGGTACCTTAAACTTGGGGAACCCACATCTTTTTTAATGGGCAGTAAGCACGCCACTCTTTAGCTTTGTTAGGGAGACAGCAAATCTCTCTTCCTGTCTGTAAGCAAATCTTCCTTTTGCTCTGAAGGGAAACACTGTGTCTAATTTCAAAAGTTATTTGTTATGCAAACACTCCGGAAAAGATCACACAGAAGAAGGGAAGCAGTGCATGTGCAGAAGCATGAGGGACCTAAGTAGAACGATCTCCAGCGGAGGTACAGTGGAAACATTGATACTGATATTGGACGATTTATGCAAACAGTGGGGAGTCAACTCAGGTAAATATCAGTTCTGACCTGTGATTTACATCAGCAGTGGTGGTTCCCAGCACTGGTTTCAGCAATCTTGTGAAAGAGCATGAACTTCATATTATCTGGTGGAGTGAGCCAGTGCCATATAACAGTGGGGATTGGGATTTCCATTTCCACTGCCCCTCTCTTGCCATGTTACTTTGGCTGATTGTATAGCTTCTGTCAATCCATTTCCTATAAGGTAGAAATAATAAAAGCTACCTTTTAGAGTTATTGGAAAATTCAGTGAATAATGTTTGCAAAATACTTAGCATAAAGTCTGAATATAATAAACATTCAATAAATGGTAGATGTTTTTATTTACTGAATATGTCCTAGGTGTATTTAATTCAATCCTCATAACACCTCTGTGATGTTGGTATTGCTGTCCTCTGTTTATAGATTAGGAAGTGGAGACTCACATTTATCTGAGGTTGCTAGCTAATAAGCGGTACAGCCATATCCCAATACAGGTCAGTCAGTGTCAAAGCCCACACCATTCACTATGTAAAAGAGTTAAGTGCTTAGTGCCTGTACTCTCCAGGAAAATTTCCCAGCTCGAAATCCACCTCTGCCATTTATTACGTGTGTGATTTTGAATGAAATCCTCATCTAAAAAAATGGGGAGGATATTAATATCTGTTAGGTAATATGGTTATGAGGATTAAATGAAATGCTATCTACATAATGCTTGACAAATAGTAATAAAAACTTACATTTGTTGATGTCATTAATATTAGTTTTTATTATTATTGCTATGAATGACAATAACATGAAGGCAACATTATTTATTCCAGATGGCCATTTGCCCTCATGGAAATTTGAGTCTCAACCTTAAACCTTTGTGATAAAAGTTTCTTATAAGCTGTACATTAGAATGATTTTGAGGAACAGTAAATACATAGGTTATAAAGCAGGGTGAGTACTCAATAAGTAACTTCAGATTTGATTAGAAGAAAGAGGAAAACATAGTGTTTTATCAGTATAAAGTAATATTGCTTTTCTGTTCTATTTTCCACTTCTCCCATAATTTTGGTAAACTATACAGAACTGTAATTGACCCAAACAAATGGATAAAATGTCACTTAATTTGCTTTAGCTTGTTATATACATTTGTTCTATGGATTAACTTACCTCACATACATCTCACACAATATTTAACATTTATTTTGGGAGAAAAAGTGTTAGTAATAAGACTTCTCATTAATGCATACTAGTGAGTATTTGTGAGTGAAGTAAACCATTTAATTATTAATTTCAATAAAAAATAACATTGAAGACAAGTCAGTAAGACCAAGAAAAATGATCTTCCTTACTCTTTAGCTTCCAGAGATGTATTGCTGTAGAACACGGTTATGACCAATGTCAAGGGCCAAGTAGTGTAGAGGGAAAGACCACACACCCAGGACCACACGCCTGGCTTTGCATCCCAGCTGGGGCGCTTACTAGTTGTGTGAACCTGGGTAAGCCACCTCAACTACAGGAGGTTCATCTCCTTCTTGGGAAAATGAAAATAATAAAAATATGTATCTCATGAACTGGTAGGTGGGCTGAACGAGCTAATAAATATATGAAGTACTGAAAAGAGCTTGTGGCTCCCACTCACATTATACAAGAGTCAGCGCTTATTGTTGCTGTCTTCTCAGCCCCCTGGCATGTGACTCCTCTCCTAGACCCATGTCTTCAACCCTCATGTACACGGGAGCTGTGGCCAGAGTTTCTGAGACACAGCTAATGGAGGCCCTAGAATACTGCCTTCAGTGCCATGACTCAAAATAAATCATTGTTCAGATTGAACTGTTTTGATTGGGTTTGTGAGATCTGGTATTGCTGAATGTTTTGTGAAGATGCGCTAAGGAAATATCTTCGAATCCTATTTTCCTTTCCAAGTATTCCTCATCCGTAATACACAAGTACTTTTGACTTTCACAGCATTTACCAACTTACCAGTTAAATTGTTCATGATGATGCTAGACTATTTTAGCTGGAATAAGAATTCAATTTTAAAGCAATTTACAGCATTGTACCTAATGCTGGTCAATTGCCTTTTTATTAGTTTTCTAAATCAGATAGCATACATATTAAATTCCAGGACCACAGAAATTTGAGGCTGAATGTTCTTTATCCCCTAAATTGTTTTGCAGGTCTTTCATTTATAGTTAATAAAAATAAAATGTCTTCTCATTCTAGAGCCTCTCCCAGTCTAACATGCCATCACATCTGTCTACCTCTGGTCACCCTGCCCTTGTTGCTTTCCTCCTCCCCATGCTCTTTTCCATTCGTTAAGTCTTTTCTTAAGCCTCCTGTAAATTTGGCTACGTTTAGTCTCAGCACACCTTATCTGTTTTTGGTTTTCTCTGTAGAGTTATTGGGAAATTTCCGACTATCTTATTCTCTGACTTGATGTGGAAAAGCTTAACTCCATTAATTTTTTTTTAAAGTCCTTTTTCTTAAAAGGGAAATAAGTGATCACACTTCAACAACAATAAAAGGACCCTTGTAAGGAAAAAGAATGGAAAATGCTAACAACTTGTTGAAAACCACATCCTTTAAGAAATAATAGTAGTAATAGTAGAACATTATGAGAACACTAATGAAGAAAAAGAAATGAAGGCAAAAGGGTACTTTCTATTTTTTTCCAACCATTCTAATGATGAAACTTTGAGATGAGCTAATGTATCCCTAAGTGCTAACTGTCTGAAGGACTCGCTCCCTCCCAAAAGGAAATTGATCCTGCCCCTGGGGCACTCGTGCTAAATGGACATTGCAGGGATATATTCTTTATGGTTACCCTCCTGGGAAAGGCTGGTGTGAAACAAGGAAGAAAGGCAACAGACCATTCATAAAAAGCCCAGAAATGAAAGAGAGTTTAAACATTGTATTTATAAAATGTAATTCTCCCAGCTTTCCTCCACAGCAGACGGCTACAGTCATTTAAATAATCTACATGTTTTCTAGAATCCCCTTAGAGCTGTACCTGCTGTTTTAATGCTTTCTTTTTAATAATAATGAATTTGTGAAGGATTGAAGCCCCTTGAAGAGTTTCAGGCTGTGCCCAAAATCCTAATCATGTGTTGGTTGACTAGATACATTTGTAAAATTTGTGGCCTGAATTACTGTGAAATTAGAAGCAGAGCCTGGGTAATCATTTTACGTCTCTTGACCAGAGACAATAGTTCCTTGGACCAGTTAGAACAACCATTAAAACACCCGGTAGTCAAACAGTTTTCTGCTAGCAATTATTTTGAAAGAGGGCTGGAGAACCACACCGAAAGGTCTTTACTAGCTGGCCCCCAGATAGTGGGGATGGTAGATAGCACAGGACAGAGGGAAGGTTTGGCATCACCTTCAATTGCTTCTAGCCACAGCCATGAGAAAGGTGAGTTGCGTTAGCATACGGATGAAGGTCCCTAAAAGAGAGCTGGGAGAGAATGGGGAGAAAGGCCTGCACTCTGGAGGCCAGAGGAAGTGCTGAGTGGTTGCATACAATTGCCAGCCTAACAGAAAGCCTTCCAGGGAGCTTACTGTGGAGCAGTAACATGATACCTTAACATGCCCAACACCACCAGTACAAGCACATTTGAAAGCCAGGCGCATGGGAAGAAAACATGTCAGAGCAGAGTGGTGTTATTTTTAATGGAGCATGTGTTTGTCTTGTAAATGTGTCAAAAAGAGGGGAGCAGGTGTTTGGTTCCCGGTCACTGCCTCTGATGCATGGCCGGGGGGTGAGGGGGGGCGGCCATTGGATTTCCCACGGCCACACAGCATCTTTGATATTGCAAATGAAATTACACCCACCCAGAGTACGTGCACTATCCTTTCTCAATATTTGTGTACAATTGTTTTGAAAGTGAGCTGTCCTCAGGGTGTGGATTTATGAGCGGTCTTTGGGATCAAGCCAGGCCCTGTTAGGCAAAGATTAACAGCCCAATAAATAGAACTCGTGCATCACCCTAAGATTAACACAAGGAAACAGCAAAGTTGATCTAAGGTCTACTCCTAAGGAAAAGTTGTGCCCCATCCCCCCCTTTTTTTGTGAAGAGTAAGAACATAAATTTGTCAATAGTAAATGAACAGCCCTCGTGTTAGAGAGTTGTCAGTATGAGAGACTCTATTTCCCATGTTCAGTAATAAAGCTACCTATTATTTTGGTAAGAAATGCCTAAATTGAAATTCTAAAGGGCATTATGAACTTGAATTAAAAAGGTAATGGATTTTTTAATAAGTTCTGGGTCAAGATGTATTATCAAACTATTTTCCATAGGGCATAGAATATACCATCTATCCTTTTAATAATACTAGATCTAGCCTTACTTCCAGAAGCCAGCTGAGGCTGCCTGTCTATTATAGTCTGTCCCACCATCCCTAACAATGAACAAATAACTAGACGGCTGCGAAACATTTTAAATAGAACTGCCTCCTAGAGAAACTGTTACTGGCAGAGATAGGCCTGCTCTGGACCTGGGTAACTTGCTTTGGGAAAGAGCACATCAATATAGTTTGAGAGTAAGTAGTAGAGGAAAATATGATGGATTAAGTAAATCATAAAGCACATGATCTACACACTGACATGCAGCCTTATTCTGCCTGAATGCTCTGATTCAGGATTGTGCAGAGGATAATTCTGTGTGCTTTGAAATTCAAAGGGCTTTAAAAAAATGGTTTTAATTATACAAGCTGTTTATTAGTAATGAAAGTACTATGTCTGCAAATCTTTAAAGGTTGCGAAGAACTTAACCACGCATTGGAAAAGTGGTCTGCATATTCTAAGTTGGAGATGAGCGTTCTTCTTCTTTGATTTACAGTTTGGACCCAAAGCTTTTTTTTTTTTTTTTTTTTAAGGATTTATTTATTTATTTATTTGACAGACAGAGATCACAAGTAGGCAGAGAGGCAGGCAGAGAGAGGGAGGAAGCAGGCTCCATGCCGAGCTGAGAGACCGATACAGGACTCCAACCCAGGTCCCTGAGATCATGACCTAAGCTGAAGGCAGAGGCTTTAACCCCCTGAGCCACCCAGGCGCCCCTGGACCCAAAGCTTTAAACCGTTTTTTGTGTTACTCTTAACTGTGTGACTCCTTTACACTCTGTAAACCTTCCTCTTGATTGTGTGCTCTGTTAGCAACCTCCCTTGCACACACATTGAATCCTTTTTTGTATCTCTGTTTGGTGCTGGGGACTTGGACACTTCTTTATGTAGCAATGGTAGAAATGAGGGGGGTAAGCCTAATGACCTACACAATAGCTAAACTCACCAGAATTAAGTGTTCTTATAGTCTCATTGAAAAAGTATATTATTAGTAGTTAATAAAAGCCCAGAAAATAACTGCTTCGTGACATGTTTAGATACCATGTGGTTGGGAATGAATTAGTATACAGTGGTGTCATAGCGGTCTTCATAGCTGCATTCATTTTAGATGGTTTTAGATTAGGGCAGGGATTTACTTTGTAAGGTAATTTAGTCTTGGAAGCATTAAATTGTTACAAATTATCTTCTGTTTTCTGTATCTTCCATAAAACAAAGCTCTCGGTAAGATAAAAGAACGCCTGTGACTTTCATCACAGACATACATGAGAGTGGATCTGGAAAACAAATTTATACTTTTTCTGGAAATGAGAACCACTCATAAAACACTTAATGAGTTCAAGGTCCCCTTGTTGTCATTTCTTCTCCTATTCGTATGGACTGTGTATAACCCAGGGGTAGTCGGGGTAGTAGCATATTATTGGATGACTGCTTCAGATTTGAAGAATTTATGGAAGCTCTAAATGCCAGACAAAAATACCACATTTTCCTTTTTAAAAAGGGGTGAGATTAATATTCAGCAATCACAATGTATAATTAGAGAAAAAAATGGAACAAACTGTTTATGCAGGCACAGTGAGTTGCTTTAATATCACAATAGACCTGAAAGTCTGTGGCAAATTTTAAAAATTTTTCTCAGAAGTGTAAAGCCCCTCTGAGGTGTTCTCACAAGCTCTAACCCCCATTGCCATTTTTTATGCATGTTGTGAACTTGTTTACCAGCTGCCTTTATGTACGATGTTCAAATGTCTCCCGGTGCTTGTCTCCCTCTGTGCATCTTTATGTGCTATATGCCCTCATTAATTTTGAAAGGAATTTTTAAAGAGTTGCTCAAATAACACTTCCAATTAGTAACCGATATATTTTTTAAGCGTTGGAGGGCAAGCTCATTGAAACAACCCCCAGATAGTTGGATTTTATTCTAAAAACAATTCCTGATAAGAAAAAGACTAACTGATGTCTGGAGGTCTCAGTGAATCTTCCAACTCAGTTAAAATTCTGTTCCTGCTGTCTAAATTCTGTTCTCCATCTCTAAACTTTAGATGTGGGGCAAAACCCACCAGCTTCACTTTCTCAAAGAGCATACATTTGCATTTTATTGTCAGAGCAGTAGCCTGGATGAATTTCTATTAACACCCCCCCCACCACCGCCACCCAATTTCTCCCTCCCCCACCAAATGAATTCTGTGATGACTTTGCAGGGCAGGGGTTGGGGGGGGTTCTGAAGTGTGGTTGCTCCATATGGATGCTGGTGAGAAAGAAGGGATAATTACCACTCATTTATATGTTTCTGGAGGGCATCCTGAAATTTAGAAGGAAAGTTTAACAACTGGGATCTCCTGGTCATATATGCAATGAAGGCTGTCAGGGAGGGAATTATTTAGAATCTGGGTGTCAAAGATGAGTGAGAGTTAAGAGATGAATAGTTGAGAGTAGGGCAGTGAGTCAGAAGTTGTCCTGATGCTGCTATTTTTCCCTCTCCACTTAGAAAATGCGCATGTTTTTATTTTCAAGTCTTCCTGTTACTAAGGCATACTGACCTCTAGGTGTCTCCTTTGGGATACCTAATTCCAAGCAGCCCATCATCTCTTCCCTCTTAGGTGGCTCAGCACCAGATCCTAGAGAGTAAGATGTGGGGTTCTCACCCCTTTGGCCCTTCCACTGCTGCTGCTTCCTAGAACTATGGCTGCCCCTTGTGCTCTGCCTCCTTATCAACCACAACCAAAGCACCTTCCTTTTGATAGTTCTGTGGGTGATGCTTTTGCTCTCTCTCAGAATAGACTGGTCACTAACGTGAAGAAATAGTGCAAGTTGTCAGGAGAAATTGGGGAGCCAAAAAGGCTCCTGATTTGAGGTAAAGAATATTTTTTAAAAAGGCCTCTATAAAATAATGCCATTTGCTCATTCTTCTCTTTTCTAAATTTTAGTCATTCCCATACGATATTCAGGATTTTTGCCATATATCTATTACCTATTATTGAATATTATCTTAAGCTAACTTTTAAAGTTTGCATAGATTTTAGTTAAAAGGAAACTTTGAATCACTCCCATAAATAGAAAACCAATATTGCTTTTCTTACATAGAAACATTACCAGTCAATAGAGTGACACATGAGATTGAACTTTAATGAGTTGACTATGACATGCTCAGAGCTCTGAGCCTGAGGCTTATTCTTTTTCTTAAAAAGGGGTATTATTACGAGTTGGAGAGGACTTCAAGGAGTATTAGAACCAAAATGAGAAATTCCCCTTCATTTTACTCATGAAGAGTAGTAAAAGGTTTAAAAAGGGAATACTCCTTTTAGTGTAAATTCTATATTGTTCAATTTTGTGTCCATGTATCATTTGTGGCATCTGCTCCACACTGATCAGCCCAATGAAACTCTAAGTGATATGATTTTCGAGTTAGAAATGAAAGGAGAAAAAATCTAGAGTATCCTGGAGAGGAAAAATCTCATCCTCTTCACATTAGCCCCATTCCCAGTTGGAGAGAAGATTCAGAGAGAAGTAACTCTCTCATCCTTTTGTGTGTATTATTTTAGCTCTTCCTGAGCAAATTGGAGACTCTCTGGAAAACTGACAAGAAAATAGGGAGCATGGGGAATGCAGCACTCTAAACCCGAGGAAATGTGTTTTTACGCCTATTAAACATGAGTTCTTTCTGTTCTAATGTGAGGTTTAGCTCTATGTGAAGTTCTTTGTATTGATTTGTAAGTTGTTGAAGTTACTCGTTTTTCCCTCTTGAAATCCCACAAAAATCAGTTGGTTAAAATACAGATCATGTTCTAGAAGACAGTTTATAGGTATATAAAATGCTGGGACAACCAGAAATCCCACATTTTAGATGTCAGGGCATTTGATCCATTTCTGTGGAGCCTTTGGTTGATTGAATGTCTAACCTTGTAAATTTAAGTGCCCTTTACTCTGAAGATCTGTAGTTCTTCTTTTAAAAAAATCTTTGTAAGAAATTGAGAATTCTCTGAGTTGCTTGACCCTAGATGAAGTCCATGGGGCACTCCGGGTTCTAACCTTCACTCTATAAATGTTAAATTTATAACAACTCTCTGTCGTGGGTGAGGCTATGAATAGTACAATTTAGGGATTCTGAATTTATGAATGAACAGGCAGCTTTGAACTCCTGATGGGAGCAGGCACCATATGCCATTCAAAGGTAATTTTCCTTAGATTTACATTTCATTTATTCATCTTGTGCCTCTAATGCCAAGTGCTGTGTCAGGTCTTGAAAGGAAACATAACAGCGAATAGCAGTCCAGAGAAAGGACGATAAAGCTGACAAATGGTAGCCTCTTCAATAAATCACAGGTTCCACAGAGAGAAGTTGACTGTCAAGCCTACACACTAGAAAAAGAAATGTAAGAAGAGGAAATGAAAACAATAGAAAGTAACTTGGCATGACTCAATGAATGAGGAAATTGTATCACAGAGACCTGAAGTAAAAGAAAAATTATTTTCTAATTTTATGAAGCAAAACTTAAAAAAATAAGTTTGCTAAACAGTTTTGAAAAAAAAAAAAGAATGAAAATTATTATGTAGACGGATAAGAAAAGAGATAAAATCCAGTCAGGTTTCAAAAAATGTCAAGGTTGGGCTTTTAAAACAAGGTGGAATTGAAGTGGGAAGTTGATGAACACATGGGTGGCAAAAGAGGTGAGAGGCAGAAGGTGCCAGGCACGTGCATATTCAGAGCGTGACGGGTTTTCTTCTTCTTCCATTTTGTCCATTTTCTTCCAACATTTATTTTCTTTCTTTCTTTCTCTTTCATTCTCTCTCTTTCTTTCTTCTTTCTTCTTCCATTTTATCTTAGGAAAATTCCCACCTCAGCTAGGTTTTGTAGTGTTTGATGTTTGAAGATTTAGTGTGGCTTTCTTTAAGAGAAAAAATCCAAATATAAATAGAAAATTAGGCATGGAACTTTAGATGGTGTCCATGACATTGAGGAGCCCTGTAGTGTAAATTTCATTAACCTCAAAATAGTTCTATCTCTGGTCCCCTTTGGAGACTGGTACCCTATGTGACCGGGAGGATAAGGTGGACTTTGGGCTGCTGCATGGGGCAGGTGGCCTCTGATTCATCTTCTTGTATGAGGTGACTTGGGTCAGTGTATCCTTATCATTAGAATGGTAAATTAGAGAGAGTTGTGAATCTGAGTGGGCTTAGAAGATAGAGTTATTCCTGGCCGAGGTAGTGATTACTGTATTTCAGAAGTGTGAAGGGATCAGTGAACACCCCCCCCTTCATCTCATTTGAGTGGTCAGATATACCAGAGAGTGTGCTGGGTACTTGGGATACAAAGAAGAAGAATAAATGATGAATGAGACTTGGTTTTGGGGATGAGGGGGGTTGGGTCATTGGGAGGAGAGAGGCAGAAGGAAACTAGAGTATCACACCAGGAGATCTTATACTTGGAATGGAGCCTCAAAATCATTTATTTAATAAAAATTTATAGAGTGTTACATTGTTGGAGGAGCTAGGGATTCAGCAGCAACAAAAACAGCCCCAAATTCCAGCTCACATGGTAATTTTATTCTAGTGGAGAGAAAAGGGGAGTGGATAAGTAAATTACTCTAAGTAAGTTTATCTATAGTCAACTACAGATACAGATGTAGATACGTATATGGACAGATGCTGTTAAGTGCTATGGAGTAAATTAGAAATAGGTTATGGGGGCATTTTTAGGTGTGTGTGTGTGTGTGTGCGTGCGCGTGCGCACAAGCGCGCGTGTAGGGAGCTGTTGGCTTTTTTATATAGACTGGCCAAGAAAGAACTCAATGGTGAAATGGCATTTGAAAAGAGACTTCAAAGTGAGGAAGAGAGCACTGTGGGAGGAGCCCTCTAGGCAGAGGGAATAGTGAGTGTACTGGGTGTGTCTGAGGAGCAGCACAGAGGCCATGGGGTTGAAGTGAAGTAAGCAGTGGGGAGAGAGGAGGAGGTAAGGTCAGAGAGGTAGCAGGAGCCAATCCAAAAATGAGAAACCAAATGAACCATCCAGGCACCACTCAAGTGGTTGGTTTCTGATTACCCATTCAAGAAGGAGCTAGAACAAGATCCTTGCAGATCAGATAATGCCAGGAGAGCGAAGGTTTCAGGCTGAGTAACTAGAAGTCACTCATTTCATGAGATAAGGAGGCAGGGGGGAGGAACAGAGGGGGAGGGGGTGGCAAGTTACTGTACTGCACTTAAGTTTAACGTCTCCCATAGGCATTTGATTGGGAACTGGATGTGAATTTGGAGTTCAGGGCAGTGGTTGAGGCTGTAGATACGTATTTGGAAGTCAGGAGGAAACAGATGGTACTTAAGGCTAGGAGATTAGATAAAATCACCTAAGGAATAAATGCAATAGAGAAAAAAATTTTCCTGAGCCTTTGCATATAATTGTCATTGAACTTCTAGAGATGAAGTTGGGCATTTTTCTTTCTCCATATAAATACCTACGACTTACGATTTATACACCCCTCAACATTTCATGCAAAGCTTTCCATAATCTGACTTGTAGCTGCTCACTTCCCCAGTTTCAGTTGCAGCAAACAGCAAAAGTAGCGTGCGACTTTGCTCATGCATTTCTTTATGAAACGCCCACTCTGCTTCCAACCCCAGCTTCTCTGTCTCTGCCTGTCTGGCTGGCTGTCGGTCTCTCTTACACATGTATGTGCACATACAGCCACCCCCACACTCAATTCTGCGTAATTTTACCCATCTGTAAGTTACTGACTAAGTATCATGTCCTCTGAGAATTCTTCCTTTCAGTCCATCCCCAGATGGATTAAGCCCATCTTCTACGCCCCATCACCCTATGCTTGGAGGTAATTTCCTTATCCCACTGCATTATAGCTATTGTTTCTTACTACTATTTGTCCAATTCTTGCTTCAGAGAATACTCAAAGCATTTGTGAAAGTGAACCAAAATATTAACAGAAAAGGTAGGAGAAAAGTGATGAGTGAACTAAATCTCTTAACCCCACTGCAGCAGAACCAAAGTAAAATTAAGCCCCAATTCAGGCAGAAACTATGAGCTAAGTTCCTCATTGTCTTCTACACCCAGCGTGGTCTTAATGATTGTGAAATAACAGACCTTTTGTGATCGATCGATGGAAAAGAGGAAACAAACAGGAAAATAAATCTTTGTAGGAAGAAGGAGGAAAGGGGAAAAGGGGAGAGAGGGGATCCTATTCTGAGGACAAACTGGAATGTTCCTAACTGCAATCCATCTCTCATTTGACTAATGAGAGTGAGCCTCCTGACTAAAGAAATTGATAGTCTCAACTGGGGTCTTAAAAGTAACTTACAAATATAAAACCGTGCGAGTCAAAGAGGTAATTAATTGTTTTTAAACAAGCCTTGTGAATTCTTTAAAATTCACTAATCCAATCAAGTCATTAATTTCACAATTTTGAAGTTGTTTTGAAAGAGTTGCCACTCTATAAAAAGAAATTTTGAAAACTTAGATTCTGTTACTATTTTCCCTACATTACAAAAGCCGTCATCTGTAAACCGCTGATAGAGTCAATGGCAGTTGGATAATACCGTGCACACTAGTTGCTTTCCTAATGCAAATTGGCTTTAACGTCTTTTATTTATTACCTCACTCAATTGAAATTCCTTAAAAGCAAAAATTACATGCTATATGTCTTAGTGTATACTACATGGAAATTTAGGGTTGGAAATGCATGATCACAGCACATTCTTGGCTTCTTTGTAGCACATACATGCCCATGGCAATATGTTCCAATCATAGGACAGTCATGATTTCTAAGCATTTTCAAGCTGCAAGTACTTTAGTTCATCTTCATCCATACTGGGTCCTATTCTTTTCAGCGGAGAAGAGGCAGACATTATGGAACTTTAAGCAGGAACTTACCCAGGCTTAGAAACAAATTTTGTCCAGGAAAAAAGCCTAAACTTTTTCTTTATGCCTGGACACGTTTACACAAAACCTAAACACTTGTGTACCTGTCCTGCATCAATTCAAGAATTCCATTAATTAGGAAATCCCAACTACATAAGTATATTTAAAAATGTTGATTAAAACATCAGTCAAGATTTTTCATTATCAAACAAAAGTGACACATTGTACTTATTACCTCAAATGTGGATTAATTTTTACAAGGATCACAAAGAAGCAGTCATAATTGAATAAAGAAAATATTTACTTCAGATAGTTTACTAAATAATAGCATTTCTGATAGTTTACTAAATAATAGCATTCCTGTTTAACAACTAGGATTTAATTAGTGTAAAATATGCAAATATATAATATGAATACGTAAATATGTAAGTTTGGTAACATATTTCCTCTCTGAGAAATAAAAATAAATGAAGAATAAAGTCCTAGTTTAATGTTTCCTTCTAGGCAATCAAGTTTCTAATGTTTTATTATTTGCCTCTTACCACCTAGGAAATATATCCAATGCTTCTATTACAATGAACTATAAAATAAGTTGAGAAGGGTGTTCCTTTATTCGAACTTGCCTGGGATGTCTTTCCAGCCTAGTCCACCTAAAAAATCATTTCCATATTTTTGAAAAATCAGCTGGTGACTCATAGTAATTTTTATTTGAAGGCCAGCTTTCTGTCCTCAGTTCCTGTTGGCCACCGGTCAACTCTACTTGAATTTTTCTGGGTCATCTCAACTTACCATAAGATACTTTTTCTGTGACCCCATGATAACAGTGAATGGATTATTCTCTTTTCGGTACCTCCACTGTAACTTTGTATAAACTTGTGTAGTACTGTCCGTAATGCTTTATTCAAGGTCTACAAATATTTGGCACACAGGTCACCATCGCTTTTCTTTATTTATGGGATCTTATTGTAATCACAATAGCTATTATTATTATTAATATCTTCTGAACTTATATGACTATAGTAGGGCCCTAATGCCAAGAGATGGGAAGTGACGGGTCATAGCAAAGCTATTTGCCATTTCTGCAAATACAGATTTTTATATCATCTTTATAAACATGTTAGTTTCTGATGGCACTGGTAGATAAATTAAAGAACCAATGAGTAAATACATTTACAAAATCATAGATCTTAATAAGCATACCATTTTCTTATATAAGATTTTGGTGACAAGACAAAGTTACTTTAGGGAACTCAAAGTCTGCCTCTAGATTCTACATGGAAAAGGTCATGTTTGAGGACAGCCAATCTCACAATCCAGCCCATTTCTTCAGCAGTGAATCAATTAACCAAAGTTTAATGCCAAAAGTTTCTCTCCTGCGAGTCAAGGGAAAAGATGCACAATAACTACCTGTGACAAGTATGCAATATTAATTGTGTAGTTAATTAATTTTTAATCACATGCCAGTTTAATTAGTAACCAAGAGTGGTAGCGCCTCATACAGCTAGAGCTTGTATATTATGTAGGTGTGAAAGCTTATACTGCAATAGAGGTTATAACCTCACACGCACTTCAAGATTTATGAACCTTACATGATACTTAACAAAGTCCTCTCGAGCCAAATTATAATTATTAAGTAGTTAGAATTTTAATTACATGATATATTTCCTTTTTTAAAGAGAGATGTTATCTAAGAGATTTTTGACTGCTGGAGGCTAATAGGATCAGGCCCTTCATGGAACTTTGTTTTTCCATGAACTACAAACATATTAAAAAAAAGTCTTTAGAAGAGAAAAAAATAATTAATCACCAATCAGTGAATTGCTTTGGTCTTCATATCCAGAGAACAATCTCGGTTCTGTCCTGGAAAGTCCTGAGTTCATTTTATTTATTTGTCTAAATGTTTCGAGATGATAGAGTTGGTAACTCCTCTGTCTCTATTATTTCCTGTTTCCTATGTTATGGAGCCTCTATATCATTCTGTAGAGTCAGGTGGAAGGGAAAAAGGAAGCATTGTTAAATCAACTTTAAAAAAGCAAGAGAAAAGAACTCTTCCCCTTTATATGTTTAAAAGAGAAATTTGATAATAGACTTCAAACATAACTTTTTGCAGCATTTTGGTAATTACGTTCTTGGAATATACGATGTGTTTTTTATTTTTATAATTAACAGGAAATACATGTTATACATTAAATGTGACACAAGAGATATGAATTATGCAGTCAACTCGGTATGTACTGAGGAGCACAAAGCCCAAGGCACGTTCAGTCGAGTTTCTATGAAGATCTATAATGAGTTTCAAGTACATCATTTCCTGATGGAGGATAAGAAAACATCCATCAATGCAAATTTTTGCACATTTTTTCAGCTTTTATGAATACGTTACAACTTCTAAAAAGAGTGAATTTCCAAAGTGCAACTTGAGCAAATTCTATGAGTAATTTTATATTATACTGTTTAGGCTGAGTGGAAACCTCGAAGATATGTCTATATATACACACATATATATTTAAAGTTATTTTAGAGTGCTATAAATGAAGGTGGCTAGTGTCGCACAGTTTCTTGTCGTACAATTTAATATCTAGTTAATGTCTAAACCTAGGATATTAGCTTATGTTGGAAAATAAACGAATTAGTGCCATGCAACACAAAGTAAACCAATATTTGCAAATGAAACACTATTGTAAATTCAAAATTAAGACTTTTCATATACATACATGCATATTTTATTCATTTAATTCTTTTGAAAGCATTTTGATTCCTGTGAAAATCTTGAAGTTTATGTTGGATTGCATTTTTATTTTCTATTAGGATACATTTAAACCTATACTAATGAGGACTGAAGGAAAATGCTTAAGGAGTTCAATTGTATTGAATATTAAATAAACACCAAAAATTATAGCATCCTGGGGTCCTTGGAGATATTTTATAGAATAACATATAGTTATTATATAAGAAAGTCCAATAAGACAACAGCCTCCTAATTGGTTCCCTTAACACGTCTCTCCCCCCACAGTCCATTTTCCACAGTAAAGAGTTATCATCCTGAAAAGCTAATCTGATCACATGGCTTCCCTGTTTAAAGACCTCTGTTGGCTCCCTGGTGCCTAGAGGATGAAGGCTAATCTCCCTAGCCTGGCCCCAGCCTGCTCTTCCAGCCTCATTTCCTGGCAAGCTCCCCCACACACCTTAACCTCTGGTCCCTGAACCATAGAAGGGGGCGGGGTGCTGTGCTGCTCGGGGGCTGGGCTGGGACCGGTTGGCCAGGCCGGCAAAGAAGTCTCATGGACACAACCTGACCTGTGCTTCTCCCCTTGAATGACTTGCCACCTCTATTATTTCCAAGATGATGGGCAGTTCTGTCGTCCACTGCTTTTATATTTCGCTTGTTCTCCCTTCTCTAACGGAAGTATTACAAAGCAGCAAGCAGCTGGAAATTCTTAACAACATAGTGCAAATGTAAAGTGAAAATCTACTTTTGCTCCCTTCCTTTGCTATAAATTTCCTCATGGATATGGAAAGTGACAGTCACCAATTCCATAGACTCACAGAGGAAGGATGCATTGCCCCAAGGAGAATGACCAGAAAGCACCTTGACCTGCCGAGTTAGGACTGTCCAAGGGTTCCCACGCACACATTCCTGGTTCTTCATAGTGAGTTCAGCATGCGTGTCCTCCCTAGATGTTTGCTAGCAAGACGCATTTAATCCACAGATACCTTTTAGTAGTTAGTAGGTCAAAAGAAGTAAAATCATTTTTTAAAAAATATTTTATTTATTTATTTGACAGACAGAGATTACAAGTAGGCAGAGAGGCAGGCAGAGAGAGAGGAGGCAGCAGGCTCTCCGAGGAGCAAAGAGCCCGATGTGGCGCTTGATCCCAGGACCCTGGGATCATGACCTGAGCTGAAGGCAGAGGCTTTAACCCACTGAGCCACCCAGGCGCCCCAAGAAGTAAAATCATTTTAATGATACTACACATCAATTTATTTTGAATGCTGGAAAATATTTCTTTTTCTACCATTATGTTAACACCTTTCATGATAAGGAATTCTATTTTTGGCTTAAGGGAAAAAAAAATGTAGACCAAGTGATGGTTTATTAGTGAGAACTACAAATTATTAAGGGCCCAATTGTACAACGTGTTTTATCGACCTTTTCTTTTTCCTGTTTCCACACAACTTTAAAAGTTGGTATTATGTCTTTTGTTTTTACACTGAAGGACCAAGTAACATACCCTGGAGCACTCTGATAACAAGGGGGGAGTCAAATGCCTATTTACCAGATTCAAAGGAAATGATCTTCCTACCATGCCACACAGACTATTCATATAGACCAGAGGCTTTAAAGAAATTCCTCTCCAACTCAGGAAGTCATTGATCTGAGACTCCTTACTAAAAATGGATTTTTCTCAATTCCCTGAAGTTTAACATTAGGGGCCAGTATTTTGGTTGTAAAGTAGGCAGGGGGAAATAGATGATCTCCTATGTAATCTGAGCTCATCCCTCATCGGACTTTGTGGATTCATTCGCAGATTCAAAAAGGGAAATATCCTTAATATCTCTAAGTATTTTATAATTCTTGTAGTAAGAAGAAATGTTACAAAAAGACATTCAGTATTGAACGATCTACTTGAATAGGCACCAGCACGGTCAAATTCCCATTTAAGTTTCATTGTTTATGTAAGGAATATCTCTTCAAAAACCATTAAACCAAAACTATGGCAGAGCATAAAAGAGCTTGTACATCAAGCACTTAGTCAAAAGTTATATTATGCTAACAAGCTGAAGAGCTTGTCAACATCTCCTGGGTTAAGTATGCCTCTTCTTTGATCATCCAAAAAGGTTTCCAACACTGTAGGTGGCCCTAATTAACAGGGACCTGTGATCTTCTTTTACTGCTAGATTTCACAAGTCAGGCAATATACTACATTCTATTAACACTTACTAATATTGTCCTATTCAAATCCCAATATCTCCCCAGATATACAACTGATTATGAATGTGTGTCTTGTTTTAATAGTGTCTTTCAAGAGAAAGTTTGGTGCTTCTTATCTAAATATCCTCAGGGTTCCTGTAGTCAATTATATTTTCTCATTATGGTCTAAGAATGCCCCACACTCAGAATAAGCTCCGTATCTGAATAATCCACATCTGATTCTACCCTTGAATCAATTTACATGATCTTCCTGGGGCTGGAGAAGGGGGAGATGAGGATATGTGTGTGTATGTGTGTGTGTGTGTGTGTGTGTGTGGTTTGGTTTCATGTGCATTTAACTCCTGTTTCAGTAGCCACAAGGAAAGATGCTGGTTGCTCTAAATATATACATTTCTCTTAGTCAATCCAACCCCATGAAATAGTTATTATGATGTTCATTTTAGAGATTAAGAGACCTGAACTTATTCTGTGGAAAGGTGGAAAATTGAATATATGCATCGAATTTTATTTATTTTGGAACTGCAGTGAAAATACAGTATAGAGATTTAAGAAAAAATATCTAACCATAACCAGGGTGGAGAAAATGGGACAGAGTAGAACATGTCAGTGCCAGAAAGCAGATGGTTGAGTGATAACAGACTTGACAGACCTGAAAACATCAAGCCCTACTCAAAATGTGGAAAGCTCAGACCTAATGAGATATAGAATCCTTAAAAGGTCAGAAATGTTCAGTACAAGGTGGTTCAAGAAGTGGGAATAAAAAGGCATTAGGGAGCCAAAGTAAGAATTTACTGAAAACTGTTCAAGAAACAACTAGATCCTTAGCTCTTTTGCTTGGTGACTGTCCATTTTCAACTCCTTTGCTTTGAGGCTAATGCTATGGAGAGGGTAAAACCACACATGTATACTTGGGGGGCCCTGGGGAGAGTTGAGGGAGTGGACACTCCACCACCCATCCCAAGGGAGCAAGTAAACCTACGCCTCTGAATGCTGACCCTCCATAGCCCTCCATGACCTGGTTTGGATTCCAGAACACCAGGCAGGAAGTTGAGACAGGCTTCTGTGTGGGGAGTCAGAGCGGGGCGGGGGTGGGGGGTTGTTCAGAACCCTAAAAATTCTACATCAAAAGATGCCCGTGAAACAGTCCAGCCAGTCACCCTAAAGCCAGGCTTATAGATTACAAGTAGCAAACTCTGCATAGGGCTTATAAATCCTTATTTTAAACTTTGTTGTGAAAATTAGCATATACACAGCAGAATGCATAAAACATACAAATAGCTGAAATAATTTGTATAAAACAAACATTCCCCAAAACATTGTCAGCATCCTCAAGCTCCTTGCTTGTTTCTTCCTAATCCTGTTCACTCCTTTCCATTAAAGGTAAGCACTACTCTGCTTTTTATGGTAATAGCTTATTTGCCTTTTTTTTTTTTTAACCAACTGATGTGGATCTTTAAACACTATGATTTACTGTTACCTTTTTTGAACTTTGTGTAAGTGGAATTATAGAGTATATATTATTTTGTGTTTGGCTTTAGTATGAGGTTCATACATAAATGTTGGTAATAACCAACTAGGTTTGTTCATATTATTGTTCCATAGTATTATAATATATATATTCATATACCAGAATTTATCCATGATACTGTTGATGGATGCTAAGCTTGTTTCTAGTTTGGGACTACTATGAATATCATTTTGCTGTCATATTCCTATATAATCTTCTGTGTATCCCTATGCATTTCTTTAGGGAAGAGCTTTTTCTATAATGGGTCAGATAGTAAATATTTTAGTTTTTTAGATCATATGAGCTCTGTCTTAACTACTAAAATCTGTGAGAAAGCACCTATAGACATAATATATAAGTGAATATGTATACTGTGTTCCAATAAAACTTTATTTTTATAGAGCCCTAGTTTGCTCGCCCTCATTTTAGGGTATATACTAGGAATAGAATTGCTGGTTATAAGGCTAAAGTTATAAGGTCACCTTTAGCTAAAATAACATCAAACTGGTTTTGAGAGTAGTTGCATAAATTTATATTCCCATAAACAAAGTACGAAAGCAGTCATTGCACAGCATTTTATACTTCAACTCTTCGTATTGCCAGACCTTTTAATTTTGGCCATTGCGGTGGACTTGTTAGTGGTCACTCGTTGTACTTCAAGTCTCAGTTCCTGGATCTCTTTTGAAGTTTTCATGTCAATTGAATGGTTGGTTTTTGTTTTTCCCTTTGGGGAGTGCTTGATCAGGTGCTATGGTCTGAATGTTTGTGTTCCCCTCAAATTCATATATTGATATCCTAACCTCCAAAGGGGATGGTATATCCCCTTTGGATATAGGTTTTAGATCATGAGAGTGGAGCTCCCATGATGGCATTAATGCTTTTATAAGAGAAATACTGTGTAATGTACAGCATAGAAAGTGTAGTCAATAATTGTCATAACTTTGTATGGTGACTGATGGTAACTGGACATCGTGGAGGTCATTTCACAATATATAAAAATATTGAATTACTGTGATGTACACCTGAAACTAATAAGATATTTTATTCCAATTATACTTCAATAGGAAAGAGAGAGATAGTCCACAGAGCTCCCTAGCCCTGGACACAGAGAGGACACAGCAAGAATGTGCAGGCTGTGAACCAGGATGTCAGCCCTCACCAGAACAAGACCATGCTGACACCTTGATCTTGGACTTTCAGCCTCCAGAACTGTAAGCAATAAATTTCTGTTGTTTCTAATTCACCCTGTATCTGATGTTTTGTATAGCAGCCCAAACAGATAACACATGACTTTTTAAAAACATATAATTTATTATTAGCCCCAGGGATACAAGTCTGTGAATTGCCAGATTTACACAGATTTACACTTCACAGCACTCACCACAGCACACCTACCTTCCCCAATGTCCATAACCCAACCACCCAAGACATCATTTTTTTTTAGAGTTTCTGTATTTTTCTTTTTTTGATTTGTAAAGCTCATTTATGTATTCTGAATATGAGCCCTTTTAAAAAGTTATTTGTGTTTTAAATGCCTTCCCCACTTGATGGTGGGTTTTTACATTCTTTTAATAGAACAGAATTTGTTTAAAGGAATGTTTATTCTTTATTCAATTGATGTCATTTGTCAAATTTCCTTTAACACTGGTTATTTTTGTGTTCCATTTAAAATTAATCTTTCCCTAGTCCAAAACCTCCATATTTCATTCTTTTTTTTTTTTTTAGATTTTTTAAAAAATTATTTATTTGATAGACAGAGATTACAAGTAGGCAGAGAGGCAGGCGGGGGGGCGGGGAGCAGGCTCCCCATTGAGCAGAGAGCCCAATGCGAGGCTCGATCCCAGGACTCTGGGACCATGACCCGAGCCAAAGGCAGAGGACTTAACCACTGAGCCACCCAGACGCCCCTCCATATTTCATTCTAAACACTTGTTTTACTCTTGAAATTTATGTCTATAATCCACTGAAACTGTTTTAAAACATATGCTTAACTGTTAAGTTAGCTGTCAAGTTCTGATTGTTTTCCATCTGAAATTTAATCGAAGCAGCACCATTAATTGAAGACACCACTCTTTCTAGACTGCTCTGCGTGCTAATTTTATAAATATTCATGTATATATGTATGTGAGGGGATTCGTGTCTGATTTCTTGGTCTGTTCCGTTGGGTTTTTTGTCTGTCCTTGACCCAGTACCATACTACTTGCATGCTACTGCACTGTAAATGTCACTACGTGGTGGAATGAGTCATCTCCCTTTGTGTTCCATTCCTGCAACCTATCTACACCGAGTGCACTTGTTTCACTGCCTGATCCGTTATGACCTACCCTTCTTCTGAGAATTGGAAGTTGGCGTGATAAACTAAGAAAGGGAAATGTCTGCCTCCCTCCCACACTCTCATGGGAGGTCCAGTACTTGACCCATGCTACGTCTTTGCCAGAGGTCCTGAGGGTGCTGAAGTCCTTTTTTGGCCAGATATTACATCCCTGTCCACACAGATCCCCAGGAAGTTTCTTGTAAACTCTCAGGGGAATTAATTACAGGCTGTGCCATAGAGCTTTTCCATTGAGCCTCTCCTGAGACCTTACTCATATTAATAGTGCCCTTTTCTGGCATAGCTGGCTTAAGCTGGCTACTCAAATTTATAGTCATTACCTTTCACTTTAATTAAGATGTAAATATTAATCAGTACAATAAAATGATTAATAATTACTGTTAATCCTCTGTCCCTTCTGGCCCACCTCATATATGGGCAGAGAAGTCTTCTGTAGTTAGAGGGACCGCCTCAGGCATGGACATATTATTGGTACTGGTGAAGTCTGTGAGAAAACACTGAAAGACCCAAGGAACATGAGAGGGGTGATGACAGTATCTGTGCACTGTGCATACTTTGAAAGTCACTTAATAACCTCCTTTTTTATTCATGAAATACTGCTGTTTCTCCAATAATGGTTTTCCTGTGTATAGAAATATTTCCTTAAATTATGTATTTTTTCCTTTCTATTTATCTTATTCTTCATTGTTCATTTTATTTTATTTTGCTCACTTTTTAAAGAAATTTCTTTCTAATTTCCCAAGTTTTATGCAGTTGCATGTTCTGTTGTGTTTCCATCATGGCTTTCATTTACTTGATGGGGTTTTCCTTCCAATATTTCCTTAACTCTGATGGCTCATCTTTTGTTTCCTTCCACTGTCTTCTCTGATCCATACTTTAGCTCTTGTTTTAAAGAACTATTATTATTATTACTTTTTAAAATTTTATTTACTTATTTGAGAGAGACAGAGAGAGGGAGAGGGAGTGTGCATGAATGGGAGGGGCAGAGGGAGAGGGGGAGAGAATCTGAAGCAGGCTCCACGCTGATCCTGGAGTCTGATGCGGGCTTTGATCTCATGACCCTGAGATCGCGAACTAAGCCAAAACCAAGGGTCTGATGCCTGACTGACTGTGCCACCCAGGCATCCCAAGAGTTATTATTATGATTAGATATTATTTGGTTTCTGGAAATACATTGGTTATCAGTTTTCATCTGTAATATGACAATGTTTTTTGGTGAATTTTTTTCAACTATTTGTTTTTCCTGTTCTTCCTCTTCTTCCTCTTCTTCCTTCCCTCCTTACCCCTACCCCGTGTTCTTTTTCTTCTTTTTATACTACCTGTTTGTCGATCCTGTGCTTATTTTATTGTTATAGTTATCATGACGATTAATCTTTAAAGGAGATGAGTTCTTTCTGGACCAGCTCTTTGCAAGTTTGTGGAGAACAAGTCCAGGGCCGTTTCCTGGCTATCAGGACCGGGGTTCTCAGGAAGTTTCCTTATGGCACAAGTTTATGCAGTTGAGTGAGTTCTTTTAAACTTATTTTTCCCCTGTGGAAGGAGATGTGCGGTTACATGCTTGCTCGCTGTCCAGAGCCCCTCTCTTCATAGCTTACTTCCTGGCAGGTGGCCTTCAGCAGTGACCAAGCATCTGAACAGTCCTTGTTCAGCTCCAGATTCTGGCTTTTCCACTTTGCCAGATGTGATGCTAGGAAGTTCCTTCCACAAGTCCTCCCAAATTCTCATTCAAGGAAAGGGCTTGTTGGAGCCACTCTTCAGCCTTGATTACTTGCTTTGACAACTGTGCTCTGTAGGCTTTTCCAAAATCTGCAGCCACAGATGTCTTTCTGGTGTCTTTCCACATGTCTGTTACATCCTTGCTGACTTTCTTCATACTTTGTGGTTTGGGATTACAGCATCTCATCGTTTCACCAGTGATGGCATTTACATTTTAATTTCTTATTTTTGTGGTTGTTTCCGGGTGGTTACTAAGGGAAGAGGGAACATAAATGTCTTTTTTTCTCCTATTTCAAAGATAGAAGCTGATAGTTTCTTAGAGGATATACTCTGTTTGTCTTGTCCCTCTGCTTCTCATGAATATGTTGCCTCTGCTCTAGTCTAGTAATGTTCAGTACAGCTTGTGTGACAGTCACGTGTGTCTACCGAACACTTGAAATGTGGCTGGTGTGACTGAGCAATAGAATTTTAAATCTTATTTACATTAATTTATTTAAAATTAAACAGTCAAACCCTAGTTCTTTAGTTTCTCTAAAGGTATGTGGTTTTAGAAGGCTTATCTCGTTCCAGATTTTTTTTTTTCTTCTGTTATATCCCTTCTCTGTAGCAAAGATCATAGAACCCCCAACTGCTTGAAGGTAAAAGGGAACATGTTAGGAAAAAAAGAATGTAGGCTAATGTCTTAGATATCTTATCGTCCATTAACTGGCATCCAACTCTCCTCTTTTGGTGGGAGTCAAAGGCTTAGAGTTAGTTGGTGACGTCCAGCAGCTTCTCTGGATGCAGATATGCAGCACCTTTTAGCTCAGCTGCCACTTTTTGGTACCTAAGGCAAATACCAATGTGGCTTTGTGTGGAATTTCTAATTAGATATGAAGAAAAAAAATTCATGGCTGGGTTCCTAGGTCTAAGGGGCATGAAACAAAGGGGAGAAAATACATGAAATTGAGTGTGTTGTTTCTCCCAAGCAGTGGCTGGCTCACAAAACCTTCATGCCTTGGCTCTCATTTACATCTCCAGTGTCTTCTTGCAACTTCCCCTTTTGTTCTTTGTGATCTGGACTCAGGCTCCAAGAATGTGCTATGTCCCTGCTCACATTGCTCCCTGTGTTTGAAATCCCCACCTTTCTTTTGTCATTGTTCACTTTTTAAATTTTTATTTTATTAACATATAATGTATTATTAGCCCCAGGGGTACAGGTCTGTGAATCGCCAGGTTTACACACTTCATAGTACTCACCATAGCACATACCTTCCCCAGTGTCCATAACCCCACCACCCTCTCCTTACCCCCTTACCCCCAGTAACCTTCAGTTTGTTTTGTGAGATTAAGAGTCTCTTATGGTTCGTCTCCCTCCTGATCCCATCTTGTTTCATTTACTCTTTTCCTACCCCCAACCCTCCCATGTTGACTCTCAACTTCCTCATATCAGGGAGATCATATAATTGTCTTTCTCTGATTGACTTATTTTGCTCAGCATAGTACCCCCTAGCTCCATCCACGTTTTCACAAATGGCAAGATTTCATTTCTTTTGATGGGGGCATAGTATTCATATATATATATATATATTAGATTAGAAGATGTGGTATATATATATATATATATATATATATATATATATTAGATTAGAAGATGTGGTATATATATATATATATATACCACATCTTCTTTATCCATTCATCTGTTGATGGACATCTAGGTTCTTTCCACAGTTTGGCTATTGTGAACTCATTGTTCACTTTTAATCTCTACTCATTCTTCAGATTAAGAATATTTTCCTCAGGGAAGCCTTCTTTGACTCCTTTGTCTTGGTCAGTTGCCCCTTCATGAGTTAAGTGATTTAGGTATCTGCCCCAGAAAGGTCACAATTTTTTTGAATTAGAGCCACAACTGGGTACACATCTGCTCCTGCTCTCCATGTCTAAGATACATAGATGGAAATAGTGTTTATCATTTTAAGATGCTTGAATGAATGGATTCCAGTTTCAGAGTGATCATCCAGAAGCAGAGGATAAAATTTCCTATTTGCATCCTGTGCTATAAACCATTGCTTCATGCGAACAAATTATACAAGTCCCCCTCTCATGTTTCAGTAAAACATTGAGCCCTCTGGGTGATTTGCAACTGGACTGCTAGACTTTTTAGTTGTAATTTAAAAAAATGGATAAATATTTTTATTTATAGAACTCACAGGGTTTAAACAGACATTTTTAAGAAATGCAGAGTGGAACCATAAAAAATCATGGCAAAATTTTATTGAAGGGGGAAAGGTAGTGCTTTTACCTAATGAATGAAATTAGTTTCCAGTTTGCTGGCCTACAAAGTAAATTCATTGTTCTCTACCAATTTAGTGCCTCTCAATTAATGGAGGTAGGGCCGGATAGTGGATGGACTGGAAGAAAGGCAATGAAGAAAAAGGAAAATAAGAGAGAAGGATTGGCTTAGGACAGAGTGAAGGAAATCCCTAAGACTGATTTTCTCAATACAAGAGAACCTGTAAAAGCAATTTCCCCCTTTCAAAAACCACACTGATTATGCTGAGTCAGGCAAATGCTAGGTTAATATCTAAGCTGTTTTGTTCTGTTGTCTGGGAGGCTCATAGTATTATTCATTGACAAAGGGGACTTACTGACCAAATAACATGACTTCTTTGAGTTTTCCAGTGTATCTGGAGTGAGTTGTTCATTAACAAGGACTAGTGTGAAAGGCCACTAATTGTTACTTCCTAATTGGAGTTAACTCAGGCTAGATTAGGCAAAAGGAGGATCATCAGGAAGCAGCTGGGATATTAGGCTATTTCCAAATGATGTGAGTCAAATCAAGCTTTATTTTTTCTTTATAGACTCAATTTAATTTTAAATTTATGAATGCACTAAAATATCCTACACTTTGGTTGTACAGTGATTTATATTAATGTACCAGAAATAGATCCACAAAAAGATCCAAAATACCAATAATGTCATCAACCCATAAATGTGAAATTCTCAACTCCTTTGTATGGGTGGTGACCCAGAAGAAATTAGGACAGGCAGGGGTACCTATTTACGGATGGGAACGTGGTCTGTGATTCCTGAGAGATGACTAATATTAATTGGTCATGTAATTGTTCCAAAGTAGACTGAAAATAAAATGAAATTCAGATGAAGTCATTAGACAGGCCTAACAGCCATCTGAGAATCTAGGCCTGAGGCTAAGAAAATAAAAATGGACCTTATTTGTATTTAGCCAACAAATGAATTAATTAGCTCCTTAAAAAGCTTTAAAAATGTCATATTTAAGTAACCTTGCTCAGTTAGAATTGGAGAGAGTATTGCTGTAAGTCAATCACAATCAGTATCCACTGGAAGTGAAGGTACGTACCATGCACATGGAATTTGTTTGTATTTCCTTCTCTTCATCTGCCCGAGTATTCTTCAGTGAAGGATACATAATCCTATAGCTGAGTGGGGCTTTTTTTTTGGGGGGGGGGGTGATTGGTGGCCCCTCATTTGAAGGCCTTGGCAGAGTGGGGATAGAAAAGATCCAACACTGGTCTCAGAGTGCTGGGGGAAACTCACAAACTCATAAGAGGGGACTCCAAGAGTCTCTTGGTCTGACCAGAAATATGAACTAGTCACAGACACAATGCCATTAACATGTGTCCATAAGACAGCATACCCACAATTTAGGATTTCTTTGTTTTAATTGTGAATTTTGCTACAAGAGCAGAGAATGATACTCAAAGTAATGAAAAGTAATGAGCTGTAAACTGAAGAATTTGTTCTTATATTGAAATAACATTTATATTGTCTAAGATATTTAACAAATTTATAAACATCTTGGTATTACTTTATAAATAAGCATAAATTGAAAGCTTGTGCATTCCAGAATCTGAGAGACCGGCTGTGTTAACCTTAGCTTCTCTCAGGCCCTGAGAAGACAACGCTTTTGCCTGAGAACACGCAGGCAGTAAATATTCACACTCTTCTCTTGAGTTTGGAATTTAATTAGAATATAATTTTAATTAGAATATAGTTTAATCAGAATACAATATTTCCCCCCCTTTGGAGGGGACATTGAATGAGAATTTCTATAATTCTTCTAAAATCTGACAATAAAATTATAATAGTTTTACATGAATTTTTCACTGAGTAACATTCTCTTCATAATCAACAAAATTCACCAACTAACTTTTTTTGTTTCATCCTCACTTTTACCATTACTACCACTGAGGTTTACTCCATTGTATTTTATTTTGGTAAAATGTTCATATTAACTTGTTCATTACAGTGGTTACTTTACCTCAATACCCCCCCTTTTTCAATTTAAGATGTGAATTCTTTTTTTATTTTAGAATTAAGATTCTGTCTTACAAATTTCTTCTTGAGATCCAAATGAGAAGTTTTTTGCAGATCTCATGCTCCCCTGTTCTTCTTTCCTACCTTAATCTTTTTATTTTTTAAGATTGATTTACTTACTTGAGAGAAAGAGGGAGAGAGCGAGAGAGCGAGCACACAGGGGAGGAGCAGAAGGAAGGGAGAGAGAGTCTTAAGCAGACTCCCTGCTGAGCTCGAAGCCCTGTGTGGAGCTCAATCCCAGGACCCTGAGATCAAGGCCTGAGCCAAAATCAAGAGCTGGTCACTTCAATGACTGCGTCACCCCGGCGCCCCTCGCCCACCTTAATCTATAGATTTTTCAGATGCTGGAGCGTTTGAAGAAGAAGAAAGTGGTATGGTGAGGTGTGAAGTGATTCAGGAGGAAAGTTATGGCATAAAGGCTCCAAAGAAGGAGAAGAAGACAGGCCCCAGTCAGGGATGGAACCAGAAGGGGAGAATGAACACGAAACAGGGGAGCTGGAGAAGGTGGGGCCTGACAATGAAATGGGAACGAGGAGTTGAGGTTTGTTCCAGGAAAGGGTTTAGGGAGACTTACTTTAGGATTCAGCATATGTGGTTTTCTAGAAGAAGCAAAGTACGTATGCTTTTTTTTTTTTTTTAAAGATTTTATTTATTTATTTGACAGAGATCACAAATAAGCAGAGAGGCAGGCAGAGAGAGAGGAAGGGAAGCAGGCTCCCTGCTGAGCAGAGAGCCCGATGCGAGACTCGATCCCAGGACCCTGAGATCATGACCTGAGCCGAAGGCAGCGGCTTAACCCACTGAGCCACCCAGGTGCCCTGCTTTGTTTTTTGGAGTCAGGAAAGAACGCCTTGCTTCTCAGAAGAACTAGTCTCCTGCCACTCCCTATCCATGTCCCAGATCCTTTTAAAAGAGCACGAAGCTTTTCCTTCCCCAAAATTAGAAGTCTTAACCCATTTGGAAGAGTTAACATCTCAGTATAAGGGGATGTGGGCAGGAAGGTAAATGTAAGTATCAGATCCTTTCTGGTTTTGATAGAAGCAGGGCTTTCTGGGAACCAAAAAGTGCAGGTCTCCTGAAGTGAGGGGACTAGAACAGAAAAGGTAAGACTGATTATCAAAGACAAAACCCTTGTTTTATGATTTGCTCGTGGGGGCTGGGGGAGAACTCAAGTATTTCTTTTTTTTTTTTTTCTTCTTTAAGATTTATTTATTCATTGTGGGGATATATATATATATATATATATATATATATATATATATGGAGAGAGAGAGAGAGAGAGAGAGATTGTAGGGGGGAGGCAGAGGGAAAAGGAGGGGGAGAGAGTCTCCAGAGACTCCCTGCTGAGAGCACAGCCCAGCTATGGGGCTCCATCCCACAGCACTGAGATCATGACCTGAGCCGAAATCAAGAGTCAGATGCTTAACTGACTGAGCCACCCAGGCACCCCTGAAGTATTTCTTTCCTACCACCACTGGTCACTGATTTGTTTTCCTCTAGAAATATTCCCCCTTCCCTCCCAAAAAAAGAAAGAAGGAAAGAAAACCTTTGCTGTAAATGATGCACAAACATTCTAGCTATTTGATTGCTGGTTTACAGAATATAACTGACATAATGGCATGAGATTTTGAGTCTGTGTTACCTGAAACCAAGTAGTAGATGATCATCCTGGTTTTTGGTATGGGTTTCTAGTCAGAAAAGACAGGGCCAAATAGTGCTGGTGCCTAAACGGGGGCAATAGACCAAGAAACTACTTATATCTTTTTGTTATAACTTTCCTTGTTTGCTTTCTGCTTAAGAATGACATTTTGAGGTGCCTCGGGAAATGTCATACCACTGTGTCTTTCTGTTTAGTTTTGCTTTGTTGGCAATTGCTTAGTCTGTGCAAACACTAGACAAGAACAGGTCCCTCTGCTTCCTGATTGTAGCACATCCTGGGCAACCAGTCAGAGCCCTGGGACTGTTGTGGCTTCATGGTCACATCCCACTTTAGACAGCTTCCTTTTCCCTTTCACGGGCTTGGGAATGAACTAAAAAATGAATACTTCAGCCACAACAAGTGGGAAATGGTAAATTAAGAAAAATCAATTGTGGTGATAATGAATTTATTCAGCTGTGAACCTAGCTCTGGAGAGAGTGGTCTAAGTTGTGGAGTGCCTGAGGAGATGAGTTAAAATAAGACTTTGTGATTTAAAATAATTAATTTTTTATTTTGAAATAATTTTAGAATGTTTAATTTTTTATTTCAATATAATTTTAGACTTGGAAGAATGTGGCAAAAAATGGTACATAGTATTCCTGTATGTCCTTCACCTGTCTTCTCCAAATCATATAATTCACATTGATTTCATTCTATTTAGTCATTTTCAGATTTTATTCAGACTTGCTGATTGTCTCAGGTCCAGCATCCAGTCTGAGATGTAGTTGCTTACATGTAGTTGCTGGATAATGTAACACCCACACTTTTTTTTTTTTTTTAAGGCCATTAGGAACCTTTAGAATAATGATGTCATAATTGTAAGACTAGCTCAGTAAAAATGTCCAAGCCCGCTGATTATGAATTCAAATAACTGCTCTGATGTATTTATTCCAGGTAGAATGGAAAGTAAAAAAAAAAAAAAAAAAAAAAAAAAAAAATCAAAAATTTCCCAAGCATGTTTACTTCTCACCCATTTTAAATGGGAAGTGTTATTACAGTCTTAGAAGTATTTTGCTAGGCCAGCACTTCCCATGGTCATCTGGATCAGAAGCCAGATTAGAATTGTCTCTTATTTTTAATCCATTGTGACCTGAGTTCTAATATCATTAGGTGATTTCCATCTTTAGCCAAAAGTAGCCAAGTTTATCCAAAAAGCTTTTTAGCCATTTTTAACGAGGAGAGCAGGTGATGTAAGATCCAGTCCAAAATCTGGTAGGCTTAAGACCCAAGAAGAGCCTATGTTTCAGAGTCTGAAGATCAAAAAATCCCCACAGTGTCTCAGCTTAAGTCATAGAGGAAGAGTTTCCTCTTTTGGAGTCTTTTGTTCTATATAGATGTTCCGTAAGTTGGTTGAGGCCCACTCATGTTACAGAGGGAAAGCTACTTTACTCAGTCTGTTCATTCAAATGTTAATCTTATCCAGAAACACACTTTTATGGATAGACCCAGAATAATGTTTGACCAAAGGTGTAGATATCCTGTGGCCCAGTCAAGTTAACACATACAATTAACCATCACTGTGTATTATTATTATAGGAATATAGCAAATGGAGGCCAGTGCGGCTCGGCTTGGAATGGTGAACTTGACCTGAGCCTTAAAGTGTAGACAGTGCTTCGGGACAGGAGGAGGGTCTGAGTAAATATCGAAGGCATTTTGAAAACAGCAAACAAACAACAAACAGCACCAAAACAGAAATAGGACAGCGATTATCATCTGTTACAGTGAAATTTTAGAATGTTTGACTGAAAAATGATACTATTTAATGTTAAGGTACCCTGCCAAATCCCACCCTAAGAAATGACATAAAAAGCATGATGATTTGGAAGATCAATCTGGTAGAAATATTTTATGAATTTGAGTGGATTGAGGAATGGAAACTGGTTAAGAGACAACTATCAAAATAATTCAGACAAGAGATGATAATGTCTTAGAAGGGAAGAAGATGACCAAGAAAGGAAAAGAAGACTAATCTAAGAAAACTTACTGCCAGTAAGTGGCTGATGAAATAAAGAAGTCAAGGGAAAAAGGAGCCAAAAATCCTAATTCCCACCATTTACTTATTGCTTACTATGTCTTGGGGAAGTGCTAAGACTTTAATGTGAATTATAGTGCAGTCACTTTTGTCAAGTGTCCCAAATCCCCACAGAGTAAAATCTAAACTTTTAGTTGCACAGCACACAGCTGTTTGTATGTAGACCTTGTTTAACTGGTTAAACTCATCTCTGTCCAGAAGGTTGGGAGATACTAGACTTTATTTATTACATGCATAGACTGACTTCTCTTAAGATTCTGTTTCTTTGCTAGCATGAAACCCCGTGGTTTATTCCCCTGAAAAGCTACTCACCTCTCCAAATTCAGCGTAATGCTACTTTCTGTGGAATGCCTTTCTTGCTTCCTTCAGGCTGGCTGACATGTTTTGGGGCCCTTATTTGACTCACTGGATTGCTGGATACTTGAAAAAGGCAGGCTATTTTGTATATGGTACTCTTGGATTCTAACAGTATCAAGAAAAGTAGAGTTCATTTAGATTATATTCCTGCCTCATGCTTAAATGTACAAATAATACAGAAAGACAACAGTCCTCAGGCTCACACGGGTCCTTCCATTCTCACAATGGCAGACTGTAGAGGCTTTCACTCTGGAGGCATCATGGGTGCCATTGGGAGCTGGAGCTGGAAGTGGAGCTGGAGCTGCTGCATCAGCCTGGGCCTTGGTTTGAGCCTTGGCCTTGGCCTTTGGCTGGCAGAGCCTGACACCCTTGGCGATGTGGTATGAGCACATTTCCTGAGCTTGGACTGGACATTGTAGACACGTTGAAGGAGTTAGTGGTTGATGCCCATTGGGATCTTGGGCTTGACCTTTTAGAACTTCAGCAGGGCCTTGATAGGCTGGAGATATGTACTCATGGCTTTGGCATTGTTGGCCTGCTTCTTCTTCAAGCCCTTCTTGTGCTTCTTGACAGTGTGGAAGTTTCTCAGGAACTTGAGCTGCGCCCCCTTAAAAGACTTACATCTTTGTGACTGGGATTTCTTGACACCATTTCTGTGCCATTTTTGGGACTGGTTGTGCATGGTGTGGCTCTTAGATTTGGCCATTTTTGCACTGAAGCCCATGACTCCTAAAGGGGCCTGAACTGGAAGAGAAAAAGTAAATAAATACTGTCAATGAATAAATGATTGAATGAATGATGAGTATTACATCACTAATGTAAATGATTAGTAATGTAAATGTATTAGTTAAATTAGTAATGTAAATGATTAGTTAAATGGGTTAATGGGTTATTAGTTAGTAAATTAGTTAAATGGGTTAAATGGGTTGTGAGTTGACTGCTTAACATACTTTCTCCCTGTTGTTTCTTGTAGCGTCTAGAAATTGTCTTCTCTTTTGCTGTCTTTCTTCCCTTATTAGCATATGTTATCCAGAATAACCGACAAAATAGCAACCATGTTGTCACCTCACTGTCAAACTGGACAGATTATTTTTCCTGGTTCCATCTTTTAGTGGGCATCGAAGACCGAGAATTTATTACCATTTGAAGACTTTTTGCTAGGGAAGAGCTTATTTTTAAAATCTCTTAATTAGTTATTATAAGGAGAAGGTAATTTTGCAAAAATGATATCAGAACATATTTTCTCCATTCTTTGGTAATAGTTGTTATTTATTGAACTTCTACTGTATGCCAGGTAATTTCATTTTTATTTATTTCACAAAAATTTATTGAGCACATACTATATGCCAAATACTTCTTTGAGTGCCTGGGTTTTTTTTTAGTGCAGTAAAAAAATGGATAGGAATGTACAAAAGTCACCTATTTTTATAAGATGAATTGATTTGAGTTCTATAATTAGAGTCATGCAATCCTTCCAACAGCTTTTCAAGACAGATTTTAGTTTCTCTGTTTTATAAAAAAGATAAAGAAGCATAGAGGGGTTATGTCACTCATTTGTGATTTCATGGTTAGTGAGTTTCAAACTGAGATTTGGGTCCAGGACTATCTTCCTCCATAGCTAATATACTTTGTTTTAGATGTTTCTCCTCATTAGTATGACATTGTGGAGATGCTCAGAACTGAAGGTCAGAAGACATGGGGGGGAAAAAATCCCAGTTTAGTAACTCAGCTTAGTGTGACCTAGGATCTATTTTGCAGCATCTCTGAATCTCAGTTTCCCCAGCTGGGTCATAATAAGACTCTGACTTGCAGTATTATTGTGAAGAGGAAATAAAATATTCTCGATGAAAACCTTAAGCACAGTTCATGGCACAAAATAGACATCCAGCAAATGTTAGTTTTAATCTTTTTATCCTTTTAAAAGGAATTTTAAAATTCCTTTTTAAGGGCATAATAAAGCTAATTGTTTCCAGTATCTGTGTGATAAATCAAATTTTTCAAGTAATCTCTCTTCATATTTTATTTTCTAAATAACACCTGGGTTTATAGGTTAAACCAATGAAGGAACTCAGTGGGAGGGCAGGGAGATGGTGAAAATGTTAGCAGAGATGGATTCAGCTTCCCAGGCCATGGAGGAGCTGTCCTCTTAAGTGATCTATGTCCTTAAAGTGGCTCTTGGATGGTCCCAAGGCTGCTAGGAACTAAAAGTCCCTCCATCCTGCTTCCTCCCTGAGGAGCCTCCCTCTGCAGAGCATTGCACATTCTGGTCCTCTATTGCTAACTGTCTTTTCAGCCACAGTATCTGCGATGGCCCTACCCCTGATGTTCATATGGTGCCTTTGTTGCAGCTACTGCCATGGTCACTGTTACTGCCGATCCCAGAAGCCTTGCTGGAAAAGGCAAAAACATTGTTCTGGGAGTCAGGGTAATGATGTGACTAAGGGAATGTTAGTCAATACCTCTAGATTCCTATTTTCTGAAAACAAAACAAAACAAAACAAAACAAATAAAAAAACCCCGAGATTAGAGGAGATGATTTCTCAGATTTCTTTCAGTTCTCAAATTCTTTTCTAGTAACTTCTCTTTGCCTCTTCTGCATTTTGTTCATTCTCCCACCTGCTTTAAGTTCCACTGAAAAAAGTGCTTTCATAAGGGTAGGTACTGGCTGTTGGTAACAGCTTATTCTTCTTCCCCCAGAGCAAGCGGGCCCATCTGCTGCTCAAAGAATACCCTCCCTCCCTCGGTAAGTGCTTCCCTATTCACATAAGCTTTGTTTTTCAACGTCCATCTATTGCTAGGTGTGTAGGTTTGGTTAGCCACCAAAAAAAGGGATTCTTTTTTGGGTGTTGGGTAATTTTCTCAAGTTTTTTTGAAGCTTAGGGGTCCAATTAGATTACTCTCTAGAAGGCTACGGCTTTACTATACTAACAATAATGAATAAAATACTTTTCAAGGCATTTTTCATATATTTCATTCTACTTTACAATATGAAAAGTTATGGTGGAAAAAAAAAAGAATGAACATGATATATTCTGTATAGAATTACAAAGGCATTATTTTCAAGCTTCTATGGAGGAATTTTAAAGCTGTTAGTGGGATCCTCTTACTTCCCAAAGTGGTTAACTCACAAACTGGACTCCACAGAATTTTTTAAATGCCTATAAATTTTTTAAAAAAATTTAAAAAATTTAAAAAAATTTGCCATGTATGACATTTAAAGTGTGATCTCATTTATGATGTCTTATGTATTTTTTCATCACAAAGTAACACAATTTACATTTCTTTAAGATTAGCATGTTAAATGCATACAAACAGAAATAGGCTTGACAAATAAAGGCCAGAGTGTCTGTCTTCTGCGGAAAGCACATCAGAGTTGACAAAAGAATCTCGGCTGTCAAGGATCATTTAAAACCAATGAATTAAAAATCAGGAGGTCAGGGAGAGCCGTACAGAGATGATAAGGCTCTCTGTATTTGTCTTAGCAAGGGAAGTATTAAACCAGAGTGATTTTCTTCTTCATTCTCCACCCACCCTGCACCAGGGAGAAATGTGAAACTCAATTTTACCCTTGGTTGAGAAGGTGCTAATTTGTCTGACAAGTTGTTGGAATCCGAGGATGCTCAACGTATCCTTGATGTCTCAAACCTTCATGCTGAGTGAAGCATGCCTCTAATGTGTCAATGTTTAGGAGGTATTGTATATCTCATTAGGTAAGAACAATGTAAACCACATGCATGCAAATGGGGCAGGAACTTGTCCCCTGTCCAAGGGAAAACCTTCAACTTGTTATAACCAAGGCATCTTTTTTGAATCACTCTCATTCAAGTAAATATTTGATCAGAAGTTAACTATCCTTTTATATCCTAGAGGATTTAACTGAACTTTCTCTCCGTTTGCTGTCTATTTCACGAGAGGTGCGATCTCCAAATCTTTCCCTTTATTGATTGCTGTATCAGTGAGTATTTATCAAGAAGGCTCCTAAGAGAGATGGCAATGGAAATATGAAAACTTTAATTCCTTTTCTTTTTAATTGTGTATTCATTGATTTTTTTCATATACTTTCTAAAGCCAAGAATTAGCTATGTGAGTGACCTTTGCATGTTAACTAAATCCTCGTTGGTAAACTGATGCATTATTAAGAGAAAAGTCCTGTTGGCAAAAAAGCCTTTTCCAAGCACATAATTCACCCCAAGTTGCGTGACTGAAAAGAATAGCTAACACTTATATAATTCGTACTGTGGGCTAGGGCATTTTTCTAAGTGTTTTTACTCATATTAACTCAAGTAATCCTCATAATAAGCCTGTGAGGTGCGTATTATTTTAGCTTTATAGAAGTCAAAAAGCGATGACCAAAATTCACAGCTATAAAGTAATGGAGTCAAATTCAGACTCAGACTGTCTGGCTTCAGAGCCAGCTCCTAACTCCCATGCTGTGCTGATTTTTCTCATAATGTAGAACTTCATTTCGGAGTGATAAAGTATGTGGGGTAAGGGTGCCATTCTGCAGTGAAGGAAAAATGCCACTCTAGTCAGCAAACCTTCCACAAGTATTTGTTCATAGCTGTTTTCAAAAGATAAAATTATGAAATAAATTTTAATATTTTTAATAACATTTACTTGTTACTTTTTAAATCATCATTATATGCTATATAAAAATCGAGCTTCTGAAGCACATCTAACATAATAAAAGCTATTACTTGTTGTTGAGTCCCTACTATGTGTGAGGCATTTTGCATTCATCTTACCTTTGAAATAACTTATGTCGGTATTATTATTTATATTTTGCATAGAAGAACATGAGATTCAGGGAGGGTAAATAATATGCCCAAGGCTCCATGTTCTAGAAAGGGCTGGCTGTTTCTCAATATTCACTCTTTGGTACTTCATCAGTAATAAGCCCTCCTGACTATTAGATGTTATAAGAATGCCTGGAATAAAGATGCTTTTAAGTATTCCTTGAAGCTAGGTGTTACCATGTGATTAAGCTCCGACCAATAACATGTGGGCAAATATGTGTGACTTCTGAAAAGTGTCCTTAAAAGTGAGAGTGTATCTTTATCCTCCACTCCTGCCCCTATACTACTTTTTTCTGCTGGCAGGAGCATGGATATGATGGCTGGTGCTCCAACAGCCATTTTAGATTGTGAGGAGAAATCATTGCTAAGATTTGAGAAGTCCTGGCGGTGTCAGCTCTTCTCTGGACCACTAGTACCTCAGTGCTTTTCAAACTCTCATGTGCTTCCAGATCACTTAGAGGTCTTATTAAAATGTAGATTCTGATTCAGTAAGTCTGGGGTGGGCATCTCAGAATTTGCATTGCTTTTCAAAAATTTTTAATTTTAATTCTAGTGTAGATAACAGACATTGTCACATTAGTCATGGTGTACAGTATGGTCATTCAACACTCCCATGCATCAGCCAGTGCTCATCAGGGCAAGTGTACTCCTTAATCCCCTAGTCAATTTGTCCCCCACCACCTCCCCTCTGGGAACTGTCAGTTTGTTCTCTATAGTTAAAAGTATGTTTCTTGCCTTGTCTCTCTTTTTTTTTTTTTAGCTTTGCTCACTTGTTTTGTATCTTAAATTCCACATATGAGTGAAATCATATGGTATTTGTCTTTCTCTGGCTGACTTATTTTGCTTTAGCATTATACTCTCTGGATCCATCTATGTTGTTGTAAATGGCAAAATTTCATTCTTTTTTATGACTGAATAATATTCCTGTGTATGTATGTGTGTATGTCTATGGATATAGACAGATAAAGATGATGTCATAATGCAATACACCCACACTATTTATATATTTACACATACATACATACATCGAGGATGGACACTTGGGCTGCTTCCATAGCTTGCCTATTGTAAATAATGCTGCTATAAACGCAGGGATGTATGTATCCCTTTGAACTCAGCTTTTGCGTTTCTAATAAAAACCCAGGTAATGCTAGTGCTGCTTGCTAGTCCATGGGCCACACACTGATTAGTGAGGTAGTAAGAGACAGTATCCGAATTAGTACCTAGGGTTTTCAAATACCAAACCTCATACCCTTTTCTTTACATCTGGCAGCCTCCTTTAATATTTTCAATTTTGTAATTCCTTCTTATGCCCAAGCAATCACGACCATAGCATACTTATATTAATGCCTTAATAACCTGTCTCCTGGGGCAGCTGGGTAGCTCAGTCAGTTATGTGTCTGTCTTTGGCTCAGATCATTATTCCAGGGTCCTAGGATCGAGTCTCATGTCAGGCTCCCTGCTTAGCGGGGAGCCTGCTTCTCCTTCTCTCTCTCTGCCTGCCTCTCTCTTTTTTCTCTCTCTCTCTCTGTCAAATAAATATCTGTCTCCTTAGCAAATTCAGGATAAAATGTAGGTTCTCCATGTAAAACATAATTGTTTGATGCAGGTGAGGTTGACCTGGAGTGAGACTAAAAGGAAGGTAGTGGGTTCATGTACTAATTTCAGTGTATCGAGTGATTCAGTTGAGCATATATTTAATTGACTTACAGTTGATTTTGAAGAGGACTAAATGTTATACTGAGACAACAGTAATAGTAAGATCATAGGAGAAGACAGAAGTACTCACCCTTTATTGCGAATTAGACTCTGCTGGGGAATACCTAGAATTTCTGTTGCCCAGGCTGGAACCCAGGCCAGATAGAACAGAGTCTTTGGGGTGGGTACTAGACATTAGCTTTCTCAAATTCTCCATGTAATTTCAAGGTGTAACCATGTTTACAAACCACTGACCTATATGGAAGTTTTCTTTTTTTTTTTTTTGTTAGACTTTAAAAAAATTAACATATAATATATTATTTGTCCCGGGGTACAGGTCTGTGAATCATCAGGCTTACACACTTCCCAGCACTCACCTTCTGCAGTGTCCATAACCCAACCACCTTCTCCATATCGCCCCTCCCCCCAGCAACCCTCAGATAGTTTTGTGAGATTAAGAGTCTCATAGTTTGTTTCCCTCCTGATTCCATCTTGTTTAGTTTTTTTTCCTTAAATGGAAGTTTTCATGCAAAATTCTATACCTATTTCAAAAATTCTTCAGCCATTAAAATAAATATCAAATGATTTTTCTTGGAGTTTCTTTTGTTTGAGTCAAGAGTTACAACCTAATTACTTGACTATCTCAGTGCCTGAAGTATATATTTACTATGAAAGTATAAGACGTCATTTGTTAAGGTATTCACTGAGTTCAAGAGATCCTATGCTAATGCTCTAAAAGAGTCAATATAAATCAGGAGGATCTCTTCATACTTTAATAATTGTTCAAACCACTATTCCTGAAAACTTAGCAGTCCTTACATATGTGCAGAGCACATTTTTATGAGCATGTACTAGATATCTTCCTTTTGTCCCATCAAGTGCCCCTGTCACCCTCCTTTACCGGTTGACTTATGTGGAGTAGCTCCATGGTACCCGCCCTCTGTCTTCCAGCTGGCTTCAGTTAGTGGGAAATCCCATCCACCTAGTCCAAGATTTAAAGGAAAATAAGACATTTATCCTCTTGTTTCACCTCAAGGTTTTCTCAGACTGGCTGTTTCCTTCCTCTGAAGGTCATTGCTGCCTTCAGGGTCGCCTTCTCTGCTGATTCTATCACTTTGGGTCTTTACCTTTCCCTCTCATGATGCCTATAAGGTGAGGGGAGGGAGAGACCCCATTACTGCTGGTCCCGGTTCCTGCATTATCTCTAGTGCTTGCTCCGTATTCTGCCCACAAGTTCATGTAGTTTCTGTGAAAACAAACCCTACTCACATCATCCCATCATGACTGTGCTATTTGTTTCATTGGGACCGTGACGGGTACGGTGCTTGATAAACCCTGAGGTAAGAAAATTCGTCCTGAGATCATACCAGCGACAGACGCAGCAACCGAAGACACTGGAGTGACATGTCATTATAACACACACTGGAATCCAGAGCTAATGTGGAAATGTGTTTAACAGTCTTTTAAGGGCTTGTTTGCCTCAGTTTTCACAGGTGAATTACAAGTTAACTTCTGTGGCCAATTTACCATTGTGTCCTTTAATAACATTAATTTAAAGACCTGTTGAGTATCAAAATCTGCATAGCATGGCCTTTATTTATTACTGCTCTCAGTTATAGTTCCCTCTGGAGTTATTTGCTTTTCTTAGTATGTGCCCTGTATTTTTCTACATCTGTTTCTTAGCTGACCTCTTACTTACTCTTAGAATTCAAGATCTAGATTAGGGGTGCCTGGGTGGCTCAGGAATCCCATCAGTTGAGTGTCTGACTTGTGGATTTGGCTCAGGTCATGATCTCATGGGTCCTGGGGTTGAGCACAGAGTGGGGCTTCATGCATGCTGAGTGGGGAGTTTGCTAGAAGATCCTCTCCCCTTGCTACACCCCTACTCATACTTGCTCTTTCTCAAATAAATAAATAATTTTTTTTTTTTAAGAAGAATTCAAGATCTAGATCAAATGCCATCTCTGCCATGAAGTTCTCCTTGATTTTTCTCATCTGTTTCTAGGAAATCTAGCCCATTATCCATATGTCTTGTGTCACTTTTCTCTTTACTTTGTACCTCACATTCATTCCATTGATCACTGGCTGTCCTTGACCAAGCAACTATATTTTCTTCTGTTTTGTTTTTCTTGTCTCTAAAGTGGGGATAATAATAGGGCCTATCTTGGTGAGTTGTTAGGTTTGTATTAGATAAGGTAGGTAAAGTATTTCAATTAGTGTCTGGCATATAATGAGTAATAAATATTAACTGTTTCATTATAATTATGCCCTTGTAATGAATTTATTTGGCCTGTGCTATTTTTCTGCAATTTATTTAAGGGACAATGATGGATTTACCTTTGTATTCCTGGCAGGGCATAGATTTGGTGGGTAGATAGTTGGCTAGTTCATTCGAGTATGTATTTGTTTAATGAAAAGAGGGCAGTATGGTACAGTGGTTAAGCCCAGGCTTAGAGATGTATTTCCTGGGCTGGAGCTCTGGTTTCTGGCACTTAATGTTTGTGTGGCTCTGAGCAAAGTATTCAATCTCATTTTGCCTCAGCCATCTCCTCTATGAATTAGATAAGATAATTCTACCTCATAGGATTGTTAAGACTTAATTGCAATACCTAGGTAAATTACCTAGCTCCATGCCTAGAACGTTGTAAGCATTCAGTAAATAATAGTGTTATTAAAGGAATTACAGGATTATAAAGAAAGCAGTCCATGGAGAAGATCACATATGAAGCAAAAATGCCGTAGTTTAATGATTATTGTATTAAAGGTATACTACATTGAAAAAAATTACAGCGAAAAAATACAGTCCTGATAGATAAGGAAAGCACTTTGAGGTTGAGAGTTATGTCAGGACAGGGTATCCTTGTATAAAACTGCTCTAGTGATGTGAAAAAGATTCATATAGTCTATCTCTTGCCAAAGGGTATGTCAAATATGAGATTTACACGTTCTAAGTGTTGTGGATTGTGATACATGCCATTTATTTGCGTGTCAGTAACTCTATATTCATTCCTATAGAGGACCCATTCACTTCTCGCTGACCTCCCCTTTCCACTCTGTACATTCCTCATTACATACCAGATGTGCAGTCTGATGTATGGCCAAAAATCTAGGTGAATCAAGAGTGGCGGTATGGAATAGACAGCAGCCGTGTCTTGCAGTGATTCATTCTAATTACACCAAAATCTAACTAATGGAGAAGTCAGTGCAGTTGGAAGAGGAAGAGGAATGTGGCCTCTCTTTCTGCCTTTTCTTTTCCAGAGACTGACCCTAGTGAACTGTTGGAACTTGATAGCCATAATCAATAGCTTGTAAAACAATAAGGTCAGCATTGTAAAGATTCAGATTTTCTGCTTCCAAATGTAATGGAAACAAGACTGGTGTGCTGAGCCATTGAGGTGAGTCTGACCTTAGCTGACTGACTGATAAAAGACCCAGAGCAGAGGAAGAGATAAAAGAATAACACAGGGAGGTCGTGGTTGTAAATATAATATCCGCACAATCCTTGTTTTCACTCTGGGAACATGCTGAATTGTTATTTTGCTATTACATTAAAGGCAGAAAGTCCCAGTTCTGGTAAAATAGTAGATTATTTAAGAAGGCTCAGAAATGGGGGACATAGATATGTTATGTGCGCCATTTAGTGTAAGTGTCTCTGTCAGTATGTTTCTGCTGTCTTTAAACGTATGAGTTAATTCCATATATTCACCACATTTCCTAAATACTAAATTTACCTAAAATTATTTTTTTAAAGACCAGAGATTAGGATTGTTTATCTCAGAATTCTGGCTGGAACTGGTAGTGGTTCAGGGGTCAGATGTTTCTACATTTAAAATGCATACTGAGGGAGTACGGTAGGTCTGCATGTTTCTGAATCAGGCTGCTCTTGATAGAGTAGCTATTTCCAGTGTATTTCTGCAAAACATTTCAGAATTTGATTACAAAATATGGAGGGAAGAAATTGCCTCGTGGGCTAAATAAATGCTTGTCTCCAAGTTAAGAGGTTGTTTCAATCACAAGCCAGGTACGTATGAGCTGAGATGTGAAGTTCTATGTTAGTTACTGTCAGAAAAGAAGGAAACAATTTCTTATTTTAAAAATATCTTTAAAATTTTTATGAAACTGTATCAGTGGCTTAAAAAGATCAAATCACCACCACCAATTTTACCTTCCGCAATTGAAGGGTAAGTGATTAGACATATAGAGAACAAATTTCTCCTTCAAATGTGAATTTAAAAATTAGAAGGAAAAGGTCTTCTTAGCATGCATTATGCATTTGTTGAAAGCAGATCATTTGAGAGTTCAAGATGCTGGCTGAAACTAAGAGGTTCAGAGATAGCCATTTTGAGATATGAGGCCACTGAGGATATAACATCAGCTCGGGAACAGACGCTCTCACTTAGGGGAAAAACAAGTAGGTGGAAAATGAAACAAAATGGACTCTTGCATTGAGTACAATTTGAGTTAAATTTATAGGAAAGTCTTGCTCAGTATTACATGATTGGAGCTTGTTTTCTGAACATGTATAGTTAAATGCCAGTCCTAATCCACGTCTGCAAAGCCAAATGTATTCTCTCCTTGCTGGGTTAACTTCTGGGTTTGAACTTAGGTAAATATACCAGGAGACCTACTGCATAGGATACAAGCTGCCAGGACAGACAGTCGACAATCACTGCTTTCCCTTACACCCGTCCTGTCCATGGAATTGTTGCTGTACAAGCTGAGAATAGTGGCCCTGCTAGTATTGTTCTGAGCTGCTGCCGGGGTAGACCTGAAGTTGTTAAATGGGATTATCCTTGATGTATTTTTTTGCTTAAAAAAAGTACAGTTATTTTGTTAATTTTCGGAGTCTACCTTTTTTTTTTTTTAATCATAGTATGTATTCTGGCATGAAAGGAGTTACTGATCAAATGAAAGCTCAAGAACTAGAAAGCATACCTTTTTCCACCAACGATTGAATAAAATCTCCACTTTGAAACTTTTGGGACTCTGCTAAAAATGTTTGGTTTGTGTGTAGTTGTTCGAGGTCTGTCCTACTTTTACATGTGTCCACAGTCCTCGGCTCCAGCAGCTGAGCAACTGAACGATGCGCTACCCTGCTTTCTAGATTCCTCCGCAGACATCCTTTCTTTCCAAAGGAGATGAAATTAGTCACTAAAATGAGATACTTTGGGGTGCTCACTGTTGGGTAGCTGTTAAAGCCAGGGCATTAAAACTTCCATGATATCATTGAAATGATGAATATCACCAACATCACCTTTCACGGTGCCTTTCTCGTAATCGCTATTAAGAAGCTTTTGGTAAAGTGGCTACTTATAAGAGATAGGCAGTTCTAATTTTGAAGATTTAAACAAAAAATGCTGGTTTGCCCAGTTATTAAAGTGTGAACTCGAAATTGTTATTTTTCAATGATCTCTCTTCATTGACCCAAATACAAGTATCCCCCACTTTTTTCAAAAGTTCGTATTAGACCACTCCATTGGGTACTTGGGTGGCTCAGTGAGTTGGTTTAACCTCTGCTTTTGGCTCATGCCATGATCTGGGTCCCGGGATTGAGCCCCGGCATTGGGCTGGCTCTCTGCTCAGCAGGGAGCCTGCTTCCCCCTCTTTCTACCTGCCTCTCTGCCTACTTGTGATCTCTGCCAAATAAATAAATAAAAATATTAGACCACTCCATTTTTATAAAAGACCTACATTAGTACTTGTTTTTGGTTGCCAGAAGGAATCCCGAGAGAATTTTTACTTCAAAAAAAGATGAAAAGCAGAAAATAGCATTCAGCTTTCGTTTCACAGGGTGACCTTGTAGGGGCAGTACCCACCCTGAGCAGTGAGAGTAGCCCCCTAAGCTCCTTCCCCAGAAGCTACACTTGCACTCCCTTGACTTTTTTCAGCTTACAAAAAATGGTTTTGTAGAATGCCCTACTTTCAGGTAGCTGGGGGGCTGGGGGAGAGAACCTGTATAACATTTTGAAGTTTTGGTTAGTGACCCTCATCAATGCCTGGGAGAGTAATTGAAGAGTAAGTTAGGAGAAATACTTGTCATTTCATACATTACGTAGCATAGGGTGATGGGCAAGTCAATACCAGAAAAGCGTGCGCCAGACTTGGCAATTCCTAAGCAGGTTTTGTTGAACTGCTGATTTAAATTGTTTTACATGTTTAAGAGACGGATTGAAATGTTTAAGAAAGTGAGTTCAAGATCCTACTAGAATAAAGACCACCCGGAGAGATTGACCACAAAGTTATTAGCATAATTTTTATTAACTGTCTGTCATAACAGTTCACATCATTGCTATTAGGTGATCTTGAAATTCATAGGAGATTGAATCCTGGGAATTATATAATATTCCAAGGATTTAAGTAAAGATCCCCAGGATACCAAAGTATTTGCAATAGTACTCATATACACCCATACATGCAAGATTGACACTGATTATAAAATGTTAGTGATTTCATTATATTGTCTCTTAAGGACATTTATCAAATGTATTGAGATTCCATGCATTTATCAAGATGATAAAATCTCAACAAGAATGCTGTGGAAAGCTGCGTTGTGAAAGTTCACTGTGACTTCTCAAAAAAGCAGCTTGCCCTCAATTCCCCAATATAATAAGCAAAAAACCCTTTGAGAAGAAACACAAAGAATCCCTATCCAAAGCATTTATATACCATTAGAAAGGTCTGATTTTAGGAAACTCTTGGAAGATGTCCCAAGGTTTTGTCTACTCTTCTGAGGTGCTGGAGGTTTCTAGGAGAGAATCTGTTTCATTTTCTCTGAATTTGGCCATTGTACTAATTCACTTGAGATGGAAATATTTCCCATTTTTTCAGGAAAAAAAAATAGAAAAACTCGATTACCAGATCAAACAAGCTTTCCTCAGAACAGCTGTATGTATTGCTGGGCTGATTGTGCTGGTTCTAAAATCTAGTGACTAGTAAAATAAAACTAAGTGCAGATTCTAAAGATTCTAAATAGGTCTTTTTTTTCAATTTTTATTTTTATTTTTTATTTTTTAAAAGATTTTATTTATTTATTTGGCAGAGATCACAAGTAGGCAGAGAGGCAGGCAGAGAGAGTGGGGAGGAAGCAGGCTCCCCGATGAGGAGAGAGCCCCATGTGGGGCTCGATCCCAGGACTCTGAGATCATGACCTGAGCCGAAGGCAGAGGCTTAACCCACTGAGCCACCCAGGTGCCCCTTCACTTTTTATTTTAAGATAATTTTAGTCTTACAGAAAGATTGAAAAAATAGTATATAGTTTATCTGTATCTTTTATCCAGATTCCTCTAATATTATCATCTTACATAAGAATAGTGAGATTATCAAAACTAGAAAATTGCCTTTAGTACAATACTATTAGCTAAACTACAGATTTTATATGAATTTTCCACGTTTGTCTGTTCCAGGATCCAATGAAAGATCTCCATTGCATTTAGTTGTGCCTCCTTATCTCCTACAACCTATAACATCTTCTCAGTCTTTGTTTTTCAGTTTACTCCTGAAAAGTACTGATCAGCAATTAAGTAAAATATATCTCGATTTGAGTTTATCTAGGGTTACTCATAATTAGGTTCAGGTTATGAATTTTTGGTAAGAATACCAAATGTGATGTGCCCTTCTCAGTCGTTGATAGTGGTAATGTTCATTTGTTATGGTTTGTATTCCATTTTGGATTTCTTCCATTTCCTGGTTGATTATTTTCTAATTTACATACAATAAAAAATCACTGTGTCATACAGTTCTGTGTTTTTTGACAAATTCAGAGTCATTTGAATTATGATGCAGAATGTTTTTATTTTCCCTATCTCTCATTCTGCCCCTTTGCAATTAACCCCTCTCTACATCTCATTCTGTCAACCACTGATTTGTTTTTAGTTTCTATACTTTTGCTTAGTAAAATACACTTAAGATGCATTCTTTTTTTTTTTTTTTTCATGAATCAAGTTTGCCCCACCACTGCAATAGGAGTTTCTCACAACTCCTATTGAATCTAATAGTAGATGTTCAAGGCAGTGTAAAAAAAGAAAGGAAAACAAAGTAAAAGGCATTCAGGTGGTAAAGGAAGAAATAAAACGGTTTCTATTTGCAGACAGCATGACTGTCAACAACAAAAATTGTTTTGACCGTTCTGTGACAATTTCTATGTCCTCTTCCTCCCCCCAACAAACAAACAAACCCAGCTTGCTTGGATATTAATGGAGACTGTAATGAATCTATAGATCAATTTTGAGTCTTCACAATATTGTCCAAAATTATACAATATTATGTAATATTACAGTATTATGTAATTATAATAAAATTACAACATACTTGCAATGCAACACACTTACAATTACAATACTATACAATATTATAGTATTATATAGTATTTCATTATAATATTTTACTGATTCTTTCAGTCCATGAACAGATGTAGCTCTCTATTTTTTAGGTTTTCTTGGTTTATTTTATCAGTGCTTGTAGCATTTAGCATACAGGTCCTGTATATATTTTGTTAGATTTGTATCTTAGTATTTCATTTCTTTCTTTTTTGCTTTTTGGTGCTATTGTATACAACACTTTAAAAAATGAATTTGTATTCTAATTATTCATTTCTATTATATAGAAATACAATTTATTTTTGAATATTGACTTTATGTTTTATGACTTAGATAAACTTTCATTAGTTCTAGAATGTCTTGTAGATTATTTAGAATTTTCTTTATTGACAGTCATGCTGTCTGCTAAAAGAAACAATTTTATTTCTTCCTTTACCATCTGAATGCCTTTTACTTTGTTTTCCTTTCTTTTTTACACTGGCTTGAACTTCTATTATTAGATTCAATAGGAGTCCTGAGAAACTCCTATTGCGGGGGTGGGGAACATTAAGTCTTTTGCCATTAGCTATAATTTTTGTTAAAGATTCCCTTTATCGAGTTTAGGATATTCTCTTCTATTCCTAGTTTACTGAGAGTTTTTATAATGGATGGATATTGAATTTTGCCAAATACTTTTCCCTGTATCAGTTGAGATGATCACATGCCTTTTCTTCTTTATTAATATGAATTGCACGGATTAATTCTTGAATGTTGACAATGCCTTACATTTCTGGATGAACTTGCTTAGTTGCTATTTATTGCCCTTTTATTGCTGGTTTTGATTTGGTAATATTTGGTTTACTATTTAGCATGTATCCTCATGAGGGACATTAGCCTGTAGATAGGTGTATGTATGTATGTATGTATGTATGTATCTATATATATACACTTCATACTGACTTCATAAACTGAGCTGGAAAGTCTTTGATTTTCTGGAAAATGTTATGCAGAATTTTTCCTATTTTTTTTCCTTAAATATTTGGTATAATCCACCAGTGGAATTATCTGGACTTGGAAATTTCTGTAGTGGAAAGTGTTAAACAACAAATTAAATTTCATATGTATATGTTCAGATTATCTGTTTCTTCTGGTATAATTTTGGTCGTTTTTGACTTTCAAGGAATAGATCCTTTCCACCTAAATCATGGAATTTATGAATATAAAATTTTTCTGTATTATTCTCTTTTTAACCTTTGACTAGGTTAAGTCCTATACTGATGCTCTTCTTTCATTCCTGATTTGGTCATTTGTTTTCTCTGGTTTTTCTTTATTAGTTTGTCCAGAAGCTTTTCAACTTTAAAACTTTGGTTTTATTGACTTTCTGAATTGAATTTAATTGATATCTACTTGTTCCTATATTATTTCTTCCTTTTGCTTTCCTTACAATTAATTTGCTTTTCTTTCTCTTTTTTCTTAAAGGATAAAATTAGTTACTGGTGGAAGGCTTTTTTTTTTTTTTAACATAAGTATTTGATGGCTGTAAAATTCATTCTAGTCTCTAGCTGTACACTATACATTTTGATTTGTTGCATTTTAATTTTTATTCAGTTAAAAATACTCTTATTTTCCTTGAGGTATTTTCTTTGATGCATGGATTATTTAGAAGTGTGTTACTTATTTTCCAAAACTTTGGGGTTTTTCTACCTTTCTGTTACTTAGTTTTATTTTATTTTATTTTTTTTAAAGATTTTATTTATTTATTTGACAGGCGGAGATCACAAGTAGGCAGAGAGGCAGGAAGATAAAGAGGAGGAAGCAGGCTCCCTGCTGAGCTGAGAGCCTGATGCAGGGCTCGATCCCAGGACCCTGGGATCATGACCTGAGCTGAAGGCAGAGGCTTTAACCCACTGAGCCATCCAGGTGCCCCCTGAGTTTTATTTTAATTTGTATGTGTGTGTGTGTGTGTGTGTGTGTGTGTGTGTGTATGCATATACATCATATCCTATTCAGATACACATACATATATTTTTAACACAACAGGTTGGGTCATAATATACCTGTTGTCATGGAGATGCATAGAGAACTATATCAGTCTGTTAGGTAACTACATTGTATAGATAAGACCTTATTTAAATATTGAATCCACTGTTCATGGACATTTAAGATGTTCAATTTTCAACTATTAACAACAATGCTGTAGCAATCTTCAATTAAAATTAAAATATATATTTAATATACTTTTGTATTCCTTTTTTTTTTTTTAAGAGAGAGACAGAGTGTATGCATGCAAGTGGGGTGGGGAGGAGTAGCAGGGGTGGGAGAGAGACACTTAAACAGGCTCCAAGCTCTGTGTGGAGCCCAACACAGGGCTCATTCTCATGACCTTGAGATCATGACTTGAGCAGAAATCAAGTGTTGGATGCTTAACTGACTGTGCCACCCAGGTGTCCCTATATTTGTATTCATAAGGAAGTTTGAAACAAGGTAAAAAAAAATTTTTTTAAATGAGATAAATTTTTAAAGTAAACTTGCTAAGGAATATGGTATGCATACTTTGAATGTTGATGGTTATTTCCACGTATCTCCCCAGGAGGATCTACCACAAGAAGTGTATGAGAGGGCCTGTTTTCCTCCATATTATTTCCAAATATTGCTTTCCTCTGGAGCATATTCTCAGAGCAATAGGATGCTACTAAAACTTCTTGTTTGTTACGGATATGATGAATTCAGTGTTTGCACTTATTAGTTTGGCATTAGCATTAAGAGAATGGATGGAGATGAGTGAATTTTGATGCATGAAGACAAATGTCATATTCCAGGCTTGAGGATTTGAAAGCCAGCACCAAGGTAGCTGGGTAGCAGTAGGAGTGTAGGGAAGGGATTAATGTTTCAAAGAAAGTGGAAGAGGATTTACTAGTGCTTGAATGTGAGACTTGTGTTTGGATTCAAAAGACAAGGATTTGAGTCTCAGAGATGCCATTGTTACCAACCTAGTGACCTTGATCAATGTTTCCAATTTTCATTTTCTTTATTTCTAACAGGTTTATTGCAAGGATTAAACAAGGCATTTTATATGATAGTTTAAAATACTCTAATATCTGCTGCAAATGTAAGTGGCTCATGGGATTTCATGTTAGTTGGAGTCAGGCTTCTTAGTAGCATCTTTCCAAACATAATGTCTTTGGACAATGTTTGGAGGTTAAAGCTCAGTTTGTAGGCTTGGAAAAAAGGCATCACCTATTTTAGCTTGAATTCTCTATTGATCAGAGAATTATTGAAAAGATACTAGTTGATGTCATGAGAATTAAATCTAAATATAATGGAACTGCTTGATTTTTAGTTGATAGACCCTGGTAAGTAATAATGAAAATGATACCATTCTTGTCCTCAACAAGCTTTAAATCTGATAGGAAGAGGATTGACATCTAAGTTTAATAACATAATCCTGGTGTTTTGTTAGGACTGTGTATTGATACAGTGGAGAAAGGAGAGGCAGAGGAGGGAGTGGTTAATTCTCCATTCCAGGGGATGGAGGCGAGTACTTCAAGGGGATGTTGATTGAGCTGCATCTTGAAAGATAGTGCTTGTGGGTGTACAAGGCAGGACATTTAAGGAAGAAAGAGCAGAAAGATCAATTGTATGGATGGGAGAAAAATCTGGAAATATTCCAGCGTGATGGCATCTTTAAGAGGGTCACTGACTAGAGCTCAGGGAGAGATGAGGTGAGGTGGGGTGGGCGGCATTGGCAGGGCCATGTTGGAGCCATGCCCTAGCTGTGATGGCAGTTCTCCTCTGCCTTTCCCCCAATTCTGCCATCTACAGTCTTAGTTTTCCTTCATTTCAATACTGTGCTCTCCTGATTCAGATAATGTGTCAATGTTTTGTGCCCCCAACCTCCCCCACTCAATCCTAAACCTAAGATGATTTGGTGAGATTGGATCATGATTTGAAGGATTATATCATTGGTTCATATTGACCTTGCTGTGATACAATGATAGTTATGCCCAAGATTTATGTTGATATGTTGGATACCGTGGAGTCTTCTGAGCTTTGGTATTAGCAGATTTAAAAGAAGCAGGGGGAAGAAAAAAAACCACATTTTAACTCCTGGAAAAGAATAAATATGTGCCACTTCTCCTAAGCGCAGTATACTATGACTTATGTGATACTGTAACCTAATGAAGCCTGAAGTGATTCAAAATACTGCATGCTGCATAATAATTCAGACAGATCACTTGTTTGTGATAGTGCCTGGAGACCGGCAGGCTCCCAGTGAAAAGAGAACTGTTCCAGTATTCAGCATCTCTGGTAGCGACCTAGTGGTTGGGCTGCCTGTGGCTGCTCTAAAGCCTCCCCCCCCCCCCATTAACTGATTTGCTCTTTCTCATTATTCGTTTTCCTGTACTGTACTATCTTTTCTTTATCTTTCATCTCAGTTATCTTGCCATGAGAGTGATTTGCTTATTAACCTTATTAAGACAAGTTTGTCATGCCTTAGTTTTTCATCCAAAGGAAATGTCACTTGCTGCTTATGCAAATTATTTTGACTTCGTGGCATCATGAAAGTATATATTTTACAAGGGGATATAGTCTGACGTTCCACAAATATAGACAGCCTTTCTTTTAATATTTTTTATTTAAATAAAACAAGAGCATAACGTATATTTTATCTTTAGATCATTAGGAAGCACAAAACATTGTCTATTTATACAAAGTCTTTAAACATTGCTTTTCTTGACCTGGGTTCTAGACCACATTTGCATCCTTTTTTTTTTTTTTTTTTTTAGACTTTATTTATTTGACAGAGAGAGAGAGGGAGTGAGTGAGCACAAGCAGGGGGCGAGGCAGAGGGAGGGGGAGAAGCAGGTTTCCTGCTGAACCCAGAGCCCGACGTGGGGCTTGATCCCAGGATCCTGGGATTCCAGGACCTAAGCGGAAAGCAGATGCTTAACTGACTGAGCCACCCAGGTGCCCCACATTTGCATCTTGTAACTGGACATGGTCATTTTCTAGACTGCTTTCGAGGGGTGGGCTGAGTGGTGACAGCTCCCTTTCTCATGCCTTGCATCATTCTGGCCTGGGGCATGGAGGGGCCCTGAGCAGTTAGTAAGATCCGTGTCAGAGGTATATGACCCAGGCCACTGTACTGCATGCACAGAAACTCTTCCTTCCGCCATCTGATACCCTGTACTCTGCTTCTTCTTGTCTCTGATATATCAACACTTCTGGGTCACTGCTCTATCTCCACTCCTTCCAGCTCTGTCCTGACTTCCCACAGTAGACACACAGTGGGTTTTTGCTGAGTACCTGCACCAGACATGGCTATTCTATTAGAAGGTGTGTGTAGATGTGCTGTAGACTTTAGGTGGTAAAGTCAGCTGTCTCCATCGTATGAGTTCAGAATACTTCAAAAGTGCCGAAACCTATCCCTTAAAGATGTTCCTGGCTTTTCTCAGGTCTTTCCTGAAACATCTGTTACTATCTAATTTTTTAGATTTCTTTTAAGCTCTTGTCTTACACACCATATTCTTTCTTTTCGCCACTTATCAAGTGTATTTATTTCTTGTTAACCTTGGACTGAGGATTTGTCTCTTCACTCTGTTCCTAGAGTCTAGAACAGTGTTGGACGCATAGCAGGCACTTAACAAATGTATTCTGAATGAATGGATGAATAAAAACACAGCCACTCTCTCTTCACTCTCTGCTTGCTTCTTTTCGCCACAGACTGGCTTTTTTTTTTTTTTTTTTTTTAATGCTTTCAAGGCACAAATGGCACCAATCCAGTTTCCATGCCACAGCTCCAACCACATCCACGGTCTGAGTTGCTGTTTTTCTGTCTTAATCCCAAATTCCCAGGTGCAGACATGAAAATGATGCTGCTTGCATCAGGGGGGGTGCCGTGGTCGGGCTGGTCATGGCCAGGCTGTTGGGGACAGAAAGAAGCTGCTACGATTGTTTCCAGGATCCACTTTTCTGGGAAGGAAAGGAAATTCCAAGAAGAGAATAATTGTGTATTGAACGGGTTGGAAGTATTTCAGTGGTTCAATAGTACTGATGAATGCTTTTCAAATCATTTAAAATTTCCTAAATATTTTAAATGGGTTCACAGAAGGGTATTATATTAGCTATGGCTGTCGTAACAAAATACCATAGACTGAGTGGCTTAAACAACAGAAACCTATTTTTTCCCAGTTCTGGAGGCTGGAATCTGAGTTCAGGGTGCTGGCAGAGTTGGGTTCTAATGAGAACTCTTGCTGCCTTGCAGATGACCAGCTCTCTGCACATGGCAGAGGGAGATGGAGAGTCAGAGCAAGCTCTCTAGTGCTTCAGTATATGAATTATTTTGTGGGGGATGGAGCACAAATCAGTCTGTAGCAGGTATTTTTTTTCATTTTTCTAACCTCAGCATGTAGCAAAGTTCTCAGGAGAGATTCTCATGGTTTGAATGATCTCTATGCATTGCCTAATGGTTTTAGGTGTTTAATGCCTTTGTTCCATTGATCATGGACAACTGGTAAAAATTGCACATTTGGGGGGTGCCTGGGTGGCTCAGTGAAATGTCTGCCTTCAGCTCAGGTCGTGATCTCAGGGTCCTGGGGTTGAGCTCTGTGGCAGGCTCCACACTTAGTGAGGAGTCTGCTTGCTTCTCCCTCTGCCTCTGCCCTTCTTCCTGCCTGTGCTTGCTCTGTCTCTCTCTCTCTCTCTCTCAAATAAATAAATAAATAAATAATCTTTTAAAAATGGGAGATTTTGGTTATTTGATAGCCACGGGGTGAAAAAAAAATAAGTTAGGATATTTATGGGCAAATATTTTAAAAGGTGGTAAAAGAGGAGAAGGGATTTAGAGTGTGACTTAGGAAAGAGCAATGCTATGTGAAAATGTGTGGACATACTTGGACTACTGTTCCTGATGCACCCCTAGCAGGGGTTTGACTTCAGGATAATAGCTTACAAATGTCCCTTGCTGTTTGACAATGTTAATGGACAGGAAGCGAGTAACGATTTATAAAGTGATGTTGGAGCTGTAGTTAACACGTCTCCCTGAGCAGAGTGCAACGTGCAGAAGGAAGCAGCAGGGGCAGCTCGCAGAGGAGGGAAGGGGCTTTCCTTTGTCATCAGTTCCTATCTCACACTTTGTTCAGTTTCTAAGTCCCCACAGCTCTTTTCTGACAATGCAGAGCCTAAGGATGACCTCGGAGGAAGCTTTTAATGGCAGGTTGCAGATAAAATACAGGATGCTCCGTGGAATTTGAATTCCAGATAGATAAAGAATAATTGTCTTTATCTCTATGTTTCACATATTGCATGGGGGTAAACACACGCTAATAACACTATTTGTTATTTATCCAAAATTCATATTTAACTGGTGTCTTATATATTTACCTGCAAAATCTGGAGATTTCAGTTACAGCCACATTGTCTCATAGGAGGCTGTCAGCCAACCTAGATTCAGAAAGTTCTTTGAGTTCATTCTTAGCAACCTGGGTGGGGTGGGGGGGGCAGGGGGAAGGAATGACAGACTTGCCAAAGAATATAGGCTTAAAACCCAGTGCAGGTGGAAAAAATTTCTGTTCCTATTAAATGCTCTGAGTTGGTATTTGATAGTTTAAAAGAGTAACACTATTTATGTGGCTCTGTTGGGAATGTGCGGACTTTAAAAAAAACAGTCACTGTACATTTAGAAAAGGAGACTTCTAAATCCTAGAATGAAGCAGCCAGAAGGAACGAGATCATAGTTTAATCCCCCTTATTTTACAGAAAAGGAATTGAAATGACAGAGTGGAATAAAGTCTTGCAGTCAGACCTGAAAAATGCAGGTTACATCGCTTAATAATTAGGGGAAACGGGCAGGTGACTTACGCTATCTGAGCTTTAGTTTCCAACTTCCGGCAAAGTGGAAATGGTGCTGTTTGCCGTACAGAGTTCTAGTGAGGATGAAATGAGTCAGTCTCATGCCCCCAGAACTGCTTTCCAAGGTGCCGGTGCACAGGGCTCCACAGCTCTCTCCCGTGGCACTGCTCAGGAACATCACTGTCCTTTCCTGTAGGAGGTGCTATTAGGAGATGGTAATTGTTGGCCTCAGTTTATCATCAAAGTAGGGTATAGAGTAATTCACTTCTGCAGTATCAATTATAAGCTTTAACATTGGCCCTATTAGCCAAAAAAGAGGAAATCAATAAAAACAAAAATAACAAACAGGGAGCCTGGGTGGCTCTCAGTTGAGCATCTGACTCTTGATTTCATCTCTGGTAGTGACCTCAAATCAAGATCTTGGGATTGAGCCCCGTGTAGGACTCTGTGCTCAGTCCGGAGTCAGCTTGAGGGTTCTCTCCCTCTGCCCGTCCCCCTGCTCACATGCGCGCTCTAAGATAAATATATGAATCTAAAAACAAAGAAGCAAACAAACAGTTCCCCCACAGAAAACAAACAACAGCAAGATAAACTAAAGTGACTCTCTCCCTGGGATTGGGAAGGGGAGCTCTGCCCAAGTAAGTTAGGTACTTTTTGTGAAGCGGGGGATTGCCTTTGGTAATGCTTCCTCAAAACCCCAGAACTTTGATTTTGTTCAGAGGGAGAATTTATCCTATTGTGTCAATTATTTTCCCCAAACCACTCATTTTCATGTCCCATATAGTGGTGGTTCTCAAAATAAGGCAGAAGCCTGTAGCAGCAGCACCGGGGAACTTTTTTTTTTTTTTTTTTTAAGATTTTATTTATTTATTTGACAGAGAGAGAGATCACAAGTAGGAAGAGTAGCAGGCGGAGATGCTGAGCTTGATCTTGGGACCCTGAGATGATGACCTGAGCTGAAGGCAGAGCCTTAACCCACTGAGCTACCCAGGTGCTCTGGGGAACTTCTTGTAATGTAAATTCTCAAAAGCCCATGCAGACCTCCTGAATGGGAAACTCTGGAGGTGGGGCTTAGTAATTTGTGTTTTCACATGCTCTTCATGATCCTGATGCTGGCTAGAACTTCTGCCCTCGATCCTGGACTCCCCCAGAATCTTCGGGTCTGTCTGCATCTTGCTTTGATAGCAACGGAGTTAGATCTGTCTGCATTTTGCCCATGATATTGAATTACAATTTGAGGACACTCAGTGATATGGGAAGTTAAGTAACAATATGGGAGGAAGGGACATTTCTATTGATTAATGCATAGTGTGGGTCAGGTATCACACTAGGCATTTTATACACACGATCCCATTTACTGCTCACAGCAGCTTCCTGCAGTTGGGATTATCCCACAACCTTGTGAATAATGAAACTGAAGTTCAGACAGGTCACGTAATCTGTCTAAGCCCACATCGCTCCAAAGTGGTAGAGCAGAAATTTAAAGCCCAGTTTGATTTTCAACCTTACACAGATATGTAACAGAATCTAGCTTTGCTACTGGGAGCTGTTTGAAATTGGAAGGACCCAAGACTTGTAATGACCGGAAAACCGAGCTGAGGAATTTCTCAAACTTGTTAGAGGTAAGGGAAGTACAGGTTGGAGGCCGAAGCTACTGGTGGGGGCGCCACAGCTGCCACACTCTGGATGGGGGAGGGCTAGGCTAGCCGTGCACACATTTCTCACAGCCAAGTTTAAAACAATTTAAATGAAGCAAAGTATTCAATTAGAGATGCTTGAGGAAACCAGGCACGTATCATCTGTGTCAGCAGCGAAGGAGAAGAAAATATTTAGCCTTTGCAAGCTGTGACCACTTCAGCACTGTAGGGTGATGTAGCCTCACGGAAGAGCAGAAGAATACATCGAATACCTTAGAGAGATTAATTTCCCTCGGAAAAAAAATAAAACAAAGGAAGATCCTCTGATTACATTTAAATATTTCCTTGCCAATGCTTGGGGGAATTCTAGCATTCCTGGCTTGCAGAGGAAAGCTTTTGTGCCTGGGGGAAAAGGTGATTAGGGCACCGTGCCTGGGAGGATAGAGATGAGGGAGGGGGTGGGGGGGGAGGAAGGGGTGTTTCAATGGTCGCACAGGTGCAACAGTTTGGAGTGAGTGATGGCCTTACAAATGACCCTGGCACGGAGCAGAGGAAACCCAAGGAGAAGATTAATTGAATTACAGCTACAGTATGTGTGCATTTTATTTCTGCTGTGCCTTCTAAATGGATTGTGGGGCTGGCTCACCAGCTGGGGTAAGGTCAGAATATTGAGGAAATGGGAGGGGATATAGATGAACAATTTTCCGGATGGGGAACAATCGTTTGGTTGTTTGCTTTAAGGGAAAGCATTTTGGGGGTCTGAGCAAACTCAGTTTTTCCTCTCCTTTGTCTAAGAGCAATATAATTATTTTTCAGGCCAGAGTATGATGAGTATATGAAAAGTAATATCTTCCAGTTTAAGACAGTTTGGATAAGGAGTATTATATTTGTCTTTTTTTTTTTTAAAGATTTTATTTATTTATTTGACAGGCAGAGATCACAAGGAGGCAGAGAGGCAGGCAGAGAGAGAAAGAGAGGGAAGCAGGCTCCCTGCTGAGCAGAGAACCCGATGTGGGACTCGATCCCAGGACCCTGAGATCATGACCTGAGCCGAAGGCAGAGGCTTAACCCACTGAGCCACCCAGGCGCTCCTTTGGTTTGTTTTTTAAAAGATATATTTATGTATTTTAGAGAGAGAGAGAGAGGGAGCAGGGGGAGGGGCAAAGAGAGAGGGAGGGAGACGGACATTCTGTTGAGTGTGGAGCCCTACCTGGGGAATCATGACCTCAAATCATGACCTGAGCTGAAATCAAGAGTCAGACACTCAACTGACTGAGCCACCCAGGTGCCCCAAACACATTTGTTTTATAACACAGTTTTTCACTTCCTAAGAGAACTGACAAGATTTTTTTTTCTTTAGAGCATTAAAAAATGTCATTTGTTTTAAGAAACATTCATATCCAGACACCTTTTCTGAAACAATATATATTGCTAAAATTAGTTTCTTTTTATGGTATAGATTTTATGATATGTAAAAAAATTTTGAATTTTATCAATGATTTCCTATTCTTAGAATGTTAATCAAACTAGTTAACTGATACAAACAAGTCAATACCCAAATATTTGCCTAATCTCTTAAAAACATTAGTTTATTGTAGTAATTAAAAGTTTAGATGGTTCAGTTGCTCAGTGATTTATATAGGTATTTATTTAATTTTTTTTTTTAATTCCACTCATGTAATGTTTTGTGTCCATGTATCCGGTTGGTTTCAAATTATTTTAATGTTTTCTTAAATGTTCCTTTTGATAACTTAGCAAAAAGCAACCTCCTGTATCTTCAGGTCTAGCAGACATTGTTCTAATTCAGAAAATATGTATTAGGTCTCCTAAAAAATATAGAGAGACATGCTATGAAATAAGTGCACACACACAAGATAAATGTAGTAGGATGGGTTCCAAAATAGTTTTTTTTTTTTTAAATAAACTTTTGAGAGAAAAGACCTGAATTCAAATCCAGATTTCATATCTTCCTCCTGCCTGGTGACCTTCGGTAAATTAATTAAATTCTGACACTCAATTTCTTCATCTGTAAAATTAAGACCATCATATCTTACGGTGTTATGAGAGTTAAATGAAGTTGTGGATGCCCAGCGCCTAGAAAGTTTCTTGTACATAGTAGACCTTCAACAAAGGCCAACCTCCCCACCACTTTTCTTGCTTAAAAACTTCTTAAGAGAAAATATGGTATATTGGAAAGACTATTAAACTGGGCTTCTAACAGCTGGGGTCTAATCTAGCTATGTAATCTTAGGGCATTTCACCCTCTCTGAAATGTGGCCAGATTGTGTCTAATGTGTCCTCCCTCTGCCTTCTGAGAGTCACACTTGCCCAGCTGCTCTTCTTTGCATTTGTGTTGACCTCTTTTGTGGTTGCAAATGTTTTGGTCCGGTATGATCTTCTTAGCTGCCCAGCAGTCTCCATCCCCCAGTCACTGTATTTATATAAACTCATGGAGTATGTGTTTCACAGTGACTTAGATGACCCGTACTTAGGGATCACAGGAAGAGTCGTACCTGCCCTGCCTGTTTAATAGGGTTGCTGAGAGGAGTTAATAAAAGAAGTGAAAGCCAGTTACAAAGTGGAAAGTGTGAGACAAATGTTCATTAAATCTTTTACCTTTATTCCTAGAGCCCTGAATACTTTGTCCTTCCTTTCAAAAAGCTTAAATTACCTTGTGTATTTGACTTCATTTAGTCTTACTGCATCCCTTTAAAGTAAAGGGCTAATTGCTTGGTTTAATAAACTTCTCCCTTCTGACAGTCTATTAGCTATTTTCTCCTCTATAAATTGTGCAAAGTGACAGCAGGATTGGCTTTGAGGTTTTCCAGGGCTTACTGCTTAAAGTCTTTCCTAGGGAGTCTAGCATCAAAAGTATAAAGGAAGGAGGGATTTGGCTTTTCAGTTCTCTCTCTGCAGTTGGCAACACACTTTGATAAGGTTTTTGAGGAAATAAAAATAAAATTAATTAACAACGCTCTAGAATCTTTTCTGTGAGCAATATATTCCTTAGGCTCATTCAGGCTCTCAGAATTCTAAAGTAGTAATGGAAGAAAGGGCTACTCTCCTTGTGTCTGGAACTATAATTCTGCGTTAACATTACAATCATCCTGCAATTTAGGACACAGGGGGAGAATCTATATTCCTGGTGTGCATAGCATTATGTTTTATTTATAGTCATATTTATTGAGTAACTATACTGTTGTAGTATTCTAACTACAATAACCTTTCCAGTAATTTTGTTTCCTATTAGAACGTTATGTGATTTAATTAATCGGTGTCCTCTACTAGGCTTTACATTCTTTGAGAATAGGCGGCTTCTGCCTGCGTCATAACTTCATCTCCAACGCCCAGCCTGGTGCTCCGTATGGAGTAGGCAGACAAATATTTGCTGAAAAACTGAATGAACACGTGATTTTATTAACCCAGTGCCTGGAAATGGGATGATACCCAGATTGAGGGTGTGTGGTGAATCTACACATCTTGGAGTTCTATGTTTCATTTCTTGTTCCTATCTGCATGTGTGATACCCAGATTATATGCTTCTTTGATTCTCAGTTATGAAATTGAGTGTTGAAGGTTCATTCTCATAGCACTGAAGGCATCATATGCTGCTCCTAACACGTTGGAAGCATACTATAAAGTGGGTCCTCTCCTGACCCTGAATTTATCTGCTGTGGGATTTGTAATCTCCTAACTAATACTGCTTCATAGGGGGTCGTGTGTGGTGTGGCAGTGCAGGAATGGGGGCAGGGATGAGTTGGAGTTGGGGAATGAGAAATAGGAGCAGAGAACTCTGGAAAAGAAGTCCCTGACTTGTGTCGGTTGTGAGGGTGGGGAGAATTGTAAACTTTCAGACCACAAAAGCCAGGGATCAGGGTTATTGGTGAGCAATGTAACTGATAGCATGTGTTGCATTCTTCTATCTTCAAGAACAACTAACATGTTGCAGCTGGTCATCAGAAAGAACGTCCATTATTTTGAGGAAAAGAACATTTTTGTGTCATAGAATCACAAAATGGTAGAACAGGAAGGAAAATTTGAGATTACCTAATTCAGTCTAATTTTACCATCAATGAGATCAAGACTTTCCCAGAGATCTTTATGAGCCTATTTTAATTTTTCCTTCCACATTTATTTAGGAATTGTACGGAACACTTGGTATTATGGGGAGATTCCTCATACAGCAAGGAGTTCCAACACAGTCCATGATGACAATGGACACGCTGAACTGGACAGAGTTGATACGATAATTGGGTCAGCAGGCATTTTATTACCTTCCCAGAAACCTTGTGTGGGGCTTTTCTGTGAGTATGTTTAAGAATCTTTCTTACAAACCTCACTCAAACACCCTTTTACTGAGGACATAAGGTGTCTGAAAGAACAGAACTAATCTGTGATTTTGGGTGGCAACAACCCAAGGTGTTTTGTCTTCTCAAGTCCATTTCCCCAAGCATGTTTTATTTTCATTATAATTGGCATTTTGAGGGGGGTGTGGGGTACGGGAGGGCATTCTTTGACATATTCTAAATGTTACATATATAAGAAATACCGTGCTTGTGATTCCCTGGCTGAACAAGGTAAGTCTTTCAAAACGTTGCTCTCTGAAATGATTAGCAAATCACTCTTTCTTATAAACTGATTTGAATCACTTCAAGTGTCCCCAGTATGATTGTCCTCAACTAACAATGACACCTGGAAAGAGCCTGCATTTCACTGATGGCCAGAGTCCTCACTAGAGCAAGACAGAAGCTCTTCTGGGCACAAGGCTTTAGTCCACATCATGTAAAAATCTTGGCACCTCTGTGGTATATTCATACTGAATCAGGGATAGATTTAATAAAATTTCTGTTTGTGTCCATCAGGATTAAGAATGTAAATTGATGCTAACTGCATGACTGACATCTAGTGGATAGATGCCAGTGGTGCTGTTTACAACCAGATTGCCTTTCCCCCTCCTTCGGAGTATTATTTATATGGGGGGAAAATCATGTTTGAAGAAATCAGTGTCTTAAACCCAAAGTTACAACACTAGACATTACGAAAATATTCGGAATGGGAAACTCTGTAAATGAAGAATACACTTTAGAGTTTTGAAAGAATATATGTAGGTTGGAGTGAAAATAAACCCACATATCAAAATTAAGGTTTACTTAGTTTGTTGAAAAGAATCGAAATACATTGACATGATAGTAGGAACTTGTGAAGTATATAAATATACCCAATAAATTGGAGTGCTTATTAAAGCAATAAATTAATGCTTTTCACCTGTGATTTCTTTTTCAATACTCACTTACCTGCTTGAGAGATACACTGAAAAAAGTCTGATCTTATTCTGATGTGAAATATCACTTGCGATTGTATAAACATGTTGAAATTTTACTACTGTTGTAAGACTCAAATATTGATAATTGACAAGTAGAATGAAATTTTACTCATAGGAGTTTCTTTTTGACTACCGGAAACTTTTATTTCTTGTTATTAAAAATATGCAGAATATTTGGCCATGCCAATAGGAAATTTTAAGCACAGAATGTTTGGGGGCAAAAAAGTGCCTGTTTTATTGTAATTAAGGTATTGGAATCCAGATGGTTATAGAAACGTAATGTAGATTTTAAAGTTGAAATCTGATCTTCAGGACAAAGTCGTAGACATTTTTATTTGAGGAATTATCGGACATAGAGAAAAAATAGACCAGATAAGGTGTTAGTGTGAAAATTTGATTTGCAGAATGCCATTTTTGCTAAAAGTAGTTTTTTTTAAAAAGGGATTTTATTTATTCTTTTGACAGAGATCACAAAAGAGAAAGGCAGAGAGAGAAAGAGAGGGAGGCAGGCTCCCCACTGAGCAGAGAGCCCAATGTGGGGCTTGAACCCAGGACCCCGAGATCATGACCTGGGCCGAAGGCAGAGGCTTTAACCCACTGAGCCACCCAGGCATCCCTGTAAAAGTAGTTTTTAATTGCCAGGAATAAAATGTATTTTGACATGCAATCTTGCCAATTTTTTAAAATGCAACTTTCCTTGCAGAAGTTTTCTTTGGAAGAAATTACTTTCCTCCTCCTTCAGTTCCCTCTCTTAAGATGTATGAAATTTCAAGCAAAGGTAGAGCTTTGTTTTAAAGGGTGTTTTATCAGGGAGAGCAGCCCAGCTGTGTAAATTGCATTGTAGAGCATACTCATGTACCTCATAATGGTATTTCATAATAAGAAAAAGTCATACTGCTCACGATTCAAGGCAGATGGCTCATGTTTGTCTTTATAAATAGATCAAATAGACCTATTCCTGGTCCTTTAGATCACTGTTTACTTTAGGAATGGTTAGAGTGGACTTGCCATGGTGGAAATTCTGCCAGCAGGTGGAAAGAAGTGGCAAAAGAAGTCAAGAAAATTTTTACAAGCAGTTTCACACCTATTGGAAAGGAAAAGACTGTGTTTGCAAATTGTGTCTTTTGTATACATTTGTGCCCTGGTACTAAGAAAATCTTCGGTGATGATGTGACAAAGCTGTGATTATTATACTGAAATTATAAAGCTAGGTCATTATTTTTCTACTTTTTTACATTTAAATTTTAGGTAGTCAACATACTATGTAATATTGGTTTCTGGAGTAGAAGTCAGTGATTCATCACTTACATACAATACCCAGTGCTCATGGTAACAAGTGCCTTGTTAATACCGGTCACCCATCTAGCCTATCCCCAAAGCCCCTCCCTCCATCAATGCTCAGTTTTTTCTCAGTTGTTTAAACGCTCTTATGGCTTCTTTCTCTCTCTCCTTTTCTCTTATTTTAAAAATTGAGATATAATTTACACACAGTTGACCTGTGGTATTATAGGTAAATGAGTTTTAACAAATGAATACACCTGTATAATCCACATCCCATATCAAGATTAAAAATATTTTCACCTCAAACTTTTCCCAGGCAAACTCTGCACCCCCCAACTCCTCTCTCTCACCCCTGTCCCTTAGGCAATCACTGTTCTGATTTCTTTTTTAATTTAAAGATTGTATTTATTTATTTATTTGAGAGAGAGAGAGAGTAGGAGAGGGAGCACAAAGAGGGGCCAAGGGAGAAGAAGACTTCCTGCTGAGTAGGGAGCCTGATGCAGGACTTGATCCCTGGACGGTGGGATCATGACATGAGCCAAAGGCAGACGCTCTACCAACTGAGCCACCCACGCGCCTCATGATTTCTTTTATCATGTATTGCCTGTTGTAAAATTTGATGTAAATGGATTCACAGGAATTAGTTTTTTTTCTTAAGTGTGATTATGTTGTTCAGTTGAAATAGTTCAGTTGAATTTGTTTATGTTTGAATTTAGTTTTATGTTTTATTTCTCTCAATATGTTTCAAATATGTAGAACCTTAATAGGCTTACATATATTTTTGGAACCACAGAAGAGCCTCTCCTATACTTCACCTGTTCCCTGCTACCCACTACCTCTTGTAAGTAACAACCTCATTGTTTTCTGGTTTATCCTTCCTGTGTTTCTGTTTTACCATTTTTCCTATCTGTTGTTTACTCATATATCGAATTTTAATTTGTATCCTTAAATAATTTCCATTTCTTTACTGAGCAATCACTTAATTTCACTCAGTGTGTCTGTATTTTCCTTGAAGCCCCTAAATATATACATTATAGCCTTTAAATTTCTTACTTGCTAGTTCCAACAGCCCTGTCATCTATGGGTCAGTTTCTATGGGATGTTTTATTTTCTTTCCTGGAATGGCCCGTCTTATTGTGTTTCTTTACTTGTCCAGTGATGCTTTAGTGGTGCTGGGAAAGCATGGCTACAACATTGTTGAGAGTGTGAGATTTATAAGGATACCTTTAAAGGGAATTGAGTTCTTCTCTGGCAGGTAGTTAATTTACTGATAGATTACCATGACCCTTTTGAGATCTGTTTTTAACCTTTGTTGCATTTAGTGCAGAGTGGTCTTAAGGGCTAGAGTAGCCTTACTCCTAATGTCTGGGAGTTTTGGCATTTCGTTTGAATGCCTGGAATGAGAGTTTGCCAGTCTGGCTGATTAGAAATCCTGTCTCCCAGTACTGTTGTAGGCTTCAGAAGTACCATTCAATCCACAGCTCTCATAGGTCTTTTTCTCCCTGAACTTGCAGATTTCTGGAATTTCTTCTTTGTCTAGATCCTTTCTCTTGGTTCCTGGGCTCTGCAAATGGCCCCTGTTTCTGCAGCCTTTCTGCTCTCTGCTTCTTCAGGTTAGCAAAACCACTGTGTTCTGGTTGTTCTCCACCTCTTTGTGCCACAGTCTATAATGTTTCTTCAGGCAGAAGGCAAATGTGGGCTTCGCCTTGTATGTGTATATTTTCCTTCTTTCAGATATCGTAGTCCTGTGCTGTTGGTTGTCTAATATATGAAAAGAGTTCCTTCCTATATTTTCTCCAGTTTCACTGTTGTTTGTGGCAGGAAGGCTAGTCTGTACCTGCTTGTTCCATCATGGCTACAAACAGAAATTCCTAGCCACTATTTTTAATTAAGAAATGCCCATGTCACTAGGAATTTTAGTAATAAAATATCTCCATTTCAATATTGCTTGCTTTAGCCTTTGCGTGAGTACTTGTATTTAACAATACAAGTAAACAAGCAAACACTGGAGATACAGAGGTTTCCAAATTTCCAAACAACTGAATACTTGGCATATGTATGTATAATTCCAGGAAGTAACTACAGTGGAACTTGACATTCTTATCAAAGAAAATGACACAGAGGTATTTCATGATGAGGTATTATTAATTTAGAACTTCCTTTTCATGCATCTCTTGGCATTTTATAATGGCAAGATTCTTAGATTTAGTATACTGGAAAGAAAATGGAAGTAGGATGGTTGAATATGATGCAAACTTTATAAATGGAATTATAATTTGATGTTTCCTAGCTGTACACTTGTTTCAGTAGGAATGTAGTACTATGGATGCTTTTTCTTCTTGAAAACATGTGGCTAACTAATAATATACTGTCATATTTTTCCTTTGTAAAAGCAAATAAGAATGTTTTGCTTGAAATAAGATGTGAATAATGAAGGGCTTTTAGTCATTTATAAGTATTACTAACATACATATTATTATCATTATTATTTTGCTTTGATCTGTTATATGGCTATGTGGTATATTGAATTTACAGGAGTATGGGATGTAAGTAGAGGTGAAGTTGTGAGGTAGGAAGTAGGAGAAATGATAGTCCAAGAGGATATAGCAGCGTGAGCAAGAAAGGCTGATAAGACTGTAGAGGGTAGAAGATTCAGTAAGGATACCATGTGACAAAGCATGGAGCCTGAACATACTACAGGGAAGGGCCAAGGAACAACCCTTTCATGAATATTTATTGAGTATCAGTTGTACCAAACAATGTATAGATTTCTGCCCTCAGTTCTGGCCTCCAAGGACTTTTTTTTCTTTTTCTTTTTTTTTTTAAAGATTTTATTTATTTATTTGACAGAGAGATCACAAGTAGGCAGAGAGAGAGGAGGAAGCAGGCTCCCTGCCAAGCAGAGAACCCAATGAGGGACTCGATCCCAGGACCCTGAGATCACAACCCAAGCTGAAGGCAGAGGCTCAACCTACTCACCCAGGCGCCCTGGCCTCCAAGGACTTTACAGTCTGTTGGAGAGACAGACATAAAACAAATCTTTATAATTATTAAAATAAGTTTTGTCAGAGGTTAGCTTTTGTGTACAGAAAGAACTATTTAAATTAATTTAAATTGTTATTAAAATTGTTTCCTTGAAACTTTATGTTTAATTTACAAATCCTGATAATCTATTTTACAACCTTCTGTACTTTTTCATTGTACCTATTTGAATATCTTAGCTAAACAGATTAAATCTCCTTAAAAAATGTATCTTTTAGGAATCTGTGGAATTCCCTTAAGTGTTTTAAAGTCATTTATAAAATTAATGTGCTTTAAATATTTCAAGTATGTGATTAGGAAAATATATAATCCTAATGATGAAAACTTTCTAAAGTACTTAAAACAACCCTTTACAATCTAGTCAATTAAACTTGGAAAGGAAGTCAAAGTAAAAAAATTGATAAATACTACTAACAAACTTAACCAAGTTTCTGAACACATTTTAGCTTGAACATTATTACTTTAGGGTGCCTGGGTGGCTCAGCTGGTTAAGCAACTGCCTTCGGCTCAGGTCATGATCCTGGAGTCCAGGGATCAAGTCCCACATTGGGCTCCCAGCTCCACGGGGAGTCTGCTTCTCCCTCTGATCTTCTCCTCTCTCATGCTCTCTCTCACTCTCTCTCTCAAATAAATAAAGTCTTTAAAAAAAATTGTTACCTTAAAGTTATTTATTTAAATTAAAAACACAGGGATACCTGGGTGGCTTGGTCAGTTGAGCATCTGCCTTTGGCTCAGGTCCTGATGCCAGGGTCCTGGGATTGAGTCCCTCATTTGGCTCCTTACTTGGTGGGGAGCCTGCTTCTCTCTCTGCCAAAAAAATAAATAAATAAATAAATAACATAAAATAAAAACATAAGATTAGTTTGTCATATTCTTTAATAGATCATATCTTTTAAATATTACAAATATTTAATGTATACCTACATTATCCTAAATTTAACACAAACTTTGTAATACAGGAGTCCTTTACCTCATATTTCCAAGTCTTTTTTTTTTTTTTTTTTAGATTTCATTCATTTATTTGACAGAGATCCCAAGTAGGCAGAGCAGCAGGCAGAGAGAGAAGGGGGAAGCAGGCTTCCTGATGAGCAGAGAGCCTGACTGGCGGCTTGATCCCAGGACCCTGAGATTATGACATGAGCTGAAGACAGAGGCTTAACCCACTGAGCCACCTGGGTGCACTCATATTTCTAAGTCTTTCCAGATACTTAACTATGAAGAGAAACAGATTTATTTTCATAGGTGAGCTAGGGTTGATAGATCAACATTTCGTGACTATAACATGGTTGTCACCTTGGGTGGGTTGAATGTTTCTGGATCTGGCATTTGAGTTTGTGAAAGAAGACCTGGCTACTGATTTATGTTGAGCACAGGATAAACATGAGGAGGAATTTTGTCAATATGACAAAAGGAAACTCCAAGTCTATAGCCTTCAGGATGAGATTCCTTTTGCAACCTATATTCACTGGGTTTTATCCTTTTATCAAACATTTTCTAACCTATTATAACTTTAATCACTTTCATGGATGAGATTCTGGTGCCCATACTCATTTTCTATCACTGCTTGATTGGATTCTCCTAGTCTGTTTATTGTCTAATTCTTTTTACTTCTGATTATTGTCTGTAGCTCTAAGCTCTTTGATTCACTTTAACTTAAGGTTAGTAACAAGGTAATGGACTTCCATAAATACAAAGATATTTGTAAGTTTTGAAAGTTTTCTTGAACAGCTTAAAAAAAAAAAAACCAAAACAGGTCTGAACTTCATCACTGTAAAAATTACAAAGGCTTCAACATCATGTTTCATTCAATTCAATTCATTCATTCATTCAAAATAGAGATAATGCGCAGAGTGTTGGGAACATAGTTTACTTAATTTTAGGTTAATGTCTTTTCTGTCTGACCTTCTTGAAATCTGTGCTTACTTCTATTTTAATACTTCTTAAAAGATACTTTCTTTACTTTTTCTGGTAGAACCTGTGAACTTTCTGAGATATTAAGTTGTGCCTTCTTTTATGTTACATCCTTAAGACCTAGCACACTACTGACACCAGATGGGTGCTTTATTTGTTGAATAAGGTCTTTAGTATTTTAATAAATACAATAACATTGAAGAAGCTTGATTAGAATAAAGTGAGATTGGAAGTAGGAACACTATTTAAAAGAATATTTAAATAATCTCAATGATAGATGATAGAGACATTGGGATTAAACAATGTTTAATATTTAGGAAATACATTCAGGACGTATTTACTTAGGAAGTGGGATTGATAGGACTTGGTGACTGGAAGATGTTGGGGAGCATGAAGTCAAGAATGATACAGATTTATATCTTCGAAGACTGGATAGATATCATAATGCCATTAAATGAAACTGGGACTCAAGAAGCACAGATGTATTTAGGAGAGGATAATAAAATCCATTTTGAATATGTTGAATTTGAGGTAACTACCGGTTATCCAGGTGGAAACTTCCAGGTACATTGCTGGAAAGAAAATTCTAGAACTCTTAAGTCTAGGCTAGAGATAAGATTTGCAGTAATCAATCTATGGATGATTATTATAATAAAGGAAAGTTTGGGACTCTCAAGGGGTAATATGTAGAGGGAGAAGAGAAGAATGTGGTTATTGTAACTTTACCTAAGGGAAAATCAGAAGTTATCAGCCTCTGGCTGGATGTACGTGGAGATCAGGAAGGTCAAACGGATTAAGGTGAAAGACAGAAAAAAGGGGGAGGAAACCCCTGAGCCTGGTTATCATGATAGCTAAGTGGATAGATTAATAAATGGTCTCAAATCTTTGAAACAAGGACCAAAAATAGACCTTTTGATATTGCTGTTAGGAAGCCCAGTGACCAAGTTAGGAAAGACCATTACACACACATTAGTGTACAGAAGGCCTACCAGGTTTCCTTGTTTTGTTGGGAGTCAAACAAATGTGAATTTGAATTTCTGCTTTACCAGTTCTGATGGTTTTACCTTAGACAAGCTCTTCAGATTTCTCTTTTTAAAAAAATTTTTAATTTCAGTATAGTTCACATATAGTATTATATTTAGTTTCAGGTATATGGTGTAGTGATTCAACAATTCCATGCATCACCTGGTGTTCAACATGGCAAATGCCCTCCTTAATGCCCATCCATTATTTTGTCCATACCCCTGCCCTTCCCCTCTGATAACCATCTCTTCTCTATAGTTAAGGCTTCTCCAGTTTCAGACCCATAGTCTACTTTGGTGTAGAATTCTTAAGATATTTTATTCTTATAAATTCTTATGATGCTGTTGTGGGGATGAAGGAGAGTAACCGATGCTTTCTGGATACAGTAAGCGACACTGAGAGGGTGTGCATTTTGACTGAGAGAGAGATTAGGTGAATGGTTTTGGAACTTGGGAAAGGGAAAACAAATCCTGTCTTCCTTTTTCTCCTATAATCTGGCTCTTGACATCACTGTTTACTAACCAAGTCCATACCAGTATGTAATAAATAATACATAAAGCACAGACCTCAATTATGATATTTGTTGGAAGGCCTGAAAATATAAGTACTATTTATAAATTATTTCTAGAGGAAAATATTTTTAAGTTATAACCACATCACATCTGGACCTTGGAGTGAAACTAGTTTGTCAGTTGAAGATTGCTTGTATTGGCTTATCAGGTTGCAATCCTATTTTCTACCAAGTATATAGAAGTAATTCCCATTTCATTAAACATTGAGTGTGTGTGTGTGTGTGTGTGTGTGTGTGTGTGTATGTGTTTAGAAATACAGAACAGAGGATGAAAATTCCCAGTGAAAAATATGGTGTTTGAGAATCATAATTCACATGTTAAATAAAGAAGAAGCACATGGAATTCAAGAGCTAGGAATATTTCTCTAAATTATTCTGAAGGTAGAAACTTCATAGAGTTTTTATGTAAAAAAAATTACACAAAAAATTATATTAAAATGAAACACGATATTGAAGTCTTTATAATTTTTATAGAGTTGAAGTTTGGAGCTATTTTTTTTAAAGCTGTTCAAAAAAACTTTTTAAAACTTCCAAATATCTGTATATTTATGAAAGTCCATTTCCTTGATACTAAGTTTAAGTCAGAATGAGTGTCTTTTCTACAACTTTTCTTCACTTCTGTAATCCCTACTTTGACTCTCAATGGTTTAAGTAGTGAATGAAGAGTTCAGAGGTAAACTGCAACTATTTCAAAGTCAGAAACTCTAGAAGCCAGGAATTTTAGTTTTTGAAGATATTAAGAGTTATATAAATTTGAAAAATTTTTGTAAATTGTAGATTTTCCCTTTTCTAAACTCAAATATAGCATCAGAGCCATGATGCACAAGGGTCTGCTGATGTTTTGGGGGAAACCAGCCATGCTTATGTACCTGCCAAGTTGAGGATACAATGAGAGCTGAGTATAAACAAATTAGTCACAAACCCAAGTTTTTGATAAATTACATGAGAGTTCCAACAATTACTAAGTTTACTTTATAACATCTATTAAAAAGAGCACTTTGGGGAATGGGAAAATGGGGGAAAAAGAACTCAGAAAATAATTTATTGGGGGTTTGTTATTTATATTTTCCTAAACAATCAGGACCATGACAGTGGATTTTCTGTCCCCCTCTCCTCACCTCACTCCAGCTTTGGGTTCTTGAAGGCAGAACAAATGCTAAGAGTGTTGGCTGCTTCAGTGTTCCTCACTGGCAGTTTTCCTGTGGTCAGTTACTGATTAATTTGTTAGTAGTGAATGATCAAGTCAGCATTGGTTGTGGGAAATATCTCCAGCTACTAGTAAGGTCAGTTAGGATCCCAATACTCCTGAAGTCCCCATTCCCCTTAACTCAAATAGTCCTTTCCCTGATTTTCACCCCTGACTACTTACTTGAATCCCTTTGGGGAGCTTTTAATGATCTCCATGTACAGGCTACATGTGCATGAGGCAAAACTCAATGGGTATGAGTTTTGTTTTTATTTTATTTTTTTAAACTTTGAGTCTCTTCAAAGTGTACCAATTTAGAGAACCCATCATTCTCAACTCTCATTGTGGAGAAGAATCCTATGTCTGGTCAGGGGTGGAAGTGGCTGTAGCTTTTCAGTCAACTGTTACTAGAAGAATTGTTATGGGCTGAATTGTGTGCTCCCCAAATCTATATGTTGAGACCCTAACCCCCTAGTACCTCGGAATGTGACTAAATTTGGAGATAAGTCTTTAAAGAGTTAAGTAAATTAAAATGAAGTCATTAGGGTGGGCCCCAATCCAGTAGAAATGGATATATATGAAGAGGAAATTAGGACACAGACATACACAAAAGGTAAAGAGCATGTGAAGACATGGGGAGAAGACCACCTATAAGCCAAGGAGAGTGCTGTCAGAAGAAGTCAACCCTGTTGACATCTGGATCTCAGACTTCCAGCCTCTAGAACTGCCTCTAGACTTTCAGCCTCTAGAACAAATAAATACCTGATCTGTGGTACTTTATTATGGAGATACTAGCAAAAAAATACAAGAACCAAAATGACTGTAGGGGTGAAGAAGAGAAAGAAGAAAAGAAAAAAAAAAGAAGAAGAAGGAGGAGGAGAAAAGGGAAAAAAATATTTGTGAAAGTGAAATTCTCTGCATTGAATTTGTTGATGCTAGAACTGCCCTGCTGGTGTACATGTCTCCTGGGAACTTCCTCTGATGAGGCAACTTAATTGAGAGCACATAGCTAGGGACCTAAACCTTTGCCTGATGATCACTGTAGAGACAGAAGGAAGAGTGAATGTGTTCTACGGATTTGCTAGGCATGAGGACCCTCCAGATACACACTTAATCTGATGGTTTATAAACATTTATGCACAAGGCTAGTCTTGAGTTTTGTGCTAGGATGCTTTCCATAAATGTTCCATATGAGATTACATTATAATAAACTCTTTAAGGAAGGAAACTATATCTTACTCATTTTTATGACTTACTAAATGGCACATAGCAGGCACTCAAAATGCTTGTTGAATGATTTATTAGTGAGTAATTAACCTATTGTATTGAAAAGAAATTACTTAAATTGGTTTTCAAAATACTTTTTCTATCTATCCTCTTCAAAACCTGTCTTTTCTTCCACTTAATCTGCTGATAACAGAACAGTGTCCCATAAATGACTTGTCTTTTGTTCATACTATATATTGGCTTAATGTATTGTCTCACTTGAGTTGCCCTTCTTTTGTTTTTCAAACTTTGTTTTGGATGTCTACTTGGCTATAAACTGTGGGTCCTAGTCTGCACTCAACAAATATTTGTTGAGCCTCTGTTCTACACGATGTACTGTGTTAGATACCGGGAGTACATGGACAGATTCTACAAGATTTCCAGTCTTCTAGGGTCTTGCACCCAAGCTAGGGAGAAAGACGGGTTAATAGTTAAAATACAGTGTGCTGTGTGCAACTGTAGAAGCAGAAAACAGATGCTATTAGATAATAGGGAAATAGAATTTAGATTTATTTGGGGGCTCATGGGGAGCAGGCACTACAGAAAGTGAATTAAATTGATTCCAGAAGGTTATTTGGGAATTACATGGGTGAAGAAAGTGTGTAGGATGAATGAAGAAAAGGAAATAGCCTAGATTAAAGTCTGGAGACTTGAGGGTTTGGAAACTCTTTAGCACATGTGTGTTTTTTGTTACTGAATCAGCTTCTGTGTCTTGAAACCAAGGAATGGGCACCATAACCCTCCATGCACATGGCTTAGGAAAAGATGAGAGTATTCATTATATAAAGTATCTCCAAGATGAGAGGAAAGATGTGGTAGGAAAGAAATCTGGGGTCATGCCATTTCTTGGTCTGGTCTCTAGGTGACATCACTAACCCAAGCAAGTTCATTCTTTGGGCCTGCCTCTTGTTTTTCTTTACTTACAAAGCACTTTTACATCCATTATTTCTTTTGAGTCTCACAATAACCCTCTGAGAAAAATAGTAGCAAGTGATAGTCTTTCCATTCTGAGGCTAAAGAAACCAAAGTTTAGTAAATTTGAGTCATTTGAACAAATTCACCCACATAGAAAGATGCAGATCTGGGATTCACAGCCAGGTTCTCGGACCCCACAATCTAAGCTCTTTTCCTTATAACATGTTCTCTTCTGTAAGACATATGAAGAGGTTTAGAAGAGAAGAGATATGAGACAGACCACTTGAAAGTGTAGGAATTCCACATGTGCAAAATTTAGGGAGTGATGTCACCTGAGATGATACCAGGGAGGTACAGTAAGGAGCAGTTCATCGTTCCCCCAACAGGGAGTATATAATTGTCAGTCTATCTCACATGTCCTTTATTTAAGATATTTTGCATAGACCACACATTCATGTCCTTCAGTGCCATAGAAGCAGTGAGATGACAAACTGTACATCCTAGGGGGGTGACAAAGAGTGGTTAAGAGCAAAGGGATCTTGAGTTAGACTTGGGTTCACATTCTGGCCCCAGTCTTCACAATTTGGTAAGTTACTTCAGTTTGCTGTGTGTCACTTTCCTTCACCTCTAAAATACAGATGACAGGGATGCCTGGGTGGCTCAGTTGGTTAAGCAGCTGCCTTCGGCTCAGGTCATGATCCCAGCGTCCTGGGATCGGGTCCCACATCAGGCTCCTTGCTCCACAGGGAGCCTGCTTCTCCCTCTGACTCTGTCTTCCACTCTGCCTGCCTGTGCTCGCTCTTGCTCGCTCTCTCTCTGACAAATAAATAAATAAAATCTTTAAAAAAAATAAATAAAATAAAATACAGATGACACACTGAGCTTTCTCCCAGGATTGTGAAGATTAAATGAGTCAACACGTGTGAAACGCTTAGAACATGTTGTTCCTGGCAAGTCATTACCAAGATGCCAGCAATTATTACTATTATTTCTCTCCTCCTAAATCTGTGGGAGTCAAGTAACAAATCTCTTGTGCCTCAGTGATATCGTTTCAATATTAGCTGATACTGCTTGATGCCAAATGTGAAATCACCCTCCCAACATGTAAGTACATTTTACCCTGGAGAGTTTTGGAGCCCTTTCTTGTCTTGGTAGAGACCCTGTTACCTTATGGAACATTTAAATTTGACTGGCTGACAAGTCCCAGGTTAGAATGATTTTCTACTGAATAAAATGTTTCAAAATTGTGTCTTGGGCATATAGCAATACTTCTAATATTTTGAGTTAATTGTAAATGAAATTTTAGTGGACTGAAAAGAAAACATTTGAAGCAGGAAACATTTTGTAAAGATAGACATTAGGGTTTAAATATTAGAGATGAATATTACATCATGGAAATGATTGGTTTAATTTTACACACTTATTACTTGTACTATACAATAAATTAAATTTATGCCTTAAAACAGTAGTTGTCTTCCTAAAAAGATATGTCTTTATAAATTGATGCAAAAATTTTTCTTTCATTAAGAGCATAATCAGAACTTTTTTTTTTGCTATGCCAGTCTTGTCATTTGGAAAACATAGGATGTTTATACAGTTTTCAAAGATACATATGATTTAGTTAGGTGCCCAGAGACCTCCACATGAATTGTTAATTTCATATTGCCTACAACACTCATCCCCTCAATGTTTGCAGAGTTTATAGGAGATCAGTTACAAATGTGATTATACCAGCCATTCCTCAGACCTGACACCAGTTTCAAATTAAAAACTGACAGACCTCACCTGCTCCTGGGTTCACCCACAGGTCACCTTCTTGTCACTTCAGCTCTCCCCCCATTAAAATGACATCTGTGTTCATAAAGGGACCGAGAGGGGCTGTGAGTTGTTAGAATTGTTGAGGAATAAGAATAAGGTGTCGTCTGCCCAGATAATATAGTGTTCAACTTTGGCCTTTGAGGGGAGAGGAGGCCAGTAACACCCGACGGTATTTTCAAATACAAGAACAGAGGCCCAGAGAGGTCACCCATTGCTCTTAATACAACCCATGGAATAGAACAAACATGCCGTTATAAAGAATATGTATTCACATCAATAAGAGGAAAGAGGCGAATAGAAATAATGATTTAAAAAAATGTTCTTCTGAGATATCTAAAATATTCTCCAAGTGTTTTATTAATTTTGCTTGAGAAACAAAAATGGTGGTTTAGTTTTTAAGAAGTGTAAGAAAACACAAAACAATACCGATGTAAACTAAGTGAAAAAAATGTTTGAGTCATCTATACACAACCTTTGCCTCAAATAATTTGCCATATATTAGCTATAATGCTTGTATAAAACATTATAATATGTTATCTCCTTTTTATGAAACCTAAAATGCTTATAGACCTTATTTCAATTAGGACCCTCCCGTTAAAGAATTAAGGAAAAAAGATAACTTTTAAGTTGAAAACTAGGTGATAAGGCATTGGAAATGATGTCTTATTTTTGTAACTGACACTTGGGACAGGTCAATGCACTGTGGGCATTTAATGATGTCCAGAGGGAGAATGGAGGGTAATTCAAAAAACTCAGAGATCTGAAAAATTATCATATGAAAAATTATGATTATGAAAATTATTGTTGTTACTGGAACTTAAGAATTACTTGTTAACGTCTTTAAAGAAACAATGTTAAGAATTTTTAACCGTATCTGCTTCCAGGGCATGAGGAGCCCGAAGTGGTTCCTGTGTGTCCTGCTGCATGCCCTGTGCCTAGTGCAAGCTCCCCATGACCCCCTGGGGAGGAGGCAGGTGATGATGAGGTTAAGGCAAAGGAGGAACACCAGTGCCCCCACACAGATATTTAAAATATCTCTTTGACACGTGGAATTACACAAATAGGCTTTATTTATCTTCAGTCAATTTCATCTATTTATTGACCCCTTATCACTTGTAGGCAGCAGCATCTGACAGCATGGTGGTTAGATGTGCTGCCACTAGAGCTGGCCTGCCTGGGCGTGATCCCCAGTGAGGCCATTGACTACCTGGCTGTTTGTCCATTTGGGTTGCTACAACAAAAACAGCATAGACTAGGTGGCATAAACATCAAACATTTATTTCTCTTATTTCTGGAAGCTAGAAAGTCAAAAATCAAGGTGTGGAAGATTCAGCATCTGGGAAGGGCCGTTTCCTGGGTCATACGCCACTGTCCTTGGAATGCCTGGTTCACAGAGATGGCTTGCTGGTTGTCACATGGTGAAAGAGTGAGAGAGCTCTGTGGGGTCTCTTCTGTAAGGCATGAATCCACTCTTCTATAAGGGCTCCACCCTCATGGCTTAATCAGCTCCCAGGGACTCTACTTCCTAAACCCCTGATAGCGGAAGGACATTCAATCTGTAACACTGGGTGACCTTGGGCCACTTGTATCTTAGTCTCCTCATCTGTAGAATGGGGCAATAGTATTACTTACCTCATTCAGTAGAATTAAATGAGTTGATACTATATAAAGCACTTAGTATACTGCTTGGGTATATTAAGTGGTATATAAGTATTTGTCAGATCAAATAGTTGCAAACTGAGAATAATTATAATAATGGGCATAGTCTGAAGCATTGCTCTAAGAATTTTTTTTTAAAAAGTAAATTGTAAACTCATATACTTACTTGATAGCATGATTACTACTATATGATGATGATGTGTAAAATATAATGCTGGGTTGGCTGCAAGGAAAAGAGTTTCTGTGTTCAAGGAGACCATCCTGTAGCAGGTATAGTATGGTCACTCATGCACTTCTCTTGTCTAAGACAGATGATGAAAGTATGGAGCTCTAGGAAGTCTTAGAACTGTAAGGTTTCCTGGAATCAGAGGATTAAGAAAAAATTTACAGTTGAAAAAAAAAAACTACAGTTTACAGTGGGAAGTAGATATTTGAGATGGGACTTAAAATATGGTTAGATTTTGGGAGGAAATTTGGTGGGCAGTAGGGTTGTCCTCTGGATAATGTACGTGTTAAGGCCCTGACACCCTTGGGCCCTGTGCGCTGTTGAAACTCATGTATAACTTTTATCTTCTGACTTTACTAATAGTCTACTATTGACTGGAAATAGAAGACTTACTGATAATATAAATAGTTGATTAATACATGTTTTGTATATTATATGTATTGTATACTATATTCTTAATTAAGTTAGAGAAGAGAAAATGTTATTAAGAAAATCATAAGGAAAAGAAAATACATTTATGGTACTGTATTTATGGAAAAAAATCTGTGTGTAAGTGGACTTGTACAGTTCAAAACCTGTGTTGTTTAAGAGCCAACTGTATTTCATTTTAGGAGAGCTATACGCACAAATACACATGTATGGTGAACTAGATTTTAGAAATAATGAATTTACTAATAATTTGTTTAAGATTAAGGATTGTTTTGAATACATTCAGAATTCGAGAGGGAATCAGGTTATGTACACATAGAGGCTTATATAGTTTATACAAGCTGATTTACACAGACCCCGGGGGAGGGAGTCTAGTCTTTACTGGCTGTCTAAAATAATGCTAGAGTAACAAAAAGTGATATAATAGTGAAAGCTATTATTTGTGGTTTTCTTACTAAATAGAGTGTTAACAGCTGTATATGTATTATTTCATTTAATTCCTATAATAACACCATGAAAGTGGATACTATGATTGTCTAAATTTTATGGTTGAGGAAAGCTATTGGGACTTAAAGAGGTTAAGTGACTTGTCCAGGTCACAAAACTAATAAGTGATGGAACCACATCTTTCTACCTGGAGGCTAACTTATTGATAGCTGAATATGCTGTGTCACAAAATGTGTTAAGCTCTAAAAGCATTTTAGCAGGGATGATAGCACTGGGTAAAAGACATGGTTCTGATGCATAGATTTAAATAATATTAAAAGGAAACTGACTGTTTCCTTTGCTGTGCAGAAGCTTTTGATCTTGTTGAAGTCCCAAAAGTTCATTTTTGCTTTTCTTTCCTGTGCCTTTGGAGACAAAGAAGTTGCTGTTGCCAATGTTGAAGAGATTACTGCTTATGTTCTCCTCTAGGATTCTGATGGATTCCTGCCACACATTGAGGTCTTTTATCCATTTCGAGTTTATCTTTGGTATGGTGTAAGAGCATGGTCGAGTTTCATTCTTCTACACATAGCTGTCCAATTTTCCCAGCACCATTTATTGAAGAGACTGTCTTTTTTCCACTGGATATTTTTTCCTGCCTTGTCGAAGATTAATTGACCATAAAGTTGAGGGTCCATATCTGGGGTCTCTGCTCTGTTCCACTGGTGCCTATTTTTGTGCCAGTAACATGCTGTCTTGGTGATCACAGCTTTGTAGTAAAGCTTGAAATCAGGTAACGTGATGCCCCTAGTTTTGTTTTTCTTTTTCAATATTTCCTTAGCAATTCGGGGTCTCTTCCAGTTCCATACAAATTTTAGGATTGTTTGTTCCAGCTCTCTGAAAAATGCCGGTGGAATTTTGATCAGGGTGGCATTGAAAATGCAGATGGCTCTAGGCAGTATAGACATTTTAACAATGTTTGTTCTTCCGACCCATGAGCATGGAATGCTCTTCTATCTTTGGTGTCTTCTTCAATTTCTTTCATGAGTGTTCTGTAGTTCTTTGAGCACAGATCCTTTATCTCTTTGGTTAGGTTTATTCCCTATTAGGTATCTTATGGTTCTTGGTGCTATAATAAATGGAATCGATTCTCTAATTTCCCTTTCTACATTTTCATTATTAGTGTATAAGAAAGCAACTGATTTCTGTACATTGATTTTGTATCCTGCCACATTACTGAATTGTTGTATGAATTCTAGTAGTTTGGGGGTGGAGTTTTTGGGTTTTCCATATAAAGTATCATGTCATTAGCAAAGAGAGTTTGACTGTTTTTTTGCCAATTTGAATACCTTTTATTTATTTTTGTTGTCTGATTGCTGTTGCTAGGACTTCTAGTACTATGTTGAATAACAGTGGTGAAAGTGGACATCCTTGTGTTCCTGATCTCAAAGAGAAGACTGTCAGCTTTTCCCTGTTGAGGATGATATTTGCTGTGGGTTTTTCACAGATAGATTTTAAGTACCCAGCTTTTGTATACATGGACGGGACTGGAAGAGATTATAAGTCAAGCAGAGAGAGTCAATTATCATATGGTTTCACTTACTTGTGGAGCATAAGGAATAACATGGATGACATTGGGAGATGGAGAAGAGAAGTGAGTTGGGGGAAATCGGAGGGGGAGACAAATCATGAGAGACTGTGGACTCTGAGAAACAAACTGAGGGGTTGTGTGAGCCTAGTGTTAGGTATTATGGAGGGCACGTATTGCATGGAGCACTGGGTGTGGTGCATACAATGGATTTTGGAACACTGAAAAAAATTAAATAAAAAAAAAAGGAAACTGAAATATAAACAGAAACTTGTTTGGTGGAAAGAAGCATTGAGGTAGTGACAGGGGGACCAGAATACAGTCTTCCGGGGTGCTAATGATGCTGTGTTTCTTGATCAGAAGATGTTACATTGGTGTGTTTATGGTTTGCTATTCATTAAGCTATACACTTACGATTCATACCTTTTCTGAGATTACAATTCAGTTAAAAAGTTTATAAAACTTACATGTTCGACATCCAGGTTTGTTAAAGAGTTCTACTGAAATAAGGAATGGAATAGAAAAAAAAAAATCTCTCAAGTATGAGCACACAATTTCTGGCCACCAAGAGTGCCTCCTCCTTCTCCATGTATTCTCCTATCCCTGCCCTACTCTACTGGAAAGGATCTCTAGAGATTACATCATGAGGTCCTTGCATAAAAAGTAAAAATGGGAGATAATATGGAAAGGCACATAAAGTCCAGGTAAAGAGGTCTCCAAAATGGAAAATAGCTATATTACAATTATGCTAAATATCTGGATAGATAGTTTGGAATTCTATCAAACATATAGCTAAGTGGTTGCTCTTAGGTTATCTGAAGACATTTAATCAATTGCTTGATCTCTAATTTTTAGGCAGATGTATGATAAATTATATACAAGCAGTTCATTCATCCAAGTTCAGGTATATAGAATAAAATGACTCTTTTTATGAATTGTACCACTGGAGAGCACAATACTATCATCAGAATATTGTGTCCAGTTATCATGGGGTCCCCTAGTGGAAGTGAAGAACAAGATAAGCAAAATACCACCCTACACTTAGTAGAATTAAATAAAATTAAACAATTTCATCTTATTATTATAAATACCCATGTTTCTCTTACTATAACCTTTCTGGAGGAAGTCAGTGAGATTGATTAGAGGAACAATGGAATATCGGGAAACTCCTTTGTTCCTGAGCTAAAATTTTTTCATTATTTTGACTTTTGATGTCATTATGCATCATGAGATGATTAATCACTTAGGAATGTTAAGAAAATCCACTTTTCCTTAAAGACTAATTTTTATAATATGCTGAAAATCAAAAGGAACAAATACTTGGGATCCTATAATCTCAAGAAATGGCTCTTGATGGCTTTGTTCATTGGTGTATGGGATAAGTTCTTCATCTCAGTGTCCCTTTAACATTGATGAAAAATGGAGATTATAATTTTTATTAACATATACAGTATTGATATTTAATTTTAAATGATTCTGGATTCTCTGATTCAAAGTTATAAATTCTCTTCAAAGAATGACAAAACCAGAAACCCCTTTAGCTATCTTACATGTGGTACTCGGAGGTTGTGTGCAATTTCTAATATCATACTGGGAAGAATGGCAACTCCTCTTATTTCTGTTCTTCGTATCTGTGTATATCTAATGCTCTTTGGAAGTATTACTTGAATATTTTATTTTCTCTACCTAATGTTTCTTGTAGGCAGAAATGATGTTATATGGGTATTTTTTGAATCATTGTGGGAAGAGAAGGTGATATATTTAGTAAGAAAGTATCAACCATTACTTGTTTTCCCTCTTTAGTCAGGATCTTTGTACAAAAAATAGAATTAAGATAGAGAGATATCCCTCTTTTCTAGAGTGCAGGAGATGATGTTGTTGCCTATCTATCTGTTGTGTAATCCGGTTTTCTAAGTGCTAAATATTTTTCAGTAGCGATTGGCCTGTTGCCTGTAATAAGTATGCCTGTGTATTTATGTGAACATCCTATCTCCTTGGTCAGTTTCTGAATATCTAATTACGTAAAAATTAGAGGCTAAGATAATGTTGACTTCAGATCAGAAGTGAAACAGCAAATGAAATAGTTATAGAATTTGGAGAAGTTTAGGTTTACATTTTGTTTTTACCATTTACCATGTTCAATGAGTCACTTAATCTCTTCAAATTTTAAAAGTGGAAATGATATACATGATCTCTTGCACAGTTAAAGTGAGAATCAAGTGAGATCAAATGAGATAACATAGAACTATGATTCTAGAATGTAAAGATTCTTTCCTGCAGTTCATAACAAGGGGTCCTCATGTACCTTCGGGATGAGCATTCACATTAAAAAGTTGTTTCAAATTCCGTTTTAGCGCCAGTCTGTCCTTTGTGCTTCATCTCATTCTGTGCTGCTTCGTCGTCATTGTCTTCTTCTTTTTTAAAGATTTTATTTATTTGAGAGAGAGTGAGCAGGCTGAGAGGCAGAGGAAGGGGGAGAAACAGACACACTGCTGAGCAGGGAGCCCAATATGGGGCTCGATCCCAGGACCCTGGGATCATGACCTGAGCTGAAGGCAGACACTTAGCGACTGAGCCACCCAGGCATGGTGCTCCTCATTCTGTGCTTCTAACAGATTCCTCAACATATTAAACATGTATCATCTTTGACCCATATATTATTGTTATTGCTAAAGGAATTCAAGAAAATATTATTGTCTGAAAGGGCACTGGGTTATTAAATCTGAACAAATATTACACCCTTGCCTTTTTAGAAACTATACAATATAATATACCACATGCATACTGGTGATTCACTTGAAAAAAATCAGAAGAAAGTTGAATTGTTTCAAGAAGTGTAACTACAAACATGTTTAGGGAGGGAAGTGGTTTTTTTCTCTATAGATATACTGTAGAGATGATGTGGAAAGATAAAGTTAAGCAAGATGTGATAGGGAGATAATTACAAAGAAATAAGTATCTAGGATGAAATATTAAAACTCTAGAGGCAACAGGGGCTGGCAACCCACCGCCTGTATGCTAAATCCAGCCCACCATCTGTTTTTTTTCCAGTCTGTGAGCTAAGAATAGTTTTTACATTTTTAAATAGTTGAAAAAATTTACAAAGGATACTATTTTGTTTTATGTGAAAATTATATGAAATTCAAATTTCAGAGTCCATGAATAAGTTTTATTGGAACATAGCCATGCTCATTCATTTACATATGGACTGTGGTGGAGCAGAGTAATTACAACAGAGAACGTGTGGCCCACAAAGCGTAAGATATTTACTATCTGGTCCTTTATAGAAAAAGTTCACTGGCTCCTAATGTAAAGCTCATTGTTTAGGTCATAGAAAGGCAGTAGAATTATACCATGATACAGCACACTTATGGAAATCATTTTCCTTCATACGTCTAGCTTCTGAAAATGTTTGAAGCTTCAAAATTGTTTTGGGTGCATATTGCATTGAATTAGGCTTAAATACAACCACTTCCACAAAGCTTTCTTTGCTTTGAGAAGGAAATAACACTTTTCTCTAAAACTCAAAGTACTTTTTAACTCTTATAATATCACAATATTTGCTTTGACTAATGTTATCACTTGTGCTTATCTAAATTTCTTTACTAGAGTGTAATCTCCCTGAGGAACAGGAATAGTTGTTTTTCATCTCACTTTTCTCCCTGTCATCTAGCATGGGTTTTGTCCAGCTGAGTGTTTGTTGAATGACTGTCAGTGACCTGATTACTTGCATTAAAAAAAGTATTTTATTTAGGGGCATGTGGGTGGCTCAGTCGGTTGAGCATCTGCCTTTGGCTCTGGTCATGATGTCAGGGTCCTAGGATTGAGCCCTGCCTTGGGCTCCCTGCTCAGTGGGGAGCCTGCTTCTCCCTCTGCTGGCCACTCCCCCTGCTTGTGCTCTTCCTCTGTCTCTGTCTCTCTCTCAAATATACAAAGTCTTACAAAAAAAAAAAAGGTTTATTTATTTGAGAGAGAGAGCGAGAGAGAGTGTGTGCATGAGTGTAGTGGGGAGGAGGAAGGGAGAGAGAGAATCTCAAGCAGACTCCCCGCTGAGCACAGAGCCCGATGTGCATCAACCCCATGACTCTGTGATCATGGCTGGGGTGGAAATCAAGAATTGGACAGTTCACTGACCAAACCACCCAGAGACCTCCTGATGAACTGCATTTTTGCAGTTTTGTTTCTTAGGAAGTTACTTTTTGAGATATACCTTCAATAACAAAAAAGCCACCTTGTACATTGTTGTTTCTGAGAATGCAGAGTTGGGTAATGTCCTTCAAAAGGAAGCTGTGTATCATGTGAGATCTAGATTAAAATACTATTATTTGGATACTAGCTGTCCTCTTGATCCAAGCAGCAGTTCACTGAAATATTCTATCCTTGCCGTACTGAATATTTTCTTTTTTAGTTTCTTCCCTTCCTCTCTGCATGGATCTTCCCTTCTAGAGGCCATCTGAAATATGAATGTTAGGATTTCATTTTTGTTTTTATTGAAAACAATACAAATATTGCTTTCATTATTGATCTTCACTTCTTATACTAGTAATTAATTTAGCATTTTTAAACCCTGGCCATGATTTTTTCCTTCTTTTTATATATCATGTGAATTAGAAAAAAAATACAATTTCAATCTGAAAAGTAATTTTTTATATCTAACTTTTTGGTCTATTTTTTGTACTTTATCAGGGCATCCTTTTCTTTATTATTTTCTCTTTCCTTTTCCTGAAGCATTTCCCATCCTATTCCTTCTCACTGCAAATAGAAACTTCAGTGTAAACTCAAAAAACGAGAAATTCACTCTCTAAATCCAAAGAACTTTTGTACAGCCTGAGTAATCAATAACAGAATAGATGAGCATAAATTAAATCAAAATAAACTGAAGATAGAGCTGTGTGTGCAATTCGGTGTTTGAAGAAAAGGATCTTTTCAAGGTTTGTAAAACCAGGCTTGGCAGGGGGAAAAAAATAACAAAAATAGATTTACTGAGGGCAACACTTTAAAAAAATGATTTGGGTATTGATCATTTTTAATCTTTTGCCCTGAACAACTGGGAGATGTATTAGAGTTGGGCCTGCAATGAAAAGCAGGTCTGTTCTTTAACCTGCCCCAATTCACTTAGACATATTTTATATCTCGGGGGATTTGGCCACAAAGTCCATTAGAGCTTTGGAGGCAGTCAGGTCAAATCAATTGTCCACACTGCAGACAGGGTACCCATCATTTACGGTAATTCACCCCCGTCATGGTAGAGGAGAGGAAAGGTTAAAAGCTGTATTGCCATGAGAACATCTCATCTATCTTTCAGTATATTGGTAATACCGAAACATTCTTTGCTTAAGGAACAGGATGTACAACTTCAAATTAAGTTGGATTTAGGGGTCCTATGGGCAGTTCACAAAATTCTGTTAATGAGGTTTTAGAGAGTGCAAAAAAAAAAAGCCTGCTTGTAAGTGGAAATGAGGAAATATCATGTTCCTGAACAAACCTGAATAATTTTTCATGCTTGATGAGAGGTATGCAAAGTATATGGAGTGCTTAATAATGAAGTCTTGAGAGATTCAGAATGGTTTGAGTAACTGATTTTCCTGCCCCCACCCCCACCCCCACTCCTGATTCCACTCCTGTTATATGGAGAGAAGAGATTTATAAATCTACCATCTACATTTGAAACATAAAGATAGGTCCTAAACAAGGAGGAAGAGATTTAATAAAAGGGTCATTAAAAAAAAAATCAGTGATTTCTATATTTTCAGGAAGAAAAAAACCCGTCCTGTTTTAAGGATGACATACTTAAAATATGTCCAATACTATTTAATGTGTATTGTGGACATCAATATGGTACCGATGCGTTCCTGATGTTTTGTTAGTAAGGAGAATTGACTTCAATTTACAAACCCAACCCTGCTTTCCTGTGGTATCAGTGGCTTCTTAGTTAGTTTGTGGTTGGGGGCAAATAAAATCAGGTGCACCAATCCTGGAATTTTAAGTAGGTGCAAAGCTATTTGGTGCTTTGCAGAATAGGGAGGTGTGAATTAAAATGCATATGAAAAAAACGAACCTTTTGTTCTTCCTTTTTACCTTAGGGTTTTATTTGCTTGGTTTCTCTCTTGCATTATATTTTCTACCATAGACTTCCTCATAGAAAGCAAATAATTTTAGAGAAGATGATATCTTCGGTCGAGAAAAGAAAAGGATGGGAATGAGATTCAGTTCTGTTTGGGAAAGCGCATGTACTAATCAAGCAAGTTCTGAAAATCAGTACAATCCATGCAGCAAATCTTTCTCAACACTTTATATATGCTTATTTCTATTTAAAAATGGATGCAAAAAACCCCCACAACTATAAAAAGTGAGGTAATTTTCCTGTAGTAGGATTGCATTGTGATAGTTTAGATTAAAAAATGGGCCCATTTTACTGTAAACAATAAAGCAAAATCCAACTTTAACTATTTCTGTAATTTTGTTCAGTACCACTTGTCTGTGACATTGCTACAAATCAGGACTTCTTTTTTTTTTTCTTTTGTAACTCCTGGTTTCCTCTGTCTTCAAGGCTTCTGGTGTTTTCTGAAGGCACAGAATGAGTAGAAGGCATATGGGATACAATGAGGAACAAAGACACATAAACAAGAAAACAGCATACTACCACATCAGCTGTACACGAGACTGCATCTTAAAATAACCACTAACCGCAGCCAAAACCCTAGTTAGGGGGCAGCCAGATAGCTGCAAGTCAGAGATTCATTTTCCACAGGTTCCAGATATAATAGTGATTTAAGATAACTGTTTTAATTACTCCATTTACGATTATACTGGTACATATCAAATGAGTAGAATTTCGAAACCGCTACTTGAGGCAATTGTTCTGAATTTAAGTTAGAGGGTGGGAAACATACAAGTTTATTTCAACTCTCAAACATACAAATTCATTTCAGCTCTTGGATCAGAAAATAGTTAATGCATCTTCAGACAAAAAAGAATTCTTTGAAACTTGCATCTGGTCTAAAATTTTGAGAGCCAAATTTCTGCCTACTGCAATTTGCAATGGATGAAACAGTTCTGGCAATAATTGAGTCCTCAGTGGAAATGGTGACTTGGTAGACTTTGAACAAAGAAGAGTTGCAGAATAGAGCTTTTCTGAAATAATTTGTTGTTTGAGGAGTGTATCTAACATGTACATTTGAGAAAACCCCAAATAATGGTTTCAGTTGGCCAAAGTGTCTGTTACTCGTTATGGCCTTATTTATGGCATAGGATAAGAAGGAGGTAGGCTCTTCTGGGAAATTTAAACAATGGTTAGACAAAGGATCAGACAGATATCTTTCTCAGATGAGTTGAAAAAAATGAGAAAATGAAATAAATGCTTTTTAAAATTTCTAGTAAACTCTATTTTTAAGTATTCTACTTAATACTTTCAGAAAACTATAACTAGGAAAACAGAAGGCTAATAATAAAATTCAAATCCTACCTGTGATTATCTGTTTACCTGTATTTAATGAAATAAAATATGTCCATATTGTTGCATCTTGGACAAAGTGGTAGAAATGTCTGAAAATCAGTTTGATTTCCTGGGCGAATAAGAAAATATTTCTAAGGATTTGGGCTTATTTATTAAGAAAGGTGTGCTATAACAATACACTACAATAGTGAAACTGATATTTATTGAGTTGAGAAGTGTAGTTGCCTATTGAATGAATGGGGCTGTTAATGTGCAAGCAGAAAACACTTACCATTCTTTCTTCCTTGTCCCTTCACTTGTTGCCTCAACAGAGAAGGCTTCTTTGACCATCCACTCTGAATTTTCACTCTAACCTCTCATTCTTTCTTCCCTGAACTTACCAATGTCTGATATTTTATTTTCTGTTTCCCCGTTTTTGATTGTAAGCTTCATGAGAAAAGGGACTTTGTTCTTCCTAGCTATGTCCCCAGCATCTAGACAGGGCCTGGTGCATACCAGGTGCTCAGAAATATTTATTAAATAAGTAAGTGAATCAATGAATGAATTAATTTATTATTTTCTTTTTTTTTTATCAAAACAACATTGTGCAGCTTGATTGCCTACTTTATTAAGTACATTTGGTGGTGAACAACTTGGCTATTTGCAAATATCAAACCTGCTATTAATAAATACTATAAACAATATGCTACATATTTTAGGTGTAATTGTGTGGAAGTTCAATTTATTATAATTGTGCCCTGAAAACAAAGGAACTGTGGAAGGATAGTGCATGCATGGGAATAAATTACAACTTAAAAAATGTTGATTTGAAGTTTTAATTATAAAATTAACCATTGTATCTTAGAATTTGATGAGACGTTCATGTATAATTTAAAGGAGGGTTCTTTCTAATTAAATGCCATTTCCTACACAATTATTTCTTTCTATGAGCCACCAAATAAATTCTATCCAGTAAGGTTAAGAAAATGATAGTCAGGGAACCTAGAAGGGAGAGGATGCAATCCTCGCTCCCAACTTCTAGTCAAAGGATTTGTCAAAGAATGTCCACACATATCTTTTCCTCCATGTGTCATTCCTCCTCACTCCTCCTAGGCCTGTTTTCTTTAACTAGATTCATAGAAGCCCCTCCACCCATAACTACTGTAGCTCTTCCTGCATCCCACACACCCTCACCCACCATGGCCCATCCTCTTACCCTCAACCAATATAATTCATCCTGTGTCCCTCCCTGCCCACTCCCCTCCGCCACCCATCATGGCTCATTTGTGTCCCTTCATCACCACTCACCATGTCTTGTCTTGTGTCTCCATACCCCAACCTATCATGGCTTGTTATGCGCCCTGTTGTGACCAATATTAATTTAAACAATGAGTCTCCCAATGGTCTTAGTTCTCAGTCTCTAGCAGTGTTCACACAGCTTTATTTCCTTCGTAAGCTAATTTGTGAGCAGTCAGCCTTTGCATTCTGTCATCCTGTATAAAAGGTTTGATTTGAGTTTTTGTTAAATTATTTAATGACTTAAGAAGACTGGTGATATCAGGAAGGGGAAAATTAATTTTGGTGAGTTCAAAGTTTGGTTCTTTCTAGGAAGAAGGATATAGGAATTAAAGCCAAGGTTATTTAGGACAAACCTGATGAGATTAGAGATAAAATACATATCTTGAACCCATTTTTCAGTAACTCTAAGCAAAAGTTATAAGAGCTAAAACTGTAAAAATCCTAGAAGAAGACAAGGGTAAATCTTTACAAACTGGTATTTCACAAAAAGAGTCTCAAATATGACCCAAGCACAAGCAGCACAAAGAAAAAAATGCACAGATTAGATTCATCAAAATTAAAAATTTTGTACTTCAATTTACACTGTCAAGAAAGTGCAAAGATAACACAAACAGGATGTTGCCAAAGCAGCAGAATAGGAGAAACCAGTCTCCATCCCCCAACAAAGATCAACAATGAGACAGCTACCTAAGAATACAAACAGCTCTGGGAGAGCTCAGAAGTCAATTTAAAAAATTTTAGCAGTACAATGGAACAAAAAACCCGAGAATAACCGCCTAAAACAGAAGGTAGAACAGCTTCATTTTGCCTGCACCATCCCATCCCTGAGCCAGCACTGCTTGGCACCGTGAGGGAACTCCCCAGTTCAAAAGAGTTCCCCTCACTAAGAAAGGGAGAATGGGGTGAGTAACGAGCTTCCTTAGTCTCTCTGTGTTTGGTTTCTGCTCACCCTGAGATCATAGCTGAGACATCAAAATGTCTAGGAAAAAGGAAGACAGGCAGGGGTTACCAGTATCAGCCATGTAGTGGGAACTATCAAGTTCACAGTGACACGCTCTGCAGAAGATACCACTGAAGAAACCAGTGGCCAATACAGCCATTTGGGGCCCCCTGCAGATTTCATTGATTTTTTCAACCCCCAGATTTTTGCGTTTGTAGATGGATCCCTCCCTGCACCCCAACCTCACCTCACCACCATTGGAGTGCCCCAGCAGCCAGCCCTGGCTTCTGCAGCTGCACAAGTGCAGGACGTTAGTGTAGACTGCTAATCTCTACTGCTATGCACATGCTTGGGGTTAGCCCCTTTACCTGTGCACTGATTCTCTGCCAGTTTGACTCCTATAACCAGCCTCCACTGCTATGTGCATGCCTCTAGGGCGACACCGCAGTCACAGAAGTCCATGGCAATAGTCAAGACTCCCACAGCTACTTTTGGGTCCAGATCCAGTCCTGTCTCCTACCACTGGCTTGCACTGCTGGGGCTACCCGCAGCTACTTCCATCTGTCTATTTGCAACCTGCTGTCCTTACTTCTATCACTGGCTTCCCTTGCCATGTCTGTGCCTGTGTTGAGACCCTGTAGTCAAAGGAGTAAACACCAATAGCTAGGGCCTCTGGAGCTGCCAGTGCATCCACAGTTATCCCTGATCCTTGATGCTGGCCTTAGCCATAGTCACTACATGTTATGTATCTGCTTTTGATTCCTGCCATTATACAAGCACCTACAGCTGTGCCCTCAGCTGAGTGTGGGCATACCACCCTCTGGCCACCACCATTGCCTGCCTTGGTCCCTAGCTGCTAGACCTAGAGGGACTGCTGAAGACCAGAATAGGCCTTGCAACCACTGTGGACCCTCTGCAGTGCTCACCAAAGAATATGCAGTTATTTTTTTAAAAAGATTTTACTTATTATTTATTTGACAGGCAGAGATCACAAGTAGGCAGAGAGGCAGGCAGAGAGAGAGGGGGAAGCAGACTCCCTGCTGAGCAGAGAGCTCAATGTGGGGCTCGATCCCAGGACCCTGGGATCATGACCTGAGCTGAAGGCAGAGGCTTTAACCCACTGAGTCACCCAGGCGCCCCAAGAATATGCAGTTTTGATATAGATCTCAGAGTCCTGAGTCATTGAGTCATTACATCTCTCCAGACACAGAACTGCCACACCCCCTTGTACTTGGTGGCTTGTTCTGCCAGACCTATAGTCACATTACATTCTAGTGTGTCCTCTCCTGCATATGAAATTATTATTTTATGTAAGTCAACCCATAAAGTCTGGACTCTTCCAGACTGGACTTCATAAAATCTATCTATGAAAGACCCACAGCAAATATCTTCCTCAATGGGAAAAAGCTTGCAGCCTTCCCGTTGAGATCAGGAACACGACAAGGAAGCCCACTCTCACCACTCTTGTTCAACATAGTATTAGAAGTCCTAGCAACAGCAATCAGACAACAAAGAGAAAAGGTATCCAAATTGGCAATGAAGAAATCGAACTCTCTCTCTTCACAGACGACACGGTTCTATATATGGAAAACCCAAAAGACTCCATCCCCAAACTACTAGAACTCATACAACAATTCAGCAATGTGGCAGGATACAAAGTCAATGTACAGAAATCACTGGCTTTCTTATACACTCACATGAAAATACAGAAAGGGAAATTAGAGAATTGATTCCATTTACTATAACACCAAGAACCATAAGATACCTGGGAATAAACCTAACCAAAGAGGTAAAGGATCTGTACTCAAGGAACTACAGAACACTCATGAAAGAAATTGAAGAAGACACAAAAAGATGGAAGACCATTACATGCTCTTGGGTTGGAAGAATAAACATTGTTAAAATGTCTATACTGCCTAGAAAATCTATACTTTTAATGCCATTCCGATCAAAATCCCACCGGTATTTTTCAAAGAGCTGGAGCAAATAATCCAAAAACTTGTATGGAATCAGAAGAGACCCCGAATCATTAAGGAAATGTTGAAAAACAAAAATAAAACTGGGGCATCATGTTACCTGATTTCAAGCTTTCCTACAAAGCTGTGATCACCAAGACAGCATGGTAGTGGCATAAAAACAGACACATAGACCAGTGGAACAGAGTAAAGAGCCCAGATATGGACCCTCAACTCTATGGTCAAATAATCTTTGACAAAACAGGAAAAAATATACAGTGGAAAAAAAACAGTTTCTTCAATATATGGTGCTGGGAAAACTGGACAGCTGTATGTAGAAGAATGAAACTCGACCATTCTCTTACACCGTACACAAAGATAAACTCAAAATGGATAAAATACCTCAAAATGAGACAGGAATCTATCAAAATCCTAGAGGAGAACATGGGCAGTAACCTCTTCGAGATCAGCCACTGCTGCTTCAAATGTGCTAGTACCTATGAGAGGCCGCAAGAAGAATCTGGAAAACATGACACTACTGAGGGAACACAATAAATTTCCAGAAACTGACCCTAAAGAATGAAGATACATAAACTGCCTTATTTTAAAGAATTAAAAATAATTGTTCTACCTAGACCTCACCTTATGTATCTCTCAATGTAGGTGTTTATCTCTATCCTTTATCATATCTTTTAATAAACTGGTAAACATAAAAAAATAAAAATAATTATTCTAAAGATTTTCAGAGGGCTATGAGAAAACACAGCAAAATAATGAAATCAGAAAAACAATACAAGAACAAAAGGAGAAGTTCAATGTAGGATAGAAAACATAAAGTAGAACCAAACAAATTTGGAGGGTGAAGGAAACAGTGACTGAACTGAAGAATTCAATAGAAAGCTTCAATATCAAGCCTCACCAAGAAGAGGAAAGAATCAGTGAGCTTGAAGATAGCTCATTTGAAATTATCTAGTGAGAGGACCAAAATCAAAATAAAACAAAAGGATAATGAAGGAAGCCTGAAGTACTTATGGGATACTCTAATTTCTGCATCATTGGAATTCCAGAAGGAGAAGAGAGGGAGAAAGAGACAGAAAGTTAAAAATTTAGACATCCAAGTTCATGAAGTAAGTAGGCCATCCCAAAATTATTATCCAAATCTTCTTCAAGACACATTAATATCTAATATCAAAGATAAAGAGATAAAATTAAAAGCAGCAAGAGAAACACATATTCTCTCATACCAGGGAATTCTCATAAGTCACTGGGAGAGTAAGATGATATATAAAAAGTGCTAAAAGAAAAAAAAAAAACACTGCCAACCAAAAATACTTTAACTGGCAAAATTGCCCTTCTAAAAGCTGAGAGACTGTATTACTACTAAACTTGCCTTATAAGAAACACTGAAAGGCATTCTTAAGACCAAAATGAAAGGATATAAATGAATAATATAAAAATATACAGATATTGATAAACATTAATAATGATTAATAATGAGTAAAGAGATTGAATAAGCAATCATAATCCTCTTAGTAAAGAAAAGCTCAGGACCAGAAGGCATTACAATTGATTTCTATAAAAGATTTAAAGAAGAATTAATGCCATTTTTTTCTCAATCTCTTCTAAAAAATTAAAAAAGAAGGGAGCACTCCCAAACTTATTTTATGAAGCCAACATTACAATGGTACCAAAGCCAGATAAAGTTCTATAAGGAATGAAAACTATAGGCCAGTATCCTTGATGAATACAGATATAAAAATTCTCAACAAAATACTAGCAAACTGAATTCAACAGTACATTAAAAAGATCATACACTGTGGCCAAATGGGATTTATCCTTGGGATGAAAGGATGGTTGAACATACACAAATAAAAACTGTATGATCGTCTGAATAGTTGTAGGAAATGCATTTGACAAATTTCCCCATCCATTTATAATAAAAACTCTCAAGAAAATGGGTATAGAAGGAACTTACTTCAATGTAATAAAGACTGTATATGACAAACTCACAACTAATGTCATATTCAGCGGTGAAAGTTTGAAAAAGAAGTAGGAGACATCCAGACTGGAAAGGAAGAAGTAAAATTGTCTCTGTTTGCTGATGACAAGATTATATTTGTAGAAAATCTCATAGACTCCACCAAAAAAACTATAAGACATCTATGGAAGAAATTTAAGAGACATAAATAAATGGAAAGCTATCTCATGTTTATGGATCAGAAGAGTGAATATTGTTAAAAATGTCAATACTGTACAAAGTCCTCTATAGATTCAATGCAATACCCCTCAAAATTCCAATGGCATTTTTCACAAAAACAGAAAACAAAATTCTAAAATCTGTATGGAACCCCAAAAGACCCCAAATAGTCGAAGAAATCTTGAGGAAGAACAAAGCTGGAGGCATCATGCTTTCTGATTTCAAAGTATATTACCTAGATATAGTAACCACAACACTATGGTACTGGCAAATAAAACAGATCGATGGAACAGAATAGAAATCCCAGAAATAACTCACATGTAGGTGGTCAATTAATATTTGATATGGAGCCAAGAAGATTACTAGGTAAAGAACAGTCTCTCAGTACATGGTGTTGGGAGAAATAGATATCCAAATGCAAAAGTACAAAATTGGACCCTGACACCATTTACTAAAATTAACTCAAAATACATTAATGATTTAGATATAGGAGCTGAAACAGTAAAACTCCTAGAAGGAAACATAGAAAAAAAGCTCTTTGATATTGGTTTTGGCAATGATTTTTTAGATATGACACTAAAAGCAGGAACAACAAAAGCAACAGTCAACAGGTGGGGTTACATGAAACTAAAATGCTTCTGTATAGCAAAAGAAATAATCAACAAAAAAGACAATCTATAGAATGGGAGAAGATATTTGTAAACCATATACCTGATAAGAAGTTAATGTCCAAAACACATGAGGAATTCCTACAACTCAATAGGGATAGAGGGCACATACCTCAATATTATCAAAGCCATTTATGAAAAACCCACCGCAAATATCATTCTCAATGGAGAATAACTGAAAGCTTTTCCGCTAAGGTCAGGAACATGGCAGGGATGTCCATTATCACCACTGCTATTCAACATAGTACTAGAAGTCCTAGCCTCAGCAATCAGACAACAAAAGGAAATTAAAGGCATCCAAATCAGCAAAGAAGAAGTCAAACTATCACTCTTCGCAGATGATATGATACTATATGTGGAAAACCCAAAAGACTTCACTCCAAAACTGCTAGAACTTGTACAGGAATCTAGTAAAGTGTCAGGATATAAAATCAATGCACAGAAATCAGTTGCATTTCTCTACACCAATAACAAGACAGAAGAAAGAGAAATTAAGGAGTCAATCCCATTTACAATTGTACCCAAAACCATAAAAGACAACCCATAGTACAGTATTTGTACTATGGGTACAATATTTGCAAATATTGTGAAAATGTCCATGCTACCTAAAGCAATCTACACATTTAATGCAATTCCTATCAAAGTACCATCCATCTTTTTCAAAGAAATGGAACAAACAATCCTAAAATTTATATGGAACCAGAAAAGACCTCGAATAGCCAAAGGAATATTGAAAAAGAAAGCCAAAGTTGGTGGCATCAATAGCAAAAAAACCCAAATAATCCAATTTAAAATTGGACAACAGACTTGAATAGACATTTTTCCCCCCAAAGAAGACATACAAATGATCAAGAAGTAAATGAAAAGATGCTTAACATCACTATTTATCAGGGAAATGCAAACCAGTATGAGTATCACCTCCCACGTGTTAGAAAGGCTATAATAAAAAAGACAAGAGATAACAAATACTGGCGAGGATGGGAGAAAAAAGAACCTTTGTACACTGTTGATGGGAATGTAAATTGTTATAGTTATGGACAGTATGAAAGGTCCTCAAAAAATTAGAAATTAGCTACCATATGATCAAGCAATCCCAGTTTGGGGTATATATCCAAAGGAAATGAAATCACCATCTTGGAGAGATATCTGCATTTCCATGTTCATTGCACCATTGCAGCATTATTTACATGAAGATATGGAAACAACCTAACTGCTTATCAATAGATGAGCACATAAAGGAAATGCAATATATGTGAACAATCTAATATTATTCAACCATAAAAATGAAGGAAACATGGATAAACCTGAGGGCATTTTGCTAAGTGAAATGAGCTAAAGAGAGAAAAATAAAATCTGTATGGTCTTATATGTGGATCCTAAAAGTGTCAAACTCAGAATGCAAGAATAAATTGATGGCTACCAGGGATTGGGGAAAATGGGAAGATGTTGATCAAAGGTGCAAACTTTCAGTTATCAGGTGAGTAAATTCTAGAGATTTAAGGTGCAGCATGAAGATTATAGTTGAAGAACACTATTGTGTACTTGAAAGTTGCTATGAGAGTTGATCTTAAATGTTCTCATCTCAACAACAATAACAACAAAAATATGGTAATTAGATGAGTGAAAGATGTATTAAATAATCTTACATGGTAAACATTTCACAATAGATATATCTGTGTATCAGATTATGACATTGTATATTTTCAGTTTATACAATATTATATGTCAGTTATATCTCAACAGAGCTGGAAAGAAAAAGTGAAAAGACAACCCATAGTACAGTTTTGGAAATCATGTATCTGATTAGGATGTCGTATTGAGAAATATAAACTGTTTCAACTCAATAATAAAATGACAAGTCAATTAAAAATGCATGAATTATCTGAAAAGATATTTCTCCAAAGAAGATATACAAATGGCCAATAAGTACATGAAGAGATGCTTGACATTATTAATCATCAGGAAAATGTAAATCAAAACCATCATGAGATACTGTTTCATACCCACTAGGATGGTAACATAAAAAAATCAGATAATAACACATTTTGATGAAGGTGTAGGGAAATCAGACCCTCTTACCCTGCTGGTGGGAATGTAAAATCATGCAGCTGCTTTGGAGTCTGGCAATTCCTCAATTAAAAATTAAAGATTGAGTTTTCATAGGATTCAGCAACTCCACTCTAGGTATGTACTAGAGGAATGAAAACATATGTCTGTGCAAAAACCTGTACATGAATGTTTACAACAACATTAATCATAGTATCCAAAAAGTGGAAACAACCCAAATGTTTATCAGTGGATGAATAGGTAAGTGAAATGTATATCCAAACAAAGGAATATTATTTAGGCACAAAAAGGAATGAACTACCAATACATGCTACATCTTGGATGAACCACAAAAACATTTTATTAAGTGGAAAAAAAAACCAGTCGTGAAGTCCATTTATCATGATTCCATTCATATGAAACTCTAGTACATAAATCTATGTAGATAGAAAGTAAATTAGTAGTTTATTAGGGCTGGGGAGGGAGGAGGAATGGGGCTTGATAGCTAATGTGTACAGGTCTTTTTTTTTTTTTTTGGTACTAAAAATTTTCAAAAATTGACCTCAGTGTTTGCACATATTTGCAAATATACTAAAATCCATTGAATTACATACTTTAAATGAATGAATTGTATGATATGTGAATTATATCTCAATAAAGCTGTTAAAAAATTCTGAGCAAGTAGTAGAGACCATTCTTCCATGGGAAAGCATTGAGGATTTTATATCAAGTTGAATTATTAAATGCAATCACTTTAAGTAAGATTTTAGTTCAGTTTTAGTAAGATTTAGTTCATTTTTTCCCCATGTGATTAAACATGAATCAAAACCCTCCATCTTTGTACGTTTCTGAAAGCAACTTTACTTCTCTTGGCAGTTACCTTCCTGACATCGTTAATTCTACTTACTGTCTTTTTCCTAAAGATAATTTGGAACAGAACAATCTTTTTCAGAAACCTTAAGATTTGCTACCAAGATATCTTTTTACATCTTGCTAAATGATCAAGTATTTTCCTGATAAAGCTTATCAATGAGCTAGTTATAGGATCATTAACTAGATGCTATAGGGAGTGGGGGCTGGCACGATTCAGAGGTTTATATGTAGTTAACGAAATTTCTGCTGAAATATGGATTCCCACCTGAAATGAGATTGCCTGCTCTCAGTCATTTTGACAGTACAAGCATTATGTCCATTTGTGTGTCATTTTTAACATCTAAGTGTGCCTTCCCTGTCATAACACTATGCTCAGTAATACATGAATATAAAAATGATAGAAAGTTTCATAGTTATACACACACACCCCACACATATTTAGCCATTAGCAATGATAGAACAGCATATTAGAAATGTACATTTATAGTGTGCAAAAGCATAAATACATATGGATTTAAAAGATCTATATGCATATATATGTATAAGGGATAAGCAGAGATGATGTGAGGAAGGGTTCTTTGGAGGTCAGAGTTAGACAGACTTGTGAAATAAAGAAAGAATAATATCATTTATCAACCAGGGATTCTCATTTATCTATATTGAACTAATGAGAATTCCATCTCAGCTCAACTACATTGCCTAGAAAAGCCACTAGAGAGGTATACACATTTCTCTCTTTTTGACAGGATGGTTTCTTCATTTCCTGTTTAACTTAAAAATGAGAACCCAGGGATAGGTCCATATATGGGTAGGGATGAACAAGTGGATACTCCTACAATAGGAGGGAGAAGCAAGCAAAATAATAAGGGTTTCCATTGCATTTGTTTGTCAAAGTAAATTATTTATTTCCTTAATGAAGGGCTATTCTTCTCTAACAGAGGGCAGTTATATCCATGTGAGAACAATTACATATCATATATTTATTGTAGTTTTCTTCTTGTATTCCATACCTGGGATATAGACATAGCTCAATTTTGCATATTGCTACTGCAATTAAGAAATAACATCTTGGGGTGCCTGGGTGGCTCAGTGGGTTAGGCCTCTGCCTTCGGCTCAGGTCATGATCCCGGGGTCCTGGAATTGAGCCCCGCATTGGACTCTCTGCTCAGCGGGGAGCCTGCTTCCCTCTCTCTCTCTCTCTTTCTCTCTCTGCCTGCCTCTCTGCCTACTTGTGATCTCTGTCTGTCGGATAAATAAATAAAATCTTTGGAAAAAAGAAAAAGCAAATAACATCTTACTTCCAAGGTCATATTTTTTCACCATGGGAGTATATTATATTTATAAACTTACTAATTATTTTGCTTTCCTTTCCTCTTGGCCTGGGCTTGAACTTCTTCAGTTAATCTAGAAATTCTGAGAATATAATTTTATTGTATTATTTAAATTCTAGTTACTTAACGTACAGTGCAATATTGGTTTCTAGAGAATTTAGTGATTCATCCCCTATTTCCAACACCCAGTGCTCATCACATTAAGTGCCGTCTTTAATACCCCTCACCGTCTAGCCCATCACCTACTCATTTCTCTCCATCAACCCTCAGTTTGTTCTCTATCACTAAGAGACTCTTATGGCTTGTTTCCCTATATCCCGTTTTTTTTCCCCCTTCCCATATATTCATCTGTTTTCTTTCTTAAATTCTACATATGAGTGAGATCATATGGTATTTGTCTTTCTCTGACTGACTTATTTCACTTAGCGTAATACACTCTAGTTCCATCTACATCACTGCAAATGGCAAGATTTCATTTTTTGATGGCTGATTAATATCCCATTGAATATGTATACCACATCTTTATCTATTCATCAGTCAGTGGACATTTGGGCTCTGTCCATAGTTGGGTGTTGTTGATAATGCTGCTGTAAACATCAGGGTGCATGTACCCCTTCAAATCTGTATTTTTGTATCCTTTGGGTAATACCCAGTAGTGCAATTGCAGTGCAATTGCTTAGGTCATTGGGTAGTTCTATTTTTAATTTTTGAGGTACCTCCAAACTGTTTTCCAGAGTAGCTCTACCAAGTTTGCATTTCTACCCATAGTGCAAGAGGGTTCCCCTTTCTCCACATGCTTGTCAACACCTGTTGTTTCTTGTGTTGTTAATTTTAGCCATTCTGACAGGTGTAAGGTGGTATCTCATTTTGGTTTCAATTTGTATTTCCCGGATGATGAGTGATGTTGAGCATCTTTTCATGTTCTGTTAGCCATCTGGATGTCTTCTTTGGAAAAGTATCTATTCGTGTCTTCTGGCCATTTCTTAACTGGATTATTTGTTTTTTGGGGTGTTGAGTCTGATACGTTCTTTATAGATTTTGGGTACAAACCCTTTATCAGATATGTTTTTTGCAAATATCTTCTCTCATTCCATAGGCTTTCTTTTAGTTTTTAGAGTTTTTTCTTTTCGTTTTTTGTTTTTGTTTTGAAGATTTTATTTATTGAGAGAGAAAGAGAGAGGAAGAGGGAGAGAGATCAGGAGCAGGGGGGAGGGTAGAGGGAGAAAAGGTTCCCCGCTGGGCAGGGAGCCTGATGTGGGACTTGACCCCAGGGCCATGGGATCATGACCTGCACCAAAGGTGGATGCTTAACCCACTGAGCCACCCAGGTGCCCTGCCTTTTAGTTTTGTTGATTGTTTCCTTCATGGTGTAGAAGCTTTTTATCTTGAACCAGTAGTTCATTTTTGCTTTTGTTTCCCCTGCCTCCTGCTTAGTAAGAAGTTGCTGTGGCTGAGGTCAAAAAGGTTTCTGCCTGTGTTCTTCTCCAGGATTTTGATGATTTTCTGTCTCACATTTAGGCCTTTCATCCATTTTGAACTTATTTTTGTGTATGGTATAAGAGAGTGGTCCAGTTTCCTTCTTTTGCATGCTGCTGTCCGATTTTCTTAACATCATTTGTTGAAGAGACGTTCTTTTTTCCATTGAATACTCTTTCTTGCTTTGTTGAAGATTAGTTGACCATTAGTTGGGGATCCATTTCTGGGTTCTCTTTCTGTTTTATTAATCTATGTGTCTGTTTTTATGCTAGTACCATACTGTCTTAATGACTACATCTTTGTAATATAGCTTGAAATCTGGAATCATGTTGCCTCCAGTTTTGTTTTTCTTTTTCAGAATTGCTTTGGCTACTTCAGATCTTTTGCGGTTCTATACAAATTTTAACATTGTTTGTTGTAACTCTGAAAAATGCTGGTGGTATTTTGGTAGGGATTGCATTACATGTGCAGATTACCTTGGGTAATATAGACATTTAAAAAATGTTCTTCCAGGGATGCCTGGGTGGCTCAGTTGGTTAAGCAGCTGCCTTCGGCTCAGGTCATGATCCCAGCGTCCTGGGATCGAGTCCCACATCGGGCTCCTTGCTCAGCAGGGAGCCTGCTTTTCCCTCTGCCTCTGCCTGCCATTCTGTCTGCCTGTGCTCACTCTCTCTCTCCCCCCCCTGATAAATAAATAAAATCTTTTAAAAAAAATGTTCTTCCAATCTACGAGCATGGAATGCTTTTTCGTTTCTTTGTGTCCTCTTTAGTTTGCTTCATTAGTATTCTGTAGTTTTCAGATCTTTTACCTCTTTAATTATCTTACTGTTCTTGGTGCAATTGCAAATGGAATTGATTCCTTGATTTCTTTCTCTTCTCCTTCATTATTGGTGTATAGAAATGCAAAAGATTTCTGCATGTTGATTTTATACCCTGAGACTTTGATGAATTCATGTGTTAGTTTTAGCAATTTTTCAGTAGAGTCTTTTGGGTTTTCTACGTAGAGTATCATGTTGTCTGCAAATAGTGAAAGTTTGACTTCTTCCTTGCTTATTTGGATGCTATTTATTTATTTATTTGCTGTCTGATTGCTGAGGCTAAGACTTTCAGTCCTATGTTAAATAGAAATGGTGAGAGTGGACATCTTTGTCTTTTACTTGACCATAAAGGAAAGGCTCTCATTTTTTCCCTGTTGAAAATGATGTTAGCTTTAGGTCTTTTGTATGTGACCTTTATGATATTGAGGTATATTCCATCTATCCTTACTTTGTTGAGGGTTTTTAGCAAGAAAGGATACTGTATTTTGTCAGATGCTTTTTCTGCCTCTATTGACGGGATCATATGATTCTTACCCTTTCTTTTATTAATGTGGTATATCACATTGATTGATTTACAAATATTCAGCCACCCCTGCAGCCCAGGAATAAATCCCACTTGATGATGGTGAGTAATTCTTTTAATGTACTGTTTGACAGTATTTTACTGAGAATTTTTGCATCCGTGTTCATCAAAGATATTGGCCTGTAATTCCCCTTTTTAGTGGGGTCTTTGTCTGGTTTTGGAATCAAGGTAATGTTGGCATTGTGGAATGAGTTTGGGAGTTTTCCTTCCATTTCTATTTTTTTTTAAAGATTTTTATTTATTTATTTGACAGAGATCACAAGTAGGCAGGCAGAGAGAAAGGGGGGGAAGCAGGCTCCCCGCTCCCCGCTGAGCACAGAGCCTGATGTGGGCTCAATCCCAGGCCCTGAGATCATGACCTGAGCTGAAGGCAGAAGCATAAGTCATCAAGCCACCTAGGGCCACCCCCCCATTTCTATTTTTTGGGACAGTTTGAGAATAGGTATTAACTCAAAATGTCTGGTAAAATTCACCTGGGAAGCCATCTTGGCCCCGGACTTTTGTTTGTTAGATATTTGATTACTGATTCTACTTCTTTGCTATCTATAGGTCTGTTCAAACTTTCTATTTCTTCCTGTTTCAGTTTTGGTAGTTTGTAGGTTTCTAGGAATTTATCCATTTCTTCCAGGTTGCCCAGTTTGTTGGCATATATTTTTTCACAGTATTCTCTTATAATTGTTTGTATTTTTGTGGTGTTGGTTGTGATCTCTCCTCTTTTATTCGTGATTTTATCTATTCAGGTCCTTCTTTTTTTATTTTTGATAAGTCTGGCTAGGGGTTTATCAGCTTTTTTAATTCTCTCAAAGAACCAGCTCCTAGTTTTGTTGATTTATTCAACTGTTGTTTTTTTTTTTTATTTATATGTCATTTCTGCTCTAATCCTTATTATTTCCTTTCTGCTGGTTCTAGGCTTTATTTGCTGTTCTTTTTCCAACTCCTTTATATGTAAGGTTAGGGGATATGTTTGAGACTTTTCCTGATTCTTGAGGTAGGCCTATATTACTATATACTTGCCTTTGAGGGCTGCCTTTGCTGCATCCCAAAGGTTTTAGACTGTTTTGTTTTCACTTCATTTGCTTCCATGTATTTTTTTAAATTTATTTTTTGATTTCCTTGTTAACCTATTCATTCTTTAGTAGGATGTTCTTTAATCTCCATGTATTTGTGGTCTTTCCAATTTTTTTCTTGTGGTTGACTTTAAGTTTCATAGCATGACCTAAAAAAATGCACTGTATGATCTCTATCTTTTTGTACTCATTGAAGGCTAATTTATGACCCAATATATGATCTATTCTGGAGAATGTTATGTATGCATTAAAAAAGAATATGTATTCTTCTGCTTTAGGATGAAATCTCTTAAGTCCCTTTGATTCATTGTGTCATTTAAAGCCATTGTTTCCTTACTGATTTTCTGCTCAGATGATCTGTCTATTGCTGTGAGTGGGATGTTAAGGTCCCCTACTATTTTATATTGTTATTAATGAGTTTATTTATGTTTATTATTAATTGATTTATATATTTGGACACATATAATTTATATATTTATATATGCTCCCAAATTGGGGCATATATATTTATGATTGTTAGATCTTCTTGATGGATGGACCTCTTAATTATGATATAATGTCCTTTTTCGTCTCTTGTTACAGTCCTTGTTTTAAAATCTAGTTTGTCTGATATAAATAATGGCTACTCTGGCTTTCTTTTGATGTCCATTAGCGTGATAGATGGTTCTCCATCCCCTCACTTTCAATCTGCAGGTATCTTTAGGTCTAAAATGAGTCTCTTACAGGCATATAGATGAATCTTTTTCTTTTTTTTAATCCATTCTGATACCCTATGTCTTTTGATTGGGGCATTTAGTCCCTTTACATTCAGAGAGACTGTTGAAAGTTACGAATTTAGTGCCATTGTGTTACCTGTAGAGCTGGTATCTCTGGTGATAGTCTCCAGTTCTTTCTAGTCTTTGTTGCTTTTGGTATTTTTTCCTCCACTCAAAGAGCCCCCCTTAAAATTTCTTGCAGGGTTGGCTTAGTAGTCACAAATCCCTTTAGTTTTTGTTTGTCTGGGAAACTCTATCTCTTTTTCTATTCTGAATGACAGCCTTGATGGATAAAGAACTCTTGACTGAATATTTTCCCCATTCAGCATATTGAATATTTCCTGCCACTACTTTCTGGCCTGCTAAGTTTCTCTGGACAGATCTGCTGTGAACCTGATCTGTCTTGCCTTGTAGGTTAAGGACCCCCCCCCCCCCACTGCTTTCAGGATGCTCTCCTTTTCTGTATATTTTGAGAATTGGATTATGATAGGCCTTGGCAATCGTTAGCTTTTGTTGAATTTAATGGGGGGTTCTCTATGTTTCTTGGATTTCGCTCTCTGTGTTCTTCCCCAGATTAGGGAAGTTTTCAGCTTTAATTCGTTGAAAGAAATCTTCTACCCTCTTTTCTCTCTCTTCATCTTCAAGGACTCCTATGATATGTAATTATGTTTTAATATGTCACCGAGTTCCCTAAGTTTACCTTCATGTTCTATTACCTTTCTTTTCCTTTACTTTTCAGCTTCATTATTTTCCATAATTTTATCTTCTCTATCACTGGTTTGCTCCTCTGCTTTGCCCATCCTCATTTTCATGGACTCCACTTGGGATTGCATCTCAGTTATAGTATCTTCAGTTTTGGTGTGACTAGATTTTAGTCCTTTTATCTCTGCAGTAATGGATTCTCTAATATCTTCTGGACTTTTTTCAAGCACAACTAGTATACTTACAATCACTGTTTTAAATTCTACTTCAGACATTTTTCTTACATCTGTATTGGTTAAATCCATGGATGTGAGTTCTACCTCTGTTCTTTCCTTTGAGGTGAATTTCTCCATTTTGTCATTTTGTCCAGAAAAGAAAAAAAGAGAAACAACAACAACAACAACAAACAAACAAAACAAAAACACAAAGAACCCCCAAAACAAAATAACTAGATCCTGGATGTATTTTGGTCTGCTTGTTAAAAGAATCTAGTTCCCCAAATTAAAAATAAATAAATAAATAAATAAAATAAAATGAAAGTAAACAAAAAAATATACATATAGTATATATAAATAAAAATTAAAAAATAATAAAATATTTTAAAAAGGAATTGAAAACATAAAATAAATGAAAAACAACAATAATAAAAAATAAAGAATAAAAATAAAAAGGAAGCTAGATCCTATTTCTCCTAGCGTTGAAACTTTGCAGGATTCTATAATTAGTGTACTTAGTGCCAGTGATTTGTTTTTGCTGGTCTTCTGGGGGAGGGTTCTGTTGTGCAGATTCTCAGGTGGACTTGCCCTGATGGAAATGAACCTCCAAGGCGCAGGGGGGCGGGGCTTGGTATCAATAGCACTGTCCTCCACTAGGTGGTGCTGTTTTGCTCCCTGAAGGCTTTCAATGCTGATGGGCTGGATGAATATGATGGTGCTCTGCTCTCTAGCTTCTGAGCTGAAAGTTCATGCCCTGCATTCTTCAGTGAGCTGTCACAGAAGAACTGTCAGTTGTTCATGTGACCCCAGTTTCCATCAGAACCTTGCTTTTGCCTGGCCTATGTCTGAGGTTTTTGTTTTGTTTTGTTTTAATCTGAGGTGTGTGACTGAGTTTCAGAACTCTAAATTTTAGGTACTCCTGTGGCACACACTTGCACTATTCCTCCAGGAGGGTCTCACCAAGCTTTTGCTCTTTGCTGGCTAGTCTCAGGAAAGCAGTCGTTTGACCACATAGCAGTTTGTACTTTATGGAAAAATACAGCAGAAAGCCAGCACCAAGACAGACAGCTCTCAGCTGAGTTTCCTATTCCTATGCTTGGGAACAGTGCAGCACTTAGGCTCTTCCTGTTCTTTTTGTGACCCCGGGATCCTCAGACCATGCTATCTCACCTGGTATTCACACCTGCTGTTCCACCTGCTTTAGCACCTGAGCATCTTTAAGCCAGGCATGTCCCCCATTGGTAGCAGGCTTCTGAAAGCTCAGATTTTGCACTCTGCTGCTTATACTACTGTGTGGTATCCTCCATAAGTGGCCTCCCTCACTGCTGCTATATCCACAGCTGTATCAACCCCAAGTCAACTTCTGCACCACCTGCCTTTCAAAAGGTGGTCGCTTTTCTATTTATAGACTTGCAGTTTTTGTTCTCTCAGACTTCCCATTGATTTCTTGGCTGTTCAGAATGATTTGATAACTATCTAGCTGTGTTCCAGGTGCTAGACAAACTTAGGGTCCCTTTACTCCTCCACCATCTTAACTCCTCCCTAATGAGAACAGAATTTTAAAAATATTTTGTGGTGCACAAATAATATGCTTTTAAAAAGTGATTAGTGGGCAGACTTTAAGATGTTTTTCTCTGTTTAAGAAAAAACTTACTAAATTTATCTTAAACCTATTCCAATGGTTCTGTCAAACTGTAAAAGTTGGAAGTTGGCATTAAACTATGATTCATGTTGTTAAAAAAGGTGGTAGAAGTATATGGTACAGATTCCTTAGACCTTTTGTTTTTGTTTTTTTTAAAGATTTATTTATTTATTTGAGAGAGAGAGAGAGTGCGCAAGTGGGGAGGAGCAGAGGGAGAGGAACAGGCTGACTCTGCACTGAGCCCAGAGCCCGACTTGGGGTTTGATCCCATGACCCTGAGATCATCACTGAGTGGAAACCAAGAGTTAGATGCCCAACTCACTGAGCCACCCAGGTGCCCCTTCCTGAGACTTTTAAATAAGGTGTTTTGTTTAATCAAGCAAGGTTAAGGATTTTATAAATTTATTTTATGCAGGATGTCTTTGGTTCAAATTTCAGGGGCTAAGATTATGTTGTTGGAAGCTTTATGTAACTCACAATGCTCTTTGCTATTTTATTAATTTGGACATAACATTCTCTGACTCTATATTGATTCCTAATTTAAGCATCACAACTTTAATCATTGGGTCTTTGTAGAGGATCTTTTAATCATTGGGTCTGTATATAAATATATTCTACATGAAGATATAGTAAAAATAGCTATTCTTTTATATTCTACTTATAGTAATATCATGTATGGATATGATTTAATATGAAACAATGTATAGTGATATAAAAACAAGGTATTTGACATCTGAAAGATTGTGTTTGTTTATCATTTTGCCATTTACTATGTAAGTCATTTGAATTTGCTGAATTTCTCTAAAATGAAGATAATAAAATCAAGCTCATGTGGAGAATAAATGAAATTATGTATATTAAAATATCAGTTAATGCCTGAAAAGTGATAGAAGCTCAATACAGGTTCTTTTTTTAATGTTGAAGTTTAAATAAATATCTTATTTTTTGTTGGGACCTATGAGTTCCTGGCAAGGAATTTTACATTTAGAATTTTTATTTAAAAAATAACATAGAGGAACTAAAGAGGCATAATCTAGATAATCTAGAATTATGCAGATTTAGTGCCCAGGCTAGCATTTGTGTTTATAATTATGTTCACGCTAAATGAAGGTCAAATCACATTGTGACACTGTGTAAGAGTAAGGAATTCACAATATAAATATTCTGTGTTGAAGATATAGTGGAAGAAAATTTTTTTATTTAAAATTTTTTTCATTATGTTATGTTAGTCACCCACACACTCTCGGACTCTGTGTATGGAATGGACTGGTATTTCTGATTGGGTATCTTGACAGAGGCATATGTTCCATCCACATCATTAGTTTTTGAAGTAGTGTTCCATGATTCATTGTTTGCATATAACACCCAGTGCTCCTCCATGCAATATGTTCCTTCCTTAATACCCATCACCGGGCTAACCCATCCCCCAGTCCCCTTTCTTCTAAAACCCTCAGTTTGTTTCCTGGAGTCATAGTTTCTGATGGTTGATCTCCACTCTGATTTTCCCCTGTCATTTTTACCTTCCAACTCCTAATGTCCTCCATGCTATTCCTTATATTCCACAAATAGGTGAAACAGTATGATAATTGTCTTTCTCTGCTTGACTTATTTCACTTAGCATAATCTCCTGAGGTAGTGGAAGAAGCTATAAGAAAAGTTTATTTAAACTCAACCAATTTTAAAAATGCTGTATTTTGATTCTTTAAAAATAATCTGATGACAAAATTAGCAAGAATTGAAAACGAACATCAAATATTATTTTCTCATTTTCAATCTCCATTAATAATCAGATAACTGGGGCGCCTGGGTGGCTCAGTGGGTTAAGCCACTTCCTTTGGCTCAGGTCATGGTCTCAGGGTCCTGGGATCGAGCCCCATGTTGGGCTCTCTGCTTGGCAGAGAGCCTGCTTCCCCCTCTATCTCTGCCTTCTTGTGATCTCTCTTTGTCAAATAAATTAAAAAAAAATCATATAACCACTTAACATATTTAATAAAACAAAATGATAACTTTAATCAAATAAGACATATTTACAGTTTTAACTGATTATTAAAACTTCATTTGTATTACTTTGTATAATTTACATACATAAGTATTTTGAAAATTGTTAATATAACTTTGCCTTTTTGAAAGCATTATTCTGCTTAAGAGTAGATTGAAATTTGTTACAGAAGGATTATAAAGAAAAAGAATTAGGTAATAATTAGCTGCTACTCTTAAAGAAAATATAATTTTGCTTCAGAACAGTAGCAGTGTGGACAATAGTGCCTTAAGAAAGGACATCTGAATTTCTCTAACTCCTTTTTTAGGATGCTATCTGTGAGACCATGACATTTTATAAAAGGGAGGTCCCATGAAAAAGGAGAGAGGGAAGCTTACTTTTTTCCTGCAGAAGAAAGAGCGAGGTAGGAAAACAAGAGAAGCAACATGAATTCTTCTTCTTCTTTTTTTTTTTTTTTTGCCTTAATCAGAAAATCATTTTTTATTGTTGACATATAATGTATTATTTGCCCCAGGGGTATAGGTCTGTGAATCATCAGGCTTACACATTTCACAGTACTCACCATAGCACATATGCTCCCCAATGTCCATAACCAAGCCCCCCATCCCTACCCCCCAACCCCCAGCAACCCTCAGTTTGTTTCATATGATTAAGAGTCTCTTAGGGTTCATCTCCCTCCCAATCCCATCTTATTTTATTTTTTTCCTTCCCTACCCCCAAGCCCCCCACCCTGCCTCTCAAATTCCTCATATCAGAGAGATCATATGATAATTGTCTTTCTTTGATTCACTTATTTTGCTCAGCTTAATACCCTCTAGTTCCATCCACATTGTTGCAAATGGCAAGATTTCATTTCTTTTACTGGCTGCATAATATTCCAGTGTGTGTGTGTGTGTGTGTGTGTGTGTGTACCATGTCTTCTTTATCCATTCATCTGTTGATGGACATCTAGGTTCTTTCCGTAGTTTGGCTATTGTGGACATGGCTGCTATAAACATTTGAGTGCATGTACCCCTTCGGATCCCTACATTTGTATCTTTAGCATAAATACCCAGTACTGTGATTGCTGAGTCATAGGGTAGCTCTACTTTCAATTTTTTGAGGAACCTCCATGCTGTTTTCCAGAGTGGTTGCACCAGCTTGCATTCCCACCAGCAGTGTAGGAGGGTTCCCCTTTCTCCGCATCCTTGCCAACATCTGTCGTTTCCTGACTTGTTAATTTTAGCTATTCTGACTGGTGTGAGGTGGTAACTCACTGTGGTTTTGATTTGTATTTCCTTGATGCCGAGTGATGTGGAGCACTTTTTCATGTGTCTGAGCAGCATGCATTCTAATTTCTAAAGTCAGAAAGGGAAGTCATTTAAATAAATAAGGGCAACTTAGTGGGTCAGAAGTGGGAGAGGTGTTTGTCTTCAATGGCACTTCATAGCAACAAGGGACAGCCAAATCTAAATAGACTTGCTGGCAGAGTCTGGTCAGGCAGGTGGATGTGCTGGGACTTTGTTTCCCACACACTCTCGGACTCTGTGTATGGAATGGACTGGTATTTCTGATTGGGTATCTTGACAGAGGCATCAGTGTCAGCCATGGTGAGGCAAGGTGACTTTGTAAAGAGCACTGTGGAACAGACAACTTAGTATGTGACCAGGAGTGAACTAAGTTAAAGTCCAATGTCAGGAGGCTATGGAAGTAGCTAAGGTCAGCCAGGGCATTTGTCTGGAATTTGTCCAAGTCTAGAGAGAGAACAGAATGCCAGTCGCAAACCTGGCAGCATGTCAGCAGGATGTCCAGTCACCGGAAAAGGTTGAAGAAAATACAGGGGCCCTGTGTGAATAAGAGGACTACGCTCCCATAATCAATGCCAAAATATCATGTACACTTTTCCTCTGATAAATCCAGACATGGCAGTAAAGAGAAGATTGGGGGTAGAGGAGAGAAGAGAGGCTATCTGACTGATGAGCATTTTTATCCGTGAGAGATGGTATAGTACCTGAAAGGACTGTCTGACTCATTGGATCATATGAAGCTTTAAACTGGATTGGGCTTCTAGTTACCTTTTCTCCGCTGACCAGAGGTTGGTCACGTGATGTTGGTGGATCTTATGTGGAAGATCAATCTCACAAAATGAGTGAATTACTCTTTTCTAAGAACATGAGCATTGTAGTATGAGTTAAACATGTAACCGTGATATAATTGCCATCACAAATAGACATGGAGAGTATTGACAAACAAAGATGTTTGTGACAGACCTGGTCCCAGATGCTCCCTGGGGGAACCCCTTTAAAAAGATGGACCTCTGCCCTAAATATGCAATGGAACCACAATAGTATATTCCAAGGTGCAAACACGTGATTGTGGACATTGTAATATGAACTTCAATCTCCCAGCAAGTAGGAAGCCCACAGGTAATTAACTCATCTTTCCCAACTCCTGTTATCTGCTGGATCATTCCCAAGGTCCTTCAGAGCCTCTGTTAGGTGTTCTGATCATTACCATCTCCTTAAAGAGAAAAGTCCCTTTTCTTGCTAGAAGGCTGGCAAGAATGCTTCTTATCTTCCATATAATTCACAGAGGGTTATTATTATTAATTAGCAATTATCAGTAATTTTAAGTGTTGTGCTTTCAAATATCTTACAGATTAATTTATTAAAATATGGTAAAATATCAGTTTCATTTAAACTGATGTTATTATTGGTGTTTTAAAATTTGAACTGAATTTAGTTTACCTATATTATAAGAGTGCTTCCCTTCTCTTCATGTACAGTTAATTAGCCTTTAGATTATTGCCGGCTGCATAGTATTATATTTCAGTTCCCATTCTTAAATCCGTAGATCAGAAATTTTGCTGTTCTGTTCTATCCAGGAGAGTGTCCGTGTTTACCTGCTAACCTCTGGCTTTCCCATGCAAAGTTTAGCTCAAACTGATATTTGTTGATGTGACAAAAGGAAAGCAAGTACAGTGCTAACATGTGTTTTCTACTAAAAAAGGTATATCTGGGCATTAGAGAAAAAAATTTAAGAGCCATCCATATTCTGACGCATGGAAATGATATGTTGTTAGGGGGGTGGTCTTCATCATTTAAGTAAGTAGTAGAGGTTAACTTATCTGACTTCCACATTATATTGATCCTTTTTCTCCCGGGAAGAACTGCATTGATTTTTAGTGGTTGCTGGTCTCGAGGTGGGGAGCCTGTGGAGAGGAAGAGAGGGTGAATGAAAATGAGACCATAAGGACTAAATAACTAATTACCGCATGCATGGGGCTGACAAGCTGTATGATACACACATCTTTGTTCATAACCAAAGTGCTTCATTTATAATGGAGATTACGCTAAGAACAAAATGAAGTTGTCTAAAGGAAAATGATGTCTCATGAGTCTTTATACTGGTTTGGCCACAAGTTTATAATGTGACCAGCACTTAATAGTGAACCGCAGGACTGCATTATCCTTTAACAGATGCCACTCATGTGCAATCCAAACAGGTCAATTACCAGCAAATCTCTGGTGATCTCAGTACACCAAGAAAGAGCCAAAGAAAATGTCCAGATGCATAGACACGTGAGAGCTTAAAGAGGGTACAAACCAATTTACAGAAATGGAAGTTAACCCTTAGAGGAATAAAAACAGCCTACTACATATTCATTTCTATCTTATTAAATATTTATGCAGGATGTGAGCTTGTCACTTGAAGCAAAATTTTACAAACCAATAAGTGCACATATTTAAAATTCCCTTTTCCTATAAGAAATGGTATATTCTTAAGAGAGAGGGAGGGAGGGAATAAAAGGTATACTACATATTAGAGTTCACCCCTTCTCTTTATATTCATTGTTATTGGCAACTGTGGTTAAGTTAGCACTACAAGTTTCTGGACAAGCCAAACAATCCTGTAGTAAACACAGTAAGAGTCTATTCATCTCTCATAAATGCGTATGTCTAACTCTCATTAATATTAATGCCCTTGCATACAAGCATTGAGGCGATAATAGACTTCCATTAAAATCCATTTGTATTCATGAGTTTTTTTAAAAGGTTACTCTTCAATCATTTCTTCTAAAAATGTGAGTCAATGATCTTCTTCACTTTGAAGATATTTCAAATATAGCTGACTAAATACAATAAAGAACCCAATTAAAGTTTATTTGCAACAAATTTCCATGGAAAACTTGACAGTAAACGACTCTGTTTTTTCTCCCTAAAATCACTTTCATTTTATTAATTTGTATATAGTACATTAACCAGAAGGCATCAGATGATTCTTGTTTCCTGCTTCTGTTAGTCTTTGTAATCTGAATTTGATGAATTGACAGCTGGCAATCTGCCCGTAACTAAGTCCATAAACTAAACTCCTTATACTGGTAAAGTCAACTCAAGCCAGATAATTCCATGTTGTTAGTTGTAGAATATGTCTCAGTATTCTGAAATTCATATAGGAGTGATAGAACTCCTATCAAAGGCTAGGAACCTTTGATAAGTGTCATTTCAGAAAGTAAACATTCTATTTGTTAAGAATTTTTCTTTGGTGTGTTCACAACTGATTCCATAGCAACATTAGTAATGAACAAGAGGTCATAAGAAGAAGAGTCAGTGGAAACGGACAGTTTGTATTTTCACGCCGTCATTGAGGAGGAGCAAGGCAGTGGGATGGAGGAAGAGGGATGGTGGCTAAGTTCATTCTTATAGTCCCTGTGATAGATTTCTTCTGGATTTTTCTTATTAAAGTAATACTTTATGTTTTTAGAGAACAGCCCACCATACTTTCAGAACCCAAGTTAAAAGGCAGTTCAAACGTTCTGAAAGCAAAACACAGTAAATGAAAGAGGCAGTCCATTTCTCAGTAATTCTTCCTCATGAAATAACTAAACTGAGCCATTTAATTCATGGAGATATTAATGTGTTTATCCCTTGGGCAGGCACATGGCTGAGCCTTGATTAGGGAAACAAGTGTAAGTGAGATAGTCTGAGTCCCCAGAGATTCATAATCTCCATAAACCATAGTAGCAGAGAACTTACCCAGACTGCACCAAACTGTAAGGTATGTTCCCTGCAACTACAGTTTATAGCTCAAGATAGGTGGCGCTGGTGAGGCTAACCCAGCTGGAGGAGCAGCAGAACAGAATTAAATATATATCATACATAAAGGAGCTACACATCTGGAGCAGGAAGCAAGGATATGGTGAACACAGTTCTAGGAAAGTAAACACATGTATAATAATACAAATTATCATATGTTATCAATTATAATTATCAAATAATTATATATAGTGACATATATATAGTGACAAATATTTTTGGACCAATTTGCTTTATACACATGCACACACTAAGGTTCATTGCGCTCAGTATTAAATATTTAAATACGCACATGAAAATTCACTGCGATACACAGAATACTTAGTGACACTAAATTAAAGATCGATAAAATTGGAGGCTGAATGTATTAGAGTAAATGGAACAAATGCATGAAGGAAAGTCTTGACTATAGCTTCAATCTCTGTTATCTTTTGGATTTTACATGACTTTTGTTAAATCTCTTGTCAAGATATGACAGTGATAATGAGTAGTAGCAAGACCAGATATTTCCATTGATGTGTGTCTTTACTCATATACTTTCATTGAGTGACCTACTGTTTGCCAGGTGCTGGGCTAGAAGATCAGATAATGGAATGAAAAACATACAGATCCCAGATTATGTTGCAGATGAGAGGGGAAAAAATCTAAGCCCAGATGAATGTAATAGGTAAATACACAAGTAGGAGGATGTATAGGGTGCCACATGAGCAGGTTGGGAGGGGGATAGTGATGGTTTCAAGGTGGCTAGCAAGGAGCTTGGAATTTTTCTCTTTTGGTGTGTCTCATTAGGAAAATTTATTGTATTTTGTCTGCTCAGGATCTGTTCACCCTTCTTTTGATAAGTGCTCCTCGTGTCTCGGGGAAGGGGCTATTATAACCTTAATCCATGTGGCCTGGCAAGCTGAGACCACTTCTGGTTCTGAAGAAGGCATGTTAACCAAGTCTGCTTTTTTTCCCTTGTTTGTTTTGGTTTTTGTTTTCCTGGCCACCGTGGTCCAGCACGTGAACCAAACCAGCCCAAAGAGACTAAATTGCTGGCCTTCAGTTGCAGCTATTGGGGAAAAGTTGTCTTTTCTGCTGGGACTGCAGAGAAGAATTTCCAGCCTGTAGCAGCTGACAGCTATCTTGCTACAAGGTGGGAACAACCTGGGAATAAAGAATGACATTAGAGAGCAAAAGAGAACAGAGAGAAAGGGTCAGGCTAACAGTGTCCTGATGATAACATTATTTGAGTTGTTGGATATAATGAGCCTGAATCAAAAATGATTCCTAACACTTCTCATTTATGGGTGCCAGAACATTCACTTTATTGCTTAAGCTAATATGAGGTGACTTGTTTTTTTACTTGCAACAAAAATAGTCCCCCATTAAGGGCAGAGGGTAGATTTGAACCATAATTTCTATGTTAATTACAAAATATCTGTTAATGAATGATTGGATGACAAATAGAAATAGAACGTGATTTGACCCTCAGCATAACTAGGTCTGTAGAGCAGAGTGGTACTTTTATGGCAAATTTATTTTTTATGTATACATATTTACCTAAACACGTTTGTGTATATATTTATGGCATGACTGAAAAACTAAAAACATTAGGAATGACTGGGTGGCTCAGTCAGTCAAGCAACTAGCTCTTAATTTCAGCTCAGGTCATGATCTCACGTTCCTGAGACTGAGCCCTGCATTCCCACACTCAGCAGGAAGCTTGCTTCTCTCCCTGTCCCTCGGTTCCTCCCTGCATACTCACCTGTGCACACATGCTTTCTCTCTCTCTCTCTCTCAAATAAATATTTTTAAAAAACATAAAAACATTCATGTCGAATGAAAAAAAAAAACCTATGACATGAGTTAACATCTCATTTATACATCCATTAACAAAGGTAATAATTTATTCAAGCAATATTTTTCCTTTATTAAAGAATTGAATACCTATGTGTAAATAATAACATTTTGAATTTCCCATATCTTGCACTTCAAACTGTCAAGCACTCAGTTATGGTAAGAAGTATCTGGCATTAATACTTGTAGTCAAGATCTGAAAGTGCTTTTACATTTCTAGATAATAATTTACTTGGATCATTTATTACTTTAATTTGGAAAATAGGAATTTAAAGAGCATTTATTATGTACATATACAGTTTAAAGAATAATTTCATTAAACTTGGAGAATAGGAATTTAAAGAGTATTTATTATGTACATATACAGTTTAAAGAATAATGCCATTAAACACCCATGTGCACAGTATCCAGCTAATAAATGATACATTTCCAGAACTTAAGGAGCCCCCGTGTGTAAGTATGTAATCACATCCCTTTCTCTTCCCCTCAAGGTAGGTCCACTCTGAATTTTGTTTATTAGTCCTTTTCTTTTCTTTTGGGTTTTACCACAAAAATATGTATACATTATTTGGTTTAATCTAGTTGTGTGCTTTATAAATAGAATCGTACAGTATTTAGTCCTTTGTGTCTTGATCTTGTACTTGACATTTGAAAATTATTTTTTGTTTGAGTATAGTTGACATATAATGTTACATTAGTTTCAAGTGTGGTATAGTGATTCAGCTTCTCTGTAGGTTATGCCATGCTCACCATCAGTGTAGCAACTGTGTCACCATACAATGCTTTTACAGTATCATTGACTAATTCTGTATCCTGTGGCTTTTCTTCCAATGGTTTATTCATTCCGTAACTGGAAGCCTGGGTCTCTCACTTCCTTTCACTCATTTTGTCCATCCTCCCACTCCTCTTCCATCTGGCAGCATCAGTTTGTTCTCTTCATTTATAGTTGACATTATAGTTTTGTTGATACACTTAGGGATAATTTATTTGTTTCTGTTACTGTATAGAATTACACTCTGAGTATACCATACTATATTTATTCATTCTATGGTTGATGGACATATGTGCTGTTTGTAGATTTTTATTGTCATGACTCGAACTGTCTCTCACGCAGGCGCACCAGGGGACATGATGTGATTGTGTTATGTACTGAGGAATGTGAACTGATAAGTTACAGGGCATGCACATGTTCGACTTTGCCAAGTTAAGGCCAAAATGTTTTCTGGGGTGATTGTACCAATTTGCACTCCACTGACAGAGATTTTAATTTGGCAAACGTGGTAAGTGTGAAATGTTTGTGAGTTTAATTAGCATTTACTCTATTATTGTTTTTTCTTTTTTTTAGCATTTACTCTATTATTAATGAAGTTGAACACTTCCTATTCTGTAAAATGCCTCTGTGTGTTCAATATGTAGCTTTCTTTTTATTTTCCATAAGGAAAATAAATATATTTTCCATTTATTAACATTTAATAAATTTTTAATGAACAGTACCTTTTAATTTTAATATAGGTGAATTTATCAATTTTTTCAACTTTCTGCATTTCAGTGAAGAAATTCTTCCTTACTCTTTGATTCTAAAAACAATTCTTATCATCATATGTACACCTGAAACTAATATAACACTGTATGTTAATTATAATGGAATTAAAATAAAAAACAATAACAATATTCTTGAATATCACTTTTAGAAAGTTTTATAATTTTGCTTTACTCACTTAGGTTTTATTATCTGGAATAGTTTTTGCATACTATATAAAAAATAGAAGTACAACCCTTGCGGCAAATAAAACATTACATGTTAATAGAAATAATAATAAAAAAATAGAGGTTCAAAAAATGGGTAATTGTCATTGCTCCACTTACTGACAAGACCTTATTTTCCCCAACCAGTCCCTGTTAATTGCTCTGTCACTAAAGAAGCTTTCACATTTGTATGTATCTGTTCTGTGGCTCTCTATTCTGTTTCACTGGTTAAATCATACTAATTATTTTAGATTTATAATAGTACTTTTTTTTTATTTAGAAGGGAGTAGGGCCACAGGGAGAGGGGGAGAGAGAATCATAAGTAGGCTCTAGGCCCAGTGCAGAACCTGATGCAGGGCTTGATCTCATGCCCCTGAGATCATGATGTGAGCCAAAATCAAGGGCCGAATGCTTAACTGACTGAGCCACACAGGTGCTCCAAGATTTATAATTCTTGATGCCTGGTTTGAATTGAATTGACATCTTTACAATTTTGAATATTCCTATTATGACAGATAGTTTATTTAGCTCTTTTAAAAATGCTTTCACTAACATTTTATAATTTTCTTTTAAAGAGTTCATACATATTTTGTTATTTATTTTAATAACTTAAACATTTTAAACTTTTTAAAAAGTGTTCATTTTAAACTGATTTTTGGTGATGTCTGTAAATTAAATAGACTTTTGTGTATTGGTTCTATAGGCAGGGGTTTTGCTAAACTCTTATTAATTTTAATTGGTAGATTATTTAGATTTTCTATGTAGAAATCTCACATTTTCTACAGAACATTTTTTATGCTTTACCTATCATTGAGTATCATGTTTGTTGTATAATTGCGGGGTTGGGAGAAGGCATATGCCCTTCATCAGTTTAAGAATTTCATTTCAATTTTTAGCTTTCTGTGCAATTTCCATGTTTTGCTTTTTAAAGAACAATTGGATACTCAATTCTTTAATCTCTATTCTCTTATTTAGGTGATCGTGTTTTTTCCCCCCTATATTTGACCAGTATAGTGAATTACCTTAATAAGTTTTCGAATTTTTTAGAACGATTTAATTATTTATTTGAGAGAGAAAGTGAGTGGAGTAGGTAGGGGTAGAAGGAGAGGGAGAGAGAGACTGCCAGGCAGACTCCCTGCTGAGTGCAGAGCCCGCCTTGGGGTTCCATTCTATAACCTTGAAATCATTACCTGAGCTGAAACCAGGAGTTGGGCACTTAACCGCCTGAGGCACCCAGGTACCCTCAGTTTTCTAATTTTTATCTTATTTAGCCTTTGAGCTATCTAATAATAGAAATTGTCAGGTTTTTTGTTTCTTCTTGAGTCAATTTTAGCTTTTTTGTTTGTTTAAATTATAAGGTATACAAAGGAAATCTCATGAAGAAAATAGGCAACACATTTTAAAGCTTTGATCTGGTGATAAGGATATGTTTAAAAGATATGATTGAAAGAATTTTAATGAAGTTTTATAGTGAGAACTACAGGTCATCAATAATAAAACATCTAATTTGGAAATAAAATGATGGTAACACAGATATTTTAAGCTGAACTGGGTTAAGAAGCAAGGACACTTGAAACCTAGAAAGAAAAGGACAAAAAAACCCCACAAAATTTTGGTCAGAGAATGTTTAAGTTACTTTTCAGTAAATAGAATGGCTAAGGGGCACCTGGATGGCTCAATAGGTTGACCATCTGCCTTTGGCTCAGGTCATGATCTCAGGGTCCTGGGATTGAGTCCCACATCTGGCTCTCTCCTTAGTAGGGAGCCTGCTTACCCTCTTTCTCTGCCTGTCTCTCTGCCTACTTGCGATCTTTCTCATTCTGTGAAATAAATAAATAAAGTCTTTAAAAAAATGGAATGGCTAAAATACTAAATTCTTATTTTGTTTGTTTTATACATAAGGAATTAGAAACAGTGAGTGAGGGGCCTATTGATGTGATTTTTAGATGGTACAAGTCCCATTGAAATCAGCTTCTTATAGGACTCACTCAGCTATCCAGGTATTTTACCTCAAAAGAAATTTTTTTTTCCCAACAAAGACTTCTGAATTGGTCTCACATAAATGTGTCGGAGTACTATTGCTACCAATAATAATGTAGTTAACTGAGAGCATTCAATATGGCAATAGGCTCTTACAAATTATTGTAAAATATCAATGTTTTTCATTTTTTAAATAATTTTTTAAAAGATTTTATTTATTTGTCAGAGAGAAAGAGTGAGTGAACACAAGCAGGGAGAGCGTCAGGTAGGCTGAGAAGCAGGCTCCCCACTGAGCTGGGAACCCAGTGTGGGACTTGTTCCCAGGACCCTAAGATCATGACCTGAGCTGAAGGCAGCTGCTTAACTGACTGAGCCATGCAGGCATCCCTATTTTTCATTTTTTTTACTTTACATGCTTTTCTTCATTGAAATCACTTCCAGTTAACTGAGAATAAATAATCTCTTGGCTTGACAATATGGAAGACATAATGAATGGGGCTTTACAAAGTCCCTCTCTCCCTTGCCATTTTCTTTTTCAAGGCTTTGGTTGGTTCAGATGTGCTTGTTACTGCTTTAGGTAGTAGAAACTTAGTAAGATATACAATTGCATCAAAAAGAGTAAAATCCAGGTGGCCAACAGACACATGAAAAGTGCTCATCATTACTCAGCATCAGGGAAATACAAATCAAAATCACAGTGAGATATCACCTCACACCAGTCAGAATGGCCAGAATTAACCAGTCAGGAAACAAACGGGTATTGGCAAGGATGCAGAGAAAGGGGAACCCTCCTACATTGTTGGTGCAAATGCACGCTGGTGTGGCCACTCTGGAAAACAGTATGGCGGTTCCTCAAAAAGTTGAAAATAGAGCCACGCTATGACCCAGCAATTGCAGTACTGGGTATTTATGCTAAAGATACAAATGTAGGGATCCGAAGGGGCACGTGTACCCAAATGTTTATAGCAGCCGTGTCCACAATAGCGAAACTATGGAAAGAGCCTAGATGTCGATCAACAAATAGATGGATAAGGAAGATATGGTACACACACACACACACACACACACACACACACAGGAATACTATGCAGCCATTAAAAGAAACAAAATTTTGCCATTTGCAACAATGTGGATGGAACTAGAGAGTATTAAGCTGAGCAAAATATGTCAATCAGAGAAAGACAATTATCATATTAACTCTCTGATATGAGGAATTTGAGAGGCAGGGTGGGGGGTTGTGGGGGAAGGGAGGGAAAAATGAAACAAGATGGGACCAGGGAGGAAGACAAACCATAAGAGACTTTTAACGTCAGGAAACAAACTGAGGGTTGCTGGAGGGGAGGGGGGTAGGAGGGATTGAATGGCTGGGTGATGGACACTAGAGAGGGTATGTACTATGGTGAGTGCTGTGAATTGTGTAAGACTGATGATTCACAGATGTGTACCCCTGAAACAAATAATACATTGTATGCTAATAAAAAGAAAAGGAATCAAATTGTTAGGAATAAATTTGACCAAGGAGGTGAAAGACCTATGCACTGGAAACTATAAAATATTGATGAAAGAAATTGAAGACACAAACAAATGAAAGAGATACCATGTTCATGGATTAGAATAGGTAGTATTGTTGAAGTCCATATCACTCAAAGCAAACTATAGATTCAATGCAATCTCTGTCAAAAAACCAATGGGATTTTTCACAGAAATAGAACAAACAAACTTAAAATTTATATGGAAGAACAAAAGACCCTCCGGTAATTAAAGCAGTCTTTGGGGGTCGGGGAAACAAGAAAAAACCCAAAACCAAAAACCAAAAAACAAAGCTGGAGGCAACAGACTTCCTGATTTCACACTATATTACAAATCTATAGTAATCAAAACAGTATGGTATTGGTACAAGAGCAGACACACCAATCAATGGAACAGAATTAAGAGCTCAGAAATAAACCCACACTTATATAATAAATTAACCTAGGAGGCAAGAATTAACAATGGGAAAAAACAATCTCTTCAATAAATGATATTTGGAAAACTGGACAGCCGTAAGCAAAAAGATGAAACTACATTACTATTTTATACCATACATGAACATTAACTCCAAATATATGAAAGACTCAAATGTAAGACCTGAAACCACAAAATTCCAAGGGGGGAAAACATAGGAGGTAAGCTCCTTGACATCAGCCTTGGAGATGATTTTTTAACCAGATTCCAAAAACAAGACAGGGGCTGCCTGGGTGGCTCAGGGGGTTAATCCTCTGCCTTTGGTTCAGGTCATGATCTCAGGGTCCTGGGATTGAGCCCCACATTGGGCTCTCTGCTCAGCAGGGAGCCTGCTTCCCCCTTTTTCTCTGCCTGCCTCTCTGCCTACTTTTGATCTCTCTACCTGTCAAATAAATAAATAAAATCTTTAAAAAAACAAGGTAAAAAAAGCAAAAATAAATAAATGGGACTACATCAAACTGAAAAACTTCTGCACAGCAAAGAAAACAATTGACAAAACTAAAGGGCAACCTATTGAATGGGAGAAAATATTTACGAATCCTCTATCTGTGAAAAGGTCAATATCCAAAATATATAAAGAACTCATGTAACTCAATAGCTTTAAAGTAAACCCCACCAAACCATCTGATTAAGACATGGGTAGAGGAATTAATAAACATTGTTTTCCCAAAGAAGACATAGAGGTGCATAAAAAGATGTTCAACATCACTAATCATCAAGGAAATATAAATCAGACCCACAGTGAGATACCACCTCAGATCTGTTAGAATGGCTGTTATTAAAAAGACAAGAAATAACAAGTGTTGGTGAAAATGCAGAGAAAAGGGCAATCTCATGTACTATTAGTAGGAATGTAAGTTGATATAGTAACTATGGAAAACAGTATGTAGGTTCCTCAAAATATTAAGAATATAAATACCATATGATCCAGAAATTTCACTTCTGGGTATATACCTAAAGGAAGCAGAAACACAAATTTGAAAAGATATGTGGACTCTTATGTTCACTGAAGCATTATTTATGATAACCATGATGTGGAAACAACCTAAGTACCCATTAATCCATTGATGACTGAATGGATAACGGAAAACACACACACACACACACAGGCTCACAAAGCAGTACTACTCAGCCATAAAAAAGAAGGAAATCTTGCCATTTGTAACAACATGGATGGGTATTATGCTAGAGAAAGACAAGTACTGTATAGTTTACTTATATGTGGAATCTAAAAAAAAAAATAAGAAAAAACTCATGGATACAAGAACAAAGTAGTGTTCATTAGATGGAAGGGGGGTTGTTGGTGGGAGACATAGGTGAAGGAGGTCAAGACATACAAACTTCCAAATATAGCATAAATAAGTCATGGGGATATAATATACAGCATAGCAGCTCTCTTCAATAATATTATAGTGCATACTTACAGCTTGCCAAGGGAATAAATCCTAAAAATTCTCCTCACAGGAAAAAAGTTAACTTTATATGATGTGGATGGTAACTAGACTTATTATGGTAATTATTTCAGAGTTTATACAAATACCGAATCATTATGTTGTACACCTGAAGCTAATATAATATTATATGTCTCTTATACTTCAATAAAAAAATAAAAAGCAAAAAGCATATAAAGTTTTATTGTCGAGGGAAAGATTTAGATCATTGTAAAAACCATTGACAAGTGAAATAGTGTTTTAAGTAAAACAAAACAGTACAGATCCAAGTCTTTTGTAAAATAAGTGTAACTTTTTTGTAAGCTCTGTAGTAAATTATATCTTAAAGAGAGACGAAGAGGAGAAGTGAGTTGGGGGAAATTGGAGGGAGAGACAAACCATCAGAGACTGTGGACACTGAGAAACAAACTGAGGGTGCTGGAACACTTAAAAGAAATAAAAATAAATAAAATAAAATAAAATAAATAAATAAAAGCAATTTTAGTTTGAATATTTAATACATAATAAATATATTCTCCAGAAGTATATCTATGGTTTTTTTTTTTAAGATTTTATTTATTTATTTGACAGAGAGAGATCACAAGCAGGCAGAGAGGCAGGCAGAGAGAGAGAGAGGGAAGCAGACTCCCTGCTGAGCAGAGAGCCCGATGCGGGACTCGATCCCAGGACCCTGAGATCATGACCTGAGCCCAAGGCAGCGGCTTAACCCACTGAGCCACGCAGGCGCCCTATATCTATGGTTTTAATTTAATTTAATTTTTTCAGTATTCCAAGATTTATTGTTTATGCACCACACACAGTGCTCCATGCAATACGTGCCCTCCTCAATACCCACCACCAGGCTCATCCATCCCCCCCATATTCCTCCCCTCTAAAACCCTCAGTTTGTTTCTCAGAGTCCACAGTCTCTCATGCTTCATCTTCCCCTCTGATTTCCCCTAATTCACTTTTCCTTTCCTTCTCCTAATGTTTTCCATGTTATTCCTTATGCTCCATAAGTAAGTAAAGCCATATGATAATTGACTCTCTCTGTTGACTTATTTCACTAGAATAATCTCCTCCAGTCCCATCCATGTTGATAGAAAAGTTGGGTATTCTTCCTTTCTGATGGAGGTGTAATATTCCTTTGTATAATATTCCTGTGTAATATTCCTTTGTATATATGGGCCATATCTTATTTATCCATTCCTCTGTTGAAGGGCATCTTGGCTCTGTCCACAGTTTGGCGATTGTGGCCATTGCTGCTATGAACATTGGGGTACAGATGACCCTTCTTTTCACTACATCTGTATTTTTGGGGTAAATACCCCGTAGTGCAATTGCAGGCTCATAGGGAAGCTCTATTTTTAATTTCTTAAGGCATCTCCACACTGTTTTCCAAAGTGGCTGCCCCCAACTTGCATTCCCACCAGTACTGTAAGAGGGTTCCCCTTTCTCCACATCCTCTCCAACACTTCTTGTTTACTGTCTTGTTACTTTTGGCCATTCTAACTGGTGTAAGTTGGTATCTCAATGGTGGTTTTGATTTGAATCTCTGATGGTTAATGATGATGAACATTTTTTCATGTGCCTGTTAGCCATTTGTATGTCTTCTTTGGAGAAGTGTCTGTTCATGGCTTCTGCCCATTTTTTGATGTGATTATCTGTTTTGTGTGTGTTGAGTTTGAGGAGTTCTTTATAGATCTTGGATATCAGCCCTTTGTCTATAGTGTCATTTGCGAATATCTTCTCCCATTCTGTGGGTTGCCTCTTTGTTTTATTGACTGTTTACTTTGCTGTGCAGAAGCCTTTGATCTTGATGAAGTCCCAATAGTTTACTTTCATTTTTCTTTCCTTTGCCTTTGAAGACATATATTGAAAGAAGTTGCTATGGCCTATGTTGAAGAGGTTACTGCCTATGTTCTCCTTTAGGATTTTGATAGATTCTTGCCTCACATTGAGGTCTTTTATCCATTTCAAGTTTATCTTTGTGTATGGTGTAAGAGAATGGTCGAGTTTCATTCTTCTACACATAGCTGTCCAGTTTTCCCAGCACCATTTAATGAAGAGACTGTCTTTTTTCCAATGTATATTTTTTCTGCTGTGTTGAAGATTATTTGATCATAGAGTTGAGGGTCCATATCTGGGGTCTCTGCTCTGTTCCACTGGTTTATGTGCCTGTTTTTGTGCCAGTACCATGCTGTCTTGGTGATCACAACTTTGTAGTAAAACTTGAAATCAGGCAATGTGATGCCCCAGTTTTGTTTTTCTTTTTCAACATTTCCTTAGCAATTCAGGGTCTTTTTGGTTCCATACAAATTTTAGGATTGTTTGTTCCAGCATTTTGAAAAATGCCAGTGGAATTTTATGTTTTTTTATTACACTTAACATTTTTTATTCTTTTTGAGCTGTATGTGGCAAGAAGATTTATCATTAATACACAACATTTTTCTACTTAAAAAAATTCATTGCCAAATGCAAAAACAGATCAAGTGAATGTATTGGATGTTGCCTTATGTAATATAAAGAGCATAGTACAGTAAGAAGAACATTGGACTTTTGGGTCTTATTTCTCTCTGCCACTAATAAATTTGGTATCAAAGAGTCTATTAATCTCATATGAGCTTTAGTTTTCTCATCTATAAAATCCAAATGGGTAGGCTAGGGTGTTGCTACTCAGTGTGTTCTGTGGACCAATGGCACTGGCATTACTGAGAGGCTTGTTAGAAAGGTAGATTCTTTGCTCCCTTTCTGGACCTATTGAATCAGAATTTGCATTTTAATAAAATTCCCAGGTAATTCATATGCTTATTATAGAATGAGAGACCCTGGGCTTGAGGAGCTTGAATATCATTATCGTTCTAACATGTGAAAATATATAAATTGGGAGCGTGATATTTTACGTAGAAATAGCCATATATTTTAAAGTGGTAGAAAGTGTTCTAAAAAAGACAGCATAAATTTGGCACTGTGTAGATTTAAGTTGTTCCCAGTACAACCAGTTATTCCCTGTGTGATCTTGGTAAGTTACTTAATTTTTATTTTTTCTTATATGAAATGAGGATAGTAATATCTGTGTCACTGGGATGATGTATTAAGGGAATAAAGACTGTGGAATATAAATGGAGTTCAATAAATGTTAGTTTTTCATTTGTTTTTCTCCCTGCCATCCCTCCCAATACTAATCCCCAACTTGAGTTAGCTACAAAGAGGTCAAGATGAATTAAACTCTTTTGAAAAGTACATCAATAATATGTTCATCTTTCCAATCTCACTTGAGCTATCAGTGCCACTTAATTTCTCACTCTATTCTTTAAAGCTCCCACTCCAAACCATTCTTACTCTCCTCAAATATAGAATATCACCTCTTCCTGTCATATTTCAGGCTTCTAATAGGCCAACTTTGTGATCTCCAGTAGGGTAGGAAAGGCAGAGTGAGGTCAAGACTTGAAACTATAGTTACCTTCATGGGGAGAAAAACATGGAATATCAATCTCAAACATATGTCTATACCATCCCATCAAATTCAAGCAAATAATTAGGGGCCATCTCAGGGTGGGGAGATAAGTTGACAACAGGGGAGGATTATATCATGGAGCTCAAAGCTGAGAATTCATGATCTTGCCACAGAACAGGGACTAGGTCTCTTTGTTTCATTGTTATAAACCCAATGCCTGGGACTTAACATGTACCCAAAAAATAAATTTCTAGTTGAGTGAATTAAGACAAGTTTGAAGAGCACATCAGCTAATAGGAACAGCTGGAAATAGGGGAGGTTATTTCTTGGGTAATAAGACACACAGAATATGGAAGAGGAACTAGAAAAACCAAGACAGTGCCTACAGCTGGTAAAGGTGCAGGGTCTTAGATAAGACACCAAAAGCAAAGATGAAGGCAAAAAAGATGGAAATGAGATCACTTGTCTCAGGCTCAGGAATGACAAAGGAGCCAATTACCAAGATCTGGCTTCATCAGTATAAGGTCAATGGCAAGAAGCATTTGGATGCTTCCAAGACTTGTGAAGACAAAGGAAGCACTTAAAGACTAAAAGAAACCATGCTGGTGTTTTAGATAGTACATGGGATTTGTTTGTTTTAGGTGCTGTAAGTCACGCAGACAGAGGATTCATGAAGTCATTGTCATGAAGGAAGAGGTTTATCTCCCTAGAGGTAGAAAGCATGGCATGCCACCCAGGGCACATGGGGAAGGAAACATGTTGAGGCAAGGTGGAGGGACGGAGGAAAAAAATAATAGCCTTGAGTCTTGAGTGCAGTTACTGTGAGAAACCAGGACAGGGGAAGTTCCTTACTGCGGTATAAATGAGTTACAGATGATTAAATGTGCTTGGTTATTGTACAATATGAACTGCACCCCTGCATAAAAGAGGGAATGGCACAGAGCACAGATGGGTCTAAGGTCATAAGCAAGGGTGACAGAGTATGGCCTAGAAAAAGATGCCAAAACGTTAAATACAGGAAATAAAATGATGGTTACTATGTTTGGGGTGGGTTAGGCAGGAGGGTCTCATAGATGTGTGGGTCCTGGTAAGCTGCACTAGCAGCACCCTGGGAAGGTAGCTGGACATCAAACAGAATGGCCAGTGGTTCTCAGCTCATAGTGTGGTCTAAAGGCAGTGACCTGATGGGAACTTGCAGACGAGGAATGGTTATCTCCATTGTACCCAGTGTGAAAGGGTGAGACTTTGGCCCTGAGGAATATGGAGCATATGGTCACAACTCTGGGAGCAGAGAAGGATTTCGAATTCTGACTGAGGTTAAATTTTTCATCAGCCAATAGAGGATGACACAAAGAGCTGAGAATTAAGAAAGTTTTGTAGACACCAAATTTTGTGGGCTACAGTAGTATGTGTTATAATTTGATAGTTACTGAAATGGAAGATGGGAATTGCATCCATTTGACATGCATAATGGGGACAGATGTTTGTGTAATAACTGTCCACCTTCCATTCAGCCAGGAGTTGTGAGAGCGCCTCACATTGAGGAGAATCAGAAAGCTGTTTTGGCTCTGTTAATCACAGACACACATTTCTCCCAAATAATTGGCTTCTTGTTTCAACAAGAGTAAATATTCTTTTCCCACTAGTTTGAAATGTTGCCTTTGTCACGTATTAAGCTTTGATGTATTATTTGGGCCATTGGTTCTTAGAGTTTTTGGCTGCTGCTGTTTTTCCCTCATACCATTATTTAGGGATCTCAAAGAACTTTTGTTTATGTGGGTTATATCCATTGATATTTATTATATTAGAAATTAAAACCAAGAACTACTTAAAATATTTATTAATTCATTAAGAATAATAATAAATCTATTACATATTAATATAAATAACATTTTTTATGAAAAATAACTGTTTTTCTACCCAAAAATAGTAGTGAGAAAAAAATTGCATTGTTTCACCATTTTGCAGATCTCTTGATGTCTAGCGTCATGGAAGACAGTTGGATTCTCATATCTGGTTTTTAGGTCAATCTGCTGTGATGTCTTATTTTCCTTGAAGAATGTGGAAAAAAAAAACCTGGTCTTAAATAGATATGTAGTTGGAAAGACAGGACCTTGCAGACCTCTCAGAGGGTCCAAGAACCCCCACTGGTCCTTGGATCGCATTTTAAGAACTGCTGCTTTAGTCTATTTTGAGCTTTCTATGCCTTTGTTTTCATCTGCCCAGCTCCTGAACTAGTATTCCATTGTTTTAATTTAGTGCATGTTTACAATATGTTTAACACTCCAGACTAAAATTCCCCTTTCCTCCCAAAGTTTTGTACCTTTCACACATTTTTCCTGTTAAACTTTAACATAATTTTATTAAGTTTAAAAGACCTCCTGTCAGAATTTTAACTGGATTTATATTATTTATAAAGGAATTTGGAGAGAATCAACATCTTTACAATATAGATGTTTCTCTTTGATATTGCCCCAGTAGCTGAGAAAGTGGGGAAAGATTTTAGCTCATTGGACTCATTAATGGAGTAGGGTTAATACAGTGTTATGTACCTTTAGTGTGAAGTAGTGAAATTTCAAGTCTTGGATTAAAACCTTATGAGGATAATGAAAGTCATTAATCCTAGCAACTTTTTTTTTTTTTTTTGGTATGACAGTAAATAATAAGTGGTTCTTTCAGCCTATTGAATATGGTTATTTGTTGGTTCTTTCTAAGCTTCCACAGAGTTTCATCTTCATTCTTATGGTCAGAATTTCAGGGGCTTATTTGAACCTTGCAAAAATATAAAGCACCAAGACCTATGACAGTGTGCTATATAAAAAGGGATTTTAAGTGGGAAACAATCCAGGAGATTCTGGTTTCTAATCTTAGTTGTAACCACTGTTCTCTATAGATTTGGAGTTCACCTTGATCTCTATAGTGTTTAACTTTATCATTTCCAAAGCAGGAATAATGAAACCTGTTCTCCTTATTTCAGAGAACTGAGAGGCAAGTAAGCTGTGGTGGTATACTTTGTAAGGTTTTATAAAAGGCATGATATTATGTAATGCATTTCCCAGAACCAGGGGGTGGAATTAGGGGCCTGAGTAGGAGAAGTGAAAAGGTGGGGGACACTGCCCATTTTGCTGTATTAGGTTTATGATTTATGTTTTGTTATTTTTCTCTCCCCTCAAAAAAGGAGAGGTGCTGCTTTCAAACACTTAGAAACCTCTAGTTCTGGTTCAGACTCTCATTTTTATAGAAATAAGAACTGCAAACAAACCGAGAACTCTGTTCTCATTTGCCCAGCTTGCTAACAGTGGTGTCAGACCAGAAGCATGATCTGACGTGTAATGTGTGATATACACTCAATTTGTTTAACCTGCAACTCCGAATTTGGGTTAAATTTAATCATCTTTGACTTTCAGTCTGGAAACCTGATTTGCTGTTTAGCTGTAGCCAAGTATAGACATACTCTTTTGTAAATAAAGTCAAATACTGACACAACATAGATCCTGTTTAGTCTGTCAAAACTATATATCTTCATCTTAGAATTAAAGAATATTTATATGCAATAATTCATGAATTTCTATGAAGACATTACAAAACTTATCTGCTCAGAGAAAATAAAAATCTATTTAAATAGTATATCTAACTAAGGAGCATAAAGGAAAATTCAGTGGAAAAGGAGAAAAATCAGATGCTCCTTATTGGAGTCTAACCCACCTCCTGAAAAAGTTTCAGTCAATCTGCCTGTCATGTCTATTTGACACCAAATATTCAGGTGTCTCTACGTATCATTAGCACAGAGATAAGAAGTTTAGGTGAATATTTTTGATTTGCTTTGATTTTTCTTCAGATAATCAGCTATATGGGCACAGATGAATGAATTATTATTATTGAATTAAATTTTGTTACATAAAAGAACTGTATAATAAGCTCTTTTTCTAGCATGTCTTGATTTTATAGCATAATAAAATTTAAACCAGAATGTTAAACGTACTCTGGCTTGCAGGGAGACGATGGTGGCTTCTTCTTGGGAACAGAGGAGGCATGTGGCCACCATCTGGTTTGTTTGTTTTGGAATGATGTTGAGCACATAAGAGCCATGGGCCAAGAGCAAGTCTGCTTGTCCTGCAGGGGGGAGCTTTCAGAGGCATAGTCAAATGTGTAAGTCCCCATCGCCTCATCACACCATGGGCATTTCCCTGTTCTCTGGCAGGGTTGGACATTGAACTAAAGGGGGGGAATCCTAACCCTGGGTCTGAGGGTCTTTGCAGCTTCTTGATCATGGAGGCGCTGGCCTTCTTATGCAGTCAGGGACAAGGATACCATAGCATAAAAAGGAACTTGTTTGAAGCAGTGATTTTAAGTAAAATATTTAGAGTTTCTTCATATTCTGTAAGGTACTAGATAACAATGTTTCAATTTCCTGTTAAAGTTTTGGCACAGTCTTAAGTACATACTCCTGAATTACAGAAGGGTGGAAAAGTCCCAACCTGGATGTAGCACTGTTTACACTTCAGGTTTACAAAGTCAACTTTACATAGAGCATTGAGGCTGCCCATAAGGAGGTGTTGTACATTTATGCAGGCAACATGCTTCCTCACTAATGGGTCTTTGTTATAGAAAATAATTTGTACTGGATGTTGAGCCCTTTTTAAAACAGGAGAATGTAAGTCTCATTTTACACAGACTGTTTTTAATTATAATTTGACAAAAGAAATAACCACATTACCTATTTGATTTGCCAGACCCTTATCTAACACCACCTGTTGAGCCCAAGGCACTCAAATTCTGACATATTGCAGAGAACAAAATTCTGTAGCTGGCACACTAACTAGCATTGATGCCAACAAAAGCATAATATAGCCTTTGTACTCAAAATAAAACAAAAATACATTAAGCTACCAACTGTAAAGGTTTAAGAAAGCCATATTTAATTATATACAAACAGATCCTTCTAACAAAGAAATATAATGAAAAATGGTCTTGGAGTTTAGAGGCCAAAGTTTACATGGTCCACATTGGTAACTATCATGAACTTAAACAAAACAGAATTTCATGGTACAGTTGATTTATATTAAACATGACAAGGGGATGCCAAATTTGTTTTTATGAACTGATGGGTTCAATCGAGTAACATTTGTGGTGTAAGAAAATAGCACAATGCTCTGTCATTATAACCGGCAAGACAAAAAGCTATAGTTACTAGTTTTTAATTTAATCCATTGCATTCAAGTTTATGAGGCGTATATTGCCTTTGAAATTCACCTGCCTTTGCCTTTGTAGACGTGTTAACTTACACAAAGTTAATGTCAAAATGTGCAGTCAAGACATAAAGGGTTGTCTAGGTGTTTTCCCATTTTTTAGACAAAAGAATATAAAAGGCCATCTTGGAAGACTGATGTTTGTAGGAATAAAATGTAAAATGTTTGAAAGTATTGATGACTGTATCTGTTCTATGTTGAGTCCTTACTTTAGGATAAACTCTGTACTTCATAAACATTATTTCATTATCCTTTTGAAAAACCCCAAAAGTAGGTATCATTATTCATATTTTACAGATAAGGATTTTGAGGCTTTGAGAGTTTAATTAACTTGTCTAAATTTATTTATATGGGGTGCCTGTGTGGGTCAGTTGTTAAGTATCTGCCTTTGGCTCAGGTCATGATCCCAGGGTCCTGGAATCGAGTCCACGTCAGGCTTCCTGCTCAGCGGGAAGCCTTTTTCCTCCCTCTCCCACTCCTCTTGCTTCTGTTTTCTCTCTTGCTGTGTCCCTCTCTGTCAAATAAATAAAATCTTTAATAAATTAATAAGTAAATTAACTTATAAATTCACACAGGGGTGTCTGGCCCCAAAGCAAGTGTTCTACTATACTATGTACAGTAGATATCTATGAAGTTCTTCTTTCCTAAAAGAGGATCTGTAAATTTGTGGATTAGGATGCCCAGGTCAATCAGTGTGCCCAGAGTATAGTTCCATGACTGAGATGTCAGTAAAGAAGCAACTTAATTGCGTCAAAATGTAAGTGTCTGATGAAGGGATAAAGTGATAAAAGGGAAACACTCTAAATAGAGATCAAATGAAAAAGGAGGGAAGCATGGGATAGTCAGTAGTGAGTACAGTAGAGATGTCCTTCTAGTTCTGAATGGCTCATATTGACTACAGGGGCCAAAATACCCCCGGGTGAAGAGAAGCAATCCAATTCATATATAATTCCTATATTCTGAATCTGGGCTTTTCAAGTAAACTTCTGATCTGTAATTTAGTCTCTGAAGTGAATTGATCCACCAAGAAGGAGCACCCGGGGCAAGTGACAAAAGACTGTGAATTATTGTAACTTATCTGGCATCTTATTTTTATTTTTTAAGATTTTATTTATTTATTTGACAGAAAAATAGAGAGCACAAGTAGGCAGAGCGGTAGGCAGAGGGAGAGGGAGAAGCAGGCTCTCTACTGACCAGGGAGCCTGATGCAGGGATCGATCTCAGGGCCCTGGGATCATGACCAGAGCTGAAAGCAGCAGCTTAACTGACTGAGCCCCCCAAACACCCCTGGCACTTTGGTTCATAAAACACAGTCCTGAAACTTCCATTTGCCTAAATAAATCTCTCTGAGTTTAACTGGTTGGATATAATAATAAAAGATAGTTTCTGAATCTGAAAAGCTGAGAACCAGGACCTGGAACCTGGTAACTACTGAGGGACTACTGAAGGGATAAGTTCTCTGAGACCTCTCCCTCTTCAGTATGGCTCTTTTATTAAACAAATGTAAAGTCTTTATGTTTCTCAGTTCCATCTTCTTACTTACATAGATGAAGAAGAAAATAAGGAAGAAAGGTGCAGCAGTTTGTCCAATTAAATAAATGATGTGCTTGTCCTTTTATATCTTTCCTAATTTTAGTTACCTTGGTTACAGATGTTTGGTACTTACATAGTGCAGTTGTCTTTGACTCTGTAAGGAACAGCTATAGTTTCACAGACAAATGCATTTCGGCATTTCCAAATCTGCTAAGGATGTCACGCTGTGTCATTTATTGTTTCATTATTTTCAGTCAGTAGGATCCTAAACTAGAATACTGGAAACTATATTAAGTTGTAGCAGTGTAATGATACACCTATAATGTGATAGGTGATTTTGGAAAACAGGTGCCAAGCACTTTTTAAAACTTTATGTACTAAACTTTCATAGCTGTTACAAATGACAGAACTGATTGTCAGATAGTTCATATAATTTTTCTCTGGTCTAATGGATCCAGTGCTTGCTGCCATTGTCTTAATATTCTTAGTAGTTTTAAATTATGTATAATTTAAATATAATTTGTAATTATTGTGACCAGCCAATAATTGACAAAGCCTCAGTTTGTCTTCAGAGCTTACATTTTTTTCCTGAAGTAATGAATTAAAAAAAAAAAAGTAAGGATGTGTTTAAAAAATACCACTGGCTTTACAAACCATATACAAGTCAAATACTTTAAAAATAATAACCCCCATAGGTCAAAATATTATTGAGTAGATGGGATGAACTTGGATTGGACCATTGTCTGTAAGGGAACATTAAGAAAGGAACATCTGAGAGGAAAGGACACAAACCAGAAATAAATGGCCCCTTTACCCCCTGTTGGTATCTGTATCAAGCTTTCTGTGCTGCTAAAAGCTGGCCAGAACATTATCAGACATCAGAAAGGGAATCTGAATGTATGTGTATGTGGACAGTGATGGAAGGGGAGAAGGCAGTGAAGGAAGGATGTAGTAAGAAGTCACCAAGGCTGGCTTCCTGGGTGGGTGACCAGTGTGTCATGTAGGGCCCTGCACCCTGAAAGGCCCCATGCTTACTCCAATGCTACTTTGTCACTGTCTTGAAATTCTTAATACATTTAAACAAATTAGCACCCTATTTTCATTGGGCCCTGCAAATTAAGTCACCAGGAACATTTACAGTTCAGATGAATCACTTGAATCTTGGTTTAAGTGCCAGATCCACTAATACTCTGAAAAATTTCCCCAAATCATATTTAAGTATATTTTTATTAACTATAATTAATAATTAATTTAAAAATATTTCTCCTTTTGTCTCCCACATCCTTTACAATTATTATTATTATTATTTTTCCTTTACAATTACTGATGGAGAGAAAGTCAGAGGAGGAAATGAATGATGTTGGCCATGGGCATGCCTCAAACCCCAGCAATACTTTCTATCTTTGGACAAGCACTTGAAAAGGGCTTAGGCATTTAGTTGAACATCTATTTGTTACTTGCCAGCCCCTGAACTTAGAACTTCATGTAGGCATTTTATTTCATGTTCACAGGGGAATCCTCTATGTATTAATATCCACATCTCATAAATGAGAATAGGATTAAGAGAAAGTAGATAATTTATCCAAGACTGATATTCAAATTGTGGCCTATATAACTTTAAAATCCAAACTGGCTTACTCAAGTAGGGATTCCCCAGCTTGTTATGTGACCTTCAGAACTAAAGAGACTTCCTTGCAAAATAATTTGCGGAATTAAAGATCCAGCAAACCCACTGATACCATATTAGGTGTAATTAGTGATATGCTCTTAAATATTTAACATTTAGCAATGGGGAAGGGGCTGATTTGTTGAATTTGCCAATTTCCATGGTGTAAATACGGTTGCAAAGGCTGATTTCAAGCTATTGCAACCTTGGGAAGAGATGTGCACACTCAGCTTTTACTAGCTGTGTGAGCCAGTTTCAGTATGCCACTGCTTATAATCCAATAATACATTAGGTTAACACTTTATTGTAAATGTTGAATATTCTTTCCCTATAACAGACAATTAGTGGATTCAATGTAAATATCTTTTCCTTGGTGGGGAGCTGGGGGAGGGGTAGTTGATAGAGACAAAGGGGGTTTTATGTTTTTCTGCAGCTACTTCATTGCTAATTTTCTTTGCTCATTGTTGTATTGACTGGGGCCATGTCTGTTTTTTGAGTTTTTTGCTTTGTTTCATTTTGTTTTCTTCGGTTCTCTTAAAACCACCAGCAGGCATGTTGAAAAGTTTTATGGTCTAGGATCAGTTTGTAGAAAAGAGGTCATTAAAAAAATTCCTGCACACAAAGCATACCAGCTCTAGGGCATGTTGTTTATTAGCATTCTTTTCTTATATTTATTTTGTTTTTAGATCTTTAAATTTTTTGGTTTATTTTATTTTATTTATTATTTATTTATTTTTTGTTTTGTTTTTGGATTTAAAAGCATGACCATGATTTACTATTAACTGGCTGTGCAAGTACTGAAACATTGTTAAATCTCTGGGAATGCAGTTTGCCCTATAAATAGCAGGACTGAATGGCCTGTGGTCCTATTACATACTAAGAACATAAGAAAGGATTCACTGAACTAAAACTTTGGGCACAATAAAATACCTCAGCATGGTAGTTCTACAATATTGAGTTCCTGAATATCCTGTTCTGTCTTTTAGGAGTTCGTAAAATCTCAGTGTAAACCAGGGTTTCTCACTCTCAATATTCTTGACATTTTGGGCCAGATGACTCTTTGTTGTGGGGCCTTTTCTGTACATTTGTAGAAAGTTGAGCAGTATCCCTGACCTCTAGTCACTGGATATCAGTAGCAGCTTCCAAGGTATGACAACCCAAAATGTCTCAGACATTTCAGATCTTCCATGGATGGTGGTGGTGAGGGGACAAAATCACTCTGGGTTGAAAACCACTGATTTAAACTGTATAGATATAATGGATTGTTTGCTGCGATTTAATGATGATTCCCATAGTTTTATCTTTCTTTTGTTTTCTTTAAATTTTAGGTAGTTACCATATGGTGCAATATCCATTTCTGGAATAGAATTCAGTGATTTATCACTTACACACAATACTCAGTGATCATCATAACAAGTAACATCCTTAATATCTGTCACCATCTAGCCCATCACCCACCCACCCACATCCCTCCATCATCCCCCAGTTCTCTATCATTCTTTATCATTAAGAGACTCTTATGGCTTATTTTCCTCTTTCCTTTTTTTCTTTTCCTCCTTCCCATCTGTTTTCTTTCTTTCTGCATATAAGTGAGATTATATGGCACTTATCTTTCTCTCACTGACTTATTTCATTTAGCATAATACACTTTGGCTCCATCCACGTCATTGCAAATGGCAAGATTTCATTCTTTTAGATGGCTGAGCAATACTGGATTGTGCATGTAAACTGCATCTTCCTTATTCATTCTTTAGTCAGTGGACATTTGGGCTCTGTCTTTACTTTGGCTATTTTTGATAAGGCTGTTGTAAACATTGTGGTTCATGTCCCCCTTTGAGTCTGTATTTTTGTACCCTTTAGGTAAATATCTAGTAGTACAACTACTGGATCAAATGGTAGTTCTATTTTTAACATTTTGAGCAATCTTCGTACTGTTCTCCAGAGTGGCTCCACCAGTTTGCTTTCCCACCAATAGTGCAAGAGAGGATTCCCCTTTCTCCACATCCTTGTCAACAGCTGTTGTTTCTTGTGTTGTTAATTTTAGCCATTCTGACAGGTGTGAGATGGTATCTCATTGTGGTTTTGATTTCTATTTCCCTCATGATGAGTGATACTGAGCACCTTTTCATGTTCTGTTAGCCATCTCGGTGTCTTTTTGGAAAAGCATCTAGTCATGTCTTCTGCCCATTTCTTAACTGGATTATTTGGGTTTTGGGTGTTAAGTTTGATAAATTCTTTGTAGATTTTGGATACTAACCCTTTACCAGATATATCATTTGCAACTATCTTCTCCCATTCCTTAGGCTGCCTTTTAGTTTAGTTGATCATTTTCTTTGCTGTCCAGAGGCTTTTTATCTTGATGAAGTCCTAATAGTTGATTTTTGCCATTTTTTTTTCAATTCATCAAGGATTGTGTTGTTGAGTCCATTGTGAATGGAGTCCATTTTGTTAGCATGCATTTACTGAACACCTGTTATGGCTCAGGCACAGTTTTAGCTGCCTATCTTCCATTACTAAACAAACCAGATGAAGGTCCTGTCTTCATGGAGCTTATATTCTAGAGAGGGGATAGAGACTCTGCATAATAAACCTAATAATTAATTCTCAACATTTATAGATGATATTAAAAGATGAAAAAGAAGAAAAATAGAGTTAAGTAAATTAGATAAGAAAAATATCAGGGAAGGGTACAGGTGGCAAGTTTCAATAGAGTAGTTAAGGAAAGGCCTCAATAAAGTGATACTTGGGTAAAGACTTGAAGTTGGTGATAGCTGAGGAAGAACATTTCAGAAGAAGAGGACAACTGGTGCAAAAGTTCTAAGGTAGGAATGTGCCTGGCCTTTAGAAGAACAGCAGAAAGTTCAGTGTGGCTGAAGTAGAGTGAATGAAGGAAAATGGTAGGGGAGGTAAATGGGTTAGGGAACCAGAACACATAGGGCCTGGTAACCTAGGAATGACATAATGTGACTAACCTTTTAATGTTACCATCTGGCTCTTCTACTATTAGGGGTGGTAATGGTGTAGGATAGAAGCAGGGAGAACTATCAGGAGTCTATTGAAATAATTTGGGAGACAGATGATGGTAATCTGTCAGGGAGGGTCAGGGAGGTAGTATTAGAAGTACTGAGAAGGTCTGTGAATCACCAGGTTTACACACTTCACAGACCTGTACCCCTGGGGATAAAAATATATGTGTATAAAAAATAAAAAATTAAAAAAAAAAGAAGTAGTGAGAAGGGACTGGATTTTGCATATATTTTGAAGGCTAAGACAAAATTTCTTGAAAACTGGATGTAGAATGTGAGAAATAGAGGGAACAAGAATGACTGTTGGATTTCAACAGTATCAACTGAAAAAGTTGGAGTTCCCATCAGTGTAAATGGTGAGAAGTATAGGTTTGGTGGTTGAACTAATCTGTTTATTGAACAAACAAATGGAGATTTCAGGTAGGCAATTGTCTAATTAAATCTGGTGTTTGAGAAAGGGTTGTACCTGGAGATATGAATTTGGTAGTTATTGACACATACATGGTATTTAAGGTCATATCTGAATGGGATTTTTAAGAAAGTTATTATTAAAAACAAGAAAAGACAAAGTAGAAATCTCTGTGGCACTCCAGTATTACATGGTAAGAAAGGGCAAGGAGGAAGAAATAACAAAGGACACTGAGAAGGAATGAGTGTTGAGAGAGGAGAAATCTGGGGAACTGTGATGTCCTGGAAACCAAGTATAGAAGCGAGGGATCATCAGCTGTTTCCACTGTTAAGTACAATAAATAAGGGCCAAGAGTTGACAATTGGTTATTGACAAGTGGAGGTGATTGGTGACCTTGATAAGAATGGTAGGAATAAAAGTGATACAAAGCTGAATGGAGGGGATTTAAGATGGAGGTGAGAAATTGGAGATAGGGTAGAAAGACCACTCTTTCAAGGAGTTTTACTATAAAGAGGAGAAAAAAAATGCAATGTGGCAGCTAGTGGGGAAAGTTGGAAGTTAGAGAAGATTTCTTGTAAATATGGGAAAAATTTAAAAAGGATGTTTTTATCCTGATGAGAAAGATCCAGCAGAGAACAAGAATTGATACCATGGATTAGGGTATGGAGAATTATTCTAGTGATATCCTTAAATGTGGTGGGAGGGATGGGATGTGGGTACAAGTGTAGAGGCTGGTTCTAGAGGAGCTATGGTATGTATTTGACCGATAAAGAAACAGTGTGGAGAGATTGAGATTTGAGAAAGAAGAGTAGATTTTGTGTTATTTATTAAGTAAAAATACAATATACCATGATATTTTAATATAGGAAGAAGCTAATTCTAAATAATATTCTAGATATTAGTGATATTGACTACATTGTTCTTGAATACATCAGTAGAGATAATTATAGACGCTTCCTCATATTTTACTATAAATAATGTAAGTGAACAATGAAATATACAATGTTATGTCTGTTAAAGTGACCCAATTTTATAACTTAATCCCCATTTTAATGAAATTCTTCTTTCTCTGAAGAATGCTGTAGATGAAATGTCCTTTGAGAATGTAATGATATTTCTGTTAGGACTGCAATTGGAGAGGGGCGTCTGAGTGGCTCAGTCGTTAGGCATCTGCCTTGGCTCAGGTCATGATCCCAGGGTTGAGGGATTGAGTGGCACAGCAGGCTCCCTGCTCAGCAGGGAAGCCTGCTTCTCCCTCTCCCACTCCTCCTGCTTATGTTCCCTCTTTCTCTGTCCCTCTGTAAAATAAATATATAAAATCTTAAAATTAAAAAAAATATTGCAGTGGAGAATAATGGAACACAGTAAAATGTATTTTTACTTTAGTTGGTTACAATGGAAATTTATTAAGTGGTCTGTTTATTCAATTAATTTTCTTTCTTTTTTTTCCTTTCATGGCAGGATACTATTTTATTCGGCAAAAGGCAGCTTAGTGTAGTAGACTGATCTTTAAATTTTCAAAGCAGCAGGATTCTTTTTTAAAGGAAAACTTTAATTGAAACCCCAGTATATAGAACAGATAACGATGCTATTTCTTTTGGACAAATGTCTCTTTAGAAGTTGAAATTGATAACATTTATTTCATAAGAATCAAATAATGAGTTTTTTGGCGAGCACACAGATTGAATTTAGCAGCTAAAGATGACAGTAGCACTCTGTCATCAGTGTCACCAACTTATTGATTTCTGTGTTTTGTTTTAGTTAAACTGTATCAAGAAAACCATGAATAATACAGAGAAGTGGTTGCAAAGAATAACAAGTATTTAAACAGCTCACTTTATAATCTCTGGATGGTTGAAAAGCATGTAGAATATTTTCTATATTAAAAGAGTAAGACTTCTCAAAAAGATTTACTAATATCGAACAACTGATTAAATTCCTTTAATAAAACAAATGTTCAGAATACAAAATGTATAATAACTACCTCTGTTAATTGTAATATTCTATGGTTACTACCAGATTTTCTCTGTACTGACTTCTTGCTTCCCAATGGACTACATATCCTGATAGGCAATGTATCCAGCAAATGTTCTTCAGCTCTGTTTGGCATATAATTGAGTACATGTAACACATGTGTCCTATTTGTGAAATTTATGAAGCACGAGTATGCTGAATTCTAAATCCAACAAAAGATCAGAACAGGAAAAAAAAAACATCTTTCTAATCATCAACAGATTTATAAAATTTTAAATGTATGCATAGAGATGGTAGGAGAACATTTATTTTAAGGAGGATGCAAAAATGAATGGATCTAACTGTACAGCCAATACACAGTGGTTTTCAGCATGTCAGAGTTTGATTTATAACACTTAAAAATGAAATTTGTACCTAATGTTTGCAGAACTCCTGAAACATGTCTTTGGAATACTAAGGTTCCAGAGAACACAGTTTGAAAACCACTCATTTTATGGAAAGAGCAAGAAATATAACATCTTAATGCCTGCCCAGGGATCTTGACTTATTCACACACTAGCTGTGTGAGTTTGGGGCACATGATGTAAACTTACAGAGCCTTGGTTTTCTCATGCACAACACAGGGATTATGACCCTTGCCATACCTAGTTTTTGATAAGCGCAAATCCTTTGCCGTATGTTAAAGTATTAAGTATCTGATACAGTATCTGGTATAGAGAAGACTTGCATCTAATGCTATTTACATCTAAACCTGATGTCTTGAAAAATAAAAGTAGTTTCTAAATCCTTAGAAAAACAGAAAAGATAAAAAATCTAGTTTGGGAGAGAGAGGGAGATTATGGGTTGATTTAAGAAAAAAAAAGTAATTTCATCACAAAGAGTGATTTCCTAACAAAAAGAATAACGAATGCATGGGGTAAAAATGCTTACCTTTGGAACTGAATGGAAATATTTATGATCTACAGTGAATGCTCTGAAATATTAAGTAATGTGTACCTAATTTTATAAATCAACTATTCCATTTTTGGAGTCAATTTTTGTTTTCAATTTTCTGTTCAGCTTCCAGTAAGTATTATGTTTCATAAAAGTGGACAACAGAGGTTAAAACTGCACTGAAAAGATGTATCACCATAATGCAGTTTTTCTGATTAACAACTAAGCCTTGTGGTCTGGAAGGGTTGAAGGGTCTTAGAAGTGCTGTCTTCTAGTGGGCAGGTCCCCCTTGGGTCAGTTCATTATGGTAAAGCTGGGGTAGCATACACAGAGCACTCTCATTGTAGATAAGATAAAAATCACTTCTTGCCACAGGTTCAAATGAATCATTATCCCCTGAATGAACTTTTCTTCAAATATAGAGCCAGAAATATCCATGGTTTAGTGACTATTGATTATTGAAACCCATGAGCCAACTCAGTAGTAGAAAAGATTACATATTAGTGGTTCCAAAACTTGGCTGCATCCTAGCATTGCTAAGGAATCTTGTTTATGGAACAAATTCCCAGGGTTCACCCCCAGAAATGCTGACTCAGGTACAGCCATTTGACTTTGCTCTTAGAAGAATGTAGAGTCCACTGTAAACAAGCTTACTGTAAGTGAGGCTACCATACACAGAACTGTTTTACTTCAGTTGCAAGGCAAACCTGGTCCTTCCACTCGTCTACAGGGGCATGTGGATTTAGAATGTGATTTAATTTATTCAACTCCTTACCATACTTACCATAAATTAGCTTCTTGGGCAGTCCCAGATGGCCTCCCATTGAGTGGGTTAAAAGGCACCCTATTGGGGCGCCTAGGTGGCTCAGTGGGTTAAGCCTCTGCCTTCAGCTCAGGTCATGATCTCAGGGTCCTGGGATCGAGCCCCGCATCAGGTTCTCCACTCAGCAGGGAGCCTGCTTCCTCCTCTCTCTCTGCCTGCCTCTCTGCCTACTTGTGATATCTCTCTGTGACAAATAAATAAAAAAATCTTTAAATTAAAAAAAAAGGCACCCTATTTCAGTTTCTTTCCATCTTATTTTCTTTCAAGAGTCTTTAAAACCCTTTGTTTTATCACTGCTCCAAGAAACCTTTGGATTTTTCTCCTAGGTCTTCTGCTGGAGATTCAGGGCTTTGAAATACAGGTGGGATGCTGAAAGATGTGCCCTAGATCTTGTGGATTAAGTATCTACAAGAAAATTTTAAAATTGATTAAGTATCTACAAGAAAAATCTGTCAAAATTGGGTTCTTTTCGTGTATTCCCTGACTCTTACTATGTTAAAGAATCCCAAGTCCCACTAGTCAGTATCTCTATCCCCCTAACATCTATCCATCTACTGCCCACGAGGAGGAAGGAGGGGCAAGAATAAAATAATCCTTCTCCCTTTTATTGAATATCTCCCTGAAACTACTTTTAATTTTTGTATTTTTACGTATTTTTAGAATTATGAAGTCTTTCAAACATAAGAAAAATACTGGGAAATAACAATACATATCTCTGTATTTACCCTCTAGAATGAGTAGAAATAAAAATATTGCTACAGTTGAATTCTTTGTATGGTTGTGGGAGTATAACTGTACGTAGCCATTTTAGTAAATTGTCTGACAATATCTACTAAATGCTTATATAGTGGTACTCATAATCGTGCAAAACTGGAAACCATCCAAATGTCCATTAAAAGAAGAAATTATAATGAATTTTGGTATATTCATGCAATAGAGCACTAAATATAGTGATAATAATGGGCTACTGTTGGATTCACAATATGAATGAATCCCTCAGACATAATATGGTGTTTAGTGAGTAAAGTCAGCAACAAAAGATATAAATTATATGATTCCTTTTTATATAAACATCAGGCAATATTTAGTGATAGAAGTTAAGAAATCGTTAATCTTCTGGACTATTGGGGATGTTCTATATCTTGATTTGGGTGGTGTTTACATGGGTATATTTACTATGCAGAGAGACTTTATTGATCTATACACTTAAAATTTGCATACTTTATATTATATATGTTATGCTTCGATTTAAAAGTTCACAAAGAAAAAAGATGAATGACTTCTGGCTTCAGAGATTATAAAGTATCAAAAAGGTCAATAAGGAAAAATACAAACTTACCTACATTATAATGAAAAAAAATTTAAGATTTCTCTATTCTTTTTTGGGGGGGACAGAAGGAGAGGGAGAGAGAGTCTTTTTTTTTTTTTTTAATTTAAATTCAATCAGCCAACATATAGTGCATCATTAGTTTCTGAGGTAGAATTCAGTGCTTCATCAGTTACATGTGATACCCAGTGCTTATCGCATCATGTGCCCTCCTTAATGCCCATCACCCATTTACCCCATCCTCCCCCCCATCTCCCCTCCAGCAACCCTCAGTTTATTTCCTATAGTTAAGAGTCCCGAGAGAGAATCTTAAGCAGGTTTCTGTTGAGCACGAAGCGAAACACGGGGCTCAGTCTCCCAACCCTGAGGTCACTACTTGAGCTGAAACCAAGAGGCAGATGCTAACCAATTGAGCCACCCAGGTGCCCCTATAATGAAATTTTAAAACATTAATTACACGGAGAATCTTCTGTTGAGTTCAAAGAGAAAGACCTGATTATGAACAAAGGGCCAAGGATAACATTAGCTTTAGATTTCTCAACTATGTTGAAAGCAAAAAGAAACAGGAGTATTTTAAAGCAATGAAAGAAAGGGAAAAAAAACCGATATTGTGCCTATAATTTTATATCTAACCAAATTTCCATTTGATGTGAGGATATTATACAAAGACTCAGTTTGTTTTGTCATATGAACACTCATTCTGGAAACGTTTTTTGTAAGAAGTTCTAAAAGCACAGTGCCTATAGTTAGTAATATTGTAACTTTAAAAATTTGTTAGGGAGGTAGAGCTCATATTAACACAAAAAATGAAGAGGACAAGAGGAAGGTTTTGAGGTTATCAATATTCTTATGGCACAAATTGTGTTTCACAGGTGTATACTTCAAACTTATTAGGTTGTATACATTAAATATGTACAGTTTTCTGTTTATCAATCATATCAATAAAGTGATTAAAAAAACAATCTAAAAGTTATAAATTGAAATAAAAACAGAAGACAAATACAGTAGATAGAAATTTTGGGGGAAAAGAGGCCAAAAATGAGCACCCGTGCCACAGAGCTCATAATATATATTGTAGAAGGGTGAAGATTAAAATAATTGTGATTCAGACTTTCATTTTGAATAATAATTATGTCTGGTAAGAGACTACAAAAAGCACAAAAAGTTCAATACAACATTAGGAAAAGAAAAAGTACACTAAGCATACAGGATATAAAAGAAAGCTAGGTGGTGATGTTAATACCTGAGAAAATGGAATTCCAGATAAAGATATTTTAAAGAGCAAATAAAGATGTGTGAGACAGTTACACTGTTCTTGGAGCAAGAAGATACAACCATGACTAATGTATATTTGCCTTGTAGCATAGCCTCACAACATGTAAATTGAAAACTGACAAAACTGCTCAGATAAATATCAGATTTTAATCCCTCTTTTGAATAAGTAAAGAAGGAAAAACAAGCCAATATATAGAGGATCTGAATAACATATATTAATTACTATGCACACTATATTAGATAAATTTGTACCAAACTGAGCATAAAAATATGTGTGAAATATTTTTAAAATTGATCATATACTATGGGAAAAAAAATTTCTGTGTGCTTATCTTTTATGTATATCTCTTTTGAACTGCATGTAGTTAGTCTTTTTTGATGCTTCTCCTCTTCAATGCAGTATGAGTCTTTTAAATTTAGACTGACTTATTTTATTTTCACTTACTCTCTTTATTTTAGTTCCTTCCTGATTTTTATATATCATAATTTGTTATTATCATTAATATTCTATATGAAATATTGATTATTTAGTTTTATGCACATATTTTCTTTTCTTTCTTTTTTTTTTTTTTTAGATTTTATTTATTTATTTGACAGAGGGAGACACACAGAGAGAGGGAACACAAGCACGGGGAGTGGTAGAGGGAGAAGCAGGCTTCCACAGAGCAGGAGGCGGATGTGGGGCTCAATCCCAGGACCCTGAGCCAAAGGCAGACGCTTAATGCCTGAGCCACTCAGGCACCCTGAGCATTTTTTTTTTTTTAAGATTTTATTTATATATTTGACAGAGATCACAAGTAGGCAGAGAGGCAGGCAGAGAGAGGTGGGGGGAAGCAGGCTCCCTGCTGAGCAGAGAGCTTGATGTGGGGGTTGACCCCAGGACCCTGAGATCATGACCTGAGCTGAAGGCAGAGGCTTAACCCACTGAGCCACCCAGGTGCCCCCACCCTGAACATTCTTAATAGTAATTGTTCTACTTTGGGATTCTAAAGCTTTGTAGCTGTATAGATTTGGATCCCCAAACCACAGGATATGCAAGGTAGAATTTGTAGAGGTACTTACAGTGGCATTCCTAAGGAGAATTCTTACTCTTTCCCCCAAAAACTAAGCAGTTACGAGATTTTTTTGTCTCTTTGTGCTGATGGCAAACTTTTTCCTAGGCCCCCTTTCCTTGAGAGTGCAGATCTAGGATTCTCATTTAATTCTGACTGTTTCAACTGGTTCTGAAAAAGCATATCTACTCCTATGAGACAAGTACCTGGCATTTTTCTCTCCCTGTTCCCTGCCCCACCTTAGATACAGAGATAGCTTAGGTGCATTTCCTCATTTCAGTTTCCCTCTTCAATTCAGATAGTTGGTTGGGTATTTTCTTTTCTTTTCTGGATATTGCAAATATACATTAAAGTTATTAAATGTTTTCATAGTTTATGAATATTTATTGTAAGAGAAGTTTAAATCATATTATTCTGCTATTTGCTATAACAAGAAGTTTCTTCCTGAGAGCTCCAGTGCTAGAGGAATTTCACCCATAAGAGTTTAATTTTGTTTACAGTTCATGATCTTCAGGGCAAACAGGATAACTGAAGATTATTTCAATTCTAATAGTTTTTATATATATATATTTTTAACCTGATGGTATTTAAAATTTATGACCCATTCCATATTAGTAAGCACATACCAGGTTTGGATTGAAATGTTCAAGGGTTTGCCCTTTTCCTTCAGATTCTATCCCAAGAGGAAATTTAACCATTTGATCTTTGCATCAGAAAAAAAAAAAAAAATCAGTTGAGCCCAATATTTGCCACACTTATTACACTCAGAACAATATATTAAATGTTAAAAGCTCCCAGAATTATTGCTTGCAAAGTTTATTCTTTTTTTCCATTTTCTTTTACTTTATTTCTTTTTGGTGTTCCAAAATTCATTGTTATGCACTGCACCCAGTGCTCCATGCAATATTCCCTCCATAATACACACCACCAGGCTTACCCATCCCTCTCTCCCCCTCCCCTCCAAAACCCTCAGTTTGTTTCTCAGAGTCCACAGTCTCTCATGGTTTGTCTGCCCCTCTGATTTCCCCTCTCACTTCTCTTCTCCATCTCCCAATGTCCTTCATGTTATTCCTTATGCTCCACGAGTAAGTGAAACCATATGATACTTCACTCTTTCTGCTTGACTTATTTCACTCAGCATAATCTCTTCCAGTCCTGTCCATGTTGATACAAAAGTTGGGTATTCATTCTTTCTGATGGAGGCACAATACTCCATTGTATATATGGACCATGTCTTCTTTATCCATTCCTCTGTTGAAGGGCATCTTGGTTCTTTTCACAGTTTGGCTATTGTGGCCAAGGCTGCTATGAACATTGGGGTACAAATGGCCCTTCTTTGCATTACATCTTTATCTTTAGGGTAACTACCCAGTAGTGCAATTGCCGGCTCATAGGGAAGCTCTACTTTTAATTTCTTAAGGCATCTCCACACTGTTTTCCAAAGTGGCTATTACCAACTTACATTCCCATCAGCAGTGTAAGAGGGTTCCCCTTTCTCCACATCCTCTCCAACACTTCTTGTTTACTGTCTTGTTACTTTTGGCCATTCTAACATATCTCAATAGTTGTTTTGATTTGAATCTCCCTGATGGCTAATGATGATGAACATTTTTTCATGTGCCTGTTAGCCATTTGTATGTCTTCTTTGGAGAAGTGTCTGTTCATGGCTTCTGCCCATTTTTTGATGTGATTATCTGTTTTGTGTGTGTTGAGTTTGAGGAGTTCTTTATAGATCTTGGATATCAGCCCTTTGTCTGTAGTGTCATTTGTGAATATCTTCTCCCATTCTGTGGGTTGCTTCTTTGTTTTATTGGCTGTTTCCTTTGCTGTGTAGAAGCTTTTGATCTTGATGGAGTCCCAAAAGTTCATTTTCACTCTCGTTTCCTTTGCCTTTGGAGAAATGTCTTAAAAGAGGTTGCTGCAGCCGATGTCGAAGAGGTTACTGCTTGTATTCTCCTCTAGGATTCTGATGGATTCCTGCCACACATTGAGGTCTTTTATCCATTTCGAGTTTATCTTTGTTTATGGTATAAGAGCATGGTTGAGTTTCATTCTTCTATACATAGCTGTCCAGTTTTCCTAGCACCATTTATTGAAGAGATTGTTCTTTTTCCACAAAACAGGTACTTTTTCCTGTTTTGTTGAAGATTATTTGGCCATAGAGTTGAGGGTCCATATCTGGACTCTCTACTTTGTTCCATTGGTCTATGTGCCTGTTTTTGTGCCAGTAACATGCTGTCTTGGTGATCACAACTTTGTAGTAAAGCTTGAAATCAGGCAACATGATACCCCCAGTTTTGTTTTTCTTTTTCAACATTTCCTTAGCAATTTGGGGTTTCTTCTGGTTCCATACAAATTTTAGGATTGTTTGTTCCAGCTCTTTGAAAAATGCTGGTGGAATTTTGATTGGGATGGCATTGAAAGTATAGATTGCTCTAGGCAGTGTAGACATTTTAACAATGTTTATTCTTCTGATTCATGAGCATGGAATGCTCTTCCATCTTTTTATGTCTTCTTCAGTTTCTTTCATGATGTTCTGTAGTTCTTTGAGTACAGATCTTTTACCTCTTTGGTTAGATTTATTCCCAGGTATCTTATGGTTCTTGGTGCTATAGTAAATGGAATTGATTCTCTAATTTCCCTTTCTATATTTTCATTGTTAGTGTACAAGAAAGCAACTGATTATTCTTTAGAAACTTTCAAAATTTATTTGTTCATTATTTATATCTTTTTTTTCTTTCACTTACTAATATTTCAAATTTCCCAGGCCATGGTATATTTTACGTTCTTCTCTTAATCACTTTTGCAGCATTATCAAAATTAGTTCCATCTCGGAATATAATCTATAGATGTTTATTCCTCTTTCCAAATAATTAATTAACATGCTACATAAAATAAAACTTGCCCCTTGCCTCTTTGCCATCCCATTAAATATCTTCTCTCAGTTCAGGGTGCTGATATTTTTCATTGTTTACTGTTTCAAGCTCAGTGACAGGTTGCTTAACCAAATTAGCTTTAAAACACTTTCTTGTAGGGATTTATAATGCAGTGTTTCAAATGTCCTAGTAAAACTCAGTACATTTCCTCTACTGAGCTGGTTTTTTACTGGTAGTGCTTGTTCCTAAGTCCATAGCTGTTTGGTAAATTTTGTAATTTAAAATTACACCGATTCCTAGTTTTTCAATCATCTTTTTGCTCAGGGTTTTCCTGTCTTTTTTTTAAAAAATGAAAATTCCTTTTGGAGAATTGGGAAATTTATAAGGACAAGCAAATTATATATGTGAAGGTTAATGAGAACTGTACCAAAGTAGTAGAAGAGGTAGTAAGGTTTTATGACTATATAAAAGTAAATAAAGTTCACAAACAAATTGCCCTTACACAAATCATTTATGTCCTTTTAAACATGGCATGGGCATATGAATAAGGATGAATCACACAGCAAAACGCTGAGCTAAGAATCTTACCATGTAATATGATTAACTTATTTCTTCCTCTCTCACCTCCATGCCACTGAAGATCTCTTCCAGTGTTCTGTTAGCTAATGTTCTTGTGATACACACAAAGGGAAGAGCTTCTCACTGCTTACTATGTACTGAGCTGTTGATTCAAATATTAGTAAGACTTACCCAAGGTTTGGGTCCAACAATTACTTCCCAGTCCTCATATTTCTTGGCATCTCAGCAACTTTTCACACTGTTGACCACTCCTTCCACCTAGGAATATTTTTAAGACTTGGTTTCTACAAACCATTTTTGCTTTTTGTCTTAACATCCGCAGTGACTTTTTCTTGGTCTTTCTTCCTAATTCCTCCTCTTTTTCCATCCCATTTTATGTTGGAGTGCTGCGAGGCTTAGACCTTGATCTTTCTTTTTATCTTACATGTACTATCTTGGTGATCTCATCTCAGTTGATGCCAACTTTATTTATTTTTTCAGTTGCTCAAGTCAAAGAGCAAGCAGTTGTACTTGACTTCTGTCCTTCTCTCATACTGCACATCAATCTGTTACGGAATCCTGTGTGTTCTGTCCTTCAAGTGTAACTTATTTCACTACTTCTACCACTCACCTCCTTGCTTTGAGTTACCCTTACATCTCTTATTACTGCAGTAGTCTTCTAATAGAGCTTCTTGTCTCTGTCTTGTCGGTTTAACCTTAAATTAGGTATCAGAATCTTTTTTTTTTTTTTAAATCAAGTTACTGTGTCTTTCCTTTGCTCAAAATCCCATGGTGCAGCTTATTTCACTTAGGGTAAAAGCCAAAATCTTTTAATGACCTAAAGGAACTCAGGATTTTAAACCCATTATACCTCGGTGACTTTCTTCCCTTCTATTCCCCCCTTACTCCTTTTGCATTAGTTACACCGGTCAATTTACTGTTCTTCAAAAACTCCCACCTAAGCAGTTTGCACTAGCTAGTCTCTTCCTGTGGGAATGATCTTCCTCTTAAGTTCCTCTCTGAGGTCCTCTTTTCTCTTATCAATGATTCCAGCTCTATCCATCACTGCCCTGACCCTCAAGGCCTGCATCCACCCCTAGTTACTCTATTAGTTTTTGCTTCCTTTTATTATAATGTATACTTTAATTATTTTAAAAAGTAGTGTAGCCTTTGGCTCTTTCCACTAGAGTATAAGTTTCTTTATTGCAAAAAATTGTTTTGAGACTACAATATCCTAAGAACTAAGAACATTCTCAGACCATAATAGATGCTTGGCAGGTATTAATGAAATGAAAGAACAGTCTAGGAAGAAATAGAAAAAAAGTGAAGATTATTGAAATATATCATAGTAAATTCTGAGGTTGCATATTAGGTGCCATTAGAGAACAAAAAGAGACATCTAATCTAGTCTATTCTGAGGATTCTGGGAGGGCTCCCAGGGTAAGAAGATACCTAAACAGAATCTTGAAATAATGGTAGGGTTTAGTCAGTGGAAGAATTCTTGGAGAAAATAAAAAGTGCAGAGACACTTAAAATGTAAAGGGGTGTATTGAATGAACAGGTTTGGACAGAGGTGGTAAGTTTCATTTTGGAGTGTCACTGCAGATGTATCTGATGTACATTCACATGAATGAGATCAACAAACAGAGAGACCACTGATCTAAAACACTGAGCACAGTGGGTGGCCAGGTAGAACTTAGCATCAGAGAAATGAATAACTTCCTCTGATTATTTTAAAGTTGTTCTTAATAACACCCACCCACAAAAACAAACAAAACATGACAGCATTGAGGACTTGTTCTACACACAACCAATCTTCCTTGATAGTAAATTCACAAAAACTGAGCATATACAAAGAGTTGGTGGTTGTAATTTTAAAAATTTACATCAAAGCTGATTTGCTACAGATTTATTACTATACATAATCATGTCTTTGTTGCATAATTATGTGCATGATAAATTACCCATACAAATTACTTTAATTAGATAAATTTTACATAGTCAGATCTTAACTTGGGTTTTCTATCACTGTCTATCACTATCTCTGTCACTTCATGATAACTCATGCTACTGGATTCTTACTACCCCACTGCTGCTCCAACTTCCCCTAGCATCCTTTCCCACACAGATACTGGTACACAAGCAAAGATCCATGATTTTATTTCCTAGAATGTAGGTGTTTTATTCTGCCATGGACTAAATTGTGTCCCCCCATATTTATATGTTGAAGCTCTAACCCCCAATGTGACTATATTTTCAGATAAGGCTTTTAGGGAGATAACTAAGGTCAAATGAGGTCATAAGAATGGGCCCTAATCCAACAGGGCTGATGTCCTTATAAGAAGTGGAAGAGACATGAGAGATCTCTCTGCTCATGCACACAAAAGAAATCATATGCAGATACAGTGAGACGGTGGCCATCTATAAGTTAGGAAGAGAGATTTTACCAGAAACTGAATCTGCCAGTGCCTCTTTCTGGGACTTCTAGTCTCCAAAACTATGAGAAAATACATTTTTTGTTGTTAAAGCCATCCCATATTTTATATTTTGTTATGGCAATCCAAACAGACTAATACATCTTCTTATGATACCCAGTTCTTACATGCATGCTGGTATTTTATAGTTAAGTTTTTTTCATGTTGGCTATGAATTCCTACTCATTTACTTTTTTTTTTCATTTACTTTTTTGTTTCACAATTTATTTAACAAATATGTGTTGAGTATCAGCTATGAGCCAAGTGTACTGCTAGTTTGGGAGACAGAAGAGAAAAAGCAGAGGCTGATTCTTATCCTGATGGAATTTATAGTCTAGTAGAGGAGAAGATAATAAAAGAAGTAGACAAACAGATCTTGATTCAATTTATAATCCATGATTTGTATTTTGAAATACTAAAAAATAATTAAGAATGGGTAGGAGAAGGTGATCTGACAAAGCGGTTGGGGAAGAACTCTCAGAAACATAATGGAGCCTGCCATGCAATGAAGTATAGGCTGGAAAGGTTTGGTAGGAAAACACATTTCAGCTACGTTTGAAAAACCTGCAAAGAGGCCATAGTGGGAAGGAGTAGAGAGATGGAAAGAGATTAGATCGTGTGGAAGCAGATTCAGTTTTATTTTTGAAAAAAGAAAAAAGCAGGTTCAATTTTATTCTTGAAATACTGGGAAGCCATTCTAGGATTTTAAGGAAAAGAAAGTATTATTGATGATTTCAAAATATGCCTCTGGCTGCTCTCAGGAAAATAGTTTTGAAGAAGAGTATAAGTGATAGCAGAGAGATCTTGGATCGCCATTATAGTGTTCCAGGAAAGAGGTAATTATGGCTTGCTCTAGGATGATGGCAGGGAAGGTGGAGAAATGGAGGAGCTCCACCAGTTTTTAAGGCAGTAGACATTCTGAACCATGATGCTGTGGGATTGTCATCTTATATGCCATGCTTCCAGAAGGGTAGAAGTCAAGATGGGACTCCAGAATAGATGTTGAGTACAGGTAAAGGGAGAGAGAATAGGGGTGCCTGGGTAGCTCAGCTGGTTAAGTGTCCAGCTCTTGGTTTTGGCTCAGGTCATGATCTCAGGGTCCTGGGATTAAGCCCCATTTTCTGGCTCCACCCTCCATGCTCAGTGCACAGTCTGCTTCTCTCTCTCCTGTTCCTCCCTGCTCTCTCTCCCTCTGTCTCTCAAATACATAAATAAAATCTTAAAAAAAGGTGGGGGCGGGGAGAGAATAACTTGGTTCCCTGGCTTATGTAGTTATTTTTCCCTCCCATAAGTATTAATTGAATGCTTAAATACAAATGGTAAATACTAGTCCAGGTGCTGAAGCTGCAGTTGTATAAGCAATAGATCTGATCAGTGCCTTCTTGAAATTTGAGGTGTACTGGATAACAGACAGGTAAACAGGGACTTATAACATTGTATGATGATGGTAATGGAGCTGTAGGTATGGCAAAGACAACAAGTTGATGCAGGGGCAGAATAAATTGTTAGGAGTAAAATTTAAGTCAAGGATGATTAGAAGTAAAAGGATTTAAAAGAAGAGAATGATTAATGCCAAATTATGGAAAGGGCTTTAGTGCAAAGGAAGATGGGAGGGAAGAGGGGTAGGGATCTTCTCAGGCTTCCTATAGGCACAATGACATAGCAGCTGCCATTCCCACCATCAAAAAAGCCCTAAATAGCAAAGTCAGTGAATCTTAAGAACTGCTCAGCCTTCCCAACTCAGAAAACCGATCTACCCATTAGTGAACTGCCTACTAACAGTGTTAAAAGCCTTCCCTTCTATAATTAGAAACAAAAAAGTTTCAATGGAAGATACTTAAGAAATATACACATGAAGTATGAATATGAAAAATACCAGTTGTTCCTATTTTGGTAAGGAACATGGGGGCGGTGAATGACACTCAAAAAATTACATTAAGGAGAAGCTACAGACCTTTACTGGGCCAATTATTGCAATTTGACATCAATGGATGATGTTCTATGGCTCTGAATTTACCATTTGGTTCTAGTGGCAGAACCTTGATTTTTCAATGACCAAGATCCCTCTGCCTTTTATCCTGGGACAAGGGAGTGAGTTTTAATTTTTTTGTTTTTTTGTTTGTTTGTTTGTTTTTGATTGTGGTAAGAAAATTGGACATAAAGTCTATGCTCTTAAAAAATGTGTATGTATAAGGCAGTGTTGGTAACTATTGGCATAGTGTTGTGCACATCTCCAGAACTTACTTATCTTGCATAGTTGAAACTTTATGCCCATTGAGCAGAAACTTAGGGAGAGAAATTTACTTTTTTGGCCCCTTTCCTTTCCCCACTTTGATAACCTGCCCAGGGCTCTAGGACCTCCCAGACTCAGACTCAGTTCTGTGCTTGCTGATCCCCCCCAGAGGCTGTCACCCTCCGCTGAAATCTTCTACTGAAATCCAAGGCCAACCTCATGTTTATATTATTATGAATATATTACCTGGTCATTCTTTGTTTTACTTCCTTTTTAGAAAAACTTGACCATCTCCTGCTTTTCTTCCCCAATGCTAACCAACTACTTCCTTGCCTATATGGCATCCTGTTTCTTGACACTGGACATCACCCCCTTACAGTCAGGTTAATTGCATTTCCTCTGCTATGTACGTTTGAAAACACCTGGGCTCCTTCTCTGTTCAGTGGGTGTGTCTGATCTCTTGGTCCTGGCCCCATTTAGTCTGGTCCATCCTGCTGTGCACCCAGTCTCAGTAACATAAATCTTATACTTGATTTTAGGAAAAACTCATTCATTCCCACAGGTAGAACTAAAACTGAGCAGTGAGTGGAAGAAACTGTTGTCCAGAGGGGGAATTAAAAATATACATCTAACAAAATACTCAGGTTGGGTAAGGAGCCAAGAATCCCCAAATTTATTCTATCTTCCTATACTTCCGTCACTATTTTTATCATTGTTCTCCCCATCATCACTCCATTAGAACTTAACACATTTTTTTTCTTTCCTTTAGGTAGAACAGGAATTTATTTAAGTAAAGGATTAAGGCTGCATTTATAAAATAAGGCTTTTTCTTTGTGAATTTTAATATAGTTTATTTTTATTAATTTTAATGTAGTTTATTTTCTTTCTCAAGTTTGTTCTTTCATTGGCTTAAGCCATAGATGGCTCCAATAATCTAGAAGTTTTACTATAATGAAGAAAGGCCTTATGGACATAACACTAGAATTCAAAGTATAAGATCATTTTTCTATTCTGCTTTTTATTAACTCTGACTTTGCTGTGTATTTTAACCTCATTTTTCCATAGATAAAGAAAATACTAACTTGGACACTGTGAGGATAATTTGGTAATGTCTAAAAAGTTTTATAGTTGGCCACATAAAATTACTATTAACATCTTAAACATATTTTAATAAAAAGAAATGGATATTTTTGAACATCTATTTTTCACTTGGTCTGTCAAAAATTGCCACGTCTCCACAAATAACCTTATTTAAAAAATCATGGGCATTGCTGTAAGATTACTGGAGAATAGTTGTGTGACAAAATTGTGTGCAAAGTATGAACATGTTTTCAATTTGAAACTGGCCTGGAAAATGACATTCGTGACACTTCCAGTGGCCTAAAATATTTTGTCAATTTAGGTAGAACTAGATTTTACAAAGTCTCTGAGTCTGCCAAGAAATACAAGGGAAGAACAATTAATAGAATTCCAAATCCAAGGTAATTTGCTAATTTTAGTGTCTAAATAAATTTCTCAAGTTTCTTAATAGGAAAAAAGTATTTTAAAGGCACTGAAATAAGCTCACATGAAGATTATGAAGTGTAGGGCAAAGTAGGTTGTGGGACAATATTTGCCTAATAAGCTACCTGCTTTGGGGTTTTATTGTGGAATTTTATTAATGTAAAGCTAATGCCATATTAGATATCATGGAGAGATCTTATTGTCTTAACATACGCTTACTGTAATCCAATTCTCAATAAAGGTGGCCATATCTAACTGAATTACGAATTTTTTAAAATGTTTTCTATAAATACATATACTGAGTTAGGGAATATTATGATATTAGGAAGAGATTGGACATTTCACGATAGGCTTCACAGGTCTGCTGTCTCATTTTGTGGTGTGTTGGGATGAGTTAGAATGGGGATCTTCTGGAGAAATTGGTTTGTCACCGGCTAAGGATAAGGTGTCAGAAACAGAAAGGTGTCCAGATTCATTCATCTGGAGAGTGTCAGTCTCTGAGGGATTGATTCATACTATGCCAACAGAGAAAAGATTGTTATAAGTGCTGAGGTATTAATATCCTGTTTTTCTTATATGGAATTACATAATAACTTGGAGACTAAAGCAAGGAAAAACTTCTCCAGAAATGAGATTTGCTAAGTATTGGAATGTACAAGTAAGGGAGGACATCTGGATATCCTTCCTGGGTATCTTTTTAAAATAGGAGCAAGATTAATTATCTAGGGTGATTATGGATGGGCTTGTTTCCCACGGGAGGGTGGATCGTAAGTGCTGTTCTACGGGAGTTCTTGCAAGGGCATCACTGTGGATGGCATCTATCAGTGCCTGTCCCTGTTTTTTTTAAATTTTTATTTATTTTATTTTATTTTATTTTTTTCCCTGTTTTTATTATTGCTCCCCCAGTCATCACTCTAGCTGATCCTAATATTGTTTTTTTCTTGCCTTCAGATGGTATGGGAGTTTATTTGGGTGAAGATTTAAGAGTACATAATATAAAACCTGATCTTTCTTTTCTATATTAATTTTTAGTTTTTTATATGGTTCTTTATTTTTACTCACCAAGTTCGTTCTTTCAGTGGCTTAAACCATAGACAGAGGCTGGGAAAAGCTGTTGTAGATGTTGTGAATCAATGAAGGTTCAGTATTATGTTTTCATGTTTATTTAGTACCTTCATCACAAACTAGAGCAGTGGGTCACATGCTGTCAATAAAATTGATTAATTGAAATAAATTAATAATTTGTTCTTTTTAGCATGTCATAGTCAAAAGGAGTTTTAATTACTTTTATGAAAGTTACTTTCTTGCAGAAATGTAAAATTCACAATCCCCATTAATTGAATTTGTTATCCTTTCAAGAACCATATGACTATCTTGGCGTTTTTAATCCATTGTCTCATGAATCCTCTTTCATCTAAGACTTGATTTATAAGGAGATTACAGAATCTCCAGATGCTTTAATAAAGATCTCTTCTGCCTACACAAGTTAGAGTTACTGGTTTAGCTGCTGTGGATTTAATATATTTCGTGTATATTTTAGAGGCAGAATGAATGAAGTTTTGTGTAGAATGGTCAATGGTGTACTTAACAAGTTCATCAGAGGTTTTTCTTTTTTAAAGTAAACATTTGATGTTTGAATTATTATTTATCTACTTTTATTGAAGTGCAGTTGACACATGATGTTGCATTAGTTGTAGATGTATAGCACAGTGAGTCAACAAGTTTAGATGTTATGTTATGCTCAGTATAAATGCAGCTACCATCTGTCACCATATGCCTCTAGTACAATAACACTGATATTCTCTCTTCTGTACCTGTGATCCCCATGACTTACTCATTCCATAACTGGCCGCCTATACCTCCCACTCCCCTTAACCTATTCTGCCCATCCCTCATGCCCTGACCCTCTGACTACTATCAGTTTGTTCTATGTCTTTATGGGTCTGTTTCTGGTTTTTGTTTATTCATTTGTTTATTTTTGAATAATTTTAGATTCACAAAAATGTGGCATAGGAAGTACAGAAAGTTCCCATATACCCTTCATCCAGTTTTCCTTGTTGACATCTTATATTAGCCTGGTACTTTTGGAAAAAAACTTTGTGCATTACTATTAACTAAACCCTAGACTATAATCAAATTCCTCCAGTTTTTTTCATGAATATATATTTTTTCTATTCCATGATTTGATCTAGATTGATCTAAATTGCATTTAGACAAAATTTTTATTGAAATAAAATGTTAGCATTAGAAATAAATGTTAATCTTCTATGAAGAATACATTGCATGTCTGTAATCCCAAATTCAAGTCAAGATGTGAAGGAATGCTTGCTCCTATGAGAGGGTGCTTGGAAGAACTACCTCTTCAGTCTGTTAGGTAATTTTCAACCCTTTCTCTGGCTTTCCTCATTTCATGCAGGTAAGTGAGAATGAAGAAGAAACTGCACACATGACTGAGTCTGCCCTGAATGCTGTCCCACTTCTGCCTTCTCTAATAACCCAATAAATGTTCCAGCATTTTAAATTCTTTTTTTCAATCACCTGTCCTCTGTAATCTGTAGTCTTCACAAGTTTTTTACTGGAGTATCAGTGGACTGCTCTAAAAGGGCATTAAACCAGTCCCCTGTGAAACAAAGTGCAAGATACACATGATACTCTTTTGTGTTGGAATACTTTTAATGGAGAATGGTAATGGCTCTCTTTTAAAAAACATATTCTGGAAAATTTTAAATCATTTTCTTTCTTGCTGCCATATTATATACTGATATAAACATTATTTTCTTCTCTTAAAATATTTTCTGGAAAGGATATAAATCCATGGCATTCTGGAAAAGTGTCAAGGCCATCTGACAGCTGTGTGAGGAACTTTCTTATACTGGGCTTTGGAGAAAGGGTTGATCCATTAGCAAAGTTTTAAACTGAGGTGACAGTGGAACTTTACAACTTTGCAAAAAGAATTATTTTGCAAACTATTAGAGAACATCCTTAGAAGCTATTATTTTACTTTTGAGCTTGATTTTCAAATAAATAAAACTGCAGGTTTAAATCAAAAGATGTAAAGGCTGTCTTTTTAACATGTAAAAATAAAGATGCATTTAAAAAGCTTAAATTAGTATTATTTGATTTGAAAAAGCAGTTTTATTAAATGAGAATTAAAAGTATTTTCACTATGATCATATCAGAAAGTGTAATGTTATATAAACTACTTCTGAATGATTGGACAACTGTCTGTGAGAGATCTTGACTGTAGATGTTTAGGAATAATAACCTTAGTCTCAGATATTAGAATATGCATTGAAATAAAACTGGGAGATTTTATAAGAATATACTCTGCATATGTTGTATTTCTTTAAGAGCTCATGTATCTCATGTATTTTAGATTGAGATATTAGGATGTAAACTTGTCTTACTGAATTCATGTTGAGTTACCCGTCAGTTATTTCTTTTTTTTTAAAGATTTTATTTATTTATTTATTTATTTGACAGAGAGACACACAGTGAGAGAGGGAACACAAGCAGAGGGGGAGTGTGAGAGGGAGAAGCAGGCTTCCCACAGAGCAGGGAGCCTGATGTGGTACTTGATGACCCAAGCTGAAGGCAGACACCCAATGACTGAGCCACCCAGGAGCCCCCTGTCAGTTATTTCAAAACTGGTTTGCTCTTGGTCTCTTTGGTGTCCACACTGGCAACTCATTTTAATTTGCTGTCAGCTTGGATTTTGGGTTATTCTATATTCTGAAACCAGCCCCTGTATTTGGCCTAAAGTTTATAGAGAGCTCGTCTCAGAGTCATGAAAGTTTTGATTTCCTAGTATTTATTTTCCAGTATCCTGTCTAGGTCTTTGACGTTTTGTTGCTAAGGCTCATAACTGGTGTAACTGCTCCCTCTTGCTTAAAACCTGCATTCATTAACCATTGACAAATTCTGGCCCGAGAGGCCAGCTTACCCTTTTTCCATCTACTGAACTAATTGAGCCATACCTTTTCTTGCCTAAACATGCGGTGCCACCCTTTTCTCTGGACTGTAATCTCTTGATTAATATATTTGGAAAAAAAAAAAACCCAAACTGAACTCTTGATCTTGCTTCTTTTCTCTTCTATTTTTTTTTTTTTTTTTTTTTGTTCAATTACTGCACTTCTACTGTGAATTAGGAATTGGGTAGATGCTATGGGTGGAATAATGAAAAAGACCCAGTTCTGCATTTTTACAGCCCTGGCTGGGGGAAATAAAAGACATGCAAACATTATTTCTTGACTGTGTAGTGAGAGCTCAGGGAATTTTGCTGGACTCTTGTTGAGTCTTGGAGGATAAGTAGAACTAACCAGGCCTTGGGATCCTCCTGGCTGTTGGCGGCATGCAAAGGCACAGAGATGTAAATCAGTGTGGTGTGCATGAGAATAAAAAATGTTGTTACTACTGAATGAATTTGAAAGCTTTTCTTGCTACCTCCCTTACCATAGTAGTTGTGACACAGTAGTTGTAGAGAAATCAATATGGCAGGGCTTCAGTGAAGTTAAGTCAATATTAGATCAAGGGATTTAGCAACTAGAAGGAACTGAACTCTGTCTCTAATCATGGCTTAATTAATTTGCCATGTTCCAGGTGAGAACTCTGGTGAAACAAGAATCATCTTAGAGAGACTGTTCTGTTCCTCACTGATTTAATCAAGATTTATCTAATATTCATAAGGATCTGCTATGTTCCCAGATCTCATCATGAATATACGTTTCCAGAATGGAAGTAGTTGGTTCTTCCAGTAATTGAACCTATAACCTTGCCTATAGCAGGGTGGGCTAATGAACATTTTGGAATGAATTAGCTTCTATTCATTAATAGGAATTTTTCTTGAGTTGAATACAATGAGAAAGGTAAAATAAGAATAAGACACTGCCACTGCTTTCAGAAATATTGATGGAATAATAGAAAATTAAGATAATGTCATTTAGTGCTAAATTATATAGTTTAATCGAACTTGTACTTCAAGTGTGTAGCTTGAGTTCAAGTGTACTTCTAGTGTCTAGCTGGAGTTATGTGACATACATTCTCTCTGGGTCACTTGCCTTTGTGGTGGGTCACTAGCCACCTCATCTGTAAAATGTAAAGTTTGATTGATACTTAAGGTCTTTTCCAGTGTTAAAATGCAAAGATTTTTAGAAAGTCTGTTCAAGAATTTCAGTCTTAGATCTAGATATTCCAGTGTGTGTAGGGGGACCTTGGGTCTACAAGGGGAACTGTCTGCTCTAGCATCTCTCCTTTCTAATGTTGGTAATGAGCATGTGGTTTTATGTCAGATAAGACTGTTGACCTGGAGAAAGACAGAAAAGAGAAGAGACAAATACTGTCTATGTGAGTCAGCTATACAGATGGAATGTTGTTTGGATTCAAATACAGATGATTGAACTAAACGTATTTCCCTGTATGGCTAATTATCATGAATCTATAGATAAGGATCCTCCCTCTCTTATTTTATTGAAAATTTCCTTTGAAACCTGACTTCATATTACTATGGTTTGCAGAGCATGGCTAGAGATGGCCTAGACTCCATGTGGTTGGACCATCACAGGCCACTCTTTGCTAGGTTTGTGTCGCTTCAGTAATACAAGCTCCATAAAGCCTCAATGACTGGCAAACTCTCTTCTGGGGACTTAGGCTAATAAAAATAGCCAGAAATTTTATGGAGCCTGGTCCTTGAGCTTGGACTTCTCTGCAATAAACCTCAGTGTTGTGTGTGTCTCATCAGAGCTGCTTCTAGCAGTAGGTACTTCTGTCACCAGTGTATTTTGTATGCTAAAGCCACCCTCAGGAGGATAGTGTTGATTGGTTGGGGATTCCTGAGTGGAACATTCTGGTTATTATCTGAAATCAGGGCTACAATGGTTTTCTTGTATTTCATTATGAAAAAACAAAAAAAAAAAAAGTAGGGGCAAATAGAATTGAGGATGGAGAAGGGTTTCAGGAAATGGAAACTGAATCTGGAATAATATGATTTGATACTTGAATTGCTAGGGATTCAAGCTTTATGAACATCAGTTTGGATGATCTCAAGTTGTGGAAGAAAACTATTAATGTTTCCGTATAAGAATTAGAATTAATCTCTTCTCTATTTGAGGTTGGAACTATTTTCTGTTTATTTTGCTTTTGTGATCCAGAGGTTTCACAAGATTTGATGTGACTGTTGTAAATATTTGAGAGTAGAGTTGGTCCTTAACTACTGTCAAAATCAATCCTGTGGTCAACGTTTAGAAATTATAATGCTCTGTAATCATTCCCTAATTATTGCAGATACTGCGGCTAGATAAGCATGATACAGCCCATTCATTAATGGGAAAGCTCAAAGGTGAGCTCCCAATTACTGTCCTTCACAGATCATTTCACAAATGGACTCTGAGTAATTTGATTAATTCTAGCTGATATTTGGAATGTAGTCCCTATCCTTTTTTTTTTTTTTCTCCTACCTGATAAAGCAAAGAGTTTGTCTCAGGCAGGCAATGGGTAACCTGCTTCTCCTCCTGACAGGATCCCATTGTGCTGTGCTATTGCCCCGCTGTGTTCAGGCAGGGAAAGGTTTTCTCTGCAAGACCCATCTACGTTTCTGTTCAGAAGTGAGCGCTGATGTAACGATTAAAAGAAGGCAGAATTGCTTTTTTGGGCTCAATTAGCATGCTGCCAGATACGATTCTGTGTATTTATATAGCTACTTCCCTTACCCTTTATCCTCTAAAGCCCCTTGCCCTTGCTTTCTCTATCAAATCAAAACAGTAACATCTGTTTCATACTTTAGAGTTAATACAAGTCGTTTCATGTGCAATATCTCATTTAATTTCAACCACTCTTGACATGTCCATGAACGTATCTAAACAATTAAAATGTTTCAGGATTAAAGATGAAGAGTTCAGTCATCCCAAGTCTTACTGACTGGATGACAAACATATGGTGGCTAGAACTAAGTAACCCTTGGAAAAATTAGAAAGTGGACAGTTTGTCTTCTACATTCTCCCACCTTGTTCAGTGTTTCTTTTCCTGACACAGCCAAATCTTCCTTCTGGCATACTACTGCAAAGAGCTTTCACTTGGCTTCTGATGAACCAGGATTCTCTCTGTGAAGAACCTCCTCTGTAAGGCAGCCTGCTTCCCATTTAGTTTCTTTCCCTTCCAGTCATCCAAGTGTGCATGCCTTACATTTTCTCTTCTGAATCTCTTCTTGGCTTATGGCTTATTGCAGTGGTTTCTCTGAGGGGCATTTGCCTCTTGGATGAGAAATCCCAGAGATAATGTCTTCACCCAAAGAAATAAACCAGGAATGCTAGAATTTCATACAGAATGGCAGATATAACTTAGAGAGTCTTCAACTCACAGGAGGCAGGTGACTATCCATGCCCCACAGTATAAAGCAGGTTCTTTCTGGAAGGTACAGTATGGATAAAATAGTCAATTGAATCTTTACTTTTTATAGACAGCTTTAAATATAATGTAGATTGATATTAAATACCTGTTATTTATCATTTTCACCTTTAAGAATAAACTCCCAAATACACTGTGACCACTGCATAACTCATCATCACTGGTAAATGGGTGTTTAAAAGGTGTTTGGGAAGAGGATCCTAGTATACATGGAATACTAAGTCTTTTCCCCTTAGGAAAGTTGAGTTGCTGATCATAGAAGTAAAATGTATTTATATTTATAAACTTTCCTCAGAATAAAATAGAAAAGAAAGTTTCATGTGGTTTAAGGTAGTCGAAGAGAACATATAGACCACCAAATTCCCTTACCTGGCAGATGAGGAGACTGAGGCATAAGGAGCTCGGCCTCTTGCATGTTAGCATAGGCCGTGCAATTAGAACCAAGGTCTCCTGACTCCACCTGCGAACCTCTTCTGCAATACGGTTTTGTTGCCCATCGTCAACTGTGATAGTAACCTGGAATGAAGAGTAGACAGTCTCCCGCAGGCCTGCTCATCTAACCCCTGACTGTCACCACCCCACTTCGGTTTTCAGTCTACACTGCTTCCGTTATCGCTACTTGAACCACTATAATTTGGTTTCCTGCCTTATAACCTCAGTGCACACTATTTGAAGTAGACACCGTGTATACATCCCTTTCTCATTCTAAGGATGAAACAGCGCCTCGTGCATGGAAGGAACTTAATGTACACTCTGTATGCAAATGTTTAAGTAATAAAACTAAGATATCTCCGGGTCAATTAGCTTCGTAAAGATAGAGACTCCGTTTTATGCTTATATGCCCACTACTTTATCCTTAGGTGCTAGTGTTAATTAACTGTTTGTGGAATGAATAATAAATAACTAGACGAGTAAAGCAGGTATTTAAGCTATCACTGTTTTCCTAATAATTTGAAACTCTTCTAAGTGATATTTAAAAATATTGTCATTCATCATTTGAGTGGTGTTTGGTAGAAGCTCATTTTGCGTTGATTAAAATGACATAATTCTATATTGAAAGAAAGGTTTTTACATGCACTGAGAGTCACGTCACAGTTTATTTCAAATTATCTTTTTTTTCTTTTAATTGGACAACAGAAATCACATTCATATAGATAGATGCAATTTATTTGTATGAATTGAAAGTTATTTTTCAAAATAGATTTAAACGTTCTTTCTGGTTTCCATGTTAACACAACATTTCACACTTATGTTATTATTCTGTGTCTAGTTTGTTCAGACCCAGGCAACTTCTTGGGAGTCACGTTAGCAGGCTTAAAAGATAGATGACAATATAATTCACTCATTCTCCATGGAAAGCACTATTCTATCATGCTTCATTTTGCTCAGGACTCAGCGGACTGCTGCTGCCAACTTTAGGAAACTGTCAGCTGGCTGATTGCTGGATGAGTTAGAATTTTAGCTCTTGTAGTTATGTGGTGTGCAGGGGAGATGCCTCTTACCATGAGACATTGGACAAGAGTCTTCACCTCTATTGGCCTTTGTTTATTTCAGCCAGAAATTTGGGACAATAACACAATTCCTGTTGTGTTGTTACAAGGAAGAGATTAAGTGCATTCAGTGCCCACCTTTGTGCTTACACAGTAGGTGCTCACTGGGTGCTCCCTATATGGTAATTCTCATCACCACTGCGGGGGGGGGGGGGGAAGGCTCACAATTCACTGAGTAGGAATTTCTTGCATCTGATGAAATGGTTTGTTTTCCTAACTCGGACGGCCCCTGTGGCATGTACTTTAGTAGAGTGGCCAGTCTCGAAGACAATTCCTTGTGGCAGCATTTCATTTCTACAGTGTTTACAGGAGGGCAGCCAGCCAGGAAGCCAGATCAGGGCAGATTCCAGGCATAGGCAGTATAGGAAACGTGCATAAAATTATTACCACAAACTGCCTTCAAAGGGTTGTTCTGATTGTCTAAAAATATACAAATAGAACTTACTCTAATGATTTCATTCTTTTGAGGATTTCCTCCCTATTTCTGTCAGCGTTAAAAAAAACCACTGACAATGAAGGGAAAACTGCTGCCAAAACTCTTTACAATATGTGTATTTAGCTGGTCATGTGTGGTGGAAAATTACAGCCAGGATTTGGAGATTCAGCCCATCAATCTCAAGTTCATTGTCAGCATGGCCACAGTTTATATATAATAAAATCCATTGCTTTTCCTATCTTTGATCAACATATACAGATTTAGAAAATATAGCAGATTATATAAATATTCTGGAAAACGAGAATTCATCCTTTTTAGGTTCAGGCTCACACGAAAGCTCATTTTCAATCCTAGGCACTAGAAAATGGTGCTCAAGTGATTTCTGTTCTGCTTTTCTTGGATGCTATTACTTTGGAGTTATCTATTACCTGCAAGATCAATTGTTTCTCACATGCCATTGAAATAGATCATTTCATGATAGAGGCAGAGCTGACAACAATGTTACACTGGAGGCATTTGGTCTGGTGGCACACATCCTGTGACTTGTCCTCTCAAACCACCAACTTCATTAAGTATCTGTGTGATGGGTAGTTCAGCAAAATCAATGGATATTCAACTGGGCTCCTTACCGAGTGGGAGAGAGAAATTATGTGCAATGGCTACTTTTCCGCTTGCACGGAAGAGTTTTATTAGAACAGTAGATGAAACAAGTGGCCTCAAGATCCTTCCTTAAAATTCATCTTACTGCTTTTTTTAAAAAAAAAAAGTTGCATTTAGAAACATTACAAATCACTCATCCATACAACTTCTGCTTTAAAGGAAATAATTAATTAAATAGATGCACAAGGATGTCTAAGCTTTTTTTCTTGATGAATGTTCCCCAATGCTAAAAAAATAAAGTAGAAAGGGATAAAAGAATGTAATGTAGCAGCTTGAAAATGGAAATTTAGAGAATAAGCTAAGATTTCTAGCCTTCATCTAAAAACGGAAAGCATCAAAGAACTTTGTTTTTCCTGTTCAATTTGCAGAAGTCTATCTATCTTGTGAGGCATCATGAAGAGAAATTATCTCTTGGAAAGAGGAGACAAGGAATATAAAGTTAACTGCTAGTAGAATCTTAAAACAAGTAACTCTCCCTCCCTAAATGTCAACTTCCTTCATAAAACTTATGTAACACCAGTTCTTATATTATGTTTTAGAAAAATAATAATCAACTTTGGCTTAAAAATGCAGACTGACATGATTGGTAGGTTTAAAGATTATTATACAGTAGTAAATCATTTTATTTTGCTTTGCAGGCTGATTTTCCTATTTGGGGGGGATAATTTAGAATTTCAATGAAAAAAAGATTTCTATTATAATTTTACTTTCCCCACTGGCAAAAGATAAAGAAAAGCAGTCAGCTTTGGAATTTGCAGTAGTGAACTTGTTGTTTTTTGGACTTGTAGGACATTGCAAGTTTGAGATCATAAAATATAAATTGGGCAGCACAGGAAATATAGGTGATTATTTTGTCTATATAATATAGATGTTTCTTAGTATTTCAAAAATAATTTGGAGTGATTACTCAATTCATTTATGAAGTTTGGATTGGTTTTCATCTATTAGATTATTTTATTTTATTTATTTATTTTAAAGACTTTATTTCTTTGTTAGCAAGACAGAGAGTGTGAGTGAGCACAGGCAAGGGGAGTGGCAGGCAGAGGGAGAAGCAGTCTCCCCACTGAGCAAGGAACCCGATGTGGGACTTGATCCTAGAAGCTTGGGATCATGACCTGAGCCAAAGGCATGCACTTAACTGATTGAGCCACCCAGGCATCCCTAGGTAATTATATGATTTTCCCACTTATTCAAATAACGTTGATTAAGAACTTACTGTTTAACAATATTTTAAGGAGTTCTATATTCACTTACTCCTCTTTATTTCCACATTTTTTCATATAAATGTAATCATCTGATGACTTCCATGTATATATTTGATCTTTTTTTACCTAAAAAATAGCGATTTCACATGGTTAAAAATCTCTATATATCTGTATACATTCACAACTGTTACAAAATGGGTATATAGAAAAAAAAAAAAGACCAAAAGGGAACCATTAAAGGATTTTATTTCTCAAACATGATCCATCCTTAAACATAATCCAGAGCTTAAAAACAAGAACTTGTTGAGTTAACATAACTATAAATGTTGAATATAGCTGAAGTGACAGGAGAAATATTGAATCTACTATAAATCCCTCCATCTTATTTTCTCCAAAAGGTGCAGTGTCCGGAGTTTTTTATTAGAACAGTTATCAAGTAGCAAAATAACAATTTCCCCCACTCCTTTTTAGGATACCTTCTGACATATCAACACAAGGGGAGGGGTAGAGGAAAGAGGGGCCAGGCGTCAACCACCATTGGAAACTCAACCTATGAACAACTCAGAATAGACACAGCAGTTGCCCTTCTGAAAGGGAAATCTATTCCCATTTGTCTTTCCATATGATTTGTCATAATTACAAAGTACCCCAGGAATGGTGATGCTGTTTATTTCTTTTCACTGTGGAAAGTAATGTTATTAAGTAAATCCTTGAAATCCTGTATCTTACTTATTACATCAACAAAGGGCTACCTATTTTCCACATACACAGCTAGTCACATAAATTGCTTAATTTCCCCTTTATTACATTAACAGCATGTAAGATTAAACATTAAGCCCTTTGGCTGTTAACAATATGCTTAACAAAAACAATATTCTTCAAGTGAAAAAGAGAGGTTCTTTCAAGAGTTCTGAAAGGCTACTTAGAAATGAGAGCCTACCTATTAAGGTACCACATGGTTATCAAATGGTTTAACACATTTTGATTTATGCTTTTCCGTTATAGGTACAAAATACAAGCTAACTGGTTTGACAGTAGAACATTTTGATAAAGAGTAACATTCAGAAAAAAATGAGTGGTGTAGAGAAACCTTAATTTTCTTTAATTAGGAAAGCAGGTTGGGACATCTGACTTCGTGGTGGAACTATAATAACATGCATAACACTTTCCTGAATTCTTCAGAGTATAAATTTCTATTCCTCTGTAGAAAATCCTTTTATCTATAGGAGTTGGTCTCACCCTGTTATCTGCTTCATCTTACCATCAGACAATCTGTAGACATAGAAAACCCCTGAAGTATGTTTCTTTAAGTATGAGTTTAAGCAGATAGAGTAATACCATTGGATGAATGGCATTTCTTTTTGTTCATTGTACCTCCAGAGCCTAGAAGAGTGCCTGACACATGCAGTTGTTGAATGAATGAATAATTTGTGGGTGGGAAGGCATTTCAGCAAATGGTCCAGGTTGGGTTTTTTTTTTGTTTTTGTTTTTGTTTTTGTTTTTTGCCAAGTCTCCATCAAAATCTAGAGCGAGACAAAGATGTGCCCACTCATCATTTTTCAATGATCTCTCTATCTCTCTCTCATAGAGATACCCAACAAATACAAAACACAGTCCTCAAAGAGAACCAGTATAAATGTAAAATCTGCGACAATGTTGGGATGAGCTTCCTAATGTTTACAGACCTGGTGAGTGTCTGTAGGGTTCTTGTATATCTATTTAGAACCACAAGAGTGTTGATTTTATAGATTAAGTTTATTTGCTCCATTTCAGAGTTCATAAGGGGTTCCTCAATATTGGTTTTACAATAGGAGGGAGATTGTAACTGGAGTAAACATGTATTTTAAAGGTTTTGTTTTAATTTATTCTTATTGGGTACACAAGAACACTTTATTTCCCAGCATCCCCATCAGTTGGGTTTGAGACACATAATGTATTCTGGCCAGTGGGCTAGATATAGCAATGATCTGTGTAATTTTTCAAATAAAAACATGATAACATGTGTGTCTAGGCTATTCCTTTCACCCCTGTGGCAACTGAGGTCAGTTGTCCTGCATGGAATTGTCAAATCCCTGCACACACTGTAAGACATTATATGTCTTACTAGACATATAATATGAGCAAAAAATCATTTGTTATTAAGTTACTGAGATTTTAGGAATGTTTGTTTCTTCAAAATCTAGCCTATTCTGATTAATATATTTTGCAATCTATAAATATTTCTCCTTAGTTGTTTGACCCAACATTCTAGTAAATTTTTTTTTTAAAGATCTTATTTATTTATTTGTCAGAGAGAGAGCGAGCGAGAGCGAGCACAGGCAGACAGAGTGGAAGGCAGAGTCAGAGGGAGAAGCAGGCTCCCTGCAGAGCAAGGAGCCCGATGTGGGACTCGATCCCAGGACGCTGGGATCACGACCTGAGCCAAAGGCAGCTGCTCAACCAACTGAGCCACCCAGGCGTCCCTGACCCAACATTCTAAACAGTGTTTTTCATCAGCTCTGAAACTCTGTGCCATTAAAAATTAGGAAAGGCAGATATATGAAGATTTCAAATGTTTTACTTGGCAGTTTTACAAAAGAAATAGATGAGAAAAAGAATTACTTAATGCTTAAATAAAAAGATGTTTTGTTTTTCCTGTTCCCCGTGCTTCCCCCCCACCGGATTATGTTAAGGCAAGTTCTAGACATCATGTTATTTTACCAATCTCTAATGAATGAGAATAATTCTTTATGTATATAAGTGCCACTCCATTATCTCACTTAACAGAATTGATACTTCACATACTGAGTGTTTAAATTTCTCTGAATGTTTAAAAAATTTGGCAGTAATATATTTACATTAGAATTCTAATAAGCATGACACATTGTCTTTGGTATTTGTCTTAAAATTATTTTATTCTGTAAGATTTCCCTACTACAGTCCCCTTTTTTCATGCCCGTGAATTTTTGGGAGAGAAAATGGGTCTTTTGACTTTTAAAAAAATTCCATATTCTGCATTATGCTTATTGCTTTGTTCTGTCTTTTATCTTGCTGCTCCATCCCTGTATTTTATATAAACTGGTAGTTAAATCCAGAGGCTTGACTCATTTCATTTTATTTCATAGTGCAAAAAATATACCAGTACATTATGAGAAATATAATGTCTGATTGTTCACCTTTATTGAAGCTAAGTTTGATCATTGGTTTCATGTGCAGTCAGCTTGATCCTTCCATTTTAAAATGCCAAGTGATTTCATGTCTATTAGCAATTGTTGCCTCAATCTATTTGCTTATTTGGGGTTACAAAATGGTTATTTTCTAATTCTGTACACATAAACATGCACATACAAACACACACAGACTCATACACCTCCTTGTTTCATAAAAGAGAGCTTATTAGCTCTGGGCAAATCCAGCTGCCATGATAGGAGCTGTCTTATGGAAAGAAGTCCATGTGTCACAGTAGTGATGTCACTAGCCAACGACCAGCAAAGATCTAAGGCCTGTCAACCATATGAGTGAATTTGGAAATGGATGGTCCTCCAGCCAAGCCTTGAGATGACTGCCAACACCTTGATTGTGGCCTTGTGAGAGACTGTGAGCCAGACAGTCTAAGCTGTGCCCAGATTCCTGACTTAGAAACTGTGAGATATTTGTTACTGTAAGCCACTAAATTTGGGGGGAATATTTTCTGTAGGAATAGATAACAAAAACATATTTTGGCTCTGGAAGTACATCGATGTTCTACCGGTTGCAATATATTTCTTATAGAGAACATAGAGTTGGGTCTTATTTTTTTGATCCACTCTAACAATCTCTGTCTTCTAATGGGTGTGTGTGTGTTTATTTATTTATTTTTAACTGGTGTATTTAGCCCACTGAGATTCAAAATGGTTAGTTGAGTTAATAGCTGCAATATTTTAATTATTTTTTATTTGTTGCCCTTATTCTTTGTTTCTATTTTTGTTTTCTGCTCTTTTACTATTTTTCGTGATTTTATTTGAAAATTTTATATATTTTTTTCTCCTTTCTTAACATATCTGTTATGCTTTTTTTTTTTTTTTTTTTTTTTTTTTTTTTGTGGTTGCCCTAGATTTTGCAGTATACATTTACAGGTAGCCTAAGTCCATTTTCAAAAAACTCTGTATCACTTCACTGTTAATGTGAGTACTTACAATAGCAAAATAATTCTAATTGCTTTCTCTCATGCTTACATCATTGATCTCATTCATTTCCCTTATACATAGCATTAGATGCATGTACATACACATACACACACACACACATGCATCACAATCAAATACATTGTTCTTATTATTTTGAATAAACTGCCATCATATCAATTAAGAATAACAAAAATATGCTTTCATATTACCCTCACTAATTCCTTACTTACTGCTCTTCCTTTATTTCTGAAGATCCAAGTTTCTGACCTATAGTATTTTCCTTCTCTCTAAAGAATTTCACATTTCTTGCATGGCTGTTCTGCTTGTAACAAATGCCCTCAATTTTTGTTTGAGAGAATCTTTAATTCTTCTTCACTTTTGAAGGATAATTTCATGGAGAACAGAATCCTATATTGGTGTTTTCTTTCTCTCATCAATTTATTTTTTATTTTTATTATGTTTTTTAAAAATTTATTTATTTGACAAAGAGAGAGAAAACACAAGCAAGGAGAGTGGCAGGCAGAGGGAGAGGGAGAAGCAGGTTCTCCGCCAAGCAAGAAGCCCTACTCCGAGCTTGATTCCAGAATCCTGGGATCATGACCTGAACCAAAGGCAGACTTTTAACTGACTGAACCACCCAGGCACCTCTCTCTCATCACTTTAAATATTTTACTTTACTTTCTTCTTGCTTGCATGATGGTTTCTGAGAAGTCAGATACAATTTTTATCTTTGTTTTTCTATAGGTACAGTGTTTTTTCCCTCCCTCTCTGCCTTCTCTCAGGATTTTTTCTTTATTTTTCATAGTCTGAAAATAATATGACTGAGTATTTTTTGTTTGTTTGTTTTTCATGCCGCTTTGTGTTTTTTAACCTCCCTGGTTCCGTGGTTTGGCATCTGACATTAATTTGGTTAAATTCTTAGTCACTGTTGTTTCAAATATTTCTTTTGTTTCTTTGTTTTTTTTTTTTTTTCTTTTCTCCTCTGGCGTTTCCTGTTATGTGTAGGTTATACTTTTTGTATATTCTGGGTTTGATCTGTCAGTGCTTGAATATTGTTTTTTTTATTTTTTTCCCCCAGTCTTTTTTTCTTTTTCTCAGTTTTTGAGGATGCTATTAACACAGCTTCTAACTTGGACATCCTTTTCCCTACCACATCCAGTCTACTTAATACCCCATCAAAAGGCATCACTGTTATGGTGTTTTGTTTTGTTCTTTTTATGTCTAGCATTGCTGTTTGTTCCTTTCTTAGGAGTTCTATCTCTCTGCTTATATTGCCCATCTGTTCTTACATGTGGTCTACTTTATCCATTAGAGTGCTTAACATATTAATCATAGTTGTTTTAAATTCTTGATCTGGTAATTCCAATGTTCCTGCAGTGTCTGGTTCTGATGCTTGCTCTGTCTCTTCAAATTATGTTGTCTTTTTTTTTTTTTTTAAAGATTTTATTTATTTGTTTGACAGAGAGAGATCACAAGTAGGCAGAGAGGCAGGCAGAGAGAGTGGAAGGGAAGCAGGCCCCTGCTGAGCAGAGAGCCCCATGCGGGACTCGATCCCAGGACCCTGAGATCATGACCTGAGCCGAAGGCAGCAGCTTAACCCACTGAGCCACCCAGGCACCCAAATTATGTTGTCTTTTGATATACTTTGTAATGTTTGCCTGATACACATAATGACAGAGTAAAAGGAACTTTTGTAAAAAAGGTCTTAATGATATGGTAGTAATGTGTGGGGGAGGGTAAATGTGTAATAGTAAGGATAATACAGTCCTATGATTAGGTCTCAGTCTTTCAGTGAGCCTGAGGCTGGATTGTGAACTTCACAAGTGTTTCTCAGTTTTCTTCTTCCCCTTTAGGTGGAAGAGGATGACCAGAGTGGGATGATTGTGTATTTGCCTATTTTCATGGGAAAGATAGAGTGGTCGGAATTGGGTATTTCCTTTCCCTAGGTGAGGGTAGGCTCTGGTTAAGTAGTTCTTTTGAGGGCTGGTTCTTTTAAGGGTGCTTTGGCCAATTTCAAAATGGTTCATTTTCTCTTCCCCCTGCAGAGAGCCAGGGGTCATTTTTTCTCTGATGTTAATATAGGAATCAATTCAAGTCCTAAAGGTAAATCTCACAATAGTGTGAGAGTCCAACTATTATAGGGTCCCTCCGGAGTTTTGAACTCTCAGAGTCGTCTACACAGAACCTCCAGCAACTCATCATTTTCAGCTCAAGTGTTTCCACTCTGGTACTGGAGCCCACAGCAGTTTCCATTCAAGAGTTTCTGCTCCAGTAACCTGTTTCTCCCTGTTTCTGTCTATCTCCCTATTTTTGTCTCCCCTGTTTTGTCTATCTTTCCAGCATTGAAGTGAAATGGTTTTTCCTATGACCTCATCTTACCTACAAATCCAAGAAAAGTTGTTGATTTTTCACTCTTCAACTTGTTAGGATAGAGTGACAATGTCTAAGCTCCTTAAATGCAGAACTAGAAAACTGTGAACCACACATACCATTTGTTAAACAGGTTATTTTCTCTTCTCAAATTTTAGAAGTCCTTTATGTACTGAGGATATAATCTCTTTTTTGTAAATTACACTTTTTCTCCAATTTGTCACTGATCATTTAGCTTTTGCTTTTATTTAATAATAGTATTTGTTTTATATAATAAAATTTATTGTCTATTTTCAATGGCTCTTGGATTTCAAAGTATACTTAGAAAGTTTTTTCCAATCAATTTTAAAGAGATACATTCATTTTTTTTTTCTTTTAGAACTTGTGTAGTTATTTCACATTCACACCTCTAAGTCAGCTGGAATTTATCCTGTATGAAGAACAGATCCAATTTTAAGTTGGTTGGTGGTTTCTAACTTCTGTTCCTTTTATTTTTTTCTATTTTATTATCTTTTGACTTTTAAACCTATTCATTTTGATCTCTTATGGTTTATTTTGTGGGTTTATTTGCTGGTCTTTTTTTATCATTTTGAGATGCATTCTTTATTATTAACATAAGTATTTCATTCTTTTCTCTGAGCACTGCTTTAATAGTATTTCATATATTTAAGCCGTTTCATTGTCAATATTTTCTAGAAATTGTGTAATTTTATTTTGTATTTTTTCCTTTTGATCCAAGGGTTAATTAATGTCATTTATATTTTTTATTTTTAAAAATTATTTATTTTAATGTGAAAGTCTCTTTTTATTTATATTTCATTTTATTTATTTTTGTTTCAAGATTTTATTTAAATTCCAGTTAGTTAACATACAGTGAAATATTAGTTTCAGGAGTAAAATTTAGTGGAATTCAGCACTTTCATATTATACCTAGTGCTCATCATATCAATTGCCTCCTTAGTACCCCTTATCCATTTAACCCATCCCCCTGCCCACCTCCCCTCCAGCAACCCTCACTTTGTTCCCTGTAGTTGGGAGTCTGTTTTATGATTTCTCTCTTTTTTTTTCCTCTTTGTTCATCTGTTTTGTTTCTTAAATTCCACATATGAGTGAAATCATATGGTATTTATCTTTCTCTGACTAATTTATTTTGCTTAGCTCACAGATTGGAAGAACAAATCTTGTGAAAATGTGTATACTACCCAAAGCAAAGTACACATTCAATGCAATTCCTATCAAAATACCACTGGCATTTTTCATAGAGCTAGAACAAATGATCTTAAAATTTGTATGAACCAAAAAAGACCCTAAATAGTCAAAGCAATCTTAACAAAGAAAAGCAAAGCTAGAGGCATCACAATTCTGACTTCAAGTTATATTACAAAATTGTAGTGATCAAGAAGGTGTGGTACTGATACAGAAACAGACACATAGCTCAACAGAACAGAATAGAAAACCCAGAAATGTACACACAAGTATATGGTTGACGAAGGATGAAAGAATATCCAATGGAAAAAAGATAGACTTGTCAAATGGTGCTGGGAAGACTGGACAGGTACATGCAAAAGAATGAAATTGGATCACTTTCTTAGACTGAGCACAAAAATAAATTCAAAATAGATGAATATAATGAGATATTGAACATGAGATAGGAAACCATCAAAATCCTAGAGGAAAACATAGACAGCAACCTTTCTGACATGTGCTGTAGCAACTTCTTACTAGACACATCTGAAGAAAGGGAAAAGAGGCAAAAATGAACTATTGGGACTTTACCAAAATAAAAAGCTTCTGCACAGCAAAGGAAATAATCAACAACAATGAAAAAACCCCTTCAGAATGAGATGTTATTTGCAAATGACATGTCTGATAAAGGGTTAGTAACTTGAACCTATAAAGAACTTATGAAATTTAACACTCAAAAAACAAATAATCCATTGAGAAATGGGCAGAAAAATGAATAGACATTTTTCCAAAGAAGACATAGAGATAGTCAACAGAAGCACGAAAAGATGCTCAACATCACTCATCATCAGGAAAACACAAATCAAAACTACAAGGCGATACCACCTCACACCTGTCAGAATGGCTAAAATTAACACAGGAAAGAACAGATTTTAATATCACTTTTAAAAATTACAAGTAGAAGGGACTTTTAAATTTTTATTATTTCCTGCTTTTATTGTAATGTTAAAGAATACAGTTTTTACTGTTTAGTTTTTTTGTTTTTTAAGATTTACTTATTTATTTAAAGAGAGAAAGAAAGAGGGAGAATCGGTTGAGTGGGGGGAGAAAGAGAATCTCTAGCAGACTCCCTGCTGAGCGTGGAACCCCATGTGAGACTCAATCCCTTGGCCCTGAGCTCACGACCTGAGCCAAAAATCAAGAGTCCGACCCTAAACAATTGAGCCACCCAGGTGCCCAACTTTAATATTTTTTAGCTAGGTCCAGTTTTTAAAATTTATTAACTTGTGTCTGTGTGTGTAGGGAAGTCTTATATGTAGTAAATTTTTATGAACGATCTATGTTCACTTGAAAATAACCTATCTACTGTCAAAGTAGTAGTTTACAGTATTTTCCTATACCTTATTGGTTTTTTAAATTTTTATTTTATGCATTTGGGGTTTTAAAGTCTCCTCTGTATTTTGCTGACTCAGCCTACTAAATCTGTCTTAAAATGAGAGAGATATTTAAGATAATTTGTAATTAGTGTTTTACTACATTTCTTCTATCTCCTGTAGTTGCCTCTTTATGTAAATTGTTGCTGTGTTTGTAGTTTATAGATATTGACTTATTTATTCTTCATTATGATTTATAGCCTTCAGCATAATGCATCCTACTTGTTATTTAATACCTTTGTCTGTATTCTGTCTAATATTAATGTAATAATCCCTGCTTTCTTTTTTTTTTTTTTTTTAAAGTGCATTTGCTTATTATATCTCTGCTTTATTAAGATGGAAGATTCATTAGGCTGAAAGGGAACTCAGGCAGCCTTGAAACAAGAGATATTCTAGCTCAGGGCAGAAAACAGGGGAAGTGAGGTGGGACAAATTCCTGTCTCATTCCTATTTGGGGTGTGTGTGTTAGAGGACCTAGCCTGAGATGAGTTTTTTTTTTTTTTTCAGTTTGGCCAGTATAATCACAAGTTACATTTTTCCCACCTCTAATCATAGTCTGTTTGATTTCATATTCTAACAGGACTGACAGTTTCAGGACAAAAAGTCTTGTTTTCTCTCATGAAGCAAAACATTAGAAAGGTGAAGGGGAGAGAAAAATATTAAGATCAAAACTAATTATTAAGAATTTCTATATAACATTTATGGGTGAGGATTTTTATTCATTATTTTCTGTGGATTTGAAAGAGATAAGATGAAAATAGACTTTTGCAAATAATAGTAATGTAGTTTGCTAACCAGCCGACAAGAGTCTGTTTTTGCTTATGGAGTTTGACTTTACAGTGGTGAATCAAGGGGTCATTTTCATTAAAAATATTTTTACCCACCAATATTTTAGATTTGTTTTTAATTAGATAGGCTAAGGATAGATAGAATATCATGATAGATGGCATGCTAATATTCAAAAATACTTTTTTCTTTTTTAAGTAAAAATAAAATTTAATGGCAAAAATACCATAAACTTAATGAACCATAAACAGATAAAGCATGTGAAAGGATTTTTCTTTTTCTTGGTGAGATATTTTTGGGAACTAAATTGGGTTGAAACAGCAGAAAGAATATCCTTTGTTGACTTGCTTATCTCTAGAGGGTATATTTATATTCTCTTTTCTATAGGAAGCACAGTGTAATAAAAAACTCCAAGTTGTCAGTTCATACAAAGCTTAAGTACTCTCGAGAGCAACACGTTCTTTATTGGAGAAAATGAAAGTTATTAAAAACCTCTTAGGCTCCATGAATAGCTCATTTACCTATTTTGTTTAAATGCTAGTCTAGAATTAGTTCTTGACCAGAGAGCTGCTTATTTTGCAATTAGCAAAGAAGTGAGATTTTTTGATAATTTTGTTTACTTGTTCATAAATTAACTAAATGTCGGTTCAGTAGTCTGCTTAAAATGTGGTGCAACATTTAGTACCCAAAGTAATTATTTTTTTCACATGGCATGATTGATAAGGTGTTAAATGTGCCAGAAACTTTATGGTAACTAGTATGTCCTTCTTGAGAAAACCCTGCCTGCTCTACAATATAGAAATGATAACATAATAAACAGACTCAAGAGACAACTCCCTAGGGGATGAGGCACATACAGGTAATGTCAGGTCCCATTTATTGAGTGATCTCTGTATTTGGCATTAAAGCTAAGTGCTTTACAAATGTTAACAGTAGTGCATTAATTGTTATATATCTGTAAGGTAGGTATTATTGCAACTTTTTCTAACAGATCGTGAGGCTCAAGTAGATTAAGTAACTGGTTCAAAGAAATGTAGTAATGATGGAGGTGGGATTCACACATTGATTCTAGATTTATGCTCTTTTAATTTTTAAAAATTAAAGAAAAATTTTAAGAGAGGGTCAGGGAGGGGAGGAGGGAGAGAGAGAAATCCTAAGCAGGCTCAGTACAGAGCCCAACAAGGGGCATGATCTCTCAACCCTGAGATCATGACTTGAGCCAAAAGCAAAGTTGGATGCTTAATCGACTGAGCCACCCAGGTAGCCCCTACTTCTGTTTTTGTTTGTTTGTTTGTTTGTTTTCTACTTATGTTTTTTAAATGAAAACATTTTGATGTAAAAAGATGTCCAAACTAATGCAATAAATATATACATAAAATAGATTATGAGATAAAATATTACAAATATAATTGAAGCCCATTTTGTTCTTGGCCCATTTCTACTCATATTGTTCTCTTTCTTTACCAGAAAAAGCCACTGTCTGAATTTTTTATTATCTTTCCATGTATTTTTTTGTTTAACTGCATGCCAACTTACTCCTAAACAATATATCCTATTTCTTTAAGTTAAATATTTTAAAACATTATATAAATTAGAAATTGATAAAACTACTGGTGATATCCTTCTGGAATTTTCTCCATTGTTTCTGTGAGATTTATCCATTTTGAAACAGGAGTTCTTTTTCATCTCTTTTTAATTATATATTGTAGTATGTTCTAGAATGTAACAAATTATTAATCCATCCTCTCCTTGGTAGGTATTGTTGTTGAATCCATTTATTGGATATTTTTGAAACATGTACATCCTAGTTTTCTTTGTACATATCTTAAAGTTTTCTAGGAGTAGAATGACCAGTGGTAAGGGGTGTTCATCTTTAAATTTAGGAGATAGTTACAAATAAACTTCCTAAACACTTGTATAGGTGTACATTCACACTTCCTGTCATTCCATATGTTGCTTTGTATTGTTTAATTCCTTTTTCAATTCAGTTTTGTAAATCTGACTGTGAAGTGATTCGTCAGTGTGGTTTTATTCATGTTTCTCCTTGTCACTGGCTAAGCATCTTTTCATATGAATGTATCCTTTGCTTTTGTCTTCTGTGAATTGCCTAGTCATAGACTTTGTTTTCCTATGGAGAGCTCATTTAAAGTTATTTGCCTTTTTTTTTAATTAAAGTATAATTAAAATAGTGTTGCATTAATTTCAGGTGTGCAATATAACGATTCAGTGATTCTATACATTATTCAGTGCATACCACAATAAGTAGAGTCACCAAACATTGCAGTCTTGTTGATTATATTCCCTGTGCTGTATTTTTCATCTATATGACTAATTTATTTATTTATTTTTGTAACTGGAAGTTTGTACCTCTTAATCCCCTTTATCTGAACCCACCTCTCCTTTGTTCTCTGTACAAGACTTTTTTGTCTCTTTTTCCTTTGTTGTTTGTTTTCTTTCTTAAATTCCATATGAATGAAATAATATGATATTTGTCTTTCTCTGTCTGACTTATTTAGCTTATACCTTTAGCTCCATTCATGGTTTCCAAGTGGCTGAGCTCATTATTTTTCATGGCTGAGTAATATTCCATTCTTGTTTTCTCTATCTCTATCTATTCTATATATATGTTTATATATCTATATATATATATGTTCTTTATTCATCTATTGGTGGGTGCTTTGGTAGCTTCCATATCATGACTATTATAAATAATGCTTCAATAAACATAAGGATGGGGTTGTAATTTTCCTTTAAGAATTGCCTTTCTTACTCTAAAATCAAAAAGATTTCCTACATTACTTCAAAAAATATCATTTTGCTTTTCACATATAGTTATTTAATAACTTTGGAATTTAATTTTGCATAAGGTAAACATTGAGACCTAATTTTTTTTTAAATTTTTTTAAAGATTTTATTTATCTGAGAGAGGGAATGAGAGAGAACATGAGAGGAGAGAGGTCAGTGGGAGAAGCAGACTCCCTGCTGAGCAGGGAGCCCAATGTGGGACTTGATCCCAGGACTTCAGAATCATGACCTGAGCTGAAGGCAGTTGCCTAACCAACTGAGCCACCCAGGCACTGAGACCTAATTTCTTAAACAGAACCAATTGTCCTCACACTATTTACTGATCATTTATCCCTTTCTCTACTGATGTGCAGTTCTGGAGCCATTGTATATCAAGTATGCATATATACATGAGTATATTATTGGGATGTTTCTTCTATTCCATTGGTTATATGATCATCCATGTGCCATTATCATATACACATAAACACATATACATATAAATCAGATATACATATGATTCTTTCCTTTGCTGTGCAGGAGCTTTATATATATATTTTTAAAGATTTTATTTATTATTTGACATAGACACAGTGACAGAGGGAACACAAACAGGGGAGTGGGAGAGAGAGAAGCAGGCTTCCCACGGAGCAGGGAGGCTGATGTGGGGCTTGATTCCAGGACCCTGGGATCATGACCTGATCTGAAGGGAGACGCCTAATGACTGAGCCACCCAGGCACTCCAGGAGCTTTGCATTTTGATGAAGTCCTAATAGTTTATTTTTGTTTTTGTTTCCCTTGCCTCAGGAGACATATCTAGAAACAAGTTGCTACACCCAGTGTCATAGAAGTTACTGCCTGTGCTCTCTTCTAGGATTCTTATGGCTTCAGATCTCCCCTTTAGGTCTTTCATTCATTTTGAATTAATTTTTGTGTATGGTGTAAGATAGTGGTCCAGTTTCATTCTTCTCCATGTTGTTCACTTTTCCCAATACCATTGTTGAAGAGACTGTATTTTTCCCATTGGATATTCTTCCCTTTACTTTGTTGAAGATTAATCAACCATATAATTGTGGTCCATTTCTGGGTTTTCTATTCGGTTCCATTGATCTATATGTCTATTTTTGTGCCAGTACCATACTCTTTTGATGACTTTGGGTTTGTAATAAAACTTAAAGTCCAGAATTGTGATTTCCACTTTTGCTTTTCTTTGTCGAGATTGCTTTGGCTATGTGGAGTCTTTTGTGATTCCATACAAATTTTAGGATTGTTTGTTCTAGCTCTGTGAAAAATGCCAGTGGTATTTTGATAGGGATTGCATTGAATGTGTAGATTGCTTGGGTAGTATAGACATTTTAACATATTTGTTCTTCCAGTCCATGAGCATGGAATGTCTTTCCACTTCTTCGTGTTGTCTTTAATTTCTTACATCAGTTTTATAGTTTTCAGAATATAGGTTTATTCTTTAGTTAAGTTTAGTTAAGTTTATTCCTCAGTATCTTATTTTTGGTGCAATTGTAAATGGGATTGTTTTCTTAATTTCTCTTTCTGCTGATTCATTATTGGTGTATAGATATGCAATGGATTTCTATAGATTGATCTATAAATGTAAGTGAGGTGTTAAAGTCCTCTACTATTATTGTATTACCATTAATTAGTTCCTTTATGTTCTTATTAACTGTTTTATGTATTTGGGTGCTCCCATGTTGGGTGCATAAATATTTGCAATTCTTGTATCTTCTTGTTGGATTGTTCCCTTAATGATTGTATAGTGTTCTTCTTTGTCTTTTGTTACAGGCTTTGCTTTAAAGTCTGTTTTGTCCAATGGAAGTATATCTATTCTTGCTTTTTTTTTGACATTCATTTGCATGATAAATTTTTCTCCATCCCCTCGCCTTCTACAGGTATCTTTACCCATTAAATGAGTGTCTTGTAAGCAGCATAGATGGGTCTTTTTTTTTTTTTTTTAAGGATCTATTTATTTTAGAGAGATAGAGTGTGCATGAGTGAAGGGAGGGGCAGAAGGAGTGGGAGAGAGAATCTCAAGCAAACTCCCTGATGAGCATGGAGCCTGAGCACAATGTGGGGCTCAATTCCATGGCCCATGAGGTCATGATCTGAGCCCAAATCACAAATCAAACATGCCACCTGAGCCACTCATGTGCCCTGGGTCTTGTTTTTTTTAATCTACTCTTTACTCTTCTCCTCCCCATGTTTTTGGGATATGGTGTCATTTTGCATCCTTTTATTTTGTGAGTTCCTTGACTGATATTTTACAAAATTATTCATTTTTACTGTTTTTTGTTTTTTTCTATCTTCATACTGTCAGTTTTGGTCTTTCCGCTCAAAGAGTTCTGTTTAATAGTTCTTGCAGGCCTGGTTTAGTGATCATGAACTCCTTTAGCGTTTGTTTGTCTGGGAAACTTTTTTTTTTTTTTTTTTTTTTTGGTCCGAGTATCTCTTTATCTCTTCTCCTATTTTGAATAATTACCTCGCTGGACAGAGTATTCTTGGCTGCAGATTTTTCCCCTTCACATTTTGATTTCATTATGCCCCTTCCTTGGAATGGCTTGGAAAGTATCTGCAGAAAAATCCCCTTAGAGCCTTATGGGATTTCCCTTCCCTTTTATATAACTGTCCTCTTGTCTTGCTGCTTTTAAAATTTTTTCTTCATGACTATAATTTGCCATTTAATTATAATGTGTGTTGGTGGATCTTCTTTTGTTGATTTTGTTCAGGATTCTCTGCCTCCTGGATCTGGATATCTGTTTTCTTTCCCAGATTAGGGAAGTTTTCAGCTATAATCTCTTCAAATAAATTTTCTGTTCTCCTTTCTCTCCTTCTGGGACTTCTATAATATGATTTATTATGTTTGATGGAGTCATTGAGTTCACTAAGTTTATTCTCATTTGCATAATTTTTTATCTCTTTTGTTCAGCTTGATTACTTTCCATTTTCTGTCTTATAGGTTATATATTTTTAAATTTTATTTATTTATTTGACAGAGAAAGGTCACAAGTAGGCAGAGAGGCGGCAGAGAGAGAGAGAGGAGGAAGCAGGCTCCCTGCTGAGCAGAGAGCCCAATACAGGACTCGATCCCAGGACCCTGAGATCATGACCCGAGCCGAAGGCAGCGGCTTAACCCACTGAGCCACCCAGCCGCCCTGTCTTATAGGTTATTAATTCATTTCTCTGCTTTTTCTTTCCATCAAGCATGTTTCTAATTTTGCCTATTGAGTCCTTTGTATGGTGTTGTTCCTTGTTTCTGTGTTGAGTCTCACTGATATCTTCCACTCTTTTTTCAGTCCAGTGAGTATCTTCATCATTATTACTTTAAATTCTCTATCAGCCATGTTACTTACATCTGTTTCACTTAGATCTCTGGGTGTAGCCTTGTCCTTTTCTTTCATTTGGGACAAATTTCTCGTCTTCTCATTTTGTCCAAGTCTCTGTGCCTGCTTTTTGGTATTAGGAAAGTCATCTACATGTCCTGTTCTTGAGGGTAGTGGCTTTATGAAGAAGTTGTCCTGTAGTGCCCTGCAGTGTAGTATCGTGTTTGCCAGCCCCTGATTCTTTAGGGAGTGTCTCAGTATGTTGCTGTGATGAGTGTCCTTATCACTTTATTCTTCAGGCCAATCATTTGCAGAGGCTGTCTTTGTCTGTTGTGGGCAGTGTTTGGTCCCTGACCTGAATTGGACATGTTTTAACTAAGTATGCTCTGGTCTGCTTCTCAAATGAGACCTGTTGCCTCTACCCTTGGAATTGATGCCCTGCAAAACTCATGGGTCAGGAAATGTGGGTATGGGTAGGGGTTTGGGCTGGTCTACTGAAACTGAGGCAAGTATGCCTGGGAAAGGTGGTTCCACTGGAACCAAAGTTATGGATTCAGGGAGGTATGAGAAATTAGAGTCCATCAGTCAATCTACTAAAGTGCTTGCCTTTAAATTGTATTACTTATAATATATGTATGTATATGTTGACAGTGTCTGAAGTTAATAATTTTCCCTACTCTACACATGAATAATATATCTAAACACATAAAGTTTATTGAACCCCATTATCTTGTATATATTTTTGTTCTAAGTATTAATTCCATCTTTGTTTGGACTCCATAATTAATTATTATTATTATTTTATATGGTCAATGTTTTTCCATCTTGTCTATTTTTTAAAAGATTGCATTTATTTATTTGAAAGAGAAAGAGAGGGAGTGCACAAGTGGGGTAAAGGGCAGAGAGTGAAGCAGACCTCCATCGAGCAGGGAGCCCAATGTGGGGCTTGATCCTGGGACTCTGGGGTAATGACCTGAGCCAAAGGTAGCCGCTTAACTGTCAGAGCCATGCAGATGCCCCCATCTTGTCTACTTTTATATGTTTATTTGCTCCATCCTTTCTTGTTTCTTATTCATTCTTGAATAATTTTAAATTTTCCTGAAATACTTCTTAACAACTTAATTTAGAGAAGATCTGTTGGAGGTAAATCTTCAGAGATGTTAATTAAATGAAGTGTTTATTTTGTCCTATTCTTGAAGATGTTTCCATAATCCTTGGTTCAGTTTTTTTTCTGTTAAAAATTACACCATCAATTTAATTATTATACTTTTTGCAATAATATGTCTTCTCTCTCTAGCTGCTTTAAAAGCCTCTGTCTTTTTGTTTTGGAATCTTGTGATATCACTCTTTTGCCCAAGTGTAGAATTTTTCTTTATCATGCTTATGATTTGGATTCTTGAACCTGAATTCTTAGCCACAGGCTTTTGGTATATAGTCTATCCCCCAGTTTATTCTATTCTGTATTTCTGTTACCTCAGTTAGACATGATTTTCTTTCCTTCATGTCTATTAACTTATTATTCAAATTTTACATCTTTTTATCTCTGCAGTTTTCTGGATTAGTCTTAGATTGAGTGCCAAATCATTACTTCTCGGTTGTATGCAGTCCACTGTATAATCTATCCACTAAATTTTTAATTTCAGTGATTATATATTTTCTTTCTTTAGATTTTGTTCATTTGTTCATTTTTCTTTAACCTGAACAGGATTCAAAAAAGTACCTTAAGGCTTTACTGTGGTTGTGTGTGTGTTTTTAAAGATTTTATTTATTTATTTGTCAGAGAGAGAGAGAGAAAGATAGAAAGAGAGCACAGGCAGGAAGAGAGTGGCAGGCAGAAGGAGAAGCAGGCTTCCTGCTGATCAGGGAGCACAATACAGGACTTGATCCCAGGACTTGATCCCAGAACCCCTGGGATCATGACCTGAGCTGAAGACAGATGCTTAACTGACTGAACCACTCAGGTGTTCCAAGATTTTTGTTTTTAAAAAATATTTTTAATATATTTATTTTATGTTATGCAACTGGTTGTCTGTGATCTAAAATCTTTGGGAATCCAATTCTGTTGTTTGTTTCTCTTGTTGATTTAAAATTTTATTTCCTGTCATAGGTCTTAAATTTATTGCTTCTGTAATTTTATAAATATTATCTATAATATTATATAATATCTTAAGTTGTTTTCATAATAATTTTTTCCTAAATATACATTTTTGTTTTGTTTATAGCTAATTTTATCAAGCTTTTTTTGTAAATGGTTGAAATTGATGTGAACTCTTGCCTTTTCTGGTTAGGATAGTTTCTCTTTCCAATTCAACTGAGTATTTTCTGACCCTCTTACCATTTTGTGGCAAACAATATTGAAATGTAAAGAATCCTTTTAGCCAAATATTATACAGTTGCAAATATTAGTTTAGGATAGATAAGATTCAAATTGCATCCCAATCATTGTATAGATACTATCAGACATTTTTATTGTATTTTGAGTTTTAAACATATCAGGGAAGAAAACAACAAGAAAGCACCAAGGTGAATTAATTATAATTCAGTTAGATTTATTTATAGAACACATACACATAAACAAAAATAAAAACATTTATAACCTGATGCGTACACAGCACATGTGTGCATATATCTACATACACATATAGTTTAACAAAGTACAGGAAGATCATGTGATTTTAATTTTTTCAAACTTAAAATTTTACAATTTGTGGGTAGATTTCCAGGTAAATAATCTTTTCCATCCACTCTATATAACAAACACACTTCCCCCTCCTCTTCCCAAAACAGAACATGTTACCTGTAGAGTTCTTCTCCAATTATAGTTGCTATATAAAAATTATGAATTAAATCTTAAGGTAATTGTGTAATGAGAGACAGGTTCTAGAATTGAGGAATGAGATGTATTAAAGGAAATATTTCCCTCAAAGGAAATGATGGTAGGGAATAAAGAGGAATAAAGAGGAATATAACAAATCCTGTGCTTTTCATGAGGATCAATATTTTCATTATGTGATAAACATTCTTTATAGTTTTCGTTGGGCTATTGCTCAGGCTATATTATATTTAGATCATTTGTCTAGAGTAGGTTTTTAGGAAAATTGGTGTTGATTACTGGTTTTCTTTTTCTTTGCTACACAAACAATAATAAATCAGGAATAATGGAAATCTAAAAATAAAAAAACTAAACACACAATTTTTCTTCGTCTTGTTCATATGCATGTACAATTTTGCATAATTATAATTATAGTGCTTTCTGATTTTCCTCTCTGCATTTCTGTATCTCTGCATTTCTCTTATTGTTCAGTGTTGTCCTCATTTTTAGTGGCTTCATCATATTTTACCTTTGTGATATGGAGCCATTTACTTCACTCTCTCTCTGTTAGTGGTAGACATTTATGTTGTTAACAAGTCTTTATTTTGTAAGAAACACTATTGTTTGTCTACGTAGAATCCATTCCCCTCTTTTTTATTTTTAATAGAACCCCTTTTTGTACAAATACCCATACATCACCTATGTGAGTCAATGGCGGATGTGTTTCTTTCTAACCTAAGAATGGAAGCTGGTTTAGACAAAGCCTATTAGTACCTGGCATTCCTTTGGTGACTATCACTGGTCTGGAGTGGCTTTGAGTGATGCAACCAGAGAGAGTTTACATCCCAAATATTTCACTTGCTAACTATGACTACAGGAACAATATTTAATCATTCTGTGTCTCATTTCCCCTATCTGAAATTAAAAATAATAATGGCACCTACATCAATGGTTGTTTGAAGTATAAATAAGTGAATACACCTGAAGTTCTAAATCTGTTTGTTAATGTGTATCATAGTACTGGCATATAGCAAGCATTCAATGTCACCTGTATTCTTCAGAGTTCTATCACTTATTTAGTGTAATGTCATCAAAAAACAATCAAAGATAGGTTTCCTCCTATAGTAAGATGTCTGCTTCTGTGTGCGTGAGTGCATGTGTGTGTGTGTGTGTGTGTGTGTGTTTAGGTGCAAAAAACTGGAGACCTCAAACCATTAAAACTTTAGACCTTGGCTCATTATTTAGTCCATATGACAAATAAGATCCAAAGAGGTCAAATGAATTCACTCAAGTCAAACTGTTAGTAGCTGGTTTTCATCTATAAGTTGAATTATTTTTCTTTTTAAAAATTTCATAGTACATTCTTATTTGTGTATTCACTATTCATTAAACACTTACTATGTGCCAAGAATTTTTTTTAAGCTTCTGGAAAATTTGGAGAACAAAACTGATTATTTTTAAAATATATGATGGCAAGCCATAAGTTGGATTTGGTGGGGGAAAGGCATAACATATGTCATATTTAAGAAGGACTACTCTAACTTCTATATGAGACCGACTATAGGGAGATCAAAAGGGATGAAGGGAGAGAAGTTAGCAGACTAATGAAGGCTACTTGTGGCCCAATGGGAGAATGGTATTTGGAGAAGAAGTGAGGAGTACAGGGATTCAGGATCAAATCCCTTTGTTAAAATTTTAAACAATGTGTATAATAAGGAAGGAGTGAAAATAATCCTCTTTAGTCTTTATCTCTGATACCACTTATTTTCAAAGATTATTGTTAGTGGTTTAGTATGTATGTATCACCAAACCTTATCCTATGTAATTTACAAATAGTTTATGTATATATAAAAATAAATTAATTATTTTCAATCTATTTTCAGTTTTTTCCTCCTTTATTCTGTGTTGCTACCTCCTTTTTTGGAGCTGAATTAAGAATTAAATCTTAATGATTTGGAATTCCTCAGAAACAACCCACTTCACAACAGTTGTGATCTTCGATATAAAGAGTTAATTAAGACAAGTGAACAAAAAACATTAGCTTAAGTGAATCTTTTTTTTTTTTTGGATTTTAGATAGAGTGAAATTTCCCAGGATTTGAAAGACTGTTTCCATTCATTTTTCATTTTTCTTCTTGTTTTTCCCCCAAAGTTTTTGGTGGTTTTTTTTTTTTTTTTTTAACTTCAGGCTGAAAACCAGTAGAGGGCACTGATAACCCTGTACATACAAGAGATCTAATGGAAAGATACTCACAAACAAAAAGTGGAATAGGGTTTTCAGACAGGATCAAAGCACAAGACACTACAGAATGTAGTTTTGGAATTTTTCTGAAAGTCAAAACTATTTATACTGCTAAGGGGTGAAGTCTTCTTCATCCACCCATCCCCTTGGCACATTTGAATATGGGCTTCTAGAAAACATTCTAACATAACAACAAATATTTTTGGTGGAATGAAACTTATTATTTAATAATATTTTCTTATTTAATTGTCATTTATTTTATTTGATTTAAAATGGTCGGACCCTGAAATCCTTTGAGTAATGTAAATTGGTTAGAAAATTGAAGTAGCCTTGGTTAACAGAAGGATTGTATTTTTATAGTCTTTCCGATTGTGTGTGTACATGTGTATGTATTCAAAATCTTAAAAAGTATTCAAAAAAGTTATATCTGTACCTGTCATGGGTATGTAAAGTGCTTGGGAAGAGCAAATGTAGTTTGGAATCACTATTTCCTCCTGTGTTAAAACCCCAAATTGATGTAAGTTTTGAATTTGAATCTTCAACAAAATGTAAATAAGCAGTAATAGTCTAGAATTAATATATTTGTTTATTAATTGACTGACACAGAGAATTTGGGCTATGGAACAGCTGTGAAAACTGACCCTTACATAGTCAGTAATATCAAATAATGGAGTACTAGAAAAATAACATATCATTTTCTCTCTAAGTCAGAATCTATATAATAAGGAACTCCCTCAGAGTAATCCCAGCACCTTTGAGCTTTGTAAAATCTTTTAGGATTTTACTTACTAATTTGTACTAAAATTATTTACCTTATACATTTTGAAAAATTTTTGGAATCGCACGTTCAAATGATGGATATTAGTGTCCTAATGGGCTTTTCATAGCCAGGAAATACTATATTTTATCCATGCTGAAGGGTAATGAACTGCCTTCATCACCCACTGGAGACATTAGTTTTTAGTGTCTTCACTGAGATATCATGTAAGTTCAAAACAAGAAAAATATACTTTCAAAAACATGTAGAAGAGTTCATTTTCAGGATGTTTCATACTTTTGCACTTTGAAGAGTCTGTGGAAATGGTTAGCCTTGTACACAGAAAGCTGCATTCTCTTTCACCAGGACTAGCTTTGATGAATGCTAAATATATTCCAGCACTTATGAAGACAGAAGGACCACAGACCCAATGACACTTGATTATAAGTATTATTTTCCTATTCTTCGATGATTTAATGGGCAAAACTGCAACAATGTATACATTTTTCTTGGCTTACTTCCTTTTTGGTTAAACTGTAATAAGATATGGCAGTTCATGGCTTTCTGCCTCTGGATGGCAGTAACTCCTGCTTAAATGTTCATAACCCTTAACTGTAATATCCTGAAGTAAGGATTTGTCAGTTTTCTATCCATAGAAAACACTAATTTTACTTAGTCTAAAATATACATATAAATATATATTTATATACATGCGTACATATATATCTTTGAAATTTACACACACACACATATATACATAGACACATTTGAAAACTAAGTATAAGTGAGGAATCTGTTTAATGTTAAAAATTGATAGCATAAATCCCAGGTTAAAAGGAAAATGAGGACGCAAAGAGCTAACCTAAAAAAATTGGCATTTGGATATTTCCATATGTTTATATGTGATTCATTTTCCTTCTTACATAAATTAACAAATGCTGCCGAGCCAACCATATTTCTTACCTCGAGACAACGAGGCATTGCGAAGACTCTAGGAATATATCCAGGCTTTGGGAATAAGCACGTCTACCACTAAAATTATGTGCTCTGATTAATATAGTCCATCTGGATTTTCTGACTGTGACTTTTCATAGACACAAAGAATTAAAGAGCTTAAACATTAAATAAAATGAAATGCACACATGTTTAATGTAGTTCACTAAACTCTCCCTGCAGTGGCTACTGGAGTGCCATAAGCCAACATCTGGGTTGGGCTGTGGGTTGTAATTTATTGTCTGTAATATTTTTTTCTGGTCCTCCTCGTACGTGTCCTTTTAAACCTGCTATTTCGTTCCTGGTTCTCCACCTCAGCCCCAGATACCCTTGCATTGCCCACCCCCTAAAATAATCTGTGTTTGAAAACCCAGTTAGTCACTTTTTAGATCTTGCTGTCTGCATGGAGGGGCTACAGCTGTGCTTAAGAAGCACTTCTGCAGCTTGCTTTGTTCCATAGGTTGTATAGCCTACTGGCAAAACTGCACGGCCTCCTTGCTGGGGAGGGAGGATGAGTCAGTAAGTAAGAAAGAACACTGTTGGAAAATGTACTACATTTCAGGCATGCTTTATCCTTTTAACAAATGTCCCTCTGAGAATTTAAGGCTTTTTGAAAGTGATACATTAAGACCAAAATTTGCTGCATAAGATAAATTCTTGGGCATGTCAACTTTTGATGTCTAATTGAAGTGACATCAGTTTCTGATGACTTCATAATAACTACCTTCAAACCAATGTTGATTTAATAGACTTTACTATGTACTCATGCATGTAATTCTTTTTAACTCAGAAAAATGAATGTAATTTTAATGGCATCTGGATGATACATTTTTAAATAAATATTATTACAATGATGATTTTTCTTTGCCTCCAATAAAAGTCTATTTATGAGGATGAGTATTGGGTTTCCTTTGGAATAGAGTGGAGAGTCTTCACTCAAGGTAAAGATGGACAGAGAAATAGCTGGAACAGAAAATGGTCCTAAACACAGAAGAATACATAACCTTGGTACTAAAGGAAAGAACTCAGAGTTACTGAATCCCATAGTGTTTAGAAGCAGGTATGGAATCTGGCATATAAAACTTAGCATCTGGGTTCAAGTTGACAAGAAGAGGTATAAGAAAGTCCAGCAAATTGGGAGGTGAAAGAGGAGGTCTTGAGAAGCTTTTTCTTCTTCTTCTTCTTCTTCTTCTTCTTCTTCTTCTTCTTCTTCTTCTTCTCCTTCTCCTTCTCCTTCTCCTTCTCCTTCTCCTTCTTCTTCTTCTTTTTAATGTATCCTGTAATTCACATTAATTGCGGAGCTACTTCGTAGAGGATCTTCTGTTTTAATTTCTCTTTCCTAAATTAAGAGGTGCAAATCTTTGTGTATTTAAGTTCATGCCATAACCTACTTAGACTGGTTCTTATCATTGGCCAAAATAAAGCTGTGACTCGAGGGAGTTATTGTATCTTGCATCAACTGGCCAGATGATGCAAGATACAATAACTCCCTCGAGTCACAGCTTTATTTTGGCCAATGATAGGAACCAGTCTAAGGATGTGCAATGACATCCTCATCCCCAGGTAGGCAAGAATTGACCACATTGCTAATAAAAATAATGTCATGGGTAGAATCCAGTGTTCTGAGGATTTGTGTCTGAGCTGGGTCAGAGCCCTTAAGATTTTCCACTCTTCCCACTTCTGAAACTGTAGGGTACCTTTTAAAAATGTCTAAAGAGTGTTTTTCATTTAGTGGAATTCTACTAACTTCTATTTCCACCCTTCCTCCCTGGGTTCTCCTTTGACTGGTTTCCATGATTTTCATTCTCTTGCCTTGTGGGTATTCATTTAAGAAATATTTATTAGGTCTTTAAAAAATGCCAACTATTGAAGCATTGTAGAGGTTACTAGGTATACAGTACTGAAGAAATAGATACTGACCTTCCAACATGATGTTTATAGTTTGAGGAGGGATGCAGACCAAAGGGAAAAAAAAAATACCAATCAGAGGGATGAGGACTCCATGAGAGTGTACGTTGTGCTGTGGAAGCCTTAGTAGGATCATCCAACATAGATTTTGGTGGTGGTGGAGAGGTCAGGGAAGGTTTGCCAGGGTATGTGATGCCTGAGCTGGTATCTGTTGTCTGTGGTCAAAGAGGCCAAAGTTGAGGCCAGCCAGCTGAAGGGAGGATGGATATTTGGGCAGAAAAACAGCGTATCGAAAGACTCAGAAATGAGAAATAGATAAAATTGATTGTACTTGTTTAGTCTTCCAGGAAGTAGATGTCAAGATAGAATTGCATGTGTGAGGGATTCTCTGAGGGAAATGCTTGTGATGGACAAAGAGGCAAGGAAGCAGAAGTGGTAGTGGAAAGTCATAGAGCTTGATGCCAGCCTAATACTTGTGAAAGGAAAGTAGGAGGAGAGGAGGGTAGAGTAGGAGAAGCCAAACTGCAGAGCTTCTCTGCAATGTCTTGGCCAGCTAGAACAGTTACTTGTTGGAAGAGTCCCAGAGCCCTCATGGGAGACTGAAATCAGTCAGACTCTAGTACTCCTGGCCTCAGTCACCCACAGTGCTTCAGTCATTGTCTGGAAGGATCCCAGAAAAAGTGGGGCTTTGGAGTGAGTGCTTTGGCAGATCCCGAAGGTGCAGCAGCTAGAGGCTGTACACTAACTTGCTACTGTTGTTACTGTACCCAGGGCAGATTCTCTCCGGAAGGGATATCTGAGTGGCATACCCCATAGTTACCTAAGTTTACCCTTTTCACAGTACCAAGTCTATATCTATGGTTCAGGGAGAAGTTCCTTCATGGCTCCTGTTGCCTCTCCTTCTTGGGGGAAGACCTAGGAGAGGGAGGTAAATGAGGGAGAGGGAGGTTAAAAAAAAAAGGGAGGGAAGAAATACAGCCCCATAGCTACGGTTCCTTTCAGGGCTGTGAGTGGTATTCACTAGCTCCCTTGTCCACAATCTATTCTAAATTCATCCCAACTTCAGCCATCGCCTCTGTAGGTCTTGGTGTTTTAGTTTGTCGAGTAATCTTAGCCCTCATTCCTGAACACCTGGTAATTACAACCCTCTTAGGTTGGGGCTGTTAGACATTCATAGTTCTAGTTGGGCATCCTAAGCGAATGGAGTGGAACACCTGGGTTTGATTTATATTCTTCACTTCACTCAGTGTGTGAAAGAAGTACTATATTCTTTTATTGTTGCTGTTGTAAGTATTCTTTTCTTAATTTATTTTCATTTTAAATTTTTTTAAAATTCAAATTCAATTTAATTAAGATATAGTGTATTATTGGTTTCAGAGGTGTGAGGTGGTATCTCATTGTGGTTCTGATTTGTATTTCCGTGATGCCAAGTGATATTGAGCATTTTTTCATATATCTGTTGGCCATTTTTATGTCTTCTTTGGAGAAATGTCTGTTCATGTCTTCTGTACATTTCTTTTTTTTTTTTTTTAAGATTCTATTTATTTATTTGATAGACAGAGATCACAAGTAGGCAGAGAGGCAGGCAGAGAGAGGGGAGGAAGCAGGCTCCCCACCGAGCAGAGAGCCCGATGCGGGGCTGGATCCCAGAACCCTGAGATCACGACCTGAGCCGAAAGGAGGCCCCAACCCACTGAGTCACTCAGGCGCCCCTCTTCTGTACATTTCTTACCTGGGTTTTTTTGGTTTTGGGGTGTTGAGTTCAATAAGTTCTTTATAGATTTTGGATACTAGCCCTTTATCTGATAAGATATTTGCAAATATCTTCTCCCATTCAGTAGGTTTTCAGTTTTGTCTACTATTTCCTTTGCTGTGCAAAAGCTTTTTAATCTTGATGAAGTCTCAATAGTTCAATTTTTCTTTTGTTTCCTGTGTCTTTGGAGACATGTCTAGCAAGAGGTTGCTGTAGCTGGGATCAAAGTGGTTGCTGCCTGTGTTCTCCTCTAGGATTTTGTTGGATTCCTGTCTTACATTTAGGTCTTTCATTCAATTTGAGTTTATTTTTGTGTAGGAAAGTGGTCTAGTTTCATTCTTCTGCATGTAGCTGTCCAATTTTTCCAACATCATTTGTTGAAGAGACTTTCTTTTTTCCACTGAATATTATTTCCTGCTTTACTGAAGATTAGCTGGCCAAGAAGCACTATATTCTGCTGGTGTTCTATGGGACCTCCATATGGGCTTAAAATCAAATGTCCCTGCCCCAGTGTTGACTTTTCTTCTTTGGTCTTTGAATACAAGAAATCCAGAGTGCCCAAGGGACAAATATGACATGTAGTTCAGTGGGATCCATGGTGTGTCCCTTGGCAAGAGTGTGATCCTTTGGGAACCAGGACTTCTAACCCAGTAGGAAAAGTCCCTCAGTGGGTCATTAGGGGTGATGATAATTAAGACCACTCCTGCTTTCATTCCTTATTTCCCTGACTCATGTGTTCTTTCTATTAGAAAGAACCATATTGAAATTCTCTAATTCAGTGTTATACTGTATCCTGGCCACATAATTCCTACAGAGTATTGCTTCCAAGCTGGTACTTCAGGCACATTTTCAATAGACAGTTCTAATACAGTATGAGGCCAGCTGCTTCTGGGTGGTGCAATGCATAATTTGAGCAGTAGATCTCATGATATTGAGTCTACTTTTACATTGCCTTCATTGTGCAGTGAATCCACTGCTAGATACTATTTTGGTATTCCATGCCTGGGACTCAGGGATTCTGTAAACATTCAGATAATGATGGTGGCTGAGGCTCAATGAGCACAAAAGGCAAAACCATACTCATAAGAGTTGTCTGTCCCTATGAGTGCTAACCACTAGCCCTTTCAGGATGGAAGAGGCCCAATGTAGTCAACTGTCTACCATAGGCCAGCTCATGCTCTTAAGTAACAGTGTCATATTAGGGATGTAGCATTGGTTTGTATGGTTGGTAGGTTGGGCATTCAGAGATGACAATAACTAGAGTAGTCGTAGGAAGTGGAGGTCTATGATGTTAGACTCATGCCCACCCTCCATTTCTTCCACTATGGTTATTCCCGTCATTTACCCTTGTGCAAGTTCTGGGGCTGCTGCTGCTGCTGCTGCTGATTGTCTAATTTCAATGAGATGAGTTGTATTCTTGGTTATTTAATGTGTTTTCTGCTAGACATTAAAATGTGATACAAAAAATCTTTATGCTTTATTTCTACTTCCATATACCACTAACATATCTTCTATTTCTTTCTTTTGTGTCCCTGATCAGACATCTAGACCATTGGCCATTGCCCAGAATCTACATATATACTAGCACTGACCCATTTTCTTTTCCACACAGCCTGTCTGACCAGACATATATACATATAATATCATTTTCTTTTCTAAGCATTGGAAGATGTTCTTTCTCCATTATTCCTTAAGGCTACCCATAAGGATGGCTGGAATAAAATCATCATCTCTTTTTTGCTTTTCATCACATACTTGGCCAATTGTCATGTGAAGATTGGGTTTTTTTCCTCCCTCCTTTAGCTCATATGGGACCTCTATATGGCCTTAAGTATGAGCTGAAGGAGGGGCGCTGATGCAATTTTGAGATGTGACTTGGGTGACTGCTTGTGCCCTCTTGCCATGGTTGGATTTGGTATAGAGGTAACCTTTCTACCTTACAGTGTACTGATTCTGGGTCCACCCAATTTTATGAATATTTGGGTCTGACAGAATTAAGACAAAAATGGCTGGGCTTTTATACTCCTGCCTTCCTTAGACACCAGATATATGTTGCTTCAGAAAAGTTCTGATTGCAGGTGAGGTGGCTTTCTGTTGATAGCTTTCCCAAGAGGAAAGAACATTCCAAATGGAGCTATTAGAATAGGTAGAGCCATGATGATATGGCATTTTCATGTGATAGATTTTTTTTTAAGATTTTATTTATTTATTTGACAGAGAGAGAGAGAGATTGCAAGTAGGCAGAGACAGGCTGTGGAGGTGGGTAGGGAAGCAGGCTCCCTGCTGAGCAGAGAGCCTGATGTGGGGCTTGATCCCAGGATCCTGAGATCATGACCCCAGCCAAAGGCAGAGGCTCAACTCACTGAGCCACCCAGGTGCCCCCGATAAAATGTTTTTATGTTATTAGAACATAAAATGCAAGGCAGAGAGATGTTGAAGGTAAGATTGTACAGTTATATCAAGGTCATGCCATGAAGGGCTTGTGTATGCAGTGCTAAATAAGGATTATGAATGTGAAATACTGATTTTTTGTTGAGTTATTACTACATGCCTTTTGTTTTATTTATAATATTCTCATTTAGTCCTGAGGTTGCCAAGATATTATTATTGACCATTTACATATCAGGAACAAGGCTCAAAGAGGATATGTAACTCCTAAGATCATATATTTAATACATAAAAGATTGGAACTTCTTTTGCCATTAAATCCTATTCTGTATCACAAAAACATTCATTAATTGACTGAGAGCGTGAGAGTCACATGGTCGGACTTTCAATTTAGACAGATAATTCTATGGGAAAAAATATGAGGATCGACCATATGTCAGAAATGTGGAAGATTGGATAGGATGCTGTTATAAAAATCTAGTTGACAAATGATAAGGGCCTGGCCGAAGAATGGGGATGGAGAGGAGGGGTTAGAATTTAAAAAGAAATTAAAAAAAAAAAAACCCAAAACAAAATAAAGTTATCAAAACATTGAGAATGGCTGAAAGTAGAGATTTCAGAACATGAGGAATTAAGGAGGACTTCAGATTCCTGTTTTAGGGGAAATTGTGAATGGTGGTACTATCAACAAAAGGTATACTTTTGGGTATAATTACTTGTGTATATGTGTGTCTCTTCCATTAAAATGTGGTCAGAGACTACTAATTATTTCTGTGTTCCAGCCCTTAATATACTACTTGACTCAATCTGTCAGTGTAGATAGGAATGGATTTTACCGATAATTTAATCACCACCATCATAACATGAAATTAATTGAGTCAATATTGTTCAAGGATAATAAACTTTTTGAGGAATATGAGAAAACATTTATAATATGTCTTCATTACAATTTTCATTTTGAAGAAGTATAATTTCTGCTTATTGAGGATTCCTATATTTATCTTTCTTCTAGCATACTCACTTTTTAAATTATTTTTTTATTTTTTATTTATTTTTAATTTTATTTTTTATAAACATATAATGTATTTTTATCCCCAGGGGTACAGGTCTGTGAATCGCCAGGTTTACACACTTCATAGCACTCATCATAGTACATACCCTCCCCAATGTCCATAACCCCCCACTCCCCTCTCCCAAACACCCTCCCCCCAGCAACCCTCAGTTTGTTTTGTGAGATTAAGAGTCACTTATGGTTTGTCCCCCTCCCAATCCCATCTTGTTTCATTCATTCTTCTCTTACCCCTTAACCCCCCATGTTGCATCCCCACTTCCTCATATCAGGGAGATCATATGATAATTGCCTTTCTCTGATTAGCATACTCACTTTTAAGTGTTAAAAAAATTCACTTCACTTCTAGAAAACAATTATTTACACAGAACACATGAATCAGGTGAGAATTTTGGCAGATAACTCAAACAGGTACCTGGTAAAATTAATGTATGAGCACAATTATGACACGTTTTGGTACGAGAGTCTTGATACAATGAGTCTTTCACTTTCTGTTCACTGACATGATGGACCTTTTACTTACCTTTTAATGTCATATGCTTTCTAAATAAAATAACATTTAACTGAATTCTTTTAAAATTACAGTAAGCCCTTAAACCCTTAAGCTTCTTCTGTTTTATAATAAATTATGCTATTATTTAGAAAGACATTAGTATATTTTTATTAGTTAAGTATCTAGGCTTATAAAGTGATTTAATTAGTACATGAACCAGGTATGTATAATTGTAACAGAAGAATTTAAGAATGTCCAACAAATACTGTCTACTTGTTTTATTCAAATAGCCATGTGGAAAGAGTCTAAGTTCTGTAGTCAGATCCAATTTGAAACTAACCTTGGTTACTTGCTATTTGGGTAGAGCAGTCACATAACCTCAAGACTCAGTTCCTTGTTGTAATATGATGATGATAAAACCTTTGCAAGATTATTGCCAGGATTATAGATAATGAAGGTAATGTATCTGGCATATAATAGGTAGTCAGTAACAGGAGTTGTTATTATGGTTGTTGTTATTAATTAATACTGGTTGTGCAAGTGTGATTTACAAGCTTTATGACCTGGTGACATGAGCTCTTTGAGCTCTTCCATTTATTTCTCAGCCCATACTTGCGAAGGGATGTGAATCACATCTGAATTTCAGTCTAAGTATAGTTGTAGGGTAGGGCCAGTGGGTCGGTTATAGTAATATAACTGTGTTACCACCAGACAATCTAAAAGTCAACCCCTGACTTGATCAGTTTTCTCAAAGAACTGTGAGAAAATCCTTGAAGTTTAAATGTCTTTTGTGTTTTACTTGCTGAAATCGAATGGAAGATTTGCCATTTGGGAATTGCCTGCATCAGTGCTTCTTTCCATTAGCAAAGATAGGTGAAAGTTGACTGTAATTAGCTGTAATTAGCTACTGATCTTTTTGGACAACCAGAAAATCTGGTTTTTCCTCCAGACATTAAAAGGGCACTCAGAAAAGATAGAACTTTTGTAGCAGATAATTTTAAAGCAGATGATATTGAATCCTTCAAAAGCAGCACTTTTACCATTGTTGGTTCTGTATGTATTTTTAGCATATTTGTTAAGATGTGTCATTGCCTAATGGGGGAATTAAGAAAGAACAAAACATGTAAGAATTTTCCAACTGGCTGTATAGTGCTGTATATGAAACACTGAAGCTAATTGAATTGAATGGCTTTGAGCCCTTGGAAGTCACAAAGTGACAGGGTTTGCTTGACAGCTAGTGAGCGATTATTTCCCGTCCCACTGATTAATTTGGTCAATTAGTGGCAAATAAGAATGTCACAAGTGGAAAGGGTAATGAGAGTCATTATAAATGTAAAAGTAAAATTGAGGGCAACCTTGTCACAAAGGGGTCTGCTTTGGGTAGCTCAGGCACTGATGGGACTAAGAGTTTGTTCTCATTTCTGTCTCTCTTTCCTTAGAGACTGAATCAATTTGACCAGAATGTCTAGGAAATCAAAATGGACCCATGGCAACATTTTCTAATGTACATATAGAAAACTTTTTTTTTTTTAAGTAGCATTTAAAATATTTATCTTTTATTTGGTCTTTTAGTTATATTATCAAATTAAAATTTGCAGTTGTATTTTAGAACAACTGAGATAGATGCAGATTTGAATACTCCAAATGCTGAGTATACCTATGATTTCCTAATTGGAGAATGCTAACTGAAGCATTAGAACAAGACCACTGTGTTGGTTTTCTGTGCCTGCTGTAAAAAATTAGTGCAAAATGGGTTACCTAAAACAACAGAAATTTATTCTTTCTCAGTTCTGGAGGCCAGAAGTCTGAAATGAAGGCACTGGCAGAGGTAGTTCCTGTTGAAATGGCCCCCTAGCATAGAGGGCAAGGAGAGACTGAAGAAAGAGACAGATCACTTCAGATTGATAGATGGCAGTTTTAATTAAAGCAAGGGAACTTACTTATGAGGCTTGTCTTGAGTGAATAAAAGAGAAAATAGATATCTATACCTGCCCACCAGAATCTTAAAATTTTATATACAGGCCTTAACTAGGTCCAGTCACATATACTGTCCAGATGGTCTCAACAAAACCTTACTGTCTCAAGGCCATGTCCTTGGAATGGCTCCCACTAGAGGAACAGTTGGGTGAGCTATATATTCAAAGGACACTGGAGAGGGCCTCTGCCCAGATCCACCTCAGGAGTCAACCAGTGGTCATATTTTCTCTATTACTCCCTCCAACAATTACTTCTGGAGGCTCTGAGGAAAAGTCTGTTCTGTATATCTCTCTTAGTTTCTGGTAGCTGCTGGAAATCCTTGGCATTCCTTGGCTTGTAAATCTGGCATAATTCCAGATACTGTCTTCTTCACAAGTTCTCTCTGTGTGTCTTCTTTCCTCTTCCTCTAAGGTCAGTTGCCATTGGATTTAGTGCACACCTTAACGCAGGATGATTTGGTCTTGAGATTCTTAATTTACATCTGCAAAGACCCTTTTTCCAAAAAAGGTTATGTTTACAGGTTATAGTGGAATATATCTTTTGGGGGACCACCATTTAATCCTCCACATTCATTTTTACAATGAATCATGTCCCAAGAATAAAACTGAAAGGCTCTATGAGGTAAAGAGGATTCTGTATGTGCACAGACAAGAATTTGTGGTCTTTGCACTATGACTTCAGCTCGCAATGGCTGATGAGCTGATAGTGCCTACCAGACCCAAGGTAGCCTACTGACAATCATCTCTGCATCTGATGCATCTCTGTACCTCCCTTCATCAGATGCTATCGCTTCATGCTTCCTAACTTAGTGCTCTTACTTAAAGTTCCTTACATTCAATCCTAAATGTATCTATCTTTCCCCATTCCTAAAAAAGGACTGCATGATCAGGTGCTACACTGTCCTAGAGATGAATTCAGTTGAAAGGCTGAAATAATATTCTTGGGAAAGGATATATTTTTTTCTTTGAATTCAACTTTTATATTTCATTTGTCCTGCTTTCCTTTAGTTTGGCTTTTGAGCATTTTTGGCTAGGAACATCTCTTGTACTTGTAAATGGCTTTCTGATACTATATCATGACTTTCCTTTAGATGGTATACTGTTGACAGATATCTTCCCCTAAAATAACAAATCACAGTTTTGGTTGAACTTTTTGGTGATCCCATAATTAGCATGAGATAAACTAGAAAAGCATTCACATGAAATAAAATTCAACTCTAACCTACACCCTTGGCTTTGTTTCCCCCTCACAACTCTTATATCCATGATATGAGAAGATGAACAATGAATGAGTTTCTCACTAGGCCCCAAAATGTGTAACTCTGTCACATTTTCTATGCCTTTGTGCACACTGATTCCTATATTTGAAATGTGTTCTACCTTTTCCTTTTGACTCCTTATTAATCCTTCAAAACCCATTGCATATATCTTCCCTTCTCTAACACCTTCGCACACTCCTGGTGGTATAGGTAGTCTCTTCCCTCTCAGCACTATGTTTATGCCAATAGTATATCAAATATAAGGCCGTATTAACAATGTATGTGTAGTCATTCATTCAAAGACATGCTTGAGTGAACTCACTATGTTCAGGAACTATGTGCTGTAATTTTCTGAATATGCTTACTTCACTGGTCATTAAGCCCCATGGGGAAAATTATGGATTTTGTATCCATAGTGCCTCATACAATGACTATGAGATCCAAATAAATGCTTTACAAATACATGAATGAATATGCAAATGAAAGGAGAGATTGAATGTTGCTAAAGAATATTTTGGTCAATTCAGATATATTCTTAGGCTGTAGATATACCTGTCAACCTTCTTAACTTATGATTCTTTACATTCTATCATATAATTTACTTACTATTATATAACAGAATTAAACTTTTATTCTAAGAAAAAAATATATATTCAAAGCATAACTAAAATACTTGAGAATGAAAGGACCAAGTATTGGCTTTCTTCAGAAGTGATATGTCAACTATTTTACATTCAGACCATCTAGAAATTAATCTCTGTCTAAACGTAAATTCCCTCTAAAAAGCATTCTGTAATAAAAACAGGGTTGGCTGTGCCCTTTAATGCTTCCTGGGGTGACTCGTCAAGGTGACACATTATATACATTACATCAGTGTGCCTTATTGTCAACCTCTGATTTGTCCGCTCTGTCCTTGTGCACCTTCCCAGGCAGGAAAGCACTGAAAGTACATGCTGAGGTGGAGGGGGCTGTATTTGGCAATAAATGCAAGGGCGCTGAAGACACATGCTTTAGGTTGACATGTAATATCTCATTCAGAGTTTCATTATCATTAAAATAAAAAGGGAGACGGAGGTGAGTAGAAAAGGGGATGGTAATTCATATCCTAAATGGAATATCGGGCTTTCATATGTCCTGTTTTATATGGCAAGGCCAGCAGCCTTTGAATGCAACATCCTTCTCTGTAACATACCTTGACTTTGACACTGCACCTTGATGAATGCCTAGTCAATGCACTGTTTCTCTCCCTTATATTTTGTTGGAACAAATAGTAAGTTGTCCATTTTTTTCCACACTTTATTAAGTGTATCTCTATTGATGTCCATCTGTAAAGCAAATTAACAGGAATAAGAAAGGAATAAGTCTTTATTCATGCAAAGCAATGAAATTATAATCTCAGAAATACAAAACACATGTTCCTCATTACCCTTATCAAATGGATAACAGTTTATTTATTTATTTTTTTAAAGATTATTTATTTATTTGACAGAGAGAGAGAGAGAGGGCTCATAAGTAGGCAGGCAGAGAGAGAGGGGGAATTAGGCTCCCCACTGAGCAGAGAGTCCGATGTGGAACTCGATCCCAGGACCCTGAGATCATGATCTGAGCTGAATGCAGAGGCTTAACCCACTGAGCCACCCTGGCTAACCTCCTGGCCAACAGAGTTTAAAAATATGACCTGACTTGTGTGCATTCTTAATGTCCTTCAGTTAGATACCTGAAACTATTTACTACCTAAAGTATGGTATGTACTCAGGTGGTCAAAGATGGTTCACATATAATGTTCAGTTTTGCATTTTTTTAAAAAACATTAACTTTTAGTGAATGGAAATGATTTTGTGTTCAAAAGATAGTATATAGGGGCACCTGGGTGGCTCAGTCAGTTAAGCATCTGCCTTTGGCTTAGGTCATGATCCCAGGATCCTGTGATCAAGCCTGGCATCAGGTTCCCTGCAGGGAACCTGCTTCTTCCTCTCCCTCTGCCTGCCACTCTTCCCCTTCTTATGTTCTCTCTCCTTTTCAAACAAATAAATAAATAAATTTTTAAAAAGATAATATATAAGAGGCAAGATGATGCATATAAAAGCAAATGGACTAAGAGTTATCAGACATTTATGGCATTGGGCAAGTTCCTTAACCTCTTTTTGCCTCCATTTCCTCATCTGTAAAATTACAAGGTTGAATAAAGTCATAACAGCATACCCTTACATAGGATTTACTCTCTTCCTGACACTGTTCTGTGCTTTTTATATAATTCATTAAATACTCACAGAGATCGTATGGAGTGATAGCTATTATCAATTCCATTTTTTTTTATAGGTGGAGAAATACAGGCAGTGACAAGAGGTAACTTGCCCAAAGTCACACGGCTAGTAAGTGACAGAGCTCAAATTTTCACTGAGGTATTCTGACCTTGGGATCCATGTTCTTAATCATTATCCTATACTTCGAGTACTTTAGTGACTATATTTTTACTGTTGTGTAGGAAGGGGAAATGTTATCTAGAAACTAGTACCTAATTTTGTATAAAATTTGTTTTCTTGCCCAGAATCAGTAGGAGGTATAATATTCGTACACCAAGCCAGTATGAATCTGTTTTTAAAAATCTTTTATGAAATACTTTCTTGAAACCATGATGAATCATTTCAGTGGAGAGGACAAAAATAGGACAGTGGAGCTGAACATTCCCATCCTTAGTTCATCTTAGAAAGAATTTCCATTTCTTATTTATTTACTTATATTCAGCATAACAGTATTCATTGTTTTTTGCACCACACCCAGTGCTCTATGCAATTCGTGCCCTCTCTAATACCCACCACCTTGTTCCCCCAACCTCCCATCCCCCGCCACTTCAAACCCCTCAAGATTGTTTTTCAGAGTCCATAGTCTCTCATGGTTCACCTCCCCTTCCAATTTCCCCCAACTCCCTTCTCCTTCTAACTCTCCTTGTCCTCCATGCTATTTGTTATGCTCCACAAATAAGTGAAACCATATGATAATTGACTCTCTCTGCTTGACTTATTTCACTCAGCATAATCTCTTTCAGTCCCGCCCATGTTGCTACAAAAGTTTGGTATTCCTCCTTTCTGATGGAGGCATAATACTCCATAGTGTATATGGACCACATCTTCCTTATATGGCGACCGTGACCATTGCTGCTATAAACTTTGGGGTACAGATGGCCTTTATTTTCACTACATCTGTATCTTTGGGGTAAATACCCAGTAGTGCAATTGCAGGGTCATAGGGAAGCACTATTTTTAATTTCTTGAGGAATCTCCACACTGAATTTCCATTTCTTAATGATTTTGGACTGATTCAGTCAGAGTAGACAATATTTTCTAGGGATATCAATCTTTTTTTAAAACTTTTTATTTAAATTTCAATTAGTTAACATACAGCATAATATTAGTTTTAGGTGTACAATATAGTGATTTAACACTTTCATACAACACCCAGTGCTCATCACAACAAGTGCCCATCTTAATTTCCACCACCTATATAACTCATTCCCCACTCCCCTTTCCCTCTGGTTTGTTCTCTATAATTAAGAGTCTGTTTCTTGGTCTGCCTCTCTACCTCTCTTTTTCCTCTTTGCTCATTTTGTTCTGTTTCTTTAATTCCACATATGAGTGAAATCATGTGGTATTGTCTTTTTCTGACTGACTTATTTTACTTAGCATAATACACTCTAGCTCTATCCATGTCATTGCAAATGGCAAGAGTTCGTTCTTTTTTATGGTTGAGGAATACTCATTAATATATATATGTATATACATATATACACATATATATCCGCCACATCTTCTTCATCCTTTCATCCATCTATAGACATCTGGACTCCTTCCATATTTTGGCTATTGTAGATAATGCTGCTATAAATATTGAGGTGCATGTGTCTCTTCAAACTAGTATTTTTTTTATTCTTTGGGTAAATATCTATTCTTTGTATTCTTTGGGTAAATATTTATTCTTTGCTAGATCATAGGGTAGTCATATTTTTAGTTTTTTGAGGAAACTCCATACTGTTTTCCACAATGGCTATACCAATGTGCTTTTCCATTAACAGTGCAAGAAAGTTCCTTTCTCTCCACATCCTTGCCAACTACTGTTGTTTCTTATGTTGTTGATTTTAGCCATTCTGACAGGTGTGAGGCAATATTGCATTATAGTTTTGATTTGCATTTCCCTGGTGATGAGTGATGATGAACACATTTTCATGTGTTTTTGGCCATCTGTATACCTTCTTTGGGAAAATGTCTATTCATGTCTTTTGCCCATTTTAAATCAGATTATTTTGGGGGGCATTGGGTTGTATAAATTCTTTATATATTCTGGATACTAACCCTTTATCAGATATGTCATTTGCAATTATCTTCTCCCATTCTGTAGATTGCCTTTTAGTTTTGTTGATTGTTTTCTTCACTGGGCAGAAGCTTTTTATTTTGATGAATTCTACATAATTTATTTTTTATTTTGTTTCCCTTGGCTCAGGAGATAGACCTAGCAAGAAGTTGTTATGGTAGGCTATCAATCTTAAAGATTGGGTGGAAAGCATAGAACATGCATAAAATTCCTGCATATCATTATCTCCTGTATAGATATGGAAGAAACAAAAAAATATTTGGCCATGTTCCTGAGAATTGAACTTGGTTTGGCTAGAGAGAATTCTAGTTATCTTTCTATTCTTGATGATGTCAATTGGGTGCGGGATAAGAATGTGGCCACTATGAAAACTTTAAAGTGATAGATAAAATGTTATTTCTAGTAAAATTTTGACATGCCATTAGTGTTGTTTGTAAGAAATTTGTGATACTTGGACTCAAAGCCAGAATTTGAATTCAGAACATACCCTTTCACTGTCTCATGACCCGGGAAAATAAATATTTACCCTTCAGATTTGTCATCTATAAAATGTAGTTAGTAATAATAATTTATCTTAAAGGTCTGAATGATAATTAGTTTTGTATGCTTTAGGGATCATATGCAAAAAAGGTATTATTATGATTGTTATGAAATATTTATTAGGCATGCCTTACCAATGAATGTGTGATATCCCTTCTCCAGTTTTCAACCTCACACTTTTTTTCCCCTGCATCTTAAAACTTGGGGTAATATTTTCCAGATTTTTCATATTCCAATTAGAGACATTTTTTTAAAACAACATATGGACTAATAGAAGAAGGAAAAAAATGAAATTTGGGAAAGGATAATAGAAAAGGAAAAAATTAGAGGAACAAAACAGTGTAGTGATCATCTTTTGAGATTTCCAGCTTGTTAGACTCCATAATATTCTGTTATATTTTGGTAATACCACTTAGCCCCTGCCTGTGGTTCCTGTGAGGCTGTCATTCACAGAATTATACTTTCAGAGAGGTGACCTGATGACCTAGACGGCCACTTGTTTTATTCATTGATCAATGGAAGCAGAGTTCTTCCCTGCACTTTTGTTGACTCTTAAAAGAGAAAAGCTCTCTTCACTTTTATATCAATAGCTGAGACAACATAAATGTGGGACTTTCTGTGGCTATGTTATCAACCCCATCCTCCCACCATATTGCAGAAGAAATTTACCTTAGTAGGAAAGAATGAGGCTAAAATAAAGAGAAAACAAAACAGAGACAATGGACATAGAAAGCCTACATAGATAACATGGTTATGTGTTTTCAGCCAGTGGTCCCTGAGGCCCAATCTACCTCTAATTTTCCCATTCAGTCAGTGAATACTTACTGAGTACCTACCAAATCAAGTGCCAAGCACTATTCTAGGTTTTGGGGGTTTAAAACACTTAAAAATGCTTGTCTTGTGGAATTTACATTCTAGTAAGAAAAGACAGATGATAAACATGAAAATCAAGTACATTACGTAGTACATTACAGAATGATAAATCCTGTGAGATACAGGGAATCAAGTAAGGTGAACAAATATGGAGGCAAAGCTGGGAGAAAGGAAGTGGGCAGGTTTTGATTTAAGTAAGAGTTACGGCAGGCGTTTGACCATATTTGAAAGAGGTGAGAGAGTGAGCCAAACAGGTACCTGGGAAGAATGATCCAGGGAGTCAAACAGCAAGTGCAGCAACCTCCAGCAAGAACATGCTAAGTATATGCCAGTGGCAAGGTAGCCAGTGTGGCTGAAATTGACTGAGAGAGAAATTGAAGGAGGTAAGGCAAGAGAGGCAAAAGGGGGATCGGTCCAGATTATATAGGGTAATATAGCCATTGCAGGACTTTTGTTTTTATCTCTGTGAAATGTGAAGCCATTGCCAGGTTTTAAGCAGCAGAGTGAAAGGATCTGGATTATACATTTGAAGGACTTACTGAGAAGGACTGTAGGGAGAGGAAAATGGAAGTAGAAAAAATTAAGAAGGAGGTTATTTTAACAATTCAAGAAAAAGGTATTACTGGTGACTTGGACAAGGATGTGAGAAGAGGTTGGATTATGGTTTTGAACACAAGGCCAGTTGGATTTCCTGAGGTATAGGATGGTATTAGGAGGGAAGGAGAAAGATCAGTGATATATGAGCAACTGGCAAGTGGCTTTGCTATCAGCTGAGATTGTGAGGGCAGTAGGGGGAGCAGGAATTTAGTTTTGAACATGCTGAGTTGAAGAACTCTGTTAGACATCTGAGAGGTTACAATCGTAAGGAATTGAATATGTGATTCTGGAGTTAAGAAAATGGGTCTGTGAGAGGTATGAATTTGGAATTTAATGACATGAAAATGTAGGAGTTTGCTAAAGCAATATATGAAGGTAGAGAAAATCCAAGAACAGAGTTCTGGGGTAATCCAACATTTAGAGGTCATAGAGCTGTAGAGGTATCCCATGGAGAAAAAAAGTAAACTGTGCTGTGGGAGGGAAACCAGTAGAGGGTGGTGCTCTGTCAGGCAAGTGAAGAAAGTGGATCCGGGAGGAAGGCTTGAAAAATTGTGTTAAATGGGTCAGCATGGAAGCCACTGATGGCCTTGATAGGAGGAGTTCCTGGAAGTAGTTTAAGTGCAACAGCTGGAGCAAATCTTGACTAGAATGAATGCACCTGAGAAATCATAGGAGAATAATACGCAGACACTGAGGATAAGCAACTTTGTTGTAGGCTTTGTTTGCTCTGAAGGGAAACAAATAAATAAGGTAGCATTTTAAAGCTGGAAAAAAGGATTACATTTTTTAAAAAAGTTTTCTTTTTTAAAAGGAGAAATTATAACACATTTGTAGATCAATAAGAATGATCTAGAGGGAAAGAAAAATTGCTGATGAATGAGTAAGAAGGAAAAATCACTGGATCAAATTCCCTTAGCTGGGGAGAGGAGAATGGAATTATGGGGACAAATTCAGAAGGGTTTTACAAGGAAATAATACCTCTATAGTAATAGGAAGAAAGGCAGAATCAGCAGAAATAGATACTGTTTTAGGTTAAATATAGGAGGTTAGAGTTTGGGGAAATTCTCTTTCCAGTTACTTGAGCCAATGAATTTAGCTTACACCACTTCAGATAGTTCCTAATATAACCAAAAGTCTCTTGAGAGAACAAACAAAGGAAGTTAAATAATTTCCCCAGAGTCATATAGCTAATAATATAGCACACTGCTTAATGGAATGGCACTGGAGTTAGCCAGATCTTGGAGCTTGTTTTTGATCCTAAGTCTAACCTAACTCAGGTCTATAAAGAGCTTCTTATTCATCATTCTTGCATTTGTTTGTTGAGCGACAAATAGACATCATATGGGAAAAAAATAAAAATGTGACAGTATCAATGAAGAAGAGTTACTTGATGCATTGCTAAAATACAATGGGGAGATTTCATTGGTTCAGAAATATCTAGTGAGGCTTCTGTAAAGATTGTGAGGAGTGACATTAAACTGAGACTAGAATGATGGGGAGAATTTAAGAAGCAAAGGGAACAGGAAAAGCATCTGAGGCATTTGAGATCGAGCCCCATGTCGGGCTTTCTGCTCAGAGGGGAGCCTGCTTCCTCCTCTCTCTGCCTGCCTCTCTGCCTACTTGTGATCTCTCTCCCTGTCAAATAAATAAATAAAATATTGTAAATAAATAAATAAATAAATAAATAAATACAAGTAGATCAAGATATGAGTAGGAAGAACCTGAGCTCATCTCCTCCCATGGACACACCAAAATATTCAATTAATAGTACAACTATGTCTGAAAATGAGATGAAGTCTGGCAGAAAAGATCTTATATAACTAATTTTTTTTTTAAAGCCACTTTGAAATGGGTAGCAGGTGTGGAAATGGTAGCAGGAGTATTTAGGACCCACACATCTAGCTTGACTACTCTAAAGTGGGGAGGGATATAACAAACATAGAGGCTCACCCTGAGGAATGAGGGGTCTGAGCCTCCACACTAGGCTCCCCAGCCTAGAGAATCTGTACTGGGATGATGGCTCCCTATAATGTCTGGCTTTGAAAACCACTGGGACTTAAAACCAGGAAAGCTGGGAGGGGTAGCTGAGCTACCCCCTCTACTCTTAAAGGGCATGCATACAATCTCACAGTCCAAGTCAGCACAGAGGGGACAGTTTGTAAAGTACCTGAGTTTCATGTAAAGAAGATCCATTGACAAATTTCGGGCATGTGCTAGAGTGGCACCAATCTATTGGAATATTCTTCAGGAATGAAAACACTGAAAAATGCCATCATCTTCCTTCCTTCCTTCCTTCCTTTTACACTTCCCTTATATCTATCTGGCCCAGTGCAGGCAGACATCATTTCTGACACTCCATCTACTGTGCTAGTGCTATGCTATTCATCCTGTTTTGGCATTCTCTTGTGGACTCAGCTTGCCCAAACCACTTGTCCTACCCCTACGCACATCCCTACTCGCTTTCCTCCCTGCAGAGGAAAGATAGGCAGATATAGAGCATTCCATCCCCAAAGAGCAGAATGGATATTCTTTTCAAGAGCATATGAAATATTTCCCAAAATAGATCCCATGATAGGCCACAAAATAAGTCTGAATAAATTCATTGTTATCATATCAAGCATCTTTCCTAAACACAATGGTATGAAACTAGAAATTGATTACAAGGCAAAAACTAGGGGAAAAACAAAAACAAAACCACAATGTTTTGAGGCTAAGCAACATGCTACTAAACAACCAACAGGTCAATGAAAAAATCGAAGAGGAAATTAAAGAGAGAGAGGCAAACCAAAAAACAGACTCTTAACTATAGAGAAAAAACTAATTGTTACTAGAGGGGAAGTGGTTGGGGGGATGGGTTAAATAGGTGATGGGGATTAAGTGCTGTGATGAGCACCTGGAGTTGTATGGAAGTGTTAAATCACAGTGTTTAAACCTGAAATTAATATTAACACTGTATTTTAACTAACGGGACTTTAAATAAAAACTTAATAAATAAAAAATACCTGAGACAAATGAAAATAGAAATACAGTGGTCCAAGATCTATGGGACACAGCAAAAGCAGTTCTAAGAGAAGTTTGTGGCTAAACAGATCTACTTCAGGAGACAAGAGAAATCTCAAATGATTTAACCTTACACGTAAAGGGTCTAGAAAAAGAAGAACAAGCAAAACCCAAAGTTAGCAGGAGAAAGGAAATAATAATGATCACAGTGAACATAAAAGAAATAGATACTAAAATTTAAAAAAAAAGTAGAAAAGATCAACAAAACTAAGAGCTGGCTCTTTGAAGAGGTAAAAAAATTTGATAAACCTTTATTTAGCAAGACTCATCGAGAAAAAAAAGAGAGAGGGCCCAAATAAATAAAATCAGAAATAGAAGAGGAGAAGTTACAACTGATATCACAGAAATACAAAGGATTGTAAGCAATTACTACAAACAATGAAACCAATTAAATAAACAAACAAACAAATAAATAAATAAATAAAAGGAAGGAAGAAAAAAGATTACAGGCTAATGTCCCTGATGAATATAGATACAAAAATCCTTAACAATATATAAAATATTAGCAAACCAAATTCACAATATACTACAAGGGTCATGCGCTATGATCAAATAGGATTTATTCCAGGATGCAAAGATGGTTCAGTAACTCCAAATCAATTAATGTGATATAACACATTAATAAAATGAAAGATAAAATCGTATGATCATCTCAATAGATGTAGAAAAAGCATTTGATAAAACTTTACATCTATTTATAATAAGAACTCTTAACAAAGTGGGTATAGGGGAGATATACCTCAAAATGATGCATGCCAAACGACAAACCCACAGCTAATATTATACTCAACAGTGAAAAACCGAGCACTTTATCTAAGATCTGGAACATGACAAAGATGTTGATTCTTGCCATTGTTATTCACCATAGTATTGGAGGTCCTAGCTGTAACAATTAGATAAGAAAAAGTAATAAAACGTACCAAATTGGAAAAGAAGAAGTAAAATATTTGCAGGATACATGATTCTATATACAGAAAACTCTAGGAATGGCACTAAAAACTATTAGAACTAATAAATGAATCCAGTGAAGTTACAGGATACAAATTTAATATATATAAGTTTGTAGCATTTCTATACACTGATATTTAATTATCATAAAAGAGAAATTAAGACAACAATCAAAAACCATAAAATAACTAGAAATATGCTTAACCCAGGAGGTAACAGACTTACACTCTGAAAACTATGAGACAGTGATAAAAAAATTGAAGATGACACAAATCAATGAAAAGATATACTATGTTCATGGATTGAAATAATTAATATTGTGAAGCAATTTACAGATTCAATGTGATCCCCATGAAAATACCAATGACATTTTTTACAGAACTATAATAAATTATCATAAATTTGTGTAGAATCAAAAAAGACCTAGAAGAGCCAAAGTAATCTTGAGAAAAGAACAATGTTGGAAGTATCACACTCCCTGATTTCAAACTATAGCTTCAAAGCTATATCAACCAAAAGAGTATGGAACTGGCACAAAAACAGACACATAGATTAATAGAACACAACAGAGAGAAATATGCAACCACTTAATCTTCAACAAAGGGCCAAGAATATTCAGTGGAGAAAAGACAGTTTCTTCAATAAATGATGTTGAGAAAACTGGACAACTAAATGCAAAAGAATAAAACTGGACCACTTTCTTATATTATATACAAAAACAAGTTCAAAATGGATTAAAGACTTAAATGTGAGACCAGAAACCATAAAACTCCTAGAAAAAAACAGAGGCTATAAGCTTTTGGTCATCAGTACTAACAATATTGTTTCGGATCTCCTTAGGCAAGTAAAACAAAACCAAAAATAAACAAATGAGACTATATCAAAATAAAAAGTTTTTGCTCAGTGAAGGAAACCATTAATAAAACAAAAAGGTAACCTATGGTATGGGAGAAGATATTTGCAAGTGATATAACTAATAAAAAGTTATCCAAAATATATAAAGGACTCACACAACTCAGTATTAAAAACCCAAACAATCTACTTAAACAATTGGCAGAACACCTGAACAGACTTTTCTTCAAAGAAGACACATAGATGACCAATAGATGCATGAAAAGATGCTCAGCATCACTAATTATCAGGGAAATGAAAATCAAAACTGCAATGAGATATCCCCTTACACTTGTCAGAAGGGCTATTATTAAAAAGCCAAGAAATAACAAGTGTTGGCAAGAATGCGGAGGAAAGAGAATTCGAGTTCATTCTTGTTAGGAGTGCGAAATGGTGAAGTCACAATGGTAAACAGTATAAAAAAAATTAAAAATACAACTTACATACAGTCCAGTATTCCACTTCCGGGTACTTATTTGAAGAAATGAAAACACAAATTTGAAAAGATAAATGTACCCCTATGTTTACTGCAGCATTATTTACAGTAGCCAACATATGGAACAATCTAAGTATACATTGATAAGTGAATGGATAAAGAAGATGTGGTATATATATGTATGTATATATATATATATATATATATATATATATATATAGTATTACTTACCCATAAAAAAGAATGAAATCTTGCCTTTTGCACAACGTGGATGGACCTAGATGTTCTATGGTTAGTGAAATAAGTCAGACAAGAAAGACAAATACTGCATGATTTCACTTATATGTGGAATCTAAGAAAATAAATGAACAAACAAAGTAGAAACTCAGATACAGAGAGCAATCTGGTTGTTGCCAGAGGGGAGGAGCATGTGGGATAAGCAAATAGAGAAAGGGTATTAAAAGATACAAATTTCCATAAGACTCCGGGATGCAATGTATGGCATAGGGAATATAGTTAATAATATTGTAGCAATTTTGTATGATGACGGATGATAACTAGATTTACTTTGGTTATCACTTTATAATTATATGAATGTTGAATCACTATATTGTACACCTGAAACTAATATAATGCTGTATGTCAACTTCATACCAGTGAAAAAAAATAGTTACTGTCATAAAGCACAAATGTAGGGTGGTATGAGGGTATATTTAAGACATTGGTGATAATAAAAACATGGTGTCACTTAAAATACTTCTACATAAACAATGTCATCTAGATCTCACAGACTAAATATTTGTTAGTGTATAAAAGGTGGTATTTTTATTTATATTTTACAGATGAGGAACGTCAGTCATTGGGAGAACTGCAATTTAAATGTCAGCTCTCTACTTCCAAAAAGCTTTCTTTTTCCCACTCAATTGTGGTTTGGTAAACATCTCCTAAAGCGTGCAAAAAAATGACAGATGATTTATAAAATAATCTTTTAGTTGCAATATGGAAAATATATGAAATAACCTGAAAATTAATGAATGGAAAAAGAAAATGTAATCATGAGTTAAGAATAAAATATATACTTTGGTGGGCAATTTTATATGAATAATATAAATATGATTTTATCCTTTTTTTCTGTTTCTAAGATTTCTTCAATAATAGGACTTTTTTTAAATTGATATGTAATTGACATTCAAAATCCTGTTAGTTTCAGGTGTACGTTATAGTGACTTGATTTTTTTTTTAGTAACAAAAATATACATTTATTTATAGCAGATAAAACTTGATGCCAATGCAAGGAGTATTTACTTCTTTTTAAAATTTTATTTATTTATTTTTATTATGTTATATTAGTCACCATACTCCTATATGGGGTTTTCATTAGTTTTTGATGTGGTGCTCCATGATTCATTGTTTTTGTATAAAACCTGTGCTCTTTGCAATATGTGCCCTCCTTAATACTTATTTTCAGGCTCACCCATCCCCCTACCTACCTCCCCCCTGAAACCCTCAGTTTCTTTCCTGGAGTCCAGAGTCTCTCATGGTTCATCTCCTGCTCTGATTTCCCCACCTTCATTTTTTCCTTCCTTCTCTTAATGTCCTCCATGCTATTCCTTATGATCCACATGTAAGTGAAACCATATGATAATTGTCTTTCTCTGCTTATTTCACTTAGCATAATCCCCACCATTTGCATCCGTGTTGATGAAAAAGTTGGGTATTCATCCTTTCTGAGGGTTAAGTAATATTCCATTGTATATATGGACCTCATCTTCTTTATCTATTCATCTGTTGAAGGGCATTTCGGCTCCTTCCATAGTTTGGCTATTATGGATATTGCTATTATGAACACTTGGGTGTATATGGCCCTTCTTTTCAATACATCTGTATCTTTGGGGTAAATCCCTAGTAGTCCAATTGCTGGTTCATAATAAGGCTCTATTTCTAACTTTTTGAGGACCTCAAACTGTTTTCCAAGGCGGCTGCACCAAGTTGCATTCCCACCAACATTGTAAGAGGGTTCCCCTTTCTCCACAGACTCTCCAACATTTAGTGTTTTTTGCTTTGTCAATTTTTGCCATCCTAACAGGTATAAGGTGGTATCTCAGTGTGGTTTTGATTTGAAATTCCCTGATGGCTAATGATGATGAACATTTTTTTTTCATGTGTCTGCTAGCCATTTATATGCCTTCTGCCCATTTTTTTTACTTGATTATTTGTTTTTTTGGGTGTTGAGTTTGAGAAATTCTTTACAGATCTTGGATACCAGCCCTTTATCTGTAGTGTCATTTGCAAATACTTCTCCCATTTCATGCATTGCCTCTTTGTTGACTGTTTCCTTTGCTGTGTGGAAGTTATTGGAAGATAAACAGAGGGGAGAGGGAGCTGCCATAAGCTGGACCTGGGAAGGTGATATGATAGGGGAGAGCAGAAGTGTCCAGCGTTGGAGACCTGGCACAGACTCACAGACTGGTAGTGGCAGGGAACAGACTTCAGTGCAGCCCCCAGACAGGATCCAGGGGCAGCTTGCATTTTTGAAGCACAAAGGACAGAGATGTGCTGGCCCTGAGCTCCACCTCTGGGAGTATTGTTATGGGGCGCACAACCTGAGAGGCTGTGATTTTTAGCAGTGCAGAGGGGAAGGGAGACAGTGTGGCCTGGAGAGCTCAGTGAAGAGCTGACTTGATATTTTATACATTATGAGAGGATCCCCACAATAAGACTAGTTGCCATTTGTCACCATACAAAGTTATTTTAATATTATTGACTATATTCCCTATGCTGTATATTATATCCCCGTGACTCATTTATCTTCTAGTGGGAAGCTTGTATCTCTTAATACTCTTAAGTAAGGGTGCCCACCCTCCTATTTCCTTCCCTCTTGTAACCAACAGTATGTCTCCTGTATCTGCAAATCTGTTTCTCTTTTGTTTGGTTTGTCCATTTGAAGGTAATTAAATTTGAAACACACACACACACACACAGCCTTCTGAAAATCAGAAAAATCTATGGTTTTAGAAGACAAAACAGAAATATAATTTGTATAGGTAAATGCTTTACCCTAATTTTAAAACTTCTCTGTCCTAAATTATAAATATTTGAAAGATGGAAAAAACTTGCTTTGTACAGTACTTTCTACTTGAATTCTTTCTTTCTTTCTTTCTTTCTTTCTTTCTTTCTTCCTTTCTTCCTTTCTTCCTTTCTTTCTTTTTTTGGATATATATAGAGAGTGCATGTACTAGTTGGGGGGCAGAGGGAGAAGGAGAGAGAATCCTAGGCAAGCTCCATGCTAGTGTGGATCCTGTTGGGGGGGTGGTGGGGAAGGGGTGGTGCTTGATCTCACAACCTGAAATTAAGAGTTTGACAATTATTTGACTGAGCCACCCAGGTACCCCAAAGAATTCTTTTGAGGAGGAATTCTAAGCCTAGCATTATCAATAATATTCTGAAGTTATGAGGAAGAGATAACATTGTGATTGTAGCTGTAGCCTGTTGTGTGAGGTCCTTCCTACATTATATATGGCTATAGATTGATCAAATTAAATTGGGAGTATTTTTCAAGTGTTCTGTAATTACCTATTCTTTGTTTTGTACATTATATTGAAGAACTTGCACCTTTAAAATTTTTTTATTTATTTTTTTATTTTAAAAGATTTTATTTATTTATTTGACAGAGATCATAAGTAGGCAGAGAGGCAGGCAGAGAAAGAGTGGGGGAAGTAGACTCCCCTCCAAGCAGAGAGCCTGATGTGGGGTTCGATCCCAGGACCCTGGGATTATGACCTGAGCTGAAGACAGAGGCTTTAACCCACTGAGCCAAAAATTTTTATTTCAATTCCAGTTAGTTAACGTATAGTGTCATGTGTTAGTTTCAGGTATACAATATGGTGATTCAACAATTCTTCATCTGATCTTCATCACAAGTACACTCCTTAATCCCCATCACCTATTTAACCCATTCCCCACCCAATTTCCCCTCTGGTAACTATCAATTTGTTCTCTATAGTTAAGAGTCCATTTCTTGCTTTGGAGACGTGTCTAGTAAGAAGTTGCTAAGGCTGATGTCAAGGTACTTACTGCCCTTGTTCTCTTCTAGGTTTTTGATGGTTTCAGGTCTCACTTTTAGGTCTTTAATCTATTTCTAATTTATTTTTGTGTATGGTATAAGAAAGTGGGCCAGTTCTGTTCTTTTGCATGTTGCTGTCCAGTTTTCCCAACACCATTTGTTGAAGAGTCTGTCTTTTTCCCATTGGATAGCTTTTCCTGCTTTGTTGAAGATTAATTGACTGTATAGTTGTGGATTTATTTCTGGATTTTCTATTCTGTTTCACTGATCTATGTGTCTGTTTTTATGCCAGTACCATACTGTTTTGATTACTATAGCTTTGTAATATACTTGAAGTTCAGAATTGTGATGCCTCCAGCTTTGCTTTTCTTTTTCAAGATTGCTTTGTCTATTTGGAATCTTTTGTGGTTCTATATAAATTTTAGAGTTGTTTATTCTATTTCTGTGAAACATACTGTTGGTATTTTGACAGGAATTGAACTGAATGTGTAGATTCTTTTGGGGAGTAGAGACATTTTAACAATATTTATTCTTCTAATCCATGAGCATGGAATGTCTTCCCATTTTCTATGTGTCAGAAAACTTGATCTTAGCAGAACTTTATGCTTGGTACTGTAGGGAATGAAATGATTCTTACCCTTATGGCAATTATAATTAATATAGATGTAACAAATCAAAATATAATAATGTAAAGTAGAATGTAAATGACAGTGAGAACAGCTACTCTTCATTGAACAGCCATAATATTCTAGACTATTTCCATATTTCCATGTGTTATCTCTAATCCTATTAGCAACACTGAATAATAGAAATTATTGTCAAAAATGAAGAAATGAAAACTTTGAGCCATTAGACAATTAACCTATGGTTATGTGACAAAAAAAAAAAAGAAAAAAGAGCAAAACCATAGATACATGAAGTAGAGACACAGACACACATAAATATTTATAGATATACATAAGGTATATACACATATACATATGTATACAAGTATATACATATATATATACAAGAAATAAATATATATACAAGAAATATACAACTATATATTCAAGAAATATACAATTTCTTGTATATATACAAGAAATAAACAAGAGTATTCCATGTAGTATTCCATGTATATATATATGTATCCACATACACATACAAAGTAGCTCTACATGGAATACTCTTGTTTATTTCTTTTTTTTTTTTAAAGATTTTTAATTTATTTATTTGACAGAGAGAGAGATCACAAGTAGACAGAGAGGTAGGCAGAGAGAGAGGGGGAAGCAGGCTCCCCACTGAGCAGAGAGCCTGATGTGGGGCTCAAGTCCAGGACCCTGAGATCATGACCTGAGCCGAAGGCAGGGGTTTAAGCCACTGAGCCACCCAGGCACCCCACTTTGTTCTTTTTTTTTTAAACAAGTTTTTATTACTTTTTATTGAAAACTACACTGAATGCTAAAGGTCTACCTTTACAATAAACAAATACAGTAATGGTAACTCACACTAGAATGAAACATTTCTTATAGCCATTATTTTTCTGTTTGGGAAAATTGTAAACTTTTTTTGGTCACAAACACAGGAATATCTCTATACAATAGCTCAAAATAGGCCATCTCTCAAATAAAAAATGATGAGTCACAGAAGACTATGAATATAACATGTAACTAGTTGTTACAAATCTAATAGGATTTGTTAAAATCAGTCACACACCATTAGTGTTCACATAAATAAGATGTTATCAATGTCTAAAAATGTGGGTTTATGCATAGACAATCTGACAAGTTACCATAAAAAGTGTTTTCTGAGACATAAGAAAATGTAACATTTGCTTGAACTCTTTTAGCTCAAGACTTTCCACTCAATAATGTAGCTGAGGATCTGAAACTGAGAAATATATATTTGAATATAAACAGCTTATACAACTTAGTTCTTTCTTTTTTTTTAAATTTTATTTATTTATTTATTTATTAAATTTTTTATTTTTTATAAACATATATTTTTATCCCCAGGGGTACAGGTCTGTGAATCACCAGGTTTACACACTTCACAGCACTCACCAAAGCACATACCCTCCCCAATGTCCATAATCCCACCCCCTAACTTAGTTCTTTCTTTTTCTTTTCTTCCTTTGTTTTCCTCCCTTCCCATTCCTTCCTTCTTTCCTCCTCCTTCTCCTCCACCTCCTTCTTTTCTTCTTTGTTTCTTTCTTTTTTTTTTTTTTGCATCATTGGCGGGTATTACTGAATTCACAACCAACTTGCCAGCTCAGTGTGCAATTGAGATGGGAGAGAGACTTCTGTACAGGAGCCTGAATGGTCTTCAGTCCTATGCTGGCAGTTGCCTAACACAGACAAACAGTTTTCTCCCCATTTTGTAGTAATTTAATTTTCCTATTATCAAAAGAGGTCTTCAGCCATCATGCACTGAGGGGACTAGAGTCAGATGATGGGGGTTTCCTCTTAGTATTTTTTGTTTTGACTTTTGGAACTGCTTGAAGCAACATTCTAAAGCAAGGTATTCAGGACCTGCTGTGCCCAAAGGACTAATAAAGGAAAAAGATTCATTTATTCTTTGTGATTTGATGCACAGATGAAGAGGACGACACATCATAACAGACGTTGGTTGTTAATAAATCACATCCTAATCTTTCAGCGCTCTGTAACCAGAAGACAGCTTCAGCTTTCCTGTGTCTGGGCTTCTAGCTCTTTTAACCCTGCAATATCAAAGATGCATATGTCCGGAATCAGTTAAAAAGTCAAATTCCTTTTCTCAGTTCCTGTACTTTTTCACTGTCTCTTGGTTGCAAGTTTATCTGAATGATTACCATTTGTCATTCTCTGCTATTGTTCACTGAGGTGCTTTCTATTATCTTCGTGTTTTGTAGGCTGGCTGGGAGAAGGAGCCTGGGAAGGGTGTGGCTCTGCAGGGAGATTGTGAGTCACCAGCAGGCCTCCAGGGATGGTCCCTTCCCTGGCTTCAGGAAGTCCTCTGGGAGCCACACCCTCAATGCCTGGCTCGAGGAGAGCTTGATGATCTATTACTGACTAGGGAGGGGCTATGAAAAAGAATTCCTGGTTCACAGTGTTTTAAGCTTTCGGGGATGTGACCTGTGATTGCCTGGCAGAGGCTTGCTCACTATACCAGACTATGTGGCGTTTACAAGTGAGATGCAGTGCATCTTTCAAGGGACCCTGAGCAAAACTGAAAGGCTCTGATTCATGCACTTGGAGGGCTGCCCCTTGTATCCTGCCTTCCTTGAGTGCTCAGCCTAAGACTTTCTCGTCCACCAGCCCACCATTGACCACGTTCACTAGGAATGCTCCATGCCTTACTGATGCGGTGTGGGTTATGTTCATTGAGATTATAGTGCAAAGAGACTTAGTTGCTCTGATACAGTAAGTCCTAAAGGGGACAGGCCCTCTGCATACCCAGGGTCTACTGTACCCTGTCCTGTAAGTAGGGGTCATAAAATATGATGCTGAATCCAAAGAACTTGTCTGGAACAGAAATGCAACAGAAGCGGATGAGGCCCAGTGCCTCCCTGTGGATGCGGACAACTCGCTGGGTTTTCATCTGCTTAACATTTTGGACCAGTGTGCCTTCCTGCAGCACCTGGTACAACCATGTGTTCCGCTGGTATAGGTTAAGGATGTGACAGATGCAGGAATCAGCCCCTCTCTTCTGCTGCTACTGAGGGATGTTGCACGTGGTGATCCTAAGCTTGCCAGCAGCCTTGATGTCAACGTTCTCTTAGCTGCTGCCAATCCTCATGATCACTCTCCAGGCATTGAACCTCCCCAGGTCTTCCCTAGTAAGGGTGATGGTATGGCATAAGCATCACAGAAGGCCACTGTGGCCAGGTCCCTCAGGACTGGTATCTCCATGGTCTGGTCTCTGCCACTGAGTAGAGCGACCAGAGTCGGAGGGTATAGGGGGCCATTCATGATCTGGGGGTGAATACCTTCTCAAATTCTGTTCAGTCACTGTCTCTTGATTTTGTGCTTATCCATAAGACCATTCTTTTTTTTTTTTTTTTCATTTGTTTGTTTGTTTATTTATAGTGCAACAAGTGGGGAGGGTTTGGAGGGAAAGGGAGGGGAACTCCAGCAGACCCCTTGCTGAGCTTGGAACCCAAAGGATGGGAGGACCCAGAGATCCTGACCCAAGCTGAAACAAAAAGGCCATTTCTCAACCACCTGAGCCACCTTGGCACCACAAAGTTCCATTCTTCATGGAACTTTGCAACTCTCTGATTCAAAAGGCAAAGCGATCCTCTAAGAATTTAGGGGAATGACCAGGAATGAGTGGCATTATGCCCCTATGAACCCAGTATGAAGCTGTCTATAAACTATAGTTTATACAATGGACTGTCTCTGTCTTTAAGGGAATCCAGTTTCATTGGGTCAAAACCATTTAAGGTGATGAAACTCTGATTCAGTTCTGGGCCTTGGGTGCAGGTTCAAGGCCCACCTTTCGGTCTTGCATTTTCTTGTGGCTCTTTCCCAGTTCTGTCCTGGGACCAGGAGGTGTGTCAACAGCCCTGTGGTTGTGGATGGTGGTGGACTGACCTTGGCTGCAGGGGTCAGACCCTGCACAATGGCCTGTGGGAGGAAGGAGCCATTTCTTTTGATCTTTTGTTCTATTTCCTTGCTTGACAATAGAGGCACAGAGTTTGCAGTATAAATTATTATTATTTTTTTATCTCTTTATTGTAGTTTGTGATTTTGAATGTTTTCTCATTATTCATTAAAGTGTAGAAAATTAGAAAATATATAAAAATAAAAAAGCAAATAAAAATTATCTGAGAGCTTGCCAGTGATAGTACCATTCACATTTTAGAATAATTTGTCTCTATATTTACATACTTGTATATTTATGTGTATTATATATATGTTTATTTATATATGTATATAATTTTTATGGTGTAAAATTATGGTAATGTTACCTACACAACTGGCATTATATATACACACATATATACAAGTGCTTTTTCACATGATGTTTTTTCATAAGAATTTCCAGTTATCAAATAAACTTTGAAAATATTACTAAAATTCCTATAATACTCCATGTAAAGGTATTTCCACAATTTACATTTATTTATTTATTTACTTATTTATTTCAAAGATTTTATTTATTTATTTGACAGAGAGAGAGAGAGAGACTGCAAGTAGGCAGAGAGGCAGGCAGAGAGAGAGGAGGAAGCAGGCTCCCTGCTGAGCAGAAAGCCTGATGTGGGGCTTGATCCTAGGACCCTTGGATCATGACCTGAGCCGAAGGCAGAGGCTTAACCCACTGAGCCACCCAGGTGCCCCTACAATTGATATTTATATTTATAATTTTTTATATTATATATATTATATAATATGTATATTACATTATATAATATATTATGTATATTATATTTATATTTATAATTTATATTTATATCCTTTTGTTGGGTTTTGTTTTCAATTTGATACTATTACAAGCAATTCTGCATAATATATGCTGTACAACAGATTTGGTTCACAACCGATTATCTCCTTAGACTATATTCTGAGAAGAGAATTTATTCTATTAAAATGTAAGAATACCTTTAAAAGTCTTAATGAAAATCACAAAACTGTACTGTATTTAGGTGTATTTAGTCCTGTTGGGGAGATACAGGAAAACTCTCTTTAGGGCAAGGGAATATTAACAGTTTACTTACCTCAGCATTAATTCTTAAATTCAAAGTATGTACCAACAGTTCTCTTAGGTGTTGGAGATCATCAGAGATGAAAAAGGCAGTTTTGCTCCAGTGAGATATAATCCAGGGAGGTACTGTGCTTCTCCTCTAGTCAAGATCATCTTTTACTAGGAAGGCCTACCTTTCCGTCCCCCAACACAACTCCCAGTTTAGCTTATCTCTTTCCTGTGGAGGCCTTGCTGCATTTTGGTTATGGTTTCTGCTTCCTGAATCTTTACTCTTGGGTTAGATCTTAATTCTGTCTTGTGTATTCTTGGTTAAGTTAATATTTTAAACTTTTCCATCTGTAAAATGAGGATAACACTGCTACTGATATCACTGTTTTTGTTAGTTTTAAGTGACTTTATGTGTGTAAAATAGTATAGTGTCTTACATGTGATAAACTTCCAGTAAATATCAACCGTTATTATTATGTTTCTATGTTGAGAAGCCTGAGTGTCAGTCCAGTGCTTACTGAGGCCCTGAGCAGTTCTAGAGCTTAAGTTTCAATGACAGGTAAAGATCCTAAGTAAAGGTGCTATGTAGAAGGAAGTAACAGGAGACTGTTCATATCACAATAAATGGGAGGAATGCAGAGAAACAATGTTAATTAGGTGCCTTTTAGTATTTTGATTTGTCCAGTTATTGTTTTAACTGCTTTACATATATTACCTTTACCCTGCAAGTCAGGCAGGGTACAGATGAGAAAACTGAGGCAAAGGGGAACTACATGGTTTGCTTAATAATTTACAAAAAGAAGTTAATTATGGTGCTTCTCTGCTAAGCATTTAGAAAGTCTTTTTTTTTTTTAAGATATTATTTATTTATTTGACAGAGATCACAAGTAGGCAGAGAGGCAGGCGGAGAGAGAGGAGGAAGCAGGCTCCCCACGGAGCAGAGAGCCCAGTGCGGGGCTTGATCGCAGGACCCTAGGATCATGACCTGAGCCGAAATCAGAGGCTTTAACCCACTGAGCCACTCAGGTGCCCCAGAAACAGTCTTTTACCAGTGCTTTCAGTAACTCTTCAGAGTAGTCACTGAAATAAATATTATTGTTCTCACTTTATGGATGAGGAAACTAGTACTATCAGGAAAGTGTCTCTGGTTCCATGACTAGAAAGGATAGTTGCATTTGAATACACAGTGGCAAGCCACCCAGACGGTGTGTTTTTTTCTTCCCACAATACCTCTCACTTTCAGGAATACACAGTCAATTGTATTAAGATTTATATTTTATATAAGTTATTTTATAACTAACGTAATTTATAACTTTATAATATGTTTATCTAATACATATAAAATATATATATATTTGTATTTGTATAACTAATACCTATATCTATATCTATATAGATATATATGTATTTGTTTTCTACCATTCATCCAGTACACCACAATCTAAAGACAAGAATATCATAAAGTAAATGAGTAGGTTTTTTTTTTTTTTTTAAGATTTTTATTTATGTATTTGACAGAGAGAGACACAATGAGAGAGGGAACACAAGCAGGGGGAGTGGGAGAGGGAGAAGCAGGCTTTCTGCTGAGCAGGGAGCCCTATGCGATGATGATGCTGTGGGGTTCAATCCCAGGACCCTGGGATCATGAACTAGGCCATAGGAAGATGCTTAATACCCAGGTGCCCCAACGAGTAGGTTTTTCCCAATGAACTTAAGGATTTAACATTATTCTAATTTTGAACTTGCTTTAGCCTAGAAACATACAGATGCAATCATTTGACTTTTGACAATTGTATAAAAAATAATTGTAGCTTTTCACCTTTTTCAAAGCCAACATTTAAATGAGGACAACAAAATCTGATTTGAAAGTCTTTATTAGGTCATTCCCCAAAGAATCTTAATTGTAACAAATGCTCTTCTTGCCAACTGGTAGAGTTTTCCCATTGGAGCTGTGTGTTTATTCTACAATATGGAACATAATTTGAAAAGGAAGTTCAAGGCCTAGCACTGCTATGTGTGACTGGACATATTGAAATCCAATAGGATTGCAGAAGTAAGTGAACAGCAGGTGCTCCATCTGTAGACCCCTCAATAATGAGTTTAAACAAGTGAAGTCTCATCTCTCAGTTTCACTCTCCCTGTCAGTTGGAAAATTAACAAGACACATTTTGGAGTGCAGATGAGGTCACTAGAAAGAGCTCTAGGCCTTTTCCTTAAGATTAAAATATTAGATAATAGGTTTATTAGATCGAAGTGTACATTGAGGCTTTAAATGCAAAACCACATTCTCTGTCTTTCAAGTAAGCCTAATCAGTTTTCTGAACCAAACTATGTCCGGTTTGTTTGTTAAAAGTCAGTCACTAAGGTTTTAAACCCCGGGTCAGTGGTCCTTAACAAAATTCCTCTGTGCTGTAGAATGTATTTAACTTCTTCCACCAGAGTCAAGATTTGACAGAAATAAGCATTTAATACAGATCCACAGGGCTTTACCTGCAGTTCCAAACTTAGAACAATTTTGAAAATAGAGCTTTAATAAAAATGACCTCAAATTTCTATAAAATAACCAATCCTAAATGTTTAGTTAGATGAGTTTTGACAACTGTATATACCTGGGCAACTTCCCATACTTTCAAAAAAGAAGGAAACTATTTCTGTTACTCCACAAAGGTTCCTTATCTTGCAGCCTGCTCCCTTTTGTCCACAATCTTCCCAGAAACCATGTTCTAATTTTTCAATCACCTCAGATTAGTTTTGCCTGTTGTTGGACTTCACATCAACAGAGTCATATAGCAGCTGAATTATTTCATTCAAAAACTTTTGAGATTCATCCTTATTGTATCTGAAATATGTTCCCTTTTTCCTGAGTTGCATTCCATTATATAAATATAACACACTATGTATATCCTTCTGTTGATGAACATTTGGATTGTTTCTAGTTGTTGGCTTATGAATAATGTTGGTATGACTCTCCTTGTACAAGTCTTTTTTGTGGGTATCTATTTTTATTTTTTATGGGTAAATATCTAGGAATGGAATTGCTGGGTCATAAGTTAGATATTTAACTTAAGTACATGCAAAATAGTTTCTAAAGTTGTTTTACTCTGTCGTACTCCCACCAGCAAAGTATGAGAATACTGGCTGTTTTTATTCCCACCAATATTTGGTATTGTTGGTCTTGGTCCTTTGGACTTTAAATACTCTAGTGGATATGAAATGGTATAACATTGTGGGTTTAATTTATATTTTCTGATTACTAGTATTGAACATTTTTATGGGCCATTCATACCTCCTGCTTTATGAGGAGGTTTGCAATTTCTTTTTACCCTTTTTTGATTAAGATCTTTAAATTGTTGATTGTTAGAATTATTATTTTTTTTTTTTACAATTCTTTATATATTTTGGATATAAACCTACTGCCAGGTATGTGTACTGCAAATATTGTTTTTCCCATAGTCTGTGGTTTGACGATTAACTGAAAACCAAACATTTTAAGATACATTTGAATAAATTCATTTAGCAGGAAATCCTAATCTGAAATAACATATAGTCTTTACTTATGCCACTTAGTATCAATATTCATATGTTTCATTGTAAAAATATTAATGTATTTCATTACATGGTATTATGTCAGAACCTACTGGAGGTTTTCCATCATTTATGGTATATATACTGTTCTACAGTCAGGAATATTTATAATTTCAAAAACATTCAGTCATAAGAGTTAGGAATTGGATGTATTGGTCTTTACATGTCCTAGAATGGAGATAATGTTATCAGAATGCTGAGTGGTACAATGTGGCAAAAATATTGGCAACTTACATAAATATACTTCATTTAATTGTCATTATTGTAAAAGTTTCTAATGGATGTCATGTAAAATTACAAGGTTTTAGAAGTCATAAACCATGCTTATTTTTAACTCTTTCAATGTAAATAGAAAATTAAATTTAGTTAGTTAAGTTATAGAAATAAATCAAAAGTATTTATTATAGTGATGCATAGTCTGATAAATAAAATGGATTTTTCCATTGTGAATTGTTCAAGTTGTTTATAGGAGCTTTCATCTCTGACTTGATAATCCTTTATATATTTCCTTACTTTCGGTACATTTGCCTTAGAAACCTGTTTCTCAAAAGAACAGTGTAAACCAAATTTTCGGTTGTAATAACTGAAAAAAAATATATATGTATGTGTACATACATGTGTATGTGTATATATTTATATGTGTGTATATATGTGTGTGTATATATATGTGTGTATACATATATATGTATAATGTATATTTATATATGTATAAATAAGTAAAATCTTATATATGTATGTGTGTATGTGTATATGTATATGTATACACACATACATATATAAGATTTTACTTATTTATTTGTGAGAGAGAAAGAAAGAACGAGCACACAAGCAGAGGGTGTGGCAGGTAGAGGGAGAAGCAGTCTCCCCACTGAGTGAGGAGACTGATGTGGGACTCGATCCCAGGACCCTGGGATCATGACCTGAGCCTAAGGCAGATGCTTAACTGACTGAGCTACCCAAGCATATCCTTAAAAATATATTCGGCTGATTTTTGGTTTTAGATAATAAGCACTCATTGCTGGCAAGATGGCAAGCTATGCAAAACTGAGAGCAGTAGTTGGTAAAATAGTTTGTGAGTTCTTAAATAGATCAGCAGTTAAGATGTGAGTTTAGGTAAAATTGAGAACCCCTTTTTTGTTTAAAAAATTTTTTTTGCTTATTTTATTTTATTTTATCTTACCTATCTTATCTTACTTTATTTCATTGTGATAAGTGTACTCTTTAATCTCCATCCCCTATTTTCCTCATAGCTCCACCCACCTCCCCTCTGGTAACCATCAGTTTGTTCTCTATTGTTAAGAGTCTGTTAAGAGTTCTTGCTTTGTCTCTCTTATTTATGCTCATTTATTTTGTTTTTTAAATTCCACGTATGAGTGAGATCTTATGGTATTTGCCTTTCTGTGACTGACATTTCGCTTATCACAATACTCTAGCTCCATCCATGTCATTGCAAATGGCAAGATTCCATTCTTTTTTATGGCTGAATAATATTCCAATTATATATATATTTATATAAGGTATATGTAAATATATATATTTATATGTCTATAAAATCACTTCTTTTTCCATTCATCTATTGATGAACACTTGGGTTTCTTTTATATTTCTATATCTTTGCTATTGTGAATAATGGCTATAAATATAGCAGTGCATACATCCCTTTGAATTAGGGATTTTTTGAATTTTAGTGTTTTTGTATTTTTGGCATAAATACCCAGTAGTTCAGTTACTGGATCATAGAGTAGTTCTATTTTTAGCTTTTTGAGGAAACCCCATACTGTTTTCCACAGTAGCTGTACCAGTTTGCATTCCCACCGACAGTGCAAGAGGGTTCCTTTCTCCACGTCCTCACCAACACCTGTTGTTTCTTGTGTTCTTTGTTTTAGTCATTCTGACGGTGTTGCAGTTTTGATTTGAATTCCCTAATACTAAGTGATGATGACCATCTTTTCATTTGTCTTTTGGTCATCTCTATGCCTTTGGAGAAATGTCTGTTTATGCCTTCTGCCCATTTTAAGTGGATTATTTGTTTTTTGAGTGTTGAGTTTATCAGTTATTTATAAATTCTGAATACTAACCTTTTATTGGATACGCCATTTGAAAATACCTTCTCCCATTCTGTAGTTTGCCTTTTAGTTCTGTTGATTTTTAAAGTTAAGAACTCTTAATTCTGTTATGTTGACATACATGAATAATTTTGATTATATTAAGTACCAAAAAGTGTTTTGGAGAAGTTATGAAAATAATTTATGTATTTTGTCTTTTTTAGTTTTAATTTATTTCTCACTCAAAAGACCTTTATTGTGTTTGCATGTCCTTTTTTTTTGGCATAAGAAAACATGTATTTAATACATTTTGTTGAGTTATGTTTTGATCATATCCTTGGACTGCTTTTGAAAAGTAAAATTAAATATATTGATTTTAGGGATGCCTGGATGGCTCAGTTGGTTAAGCATCTGCCTTTGGCTCAGGTCGAGTCCCACATCAGCGTCCTTGTTCATCAGGGAGCCTGCTTCTCCCGCTGCCTGCTGCCCCTGCTGCTTATGCTCTCTCTCTCTCTAACAAATAAATAAAATCTTATAAATAAATAAATATATTGATTTTACATCATGCTATCCATTTCATGGATTATAAAATAGTAACTTTGACTATTGGGAAATATTTCACTCTTTCTTATATTTCTTAATTATTAATACTATTTTTAAAGATTTATTTATTTTAGAGAGAGCATGAACGAGCATGTGTGAGAGCATGATCAGGGGGGAGGGGCAGAGGGAGAGAAGCCGACTCCCTGTTGACCATGGTGATCAGGACCTGAGCTGAAATAAAGAGTCCCACACTTAACCCACTGAGCCAACCAGGCACCTTTCTTATTATTTCTCAATGTTAAGGAACTTTTAAAAATATCTGTGGAAGAATTGCATAGGTGATTGAGAAGTCATTGAAGTCTTTAAAGATATTCATATCTAATAAACCCATGCTATTGGGACATAAGATATTTACAGAAAGATTTTTTTCCCTTAAGAACTTTTAATTTAAAATTATATAAATTAGTCATTATTAAAAGGTAAATAAATGATTGTTTCTCTTTATTTTGTTAAAAATGAACTAACTATAAAAACATGTAGTAGGTACACAATACATTTTATTTTTTTCCCCAGTCCATTTTAATTCTACAGTAATGAATTAGAATAAATTGGAGAATTTCCATTTTTATATACCAGAATTTTAACTGCATATGTACCTACTTGTAAGTCAGAAAGGTAATGGCCAGTCAGAGATAGATGGTACTTTACTCTTAATTGAAGCATAAAATTATTAGCCAAGAAATATGTAATTCTTCAAAAAACAGAATATTGCTTATAGTCATTGTTTAGGGGCTTAATTATATTCCCTCCCAAATTCATATGCTGTTGCCCTAACCTCTGGTTCCTCAGAATGTGGCAGTATGTGGAGATAGAGCCTTTAAATAGGTAATTAATTTAGGCCCTTAGCATGTGCCCTAATCCCATCTAACTGATGTCCTTATAAGAAGAGATTAGGATACAGAGAGAGAACCAGGGATGCAGGCACATGAAGGAAAAGGCCATGCAAAGAGACAGCAAGACCAACCCTGCCTACACCTTGATCTTACACTTCCAGCCTCCACAACTGTGAGAGAATAAATTTCTGTTGTTTAGGAACCTGGTTTATGATATTTTTGTCATGTAATATGACAATTTTGTAATATGATTATCAAGCCAGAAATAAGGATGTTAGGCTTGGGAAGGGAAGATGAGAGAAAGAAAAGTAAGTGAAAGAAATAATGAAAGAGAATTCTTTTATCCTGGAAATGGCTGAGTTATATGTCTTTTCAACTCTCATTACATTGGTCTTTCAGAAGATAATGGGGATAGTAGAAATGTTCATTGGATGTTTCCAACTACAGAGTTCTTAGAACAGATCTCTCTCTCTCTCATAGTTTAATGAGGCGATTAGAAGTGAAGATGAGTGAAAGAGTAAGTGTAACAGGTTTCTCATATACTAAAAAGTATTGGGTTACTTTTTAATCACCTTAAAGCAGGGCCATAGATGCAGAGCAAGCACACATCCCATGTCTTTTTTGTCTAGTAAGCATTATCAGACTTCACTCAATACCAGGGGTGTGAGACAAAATATTTTCAATGAACAGAAGAGAAACCACATTGAATTTGCTAATATTATTTTAATAGGCTCATTACATCCAATGTTAGTCACACCATACACTTTAAAACTGCACTGTCCAATACAGTAGTCACTAACCACATGAGACTACATAAATTTAAATTTAGTTTAATTAAAAATTCATCTCCTCAGTCATACTAGCCATATTTTGTTGGCTCCCGAATTGAATAGCCATGATATAGAACATTTCCATCATCAAAGAAAGCTCTGTTAGATGGTACTGCTTTAGAAACTAAATCTGACCAACCTTATAGAGATAGCCAGCCATATCCATTTGAACTGTTTAAAATTCCTATGCTATGTGTATCTTTCTTAGAGTTGTTTTCTGTCTCTTTTAGAGAACATATGATTTCCTTCTTCTTGCGTTAAAACCAAAAACACTGGTTTTAATGTGTACAAAAGATGATATATCAGTAACTTCTGAGTGAAAACAAATGGAGTCGGGATAGGGTAACTCTACCTTTTTGTCCTCCCAGAAAGATCAAATTTCACCTAGTGTAAAAAATTGTTTCAGTTGGGGCGCCTGGGTAGCTCAGTTGGTTAAAGCCTCTGCCTTCAGCTCGGGTCATGATCCCAAGGTCCTGGGATCAAGCCCCTCATCGGGCTCTCTGCTTCCCTTCCTCTGCCTCTCTGCCTACTTGTGATCTCTGTCTGTCAAATAGATGGATAAAATCTTAAAAAAATTTTTTTTTCTCAGTTGGCTGCATCCAGACTATTGACACGTACATACCTCTTCTCCTCATGGGGGCACCAGTGGGACCGGTGGAATAAATGTTTCAGGGGGTCTCAGTTTGTCTTCCAGCATGTTTGGGGAAGCAGAAGATGTGGCAGCCTCTATCACAACTGCCTGCCCCTGCTGCCCAGTATCCTGCCCTTCCCCCCACCTCCCACCAGGGCAAAGACCAAAGCATCAAAGGAAGGCACAAATTCCTCACTGCACATTTAATTGTGCAATCCTACACCTGGGAAATGTTTTCTCTGACCAGGACTGGTGATCAGCTTATGCCCTAAAGCATGAGAAAAGGGTCATTAATTATACAGCGAACTGGGTTTTATAAGGATCACTTCAGTATGGAAAATAGAATGCAAACTGCTTTTAACTAATATGTTTCTGTGTCCTTCCCATCAAAGTGGAACATGGGAGGTTTTATACTATTTCTTATTTTTAAAAAGAAAGAAATATTGACCCTTAATTAAAAATATTGCCAGCAGGCTGTAGAGAGAAAACAGGGTTAGAATGGAAAGTATGTAAGTGTCTGGCTAGGGGCGCACTATTCTCTTTCTTCTTTAACTATAAAATATATAAAAGGTGTTAGGGCTTACAGAGCTTTTTTATTGTTTTGTTTTAAGCCTCTGAAAATGGCCTATAGAGATTTAACCCCCTTCACCCTTAAGAAAACTGTGAACCTTCCCATCTGGATCTGGAGGGAAGATTACTTGCTGTTGCTTAGCATGAAATACCCCAAAGCTGGAGTGAGGGGCCGCCCCTCTGTGGGTATTTCCCCTTTACAGCCTGCAGTGGAGATTAGGTACCTATAACTGTAAGGACAGGGGAGAGCTCTCATCCTACAAGGGGAAGGTCAAAGTATGCTTGATGTCAACACAGCCCTCAAATCTGTAAAGAGGGTAAGCCAAGGGGGAGATGGATGAATGTCGTCTTTGGTAAAGTTACATGCATTCCAGGAGCTCCCACAGCCCTAATGCTGTCTTTTCTCACCATGGGCTCTTATGGTGCCTTTGACACTTACCTGCAAATTACCCAGCCTTCCTCGACTTTCTCTGTTTCTTCATCTGTAAAACAGGGACAATGAAGTCTATGCCACCATATTACTCTGAAGAAAAATAAAACACACGGAACTCCCTAGTACACAGTAGGTTTCAAATTGATGGTGGCTTTTACGGTTGTGACTATTGTATGGTTGCCTTTCCTGAATGGTGTCATAGATTCTCAGGATCACGCACACCCAAATACAGCTTTCCTGTCTCATCTCATTTATTTAGGGACCCTATGTTCAGCTTTCTCAAGTGACATCTGTGCTGGGGAAAATTTTTGTGTGTGTGTCAAAAAAATCAAGTGTTTAGATTTTCCCTCTCAGAGCTTTTCTGTTCTGCACACTCTAAGGAAAGGCCTGCTGTTTCCATACCAATTCTTTCATCGTGGGCTTTCGTGATATGATACTATAATTAAGGAGGGGCCACACGGGGATTCTATATGGTAGTAGGTAGAAGAAAAGGGGAATATTAAAAAAGTCAGAAGAAGAAAAGAAAGAAAAGAAAAAAGAGGAATACGTAGAAAGGCAAGAGTCATGGGCCAGAGTTGGGAGAATTTTGCAGGCAAAGGTGAGAAGGTTCTATGAGGGCAAGAGAAGGGGATGTTAAAGGAGAGGGGAATTTTAAGAAAGGTTCCAGTGAATAATATTTTAGAAATGTAAGGGAAAAAAGTGCTATTTAGAACTGTTCTGTTTTCCAGAGTGCTTTTGACTACACCAACCACACTAATGTTAAACACCGCAGACATTTCTTAGCAAAGTTCACAACTCAGCAAATTCTGAACTCATCCATGCAAACGTGTTCATGGAGAATGTACTTCTTGAGCAGAGGCCTCTCACCCCCCCTGTGGTCACACATGTTCCGGTGGGTAACGCACTGTGTGTCTAGTGTGACTTTATCAGGAGCTAGTTCAGACCAGGAAGAAGGTCCTAAGGAAGAGTTTTACACAATCTGGGTACCCATGGGATACCTCAAATCAAACTGTGGGAACAGCTTTTTATTCTTGTGTGCGGTATGGAGGAGACAGGAAGGCTTGAGGCTAGCCATTTTTTAAATGTGGGAAATTTTACTGGGAGACATTAACAGCCACTCCTTGTTGCTAGTACTGGCTGCCTTCAGCCTGCACCCAAGAATATCATCTGGTTTAAGAATATTCTTTTCCAGGCGCCTGGGTGGCTCAGTGGGTTAAAGCCTCTGCCTTTGGCTCAGGTCATGATCCCAGAGTCCTGGGATCGAGGTCAGAGTCCTGGGATCGAGGCCCGTCTCAGGCTCTCTGCTCAGCAGGGAGCCTGCTTCCCTTCCTCTCTCTCTGCCTCCCTCTCTGCCTACTTGTAATCTCTTGCTGTCAAATAAATAAGTAAAATCTTTTAAAAAAAGGAAAAAGAATATTCTTTTCCATTTGCTAAGCCCATTTGTGCCTTTTGCAGTTTGTAGAGAGGGGGTGATCAGAGAATGTGATGTTCACTCTTGCCCTCAGTTTACAAAATCATGCTATCATTCCTTTCCGTCATTTAGAATTGTAGGAAAACTTTGAAGCATTTTTAAAATTCCAAGTGGGGGTGTATTAAAACCTTTAGCAGGCCTTACCCACTGAGAAATTCAGGGAGCCTCTCCCACATATATTAAAAATAAAAACAATTCTAAATGATAGAAGAAGAATAGGTAATACAAGAGAGTTTTTTTTTTTAAGGATTAACTTCTTTGATATGTCTAATTTTCTTTATATTTCCACATATATTTATTTAGTTCAGTATTTGATATGTCTAATTTAAGTAACAAAATATATTATTTCTGATATATTCCTTGTGGGGTCTCTAATCTGTTGGCACCCTAAAACACAGGTTTAGGCTAGCCAGTAGGTAACTTTCTGAATGGTAGTTGACAGGTGGATTGAGAAAGCAAATGAAGGATAAAGCCAGCTTTATGGGAACAAGGTAACTTGGCTGAGATAAATGCGTGAGGTGGAGCCCTGGATTGCAAAGTGAGACAACTAGTTGGAAGTCATCAGAATTTCTTTCTTTCTTTCTTTCTTTTTTTAAGATTTTATTTATTTATTTGACAGAGAGAGAGAGAGAGATCACAAGTAGGCAGAGAGGCAGGCAGAAAGGGGGGGGCAGGCTCCCTGTGGATCAGAAAACCTGATGTGGGGCTCCATCCCAGGACCCTGGGACCACGACCTGAGCTGAACGCAGAGGCTTAACCCACTGAGCCACCCAGGCACCCCATTATAATTTCTAAACTACATCAGATAATCTAGCTTATTTCCTATTTTTGCCTCTCTGGTAGCACAAAGGGATTTTTCTTTATGACAAAGCTCCTAGCTAGTTTCCCCTAATAAATCTTCTTGGAAGTATCCACCATGATATTATGTACAAATATTTTAAAGCCATTTGATATTTTTCAGTTTTCTCCAAGTTATATTGCCAGAGTCCAGAAAATTGATAAAAACAATCCTTATTAAAGTAATAATGTTATTACGATGATAATGATAATAGTAGCACAAATAACTAACACTTGCATTGGACTTTACAATTTATAAAGAATGTGATTTCCCAAATAACTTTTCATCTGAACCTTCTATCAGTCATGTGATATAACAGGAGAGTTATTAAAAGTCCTATAAAAAAATTAATGAGCAAGACTTCTTCACATTTTTACAGGGACTATCTGGAGATAGGTTTTCTTGACACCAGAGATCAAAGCATTGTTACTAGCTTATAATCATGATTATCCCCCTATGGGGCAAGGGAGAGGTCCCACTGGCACTATAAAAACCACGTTATAAAATGTACCTATACTCATTTTCAAAGTACTTAATCTTTAAGGCCTATGTTAAATGTTACCTCCTCTAAGGAGCCTGCCTCACTGCCCAAGGAACATTCTTTTTTTTCTCTAGCTGCCAGGGGTTACTCAATGAATGCTTTTATGTGTTTATGCATCCTCTGTAGATCAGGAGTCTTTCAGGATTATTTTATCCTCTTTTCTATGACTAGCATGTAATGCAGTACTTATAGCATGTAGTAGGTGCTCAGTAAATATGTATTGACTGATCCATGAAGTACGTGAGTGAATGAATTAATAAATGAATGTTTGAGACCAATGATAGGTATGAAGATAGTTTGCCAAATCAAGATTTCTAAATTTAGCGAGGATTTACAAGCTGGAGGATTAGGAGGAGCCCTTAGAATTTTAACTCAGATTCCCTCTTTGTCATTATCAAGTGTAGCTTTACATCAGCCCCCTGAAAATTGCATCTTTTGAAATATTTCAAAATATAAATAAGTCTTCAGAGATTTCAGACATGCAGAAAACAATGAGAACATTAGATGGGTCTAACAGTCCATAGGAGGATGCCTTCCAATTCTGCCCTTCCCATAGACTAAGAAATTCGTAAGCTGTAGAATGCATTTTGGGTACTCTTTTAAAGGGTTGCAAAAATTCTCAACGGCAGCAGCTTGTAGGCAAGGCTCCTGGCAACATTCTACTGATTTCTTAAGTATTCAGTTTTTTTTTAAAAAAAGAGCTCAAATGTGAAATGCATCTTCTGATCCCGGCTGCTGAAACACAGCAGTTATCATTAGCACTGATAAGCTCCTTGTCAGCACTCTGACTCTTCAGTGTAGAAAAGCTGCAGGCTTTCCTCCCTGATTAGCACAAGAGCTAGTGAAAGGCTTCAATAGCGACATTTTAGACAGATCTTCTGTAGTTTAAAACACATAATCAACAGAGTTCTTTATGGAAATCCAGTGGAAGTTCATACTTCACACCTTGGTACATTAATAACATTAATTTCACTCAGCCTTTATAATCAGAGAGTCCCACCTACAGACATTTATTTGAAGATGTCTGAGGGCCCACACAAGTAGGAAGGTAATAATACTTCTTCTAAAGAAAACTGCTCCATGGAGAAGGTGGAGATTAGGAAGAGTAATAATTATACCTGAAATGTTAATAACTGGATATCTTTTTCTGAACTCTTGCAAGTATTTACATTTAAAAAGATAAAATTGCTTAAAAAAATTAGAAGAAGAATAAGAGCAGTTTCGGTGAAAAATGGGCAATTTTCTTTTTTGTTGTTGATGTTACAGCCTAGTTTCCTTAGTGATTCTTCTATGTAAGCCTGGAAAACTGAAGGAGACCATTATTATGCAAAGCACTCTGGCACAAATGGCATTACATATCTCATACGGTAGGGAATTTCTTGAAAAAAAAAAAAAAAGAAGAAGAAGAAGAAAGAAAAAGAAAAATGAAGCATTCAGTGTTTGGGGTTTTCATGAAAATTCATTGCTGTGCTTGCCAATATTATCCTGCAGCTGGATGTATGCTACTGCTATACTGTGAGGGGAGAAATTAGAAATTCAAATAGTTTCATATTAAGCTCTTAAATTCAAGTTAGGGAATAATAGAATCTAACTTTTAATAAATTTTAACATTTCTCTATTCATAAAGGTCACATAATAAATATCATTCACAGAGATGGAAGAGTATAGGTAGAAAACGTCAAATGTCTTTAAAATTATTAGGAGATGATATGAGTGAAAATTAGAAAAGAGACCATTGTACATTTTTAAATTCAATATAAAGAAAACAAATGATGCTGTCCCATTAACAAAGCAAAGAACTCAGTTACTAAGAACTCCAAATCTAGAATATTTGCTTTGTGTATCTGTAACTTTCCTCTCGGCCCAAATGAGAATTGGATTTACTTAACTTAAAAAGATAAATGAATCACATATGTTTCAAACTTAGACTCTTGACCATACCTGTCTTAAAAGAGAAATGCCTGGAGGACTGTCAGGTTATTACAGTTCTTCCCTTTGACCTTGGCCAAAGCTAAGCTATTCCTGCCTCAGTCCTGTGTTTCCACCTTCTTGATCCATAAAACTTGCTGTCAGTCTACAAAGACTGAAGGAAACATCATTAAAAGGGAACCGGGCTGCTGTATAGGTGTTCAGATCTCCCAATGCCATATACATTATCTTCCAAAACTTTAACGTACTTCATGATGTTCTAGTAACATGTGTAATAATCTTTTTAGATTTGTAAATTATTTGTATTAGATTTTCAATTTTAATTTTAGTATGGTTAACCTACAGGTTATATCAGCTTTAGGTATACAATATAGTGATTCAATGATTCTATACATTGTTCAGTGTTCATCATGGTACATGTTGTACAATAAGCTTTAAGAGAAAAACAAAATAGTCTTCAGAAGGCTAGAGAAAGGTAAACTATCTTGATTTTTAAAGCAACTTTTTATTACTGAGAATGTCGAACATATTTGAAAATAAAATTATATAATAAAATCCCCAAACTTATTATACAACTTCAACAATTATCAACTCTTATACTTCTTATACTATACTCTGTTGCCCATTACATATCTACTTTCTCCTAGCCTACAAAATTTCGAGTCAAATTTCAAACATCTAATTTCATCTCTTTGTATTTCAGTATATATCTCTAAAAGAACTTACTTATTAATGTAATGAAAATATCAATATCCTAGCTAAATCATATTGCATGGAGCACTGGGTGTGATGCATAAACAATGAATCTTGGAACACTGAAAAAATAAAATAAAATAAAATTTAAAAAATAAAAATTGAACAATATTTTAAAATATTATCCTATATCCAGTAAGCATGCAGATTTCTCATTGCCTCATAAATTCCATAAGTGGATTTTACAGTTTATTTGAATAGGATCCAAATAAGTCCATATGTGGCAGTGGATTTTTTTTTTTTTTTTGTCTCTTTTAATCTTTGGTTTCCTTCTCCATCTGTATTTCTATTCCCCTTTTATGTCTTGCCTTTGTTGTTATTGTTGTTAAAGACAAGCAGGCTGTTTTTATGTACTCAAACAGGTCCCTCTTTTATATATCCTGAAAATTGGCAGTTGAATCTAGAGTTCTGATCAGATTTGTTCAGGTTTTTTTTCAAGGCAGTTTCATAGGTGGGGGAATGTTCTATCAGAAGGCAAATGATGTCTGGTTGTCTCTCTTTTTGTGATGTTAGCAGGCACTGATGCTCGGTGCTTCGATGAAGTACTTTCTTAGGGGAGAAAGTTGTGATATTCTACTTCTGTCCTTCATTATTAGCTGGAATCTGGAATGCTATTATAAAGTGAAACTTCATCTGATCTGCTGTTAGGTTACTCAGTGGTACATTAGTATTGGAAAGGTAGGGCAAATGTTTGATTATTTCTCTTTAATTTTTTTTTTTTTTTTAAGAGGAGAGAGGTGGAGGAGAGGGAGAGATGATGATGATGATGATGATGATGATTTTGAGATGGAGAATTTTAATCAAGCTCCACCCCCAACATGGAGTCCCACACTGGGCTTGATCTCATGACCCTGAAATCATGACCTGAGCCGAAATTGAGTCATTCACCTAACAGACTGAACACTCAGCACTGCTGATTATTTCTCTTCATTTACTGATTTCTAAAATATTGAGTTCATTTCTTTCCATGTTCTGATGATGATCAATTAGGTCTTTTTTTTTTAAATTATAATAAAGTCATGTAACTAAACATGTTTGATATATTTTGGTACATTGCACCTATTATTTTCATTGATAGTCAAATTAAATCATTTTGGGACTCCTGGCTGGCTCAGTTGGTTAAGTGTCTGCCTTGGACCCAGGTCATGACCCCAGGATCCTGGGATCAACTCCTGGATTGGGCTCCTTGCTCAGCAGGAAACCTGCTTCTCCCTCTGCCTGCCGCTCCCCCTGTTTGTGCTCGTTCTCTCTCACCCTCTCTTTCTCTTTCTCTGATGAATAAATAAAATCTTTTAAAAACACTAAATCATTTTGGCCAGGAAGAGCCTCTTCAATTTGGCTTCTGAGATCTTCTGAAACTATTTGAATCACTTTTGATAGGTTCATGGCTTTCTTGTATTATAGTTCAGCCATCTTGTATGTTTCTTGCCCCAAACGTGAATAACTTTTTGCTAAGAATCCCTGGGTCTTTTTAGTAGGAAGTGGTACTTAGAGCCCACAGCTTGGGTTTTAGGTAATAGTTGCACACATTGTACCCAAGTTGGTCATTGTTTCCTTTTCAGTAGACAGAACTAGATATAAGTTCTTGGTTTTTAAAAATAAATATTTCATGCCTTATAATGATATGTTTTTATTAAATTCAGGTTTTTACATTTGTATTTTCTTTCTTCCATACTATCAATCTCAGTTTTAATGACATAATTTTTATGTCAATGTTTCTCAGGTCATCTTTGTTCTCTGAAGCCCATTTTGTAGAAGATTCGTCAGGAAAGTTCATCACTATGAACTTGTATATTGTTAATCTATCAGTAACTAGATATAAAATATGCCTCACACTTTTTTCTTCAGGTGCCTTAAAAAAGTTATTCCATCATATCTTCTGTCATTGCTGCCATTCAACAGCATTGCTAATGAAAAGCCTAATTGTAGTCTATACTTCTTTCTAACTTAGAATTTTTATTTTTAAGTTCCAGTGATTTTATTAAACATTTTTGGTGAATTAGCTTTTTATTGCTGCTTAACAAAATACCACAAACTGAATGGCTTACAACAATACAGATTTGTCATCTTACCGGTCTCTAGGTCAGACACTTAAAATGGGCGTCACTGGGCTCTAATCAAGTTATCAGCAAAGATGCATTTCTTTATGGGGCTTTGAAGGAGAATCTACTTCCTTGTCTTTTCTTGGTTCATGGAACCCTTCCTTCATCTCCAAAGCCAGCATTATCACATCACATCTCCCTCTTTCCTCATTAGTAGTCATATCTCCCTCTGACCAGGGTCAGAAAATATTCTTCTCCTTTAAGGATTCATGTGGGTAGGTTGGGCCCACCCAGATAATATGGGATTATCTCATCTCCGATCCTTAGCCTCAATCATACCTGTAAAGTCCCTCGGACATGCAAGGTAGCACATTCACAGTTCTGAAGATCAAGGTGCAGACATCTTGGAGGGCAGCCCCCCCCACTCTGCCTACCACTCTTTTTTTTTTTTTAAACTATTTATTTGACAGAGAGAGAGATAGGTCACAAGTAGGCAGAGAGGCAGGCAGAGAGAGAGGAGGAAGCAGTCTCCCTGCTGAGCAAAGAGCCTGATGCGGGGCTCAATCCCAGGACCCTGAGACCATGACCTGAGCCAAAGGCCGAGGCTTAAACCACTGAGCCACCCAGGCGGCCCTGCCTACCACTCTTGATATTTTTTGTCCTGCGTCAATTTCCCAGGAACGTAGTGGATCATTTCAATATGAAGTTTCAAACCTTATCCTTATGTTTGAAACATTTCCTTGAATTACAGGTTTTTGTTCGTGAAGTTGTTCTATTTCATTGCTTTACTCTTCTAGGGACCTCTATGATGTATGCTGGAGCTTCTTTACCAGCTTCTATTTCATCAGTTTTATAATTTATTTTTCTGTTTCTCTCTTTTATTATTTTTTTTTCTTTTCTTTTCACCTTCTATTTCCCTGAAGTTATTTTGCTTGGGTTTATATGCTCTTGTGTTTCTTCTGGTTTAGTCTTTATTTTTGAATGCTTTTTTCCTTTTAATTCTTTTCTGGGTTTCTTTTTCAGTTTATTTATTTATTTTTTTAGAACAGTTTTAGATTAACAGAAAAATTGAACAGGTAGGTACAGAGAATTCCCATATGTTCCCCATCCCACAATACAGCTTCTCCCTTTATTAGCATCATGCATTAATGTGGTATATCTATTAAATTAGTTAACCAATATTGATACATTATGATTAATGTCCATAATTTACATTAAGTTTTTCTTTGTGTTGTTAGGTCTTTGGGTTTTAACAACTGCATAATATCATATATTCTCCATTGTAATATCCTACAGAGTAGTTTCACTGTCCTAAAAGCCCCTTGTGAACTGGTGTTTTACCTATTCACCCCTCATCCTCACCCCTGTCTCTGGAAATACTATTCATCTTTTTACTTTATAATTTTGCTTTCACCAAAATGTCACAACAGTTGGAACTGAAGTCTTTTCAGCTAACTTTGGTCTCATAATAATATGCATTTAAAGTTCCTCCGTGTGTTTTTATGGCTTCTCAGCTCTTTTTTTTTTTTTTTTCAATCATTGAGCAATATTCTGTTGTCTGATGTACCACAGCCTGTATATCCATTCACCTACTGAAGAACCTCTTGGTTGCTTCCAGTTTTTGGTAACTATAAATAAGCTAAGCCCGCTATAGACATTCAGGTACAGGCTTTTCTGTGTACAAATTTCAACTCCACTGGGTAAATACTTAGCAGTACAATTGCTAGGCAGTAAAATTATATTTAGGTTTCTAGAAAACTACAGTCTTCGAGTGACAGTACCCGGTGTGAACTGTACCAGCACTGATGGGAGTTCCTGACGTTATGCATCATCTCCCCATTCTCAGTTTTTGTGGATTTTAGTCATCCTAATAGGTGTATACTAGTACCTCATTGTTTTGATTTGAAATTCCCTAATAGCATATAATGTTAAACATCTTTCTTTATGCATGTTTAGATGTTCTGTCTACTTCTTTTGCCCATGGTTCATTTGGATTGTTTGGGTTCTTTACTGTTGAATGTTAAAGAGTTTTTGTACATTTTGGTTGTAAGTACTTTGTTATGTGTATGTTTTGCAACTACTTCCACCCATTTTGTGGCTTGTCTTTTTATTTTCTTAAGAGTGTCTTTAAGTAGAGCAGAAGTTTTTAATTTCCATAAAGTACAAAACATCAGTTTTTTTCAAAGAAAAGCTTTTGGTATGTGTGTAAAAACTTGATTGCTATCCAAGGTCATCTAGATTTTTTCCTGTGTTATTTTCTAGAAGTTATAGTTTTGTCTTTTACATGTAGGTCTATGATATATTTTGATTAATTTTGATAATTTTTGTTTATTTTTTATATATTTTTATTAATTTTTGTTAAGGTATAGGCTCTTTCTACATTCATTCTCTCTCTCTCTCTCTTTCTCTCTCTCTTTTTTTTTTTTTTTTGCATGTGTCTACTTGTTCCAGCACCATTTGTTGAAAGACTGTTCTTTCTCCATTGAGTTGCTTTTGCTCCTTTGGCAAAGATCAGTTTATATGATTATATTTTATGACTATATTTGTGAAAGTCTATTTATGGACTTTCTATTCTATGCCACTGATTTGGCTATTCTTTTGGGAATACTATGCCATCTGGATTAATTTAGCTTTATAGTAAGTCTTAAAATCAATTCTCCAATTTTTTTTCAACATTGTTTTGGCTATTCTGGGAATTTTGCCTTTCCATATAAACTTTAGAATTAGTTTGTCAGTATCCACAAAATGAGATTTTGATTGGGATTGGTTAGGATCTACAGATAAAATTGGGAAAAATTGACATCCTAATGATACTAAGTCTTTCTACCAGTGACCATGGAAGATTTCTCCATTTGTTTAGAATGTCTTTGATTTATATTATAGTTTTCCTCACATAGATCTGTAAATGAATTGTTAGATCATTATGTTTACATTAATTAAATAATATTGTGATTTGCTTTCTTTTTTTTTTTTTTTTTTTTTTTTTTTTTTTTTTTGAGAAAGAGAGCACGTGAGGAAGGTGAGAGGCAGAGGCAAAGGGAGAGACAGAATCTTAAGCAGCCTCCATACTTGGCATGGAACCCACATGAGGCTTGATTTCATGATCTTGAGATCATGACCTGAGCCAAAATCAAGAGTTGGATGCTTAACTGACTAACCCCCCCAAGGTGCCCCTAAATAATATTGTGATTTACATGTCAAATTCCAAGTATTTATTGCTGGTATAAAAGAAAGAAATTCACTTTTTATATTAACCATATGTCCTGCAACTTTTATATAATCACTTATCAGTTCAAAGTGTTTTTTTTTTTTTTCATGTCATCTGCAAGGATAGTTTTATGTCTTCCTTTCCAATGTCATATTGCATTAGCTAGGATTTCTCATATAATGTTGAATGGAAGTGGTGAATGGAGTCATCTTTGTCTTACTCAAACTTATGGAGAAAGCATCTAATTTCTCACCATCAAATATGATGTTAGTTGTAGGTTATTTGCAGATGGTTTTGATCAAGTTGAAGAAGTGCTGTTCTAGCCCCATATGGCTCAGTTTTAATCATGGACTAGTGTTGGGTTTTGTCAGGGTTTTTTTTTTTTTTTAACCTATTGATATGATTATGAGTTTTCTTCTTTAGCCATCAATGTGATGGATTAAATTAACTGATTTCTGAGTTTTGAACCAGCTTTGCATATCTGAATCAGTCTCATTTGGTCATGCTGTATAATTCCTTTTATATATCATTTAATTCAGTTTGTTAATACTTTGTTGAGGATTTTCACAGCTACATTCATGAGAGATTGGCCTTTTTCTCCCCTTTCTCATAATGTCTTGACTTGGTTTAGGCATTTTGTAATGTTGGCCTCCTATAATGAGTTAGGAAGTAATCCCTCTATTACTGTCTTCCAGAAGAGATTATAGAGAATCGATGTCATTTCTTTCTTAAATGTTTGGTAGAAGTTATCAGTGAAACCATCTGGGCCTGGTACTTTCATTTTGGAAGATTATTAATTATTATTTTACTTTCATAGATATAGACATATTCAGATTATTTACGTTTTCTTTGTAAGTTTAAGTACCTTGTGCCTCCCCACAATAGGTCCATTTCACCTGAGTTATCAAATTTGTAGGCACAGAGTTGTACACAATATTCCTTTAGTATTCTTTTAGTGTCCCTAGAACCAATAATGATATCCTCTTTTTTACTTCTGATTTTTATAATTTATATATTCTCTCTTTTCAGTCTGGCTAGAGGTTTATAGAATTTATTTATCTTTTCAAAGTACCAGCTTTTGGTTTAGTTGATTTTCTCTGTTGATTTCCTGTTTTCAATTTCATTGATTTTTGCTCTAAATATATTGTTTCTTTTCTGCTTGCTTAGGTTTATATTGGTCTTCTTTTTCTAGTTTCCTAAGATGGAAACTATATTATTGATTTAGCTTTATTTTCTTTTGTAACATATGCCTTCAACACCATTAATTTTTCTCCATGCACTGATTTCACAGCATATCATAAATTAGGTATGTTTTATTTTCATTTTTATTTAGCTCAAAATATTTTAAAAAATTTTAAACTTCTTTTCCTACCCATGTGTTATTTAGGAATGTGTTGTTTAATCTCTAAATATGTTGGGATTTTCCAAATATGTTTCTGTTATTGTTTTCTAGTTTAATTCCATCGTGGTCTGGGAGCATACATTACATTATTTCTATTCACTTTATTTTGTTTAGGTATGTTTTATGACCCAGAGCGTAGTCTATCTTGGTGAATGTTTCATGTGGTCTTGAGAAGAATGCATGTTCCACTGTTGTTGGGTCCAATTGCTTGATGGTGCTGTTAAAGTCAGCTATACCCTGAATGATTTTCTACTCATTGGATCTATCAAAATTGAAAGAAGCATACTAAAGACTCCAGCTATAATAAATAAATCTGGCTATTTCTCCTTGAAGATCTATTAGTTTTTGTCTCATGTATTTGGTGCTCTGTAATCAGGCATATGCTTGTTTAGGCTTGTTATGTCCTCTTCGAGAATTGGCCCTTTTTACATTTTGTAATGCCTTCGTTATCCTTAATACTTTTCCTTGTCCTGAAGTCGCTTTATCTGAAATTAATATAGCTATTGTGGCTTTCTTTGAATTAGTGTTACCATGGTATATCTTTCTTTAGTCCTTTCATTTACACTATCTGTGTTTGTATTTAAAGTGGATTTCTTTTAGAAAATATATGCTTTTGGGGTACCTGGGTGGCTCAGTCGATTAAGCATCCAACTCTTGATTTTGGTTCAGGTTGTGATCTCAGGGTTGTGGGATTGAGCCCTGCATTAGGCTACGTGCTCAGCACAGAATCTACCTGTTCCTCTCCCTTTGTTCTACCCTCCTCTCACATCCTCTCCCTCTTTCTCTTTAAAATAATCTAAGCTCACTTTCTAAAAACACTCATGCTTTATAGGTATTATAGGTATTTTACAACTGAGTATTTCTAATCCCCCCGCCATTTCTTATAACCTTGCTATGATTATTTATCCATATACTGTAATCACCCCATATGTTGTTCTTATTATTTTGAACAAATTGTTATCTACTAGACAATTAAGAAAGAATAAGAAAAAAAAATTTTTTTTTATCTTTATTTGTTCCTTCCCTAATGTTGTTCCTTTCTTTTTTGTTTTGTTTTGTTTTGTTTTGTTTTCGTGGTAATCTGAGTTTCTGACATTTATCTTTTTCCTTCTCTCTGAAGAACTTCTTTTATTTCTTGCAAGGCACATTTCACTCTACTTTCTTGTTGCTTGCATACTTTTTGATGGGAAGTCTAATGCGATTATTATCTTTGTCCTGTATGAGTGTATTAGTCTATTAGGGCTGCCATAACAAAATATCACACACTAGGTTTTAATAAGAAAAATTCATTTTCTCACAAGCCTGGAAGTTAGACATCTAAGATCAAGGTGTTGGCAGGTTTGATATATCCTGAAGCCTATCTTTTTGGCTTATAGTTGACCATTTTCTTGCTGTGTCACAAAAGAACTTTCCTTTCTGCATCTGCATCCCTGGTATCTGTCTTTCTCCTCTTCTACAAGCATCAGTCATATTTAATCAGGTCCCACCCTTATGACCTCATTTAACCATAATCATCTCCCTAAAGGCCTTATCTCCAAATCCAGTTAAAGGGGGTGTTAGAACTTCACATATGAATTTTGGGAGGACACAATTCAATCCATAATGATAGGTAAGTTATTTTATCCTGTGGTGGCTTTTTTTTTTCTTTCTTTAAGTTTTTATTTAAATTCCAGTTAGTTAGCATACAATGGAATATTAGTTTCAGGTGTCGAATTGAGTGATTCATTACTTACATTTATTACTTATATATAACACCCACAACAAGTACCCTCCTTTACAGGTGATGACCTATTTAATCCATCCCTCTTCCCAGTTTCTTTTGAGGATTTTTTTCTTTGGCATTGGATTTATGCTGCTTGAATATGATAAGCCTAGGCTTAAATATTTTTATATTTATCCTGCTTAGTGTTCAAATTTCTTAAATCTGTGCTTTTGTGTCAGTCATTAATTTTGGAAAATGTCAGCCATTTTCCTCTTCATTTGTTCATTTGTTTGTTGGTTCCTCCCTCTCTCCCTGCTTGTACCAGTAACAGTCTCCAAAATCTTTGCTGCAGGTAGGCTGATGTTGTCTTGATTCTCTGTATTTATGTGTTTCTTCAGATTTTGTCTTGGCAGCCCCACAATTTTGATTCTCTTAATGAATCTAAGAAAAATCATTGATTTTCAACTCATTCAGTGTTTTTTATTCTTTGTATGAGGCAGTGATAACTTCTAAGATCTCTACATATTGGAAGAGAAACAGAAGTCTTTCCTTATTTATGTTTAATTCTGATTTGTTTTTATTTTATATCTTGCATTTCTTAATTTCCTTTATCCAATTTTGAAGTATTAAGTTACAGTTTTTATTGATTTTGTGAGCCTGCTTTTCTGTCATTTTTCTCTTCTTGTAGTGGTATTATCTTGTTCCTTATTATTCTTTTATTATAGTGACATTATTTGGGATTCAATCACAATTATTTTTTGTTGCACATTTTTGCTTTCTGAACTTTTAAAAGGGAAAAAATAGGTTAGGACAGCAGTTACCTTCATGACCCTAATGTTCTGTGTTTTGTTATTTTCATGAAATAGTAAATAATATGTAGTCATGGACTTTTTGAGATTTCCTGTTTTTGTACTTCTTCCCAGTTTTTATCTAGAACTTCTATTTCCTTCCACCCCTTATTATGAACTAAATTGTGCCCTTCCCCCTGCCAAGTGATGTGTTAAAGCCCTAATCCCCAAAATGACTGCATTTGGAAATAGGGCTTATCAGGAGGTAATAATGGTTAAGTGAGGTCATGAGAGTGGGATCTTACTCTGATAGTACTGGTATTCTTGAACCACGAGAGAGACACATCAGGGAACTCTCTCTCACCATGTATGCACAGATGAAAGGCCATGTGAGGCCGTGTGAGGACTTTTCTTTCTGAACAAACCAGAAAGAAAAGCTCCATTAGAAACCAAATTTTTTAGCACCTTGATCTTGTATTTCTAACCTCCAGAAAATAATTTCTGTTATTTAAGCCACCCACCCTGGTATTTTGTTAGAGCAAACTTAGCTGACGAAAACACCCCTTATTCATGTCCTATTCAATTTATATTCTGTTCCTGTGACTTTCTCCTTAGTGTGGGACTTTGTTTTGGAAAGAACATTGGGGTAGTTTTGATACATCATAGAGCCCACACTACTTTCATTTCTATATATCTTACTCTCAAACTCACATTTTTACGTCATATTCCAAAATTGGCCTGCCATACTTCCCACTCAGTACTTTGGCTGTTTAGAGGTTCTCCTATTTTTAGATTTGTCAGCTTCTCTAAGGTTTCCCCCATCTTGTTTATGTGTGGATATTATATGGGTCCTGCTTTTCTCCACTCGCAGTCTAGTTAATTTGTTTGTTTTGATGGGTCACTTGGAAACATTCAAAAATGACACGTCCCTGCCATTTTCCAAGAATTCTTGTTTTTTTTTAATAGAAAGGAGGACACTGGAGATTGCTTATTATTGAACTTCATATTAATATCTATTGATATAGATGTTAGAATTAAATGTTAAATGTATTAATTATAAGTACAGAGCAAAAGAAATAGCTCAGTAGGTGCCAGGTGGTCATATTAAGTGTATTAAAAATAACTATTAAACTATTAAAATACCTTAAAGTGTTTTTTATTTTTTCAGTTAATGTACATATATATTTCAGTAATTATATATATATATGCTGATGAGAATTTTAGATAGCGTTGTAATATTATTGTTCATTTTCATTTCTTTCCTTTTTTAAAAGTCTTTATTATAATTCCAATTAATTAACATATAGTGTTATATCAGTTTCAGATGTACAATAGGATGGTTCAGCACTTCCATACAACACCCAGTGCTCATCATGACAAGTGTATTTCTTAATCCCTGTCACCTACTTCACCCATCCTCCCCTCCCAACTCCTCTCTGGTAACCATCACACTGTTCTCTATAATTAAGAATTTGTTTCTTGGTTTGTCTTTCTGTCTCTCTCTTTTTTCCCTTTACTCATTTGTTTTGTTTCTTAAATTCCACATATGAGTGAAATCATATAGTACTTGTCTTTTTCTGGCTGATTTATTTCACTTAGCTTAATACTTTCTAGCTCCCTCCATGTTGTTGCAATGGCAAGTTTTCCATTTTCATGGCTGAATAATAGTCATAATAATATTAAATAATTATATCACATATAATAATATATGAATAATTATATAATATATAATAATAGGTGAATAATAGTCCTATGTATATATATCTATATCTATATACACTTCTTCTTTCATCCATTCATCAGTGGATAGACACTTGGGTTGCTTCCATACCTTGGCTTTTGTAAATAATGCTGCTATAAACATAGGGGTGCATGTATCTCTTTGAATTAGTATTTTTGTGTTCTTCAGTTAAATACTCATTAGTGTGCTTATCATCTAGGGTAGTTCTATTTTTAACTTTTTAAGGAATCTCCATACTGTTTTCCACAGTGGCTGCACCAGGTTGCATTCCCACCAACAGTAAAGAGTGTTCTCTTTTCTTCACATCCTTGCCCAAACCTGTTATTTTCTTGTTTTGGTTTTAGCCATTCTGACAGGTGTGAGGTGATATCTCATTGTAATTGTGATTCATATTTCGCTGATGATAAGTGATGATGGGAATCTTTTCATGTGTCTGCTGGCCATCTGCATGTCTTCTTTGTAAAAATATCTGTTCATGTCTTCTGCCCATTTTTAATTGGATTATTTGTTTTGGGGTTATTGAGTTGTATCAATTCTTTTTTTTTTTTAAGATTTTATTTATTTATTTATTTGTTTGTTTATTTGACAGACAGAGATCACAAGTAGGCAGAGAGGCAGGCAAAGAAAGCAGAGGAAGCAGACTCCCTGCTGAGCAGAGAGCTGGATCCCAGGACCCTGGGATTATGACTTGAGCCAAAGGCAGGGCTGGATCCCAGGACCCTGGGATTATGACTTGAGCCAAAGGCAGAGGCTTAACTCACTGAGCCACCCAGGCATCCCAATTCTTTTTTTTTTTTTTTAAGATTTTATTTATTTATGTATTTGTCACAGAGAGAGAGAGCACAAGCAGGCTGAGGCAGAGAGACAAGCAAGCTCCCTGCTGAGCAAGGAACCTGATGTAGGACTTGATCCCAGGACCCTGGGATCATGACCCAAGCCAAAGGCAGTGACTTAACCAACTGAGCCACCCAGGCTTCTCTGAGTTGTATCAATTCTTTATATATTTTGGATTCAAATGCTTTATCAGAGATGTCATTTGCAAATATCTTCTCTCATTTCTTAGGTTGCCTTTTAGTTTTGTTGATTATTCCCTTCACTGTGCATAAGTTTTTTATTTTGATGTAGTTTCATCATCTCAGTGATAGTATGATGTATTAGTCCATAATCTATACATTGGAAGCAAGAGAAATTTAACTCAAGCTAGCATTAACAAAAGGAAATTTTTTTGGCCCAGGAAACCAAGTTAGTTTTTCTTGTAGTGAACTAGGTCCTTGTAGGAATCCTACAGAATAAAACTGGAGCCTCAGTTCAAAGAAAACTTTTTTTTCAAATGCTTGTCTTTACTTGACTTTATACTTTCTTACTATAAGCTTTCCTGATATACTGGAAAAGAAGACCATTAACAGTTCCTAATTTACATCTTCACAGGAAAATACTCAAAAAAGAGAAAGTTCCTTTTCCTTTAACCTGAAATAAAACAGTCCTGGGAAAGAACTCTGTTGGCCTAGATTAAGTCATCTGCCCATGCTGGAATAATCACTGGACATAGAAATTAAGTGCTTTGATTAGATCTGTATCAATGGTCCAAATGTGAGTCTATGGAGGACAGATATTGCAGGTGCACTTAGTATCACAGCTATAGAGAGAGGAGGCAGATTCTGGACAGAAATAATGTCTCAATGCAACTGGACATGATTGAGTTTTTAGCCAATAACTAAAAATTATGAATTTGAGGTTAATATAGTAATTATAAACTTAGAGTATTGATTGGAATTGTTGACCTACTAAAGGTTAAGTTCTAATGATGAGCAAAATGATGTAGTGCATAGCCACATCTGATTCTATTTTACTAACTACAACAGAATCAATCAATGTATTTGAATAATAATTTGTAGAAGGCATAAACCTTGAGGGGCATAAGTAGCGTACTTGTAGATAGTAGTCTTTAATTTTATATCCATCAGTAGAGATTGACATTTATTTATTGAAGTATATATACAGTGAAAATCAATGCACCCTAACGATACAGGTTGATTAGTTTTGACAATGTAACCTACATTTCAAAATATAAATTTCATCACGCAGCAGGTTTCCAGTGTGCCACTTTCCATTCAGTTCCATTACTGAGAGGTCACTACTCTTGGAATTTCCATCCCATATAGATTAATGTTGGCTGTCCCTGAATTGCACATAATGAAATTATATGTATGTACTCTTTTGTGTTTGGATTCCTTCTCTCAACATAATATTTTTGAGATATATCCATCTTTGTACAGTTGTCCACTCATTTTCATTGCCAAGAAGTATACCATTATAATTTTTGTTAATTTTTCTGTGGTTGAATATAAACATTTTTAATTTTGGGACTTTAAGAATAATACTTCTTGTACAAATCTTTTTGTAGACATATGTTTTTGTTTCTCCAGGACAGTAATTGCTAGGGCATGTGCATGTTTAAATTTATAAGAAGTTTTCCAAAGTGATTGCATTCCCACCAATGATTAAAAAAAAAAAAATCCAGTTACTCCATATCCTCACCAACATTTTATAATATCAGTTTTCTTAATTTTAGCCATTCTAGTAGGTGTGAAATAGCCCATTTTGGTTTTAATTTACATTTCCCTGATAACTAATGCTATAATATAATTTATTATGTACTTGATAGCTATTTATATCTTTCTTTTTCCTGGTAAATGTCTAATTAGGTGCTTTGATCATTTATTTTCTCAGGAGTTATTTATTTTAAATATAAATTCTTCATTAGATATTTGTATTATGCATATTTTTTGCTGACAAAATTTTTCAAAGTCTCATTGATCTTAAAATGCCTTTATTATTAAAAGATAATTGTGCTGGATATAAAATTCTAGGTTAACATATTTAGTTTTCTTTGGTACTTTAAAGATGATGTTTCATTTTCCTATAACTTGCATTTTTCTGATGAGAAGTTAATCACTTTTATCATTGTTCCCTTGGAGGTAATGTGTCTTTTCTCTGAAATTTTTTACTTACTTTTTATATTGTATTTTCAGAAACTTGTTTATGATGTGCCTGGATAAGGCTTTCTTTGCATTAACCATAATTGAAATGTATTACATTTCTTTTATTTCTTTTTTTTTCTTTTTTTTTAAATTTTTTTATTTTTTATAAACATATATTTTTATCCCCAGGGGTACAGGTCTGTGAAACGCCAGGTTTACACACTTCACAGCACTCACCAAAGCACATACCCTCCCCAATGTCCATAATCCCACCCCCTTCTCCCAAACCCCATCCCCCCAGCAACCCTCAGTTTGTTTTGTGAGATTAAGAGTCACTTATGGTTTGTCTCCCTCCCAATCCCATCTTGTTTCATTGATTCTTCTCCTACCCACTTAAGCCCCCATGTTGCATCACCACTTCCTCATATCAGGGAGATCATATGATAGTTGTCTTTCTCTGCTTGACTTATTTCGCTAAGCATGATACACTCTAGTTCCATCCATGTTGTTGCCAATGGCAAGATTTCATTTCTTTTGATGGCTGCATAGTATTCCATTGTGTATATATACCACATCTTCTTGATCCATTCATCTGTTGATGGACATCTAGGTTCTTTCCATAGTTTGGCTATTGTGGACATTGCTGCTATAAACATTCGGATGCAAGTGCCCCTTTGGATCACTACGTTTGTATCTTTAGGGTAAATACCCAATAGTGCAATTGCTGGGTCATAGGGCAGTTCTATTTTCAACATTTTGAGGAACCTCCATGCTGTTTTCCAGAGTGGCTGCACCAGCTTGCATTCCCACCAACAGTGTAGGAGGGTTCCCCTTTCTCCGCATCCTCGCCAGCATCTGTCATTTCCTGACTTGTTGATTTTAGCCATTCTGACTGGTGTGAGGTGATATCTCATTGTGGTTTTGATTTGTATTTCCCTGATGCCAAGTGATATGGAGCACTTTTTCATGTGTCTGTTCGCCATCTGGATGTCTTTGCAGAAATGTCTGTTCATGTCCTCTGCCCATTTCTTGATGGGATTATTTGTTCTTTGGGTGTTGAGTTTGCTAAGTTCTTTATAGATTCTGGACACTAGTCCTTTATCTGATATGTCGTTTGCAAATATCTTCTCCCATTCTGTCAGTTGTCTTTTGATTTTGTTAACTGTTTCCTTTGCTGTGAAAAAGCTTTTGATCTTGATGAAATCCCAATAGTTCATTTTTGCCCTTGCTTCCCTTGCCTTTGGCGATGTTCCTAGGAAGATGTTGCTGCGGCTGAGGTCGAAGACGTTGCTGCCTGTGTTCTCCTCAAGGATTTTGATGGATTCCTTTCGCACATTGAGGTCCTTCATCCATTTTGAGTCTAGTTGTGTGTGTGGTGTAAGGAAATGGTCCAATTTCATTTTTCTGCATGTGGCTGTCCAATTTTCCCAGCACCATTTATTGAAGAGGCTGTCTTTTTTCCATTGGACATTCTTTCCTGCTTTGTCGAAGATTAGTTGACCATAGAGTTGAGGGTCTATTTCTGGGCTTTCTATTCTGTTCCATTGATCTATGTGTCTGTTTTTGTGCCAGTACCATGCTGTCTTGATGATGACAGCTTTGTAATAGAGCTTGAAGTCCGGAATTGTGATGCCACCAACGTTGGCTTTCTTTTTTAATATCCCTTTGGCTATTCGAGGTCTTTTCTGGTTCCATATAAATTTTAGAATTATTTGTTCCATTTCTTTGAAAAAGATGGATGGTACTTTGATAGGAATTGCATTAAATGTGTAGATTGCTTTAGGTAGCATAGACATTTTCACAATATTTATTCTTCCAATCCAGGAGCATGGAACATTTTTCCATTTCTTTGTGTCTTCCTCAATTTCTTTCATGAGTACTTTATAGTTTTCTGAGTATAGATTCTGTGTCTCTTTGGTTAGGTTTATTCCTAGGTATCTTATGGTTTTGGGTGCAATTGTAAATGAGATTGACTCCTTAATTTCTCTTTCTTCTGTCCTGCTGTTGGTGTAGAGAAATGCAACTGATTTCTGTGCATTGATTTTATATCCTGACACTTTGCTGAATTCCTGTATACGTTCTAGCAGTTTTGGAGTGGAGTCTTTTGGGTTTTCCACATATAGTATCATATCATCTGCGAAGAGTGATAATTTGACTTCTTCTTTGCCGATTTGGATGCCTTTAATTTCCTTTTGTTGTCTGACTGCTGAGGCTAGGACCTCTAGTACTATGTTGAATAGCAGTGGTGATAATGGACATCCCTGCCGTGTTCCTGACCTTAGCGGAAAAGCTTTCAGTTTTTCTCCATTGAGAATGATATTTGCGGTGGGTTTTTCATAGATGGCTTTGATGATATTGAGGTATGTGCCCTCTATCCCTACACTTTGAAGAGTTTTGATCAGGAAGGGATGCTGTACTTTGTCAAATGCTTTTTCAGCATCTATTGAGAGTATCATATGGTTCTTGTTCTTTCTTTTATTGATGTGTTGTATCACATTGACTGATTTGCGGATGTTGAACCAACCTTGCAGCCCTGGAATAAATCCCACTTGGTCGTGGTGAATAATCCTTTTAATGTACTGTTGAATCCTATTGGCTAGTATTTTGTTGAGTATTTTCGCATCTGTGTTCATCAAGGATATTGGTCTATAGCTCTCTTTTTAATGGGATCCTTGTCTGGCTTTGGGATCAAGGTGATGCTGGCCTCATAAAATGAGTTTGGAAGTTTTCCTTCCATTTCTATTTTTTGGAACAGTTTCAGGAGAATAGGAATTAGTTCTTCTTTAAATGTTTGGTAGAATTCCCCCGGGAAGCCGTCTGGCCCTGGGCTTTCGTTTGTTTGGAGATTTTTAATGACTGTTTCAATCTCCTTACTGGTTATGGGTCTGTTCAGGCTTTCTATTTCTTCCTGGTTCAGTTGTGGTGCTTTATATGTTTCTAGGAATGCATCCATTTCTTCCAGATTGTCAAATTTATTGGCGTAGAGTTGCTCATAGTATGTTCTTATAATAGTTTGTATTTCTTTGGTGTTAGTTGTGATCTCTCCTCTTTCATTCATGATTTTATTTATTTGGGTCCTTTCTCTTTTCTTTTTGATAAGTCAGGCCAGGAGTTTATCAATTTTATTAATTCTTTCAAAGAACCAGCTCCTAGTTTCGTTGATTTGTTCTATTGTCTTTTTGGTTTCTATTTCATTGATTTCTGCTCTGATCTTTATGATTTCTCTTCTCCTGCTGGGCTTAGGGTTTCTTTCTTGTTCTTTCTCCAGCTCCTTTAGGTGTAGGGTTAGGTTGTGTACCTGAGACCTTTCTTGTTTATTGAGAAAGGCTTGAACCGCTATATATTTTCCTCTCAGGACTGCCTTTGTTGTGTCCCACAGATTTTGAACCGTTGTATTTTCATTATCATTTGTTCCCATGATTTTTTTCAATTCTTCTTTAATTTCCTGGTTGACACATTCATTCTTTAGAAGGATGCTGTTTAGTCTCCATGTATTTGGGTTCTTTCCAAACTTCCTTTTGTGGTTGAGTTCTAGCTTTAGAGCATTGTGGTCTGAAAATATGCAGGGAATGATCCCAATCTTTTGATACCCGTTGAGTCCTGATTTAGGACTATTCTGGAGAATGTTCCATGTGCACTAGAGAAGAATGTGTATTCTGTTGCTTTGGGATGAAATGTTCTGAATATATCTGTGATGTCCATCTGGTCCAGTGTGTCGTTTAAGGCCTTTATTTCCTTGCTGATCTTTTGCTTGGATGATCTGTCCATTTCAGTGAGGGGAGTGTTAAAGTCCCCTACTATTATTGTATTATTGTTGATGTGTTTCTTTGATTTTGTTATTAATTGGTTTATATAGTTGGCTGCTCCCACGTTGGGGGCATAGATATTTAAAATTGTTAGATCTTCTTGTTGGACAGACCCTTTGAGTATGATATAGTGTCCTTCCTCATCTCTTATTATAGTCTTTGGCTTAAAATCTAATTGATCTGATATAAGGATTGCCACTTCTGATGTCCATTAGCATGGTAAATTCTTTTCCACCCCCTCACTTTAAATCTGGAGGTGTCTTTGGGCTTAAAATGAGTTTCTTGGAGGCAACATATAGATGGGTTTTGTTTTTTTATCCATTCTGATAGCCTGTGTCTTTTGACAGGGGCATTTAGCCCATTAACATTCAGGGTAACTATTGAGAGATATGAATTTAGTGCCATTGTATTGCCTGTAAGGTGACTGTTACTGTATATGGTCTCTGTTCCTTTCTGATCTACCACTTGTAGGCTCTCTCTTTGCTTAGAGGACCCCTTTCAAGATTTCCTGTAGAGCTGGTTTGGTGTTTGCAAATTCTTTCAGTTTTTGTTTGTCCTGGAAACTTTTAATCTCTCCTTCTATTTTCAATGATAGCCTAGCTGGATATAGTATTCTTGGCTGCATGTTTTTCTCGTTTAGTGCTCTGAAAATATCATGCCATCTCTTTCTGGCCTGCCAGATCTCTGTGAATAAGTCAGCTGCCAATCTAACATTTTTACCATTGTATGTTACAGACTTCTTTTCCTGGGCTGCTTTCAGGATTTTCTCTTTGTCACTGAGACTTGTAAATTTTACTATTAGGTGACGGGGTGTGGGCCTATTCTTATTGATTTTGAGGGGCGTTCTCTGAACCTCCTGAATTTTGATGCTCGTTCCCTTTGCCATATTGGGGAAATTCTCCCCAATAATTCTCTCCAGTATACCTTCTGCTCCCCTCTCTCTTTCTTCTTCTTCTGGAATCCCAATTATTCCAATGTTGTTTCATCTTATGGTGTCACTTATCTCTCGAATTCTCCCCTCGTGGTCCAGTAGCTGTTTGTCCCTCTTTTGCTCAGCTTCTTTATTCTCTGTCATTTGGTCTTCTATATCACTAATTCTTTCTTCTGCCTCATTTATCCTAGCAGTGAGAGCCTCCATTTTTGATTGCACCTCATTAACAGCTTCTTTGATTTCAACTTGGTTAGATTTTAGTTCTTTTATTTCTCCAGAAAAGGCTTTTATATCTCTCGAGAGGGTTTCTCTAATATCTTCCATGCCCTTTTCAAGCCCGGCTAGAACCTTGAGAATTGTCATTCTGAACTCCAGATCTGACATATTACCAATTTCTGTATTGATTAGGTCCCTAGCCTTCGGTACTGCCTCTTGTTCTCTTTTTTGTGTTGAATTTTTCCTTTTTGTCATTTTGTCAAGATAAGAGTATATGAAGGAGCAAGTAAAATACTAAAAGGGTGGCAACAACCCCAGGAAAATATGCTTTAACCAAATTAGAAGAGATCTCTAATCATGACGGGGGAGAAAGGGGATAAAAAGAGGTTCAAAAATGAAGAAAGGGAAAAAAAAGAAAAAAGAAAAAAAAGAAAAGAATTAAAAAAAAAGAAAACAAATAGGAAAAGTATAAAAAAGAAAAAATATATATTTTAGATAAACTGGTTAAAAACGTTAAAAAAGAAAAAGGTAAAAGTTAAAAAAAATTTACCAGAAGGCGAGAAAAAAAACAAAAAATGAAAAAGAAAAAAATTAAATTAACTGCAAGACTAAAAAAAATCACAGGGAAAAAGCCATGAGTTGCTTTCTCCTCCTCTGGAATTCTGCTGCTCTCCTTGGTATTGAAACCACACTCCTTGGTAGGTGAACTTGGTATCGGCTGGATTTCTTGTTGATCTTCTGGGGGAGGGGCCTGTTGTAGTGATTCTCAAGTGTCTGCCCCAGGCGGAATTGCACCGCCCTTAGCAGGGGCCGGGGTGAGTAATCCGCTGGGGTTTGCTTTCAGGAGCTTTTGTTCCCTGAGCGCTTTCCGTAGAGTTCTGGAGGACAGGAACATCCGCAGATCAGAAAGGAACAGAGACCTCTTGGTCTCCGGCCTGGAGGAGCCGAGAGCCCAGGGCCCCACTCCTCAGTTCGCCCTCAGAGAACAGCGCCCAGTCACTCCCGTCTGCCTGACCTCCGGCCGCGCTGCGAGCTCACCGAGCCTGCAACCAGTTCAAGGTAACCCCGAGCTGTGAGCTTACTGTCGGCTCTGTCTCTGTTATCAGCTTTCCCATTCCAGTACCCGCAAGCTCTGCGACACTCAGACACCCCCGATCCTTCTGTGACCCTGCGGGACCTGAGGCCACACTGACCCCGCATGGGCTTCGCCCCGGTTTAGCCTCCGGAGTGATGACCCTCAGCAGAACAGACTTTTAAAAGTCCTGATTTTGTGCGCCATTGCTCCGCCGCTTTCCGGGAGCCGGCCCCTTCCCCCGAGGTCTATCTTCCCGTCGCTTTGGATTCACTTCTCCGCCGGTCCTACCTTTCAGAAAGTGGTTGTTTTTCTGTTTCCAGAATTGCTGTTCTTCTTCTCTTCGATCTGCCAATGGATTTTCAGGTGTTTGCAATCTTTAGATAAGCTATCTAGCTGATCTCCAGTTAGCTGAAGTAGTCTCAGCCTGCTACTTCTCCGCCATCTTGACTCCTCCTTCTACATTTCTTATATTTCTAGGTTGATATTTTAAATTAGATTTTGTCCAACATCTTAGTGAGGAAGATGGCTTCTTCAAGTCCTTTTTTTTTCCCCCCTTCCTCGTTGTCTCTCCTCTTCTTCTGGTAAGGCAATTACAAATGTGTTAGGTGGCTTGATATTATCTCACATGTTACTAATCCTCCCTTAGTTTTCCTGTCTTTCCTTTTTCTCTCTGCTTCAGTTAATTTCTATTAATCTATAGATTTTCCTTTAGTAGCTGTGTTTTTTCTTGATTATGGGCCATTTTTTCCTGCTCTTTGTATGTCTCATTTTTTTTTTTGTTATATCATGTATGAAATGGTAGTGGTGGTTGTTTTATTTATTTCATAAGAGAATACAAACTCTTTTCCTCTATCTAGTGGTTGGGGTGAGGATCTAAGAGAGAAAGTATTTTGGTACCTAGGTCTGAGATTCATTTAGACTGAGCTCAGTGACAGTCTTTGCTAAAGTCCTGCAGCACCACATCCCCATTTTCAACAAGTAGTATTTGACCTGAAAGGGAACTGGGTGTCAGTTTCCTCTGTTTTTGTTGTTGTTGTTTGTTGTATTTTGTTCTTCTTGGTTTAGTTTGGTTCATCTCTGGATTCAACTCCAGTATGTCTCCACAATCTGATGCTTGTGAGAATGTGTGGGACGATTACTGTTTCTTTCTACTTTTGGGCCTGATCCCATTGTTCCTTTCCTGGTGAAAATCAGTGGTTGGTTAGGGAGAGATTGTTTGGGTATCATGAGATTTGTTTTTACATTTGCTGCACTTCCAGGTTCCAGAATCTCCCACCAGACTACACTGTTGTTTGAGCATCAGCTTATTTCTTGCCATTCCTACAAAGTTTCTTTATTTGAGACTTATTTCACCACTCATTCACCTGTTCTGAGGCCCAGGGTCTACTCTCAGGTTTAGAAGATGCTGAGGCTTTCTCCTCACTATGAAGGGCTCATTTCTTTCTAGAATTCAGTATAACTAGGATTCTATGCATCTTGTAATTTACTTTCCTTATAGGAAAATATTGTTTTTGTTCTGTTTAGACTTTTCTTGTGATTATGTTGGGACCACAGCAATTTCACATTCTACATCCTAACTGGAAATGTAAGCTTGATAAATAATAAAAAGATTTTTAAAAGTCATATGGAGCCTGAAATATGGCCAGAACACCAAAATGAAATTTTATATATGAGACAACACTCTTTTGTTATTAAAAGTTTCAATAGAAAATTTATAAAACACAGAAATACAGAGTAAATTTGATATATTCCATAATCTCATTTCACTAAATTACTCATTCTTTAGTGTGTATATAGAATACAAAACACACTCAGATAGCTACAGTTAAATATTTATAAGAATTGGGATAAAATAGTGCTTATAATTTTGTTAATATTATTTATTAAATTTAGGTCAGTTTAATTTGTTTCAATATTTTTAAGTCCTGAAATGCTAAGTACTAAAAATAGAAACATATGCAAAGCAAAACCTAGCTCCTAACCTCCAGGATTTTGCAACTGTGTAGGAGAGATAGATATGCATGCAACAAAGTATGTAACAATATTTGAAGTGCCAATTTTGCAGATGAGACAGTGGCATGAGAACTTAAAGATTGAGTAGTTTATTATGTATATAGTATTATTATATAAACTATCTCAAGGACATTTGACTAGAGCTTTGATGTATTATTAGAATTCCATGAACATGGAAATGGGTATTGTATTTGTGTGTGTGTGTGTGTGTGTGTGTGTGTGTATGCACCTGTGGTGAGCAATTGCTCCGGGGAGTGATGAAGATGTCGGAGGGAAAGTGAGTAATATCAGGGCAGAAACATTTAGGATGTGTTCAGGAAACAGCATGCAGTATCTAGTATGGGTCCAAGAGAGTCTGTTGAGGGGCTAGTGGGTAAGTAGTAGATAAGGATAGACAGGACGATTGAAGGCAGGTTATAAAAAGACAGGAGTGTCCTGGCAGTTATTACAGATTATATTAAAGACTTTACCTTGCATTTCTAGAGCCAAGCAGTAATATAAATGTATCTGTTATTTCACGATGCATTTCTATGTACAATGAGGAAGACAAGTTCAAATGAGAAGAGGCCAACCTGGAGACAGGGAGATAAATACTTAGGCTATTATATTAGTTTAGGGTAAGGATAATAAAAAACTGAATTAAAAGGTCATGGAACATAATAGATAAGACTCATACTCAGGAGCCAGACTGCCTGGGTTTATATCTATACATTAGATATGTCACATTGGGAGAATCATATAACCTCTTTGTGCCTTAAAGATAGTTATAATAATAATAATAATAATAATAATAATAATATTGTCCTCATAAAGTTGTTAGGATAAAATGAGTTAGTGTTTTCAAAGTGCTTAGAATAGTACCTGGCACTCAGTAAGAATTATATGTTTGTTAAATAAAAATAAACTAAACAAAAAAGGCAGTAGATAAGAAAGATAATCAATATGGGACAATTTCAGAGGAACTGACAGTGTTTATAGATTTTGCATACATGGCTATGACTGAATTTTCTAGCTTCAAGTGTAGATTAGAACACCATGGAATGAGAAAGAAAGCAGGGGATTGATGGTTTAGAGGAAGGAAAATAAGTTTACCTTAATATACAATTTTAGATTAAAAAAAGATCAGTCCTATATGAGCAGGACTGGAAAGGCTTGATGTGAAAATAATTAACATAACAAAACCCACAATGGTTGGGTGACCACAAGATTAATGTGAGTGTCAGCATCAGGGAGGGTTTGCTTAGTCTGTTAATAGAGAAGTGATGTTTATCCTGTGCTCAGCCTGAGCTGAACTGCATTCTACAGCACAGTGTCAAATTCTGGGCCCTGTGTGAAATCTGGTATTTATGCTCTGGAATATAGCCAGAGAAAAGTGACAGACAGTGAGGAAGCAATTTACAGTTGCATATGTTGAATAGTTAAAGGTCCTGGGAGTATTTCCTCTATATGTTCCCATAGCACTTTGCTCCTACCACTTATATAACGTAACGTACCATACATTGTGGATTAGTTAAGAACATTTATATCTGCCACTTCCAGTATATTATAATACTGTTTTTCATTACTAAGCACCTACTATGCGTTTGACATAGTAATAGGTACTTTACAAAAATTATTGTATTCAATAACCCCCAACAAACTTATTTGGAAAGTATCATAAATAACTATGGATGGATGTTTCTCTGATTAAAAGAATATAAGATCGTCACATAACACTCTAGAGCTAAGATAGGCAAAATCATCTGAAAGATGTAGGAGGTTATATGGATCTTATAATTAGCACACTTACAGAGATACAATTTCAATAAAAGAAAGCATAATCATTTATAGAGGTATAGGAAAGAAATATTACAGAAATGAGGATGTCTTGAATATTTTGGTAAGGCCAACTGCTAAGGCTCTCTTTAAGGCAAAGATAAAGCAAAAAGTTGTCAGCATTAGCCTTCAACTGTTTCTGCTCCCACGTACAAAATCACCTTTATTTTTTTTTTTTTTTTAAGATTTTATTTATTTATTTGACAGAGAGAAATCACAAGTAGATGGAGAGGCAGGCAGAGAGAGAGAGAGGGAAGCAGGCTCCCTGCTGAGCAGAGAGCCCAATGCGGGCCTCGATCCCAGGACCCTGAGATCATGACCTGAGCCGAAGGCAGCGGCTTAACCCACTGAGCCACCCAGGCACCCCAAAATCACCTTTATTGTATGAAGACTGTATCCAGATTCTTGTAATGGCTTGATACCATTAACTACTCAATTGTTCATATCTCCTTTATTCTGGTTCTGTGTTCAAAAAACAGTCTTCTAATCACCATACAATTTTACCAACATGGGAAATACACTAATCATATAGTTATGGGTATTTTTGTCCTGCTTTACAATAATTTTTCCCAAGAAATTATTTCTGATTAGGTTTTGGCTTTCTGTGCAACTTGACTGTAGGAGAGCATGTGCTGAGCATATGGCCATCACATATTTCTGGTCTGTGTGACAGGAATTTTTCATTGTAAATCAGTAAGTTAGCATTCTGATGTCTTGAGCTTATCTTGTATATGTTTCTGTGCTTGTGAATCAGGCTGTCAGGGTCTCACCTCCACGTGATATAACAGGCATGAGTCCCTGGGTCTTCTAAGCAGTAGGTGAGAACATACTGCTTTACCGGTTTCCTTTAGATCACATGGCTGGAGATAAATTACATAGATATATATATTTAAAAATATATATAATATATATATAATTTATCTAAATATATATAATTTACTTTTGTTTTAGTGCTTGAAATAAAGCATTATGTAGACTCTAAACTGCATGAGGTTCACATCTGTTTTGTTCACCACTATTTACTCTATGGGTAGTACATAACCTAGCATGTATCGAAAGCTTAATGTTATGTTTTACTCATTGACTAATTGGGATGTTCACAAAAGAAAAACCAAAAAATAGTGATAAGCACACAGAAGACCAGAAAGCAGACAGAGAGAAAGTGAGTTCAAATAGGCAGAGACAAGACTGAAGGCAATCTAAGCTGAGGGTCAGATTTTTTCTGTAAAGGACTAGATAGTTAATATTCTAGTCTTGCCAGCCTAGAGTAAGGTCTTTGTACAACTACTCAATTCTGCAATACTAACACGAAAACTACCATAGATAATATATAAATTAAAGAACTCGTCTGTGTTTCAATAAAACTTTAGGCTCATGGGCTGTAATTTGTTGACTCTGGTTTATACTATAACACCTTAGAGTAAGGATGACGATAAACTGAACCTTGAAGTTTGTGTTCGTGAACGCTAAATACACAATGTGCCAGAAGGAATCCAAGATAAGAATGTTTAGTATATTTATCAAGTATAACTTCATTTTTACTCATGCTACTCCCCTCATTCCCTTCCCTGAATAAATTCCCTGATAGCGTCGAGAGGATACTTAAGTCAAGAAAGCTACCAGGGAGGGGGTTCCAGTATCTTTGAAAAGCCCTGTAGTGGTTCTCTGTAGAGAAAGAAGCTGCTTTTGGGATAGGCTCTTTAACTTCAGTGTGGATTATGGAATCATGGAGAATCCAAAACCAATGTGACAGCATTTAATTTCTAGAAACCAGGTGGTACCTTGACCATAAAGGGAAGCAGGGATGCAGTGGTAATCAGAGTTTATAACCTTTGGAGTTCTTTCACACTGGCTAGTTGATTATGGTTTCCCTGCAGACTTGTGACCCATTATATAGATGTCAGTAGGCCCTCTCCCTTAGAATCTCTAGTGTTGCTCAAAGGGCTCAAGTACAAATTGTTCTTTGTAGGAGGGATACAGTTTATGTATGTATTTACCAAGAGCATCCCCTCACAAAGGCTTGATATAAATACTGTCATTGCCAAGTGCTTAATTAGCCTACAACGGACTAATATTCAGTCCTTGATATGGACCATTCCCTGAGGAAACCAAGCAGCCAACTCTTGGCAGGTTTGGCACCTTCTATCATGCACAGGGCAGTGATTCCTTACTATAAAGGACACTTACTTTGAATACAGAGTTTTCTTTCTTGTTAGCAGTACTTTTTCCAGAACAACTACCCATGGACTTAATGCAGTTCTGATTCACTTTCGTGTACTCTGCACAACATTGCTTTATTTTATTTTAATTCCAGTGTAGTTAACATACACTGTTACATTAGTTTCAGGTGTGCAATCAAGAGATTCAGCAATTCCATGTATTACTTAGTGCTCATCAAAATAATTGTACTCTCAAACCCCTTCACCTACTTCACACCTACCCCACCACTTGCATGCCTCCCCTCCAACCCATAAGCATCTGTTTGTTCCATGTAGTTAAGAGTCAGTATTTTTGGTTTGTTTCTTTTTCCCCCCCTTCCCTTTGTTTTATTCCACATATGAGTGCGTATAGTGTTTGTCTTTCTCTGACTGGCTTATTTCACTTAGCATTATACTCTCTAGATCGATCCATATTGTTGCAAATGGTAGGATTTCATTATTTTAAAGATTTTATTTATTTATTTATTTGACAGAGAGAGATCACAAACAGGCAGAGAGGCAGGCTGAGAGAGAGGAGGAAGCAGGCTCCCTGCTGAGCAGAGAGCCCGATGCGGGGCTCCATCCCAGGACCCTGGGATCATGACCTGAGCCGAAGGCAGCAGCTTAACCCACTGAGCCACCCAGGCGCCCCTCATTATTTTTTTTTATAGATGAATAAGATTCCTTTATATACTATATATATAATATATATCACATCTTCTTTATACATTCACGTATCGATGGACACTTGGGCTGCTTCCATAATTTGGCTATTGTAAATAATGCTGCTATAAATATAGGGGTGCACATATTCCTTCGAATTAGTGTTTCTGTATTCTTTGGATAAATATCCAGTAGTGCGATTGATGGATCATATTGGAATTCTATTTTTAATTTTTTGAAAAAACTCCATGCTGTCTTCCATAGTAACTGCACCAGTTTACATTCCTACCAATAGTGTAAGAGGGTTCCTTTTTTTCTACATCTGTGACAACACTTGTTTTTTCTTGTGTTTTTGTTTTAGTCACTCTGACAGGTGTGAGGTGATATCTCATGGTGGTTTTGATTTGCATTTCCCTGGTGATGAGTGATGCTGAGCACCTTTTTGTTTGTCTGCTGGCCATCTGTATGTCTTCTTTGGAGAAATGTCTGTTCATGTTGTCTACCCATCTTTAAATTGGATTATTTATTGTTTTGGTATGGAGTTGTATTAATTCTTTATATATTGTGGATACTAACCTTTTATCAGAGATGTCATTTACAAATATCTTCTCTCATTCAGTAGGCTGTCTTTTAGTTTTGTTGATTTTTATTTCTTGCCCTGTGCAAAAGCATTTTATTTTGATGAAGTCATAATAGTTTATTTTTGCTTTTGTTTTCCCTGCTTCAGAAGACATAACTAGAAGGCTGTTATACCTGATGTCAGAGAAATTACTACCTTTTCTCTCTTGTAGAAATTTTATAGTTTCAGGTCTCATATTTAGTTAGGTCATTAATCCATTTTTTTTAAAGATTATTTATTTATTTATTTGACAGACAGAGATCACAAGTAGGCAGAGAGGCAGGCAGAGAGAGAGGAGGAAGCAGGCTCCCTGCTGAGCAGAGAGCCCGACGTGGGGCTCGATCCCAGGATCCTGGGATCATGACCTGAGCCGAAAGCAGAGGCTTTAACCCACTGAGCCACCCAGGCGCCCCGGTCATTAATCCAGTTTGAGTTTATTTTTGTGTATGGTGTAAGAAAGTGCTCCAGTTTCATTCTTTTCCATGCATCTGTACAGTTTTCCCAACAACATCTGTTGAGAAACTTTTTTCCCATCGCATGTTCTTGCATCCTTTGTCAGAGATTTATTGATAACTGTATAGTTATGAATTTATTTCTGGGCTCTCTATTATGTTCTGTTGATCAATGTGTCTATTTCTGTGCACGTATCAATATTTTTGTTACTACAGTTTTGTAATATAACTTGAAATCTGTAATTGTGATAACTCCAGCTTTGTTCTTCTTTTTCAAGATTGCTTTGGCTCTTTGGGGCCTTTGGATTTTAGGATTTGGGGATTTTGGGGAGATTTAGGAGTTGAGATTTTTCCTTCTAGTTCTGTGAAAAATGCTGTTGGTATTTTGATAGGGATTGCATAAAAGCTGTAGATTGCTTTGGCTAGTAATAAACGTTTTAACAATATTTGTTCTTCCAATCTATGAACATGGAATGTCTTTGTGTCATTATTTCATTGGTGTTTTTTGTAGTTTTCAGAGTATAGGTCTTTCATCCCCTTGGTTAAGTTTATTATTTTTGATGCAATTGTAAATGGGATTGTTTTATTAATTTCTTTTCTGCTCCTTCACCATTGGTTTATAGGAAGGCAACAGATTTCTATACATTGATGTTGTATCCTACCACGTTACTGAAATCATTTGTCAGTTCTAGTAGTTATTTTGGTGATGTATATAGAGTTTTCTGTGTTATAGTATCATGTCATCTGCAAATAGTGAAAGTTTGACTTCTTCATTACCAGTTTGGATGCCTTTTATTTCTTTTTGTTGTCTGATTGTTGTGGCTAGGACTTCTAGTAGCATGTTAATGAAAGTGGTGAGAATGGGTATCTTTGTATTGTTCCTGACCTTAGGGGAAAAGCTCTCGATTTTTCACCATTGAGTATAATGTTAGCTGTGGGTTTTTCATATTTGGCCTTTATTATGTTGAGGTATGTTCCCTCTAACCCTGCTTTGATGAGGGTTTTTATCATGAATCGATGTTGTACTTTGTCAAATGCTTTTTCTGCATCTACTGAAATTGTCATATGGTTTTTATCTTTTCTCTTATTGATCTTATATCACATTGATTGATTTGTGAATGTTGGACAACACTTAGAACCCAAAGAATAAGTCCCACTTGATTGTAGTGAATTTTTTTTTAATGTAGTGTTGGGTTTGGCTTGCTAATATTTTGTTGAGGATTTTTTCATTTATGTTCATTAGAAGTATTAGCCTGTAGTTCTCTTTTTTATTGGAATCTTTATGTGGTTTTGGTATCAAGGTAATGCTAGCCTCATAGAATGAATTTGGAATTTTTCCTTCCTCTTTGATTTTTTGGTAAAGTTTGAGAAGAATACGAGTTGAGCAAGATGGCAGAGGAGTAGGAGAACTGAATTTTATCTGATCCCAGGAATTCAGCTGGATAGTTATCAAACCATTCTGAACACCTACAAACTCAATAGGAGATTAAAGAAAAGAATAGCAAGAACCCTATGAACAGAAAAGTGACCACGTTCTGGAAGGTAGGACCTATGGAGAAGTGAGCTGAGGCAATATTTGGGAAGATTGACCACGGCAAGAGGGAACCTCCATCAGCTGGCTACTGGCAAGTGATAGAACAGTGGAGCACAAAATTGGAATCTTTACAAGTCTTCTCTGGTGAGGGACATTGTTCCAGTGGTTAAGTGGGGAGTGGAACCTAGCTGGGACAGTGTGGTCTCAGGACCCTCAGGGTCACAGAAGGCCTGAGGGCGCCTGAGTGCAGCAGAGCTCTCAGTTATCAGAGCAGGAAAGCCAGATGCAAAGAGTGAGCTGAGAAGTGGACTTTCAGGTTGGACTTGCCATAAACCATGATCTGCCACAGAGCAGTGGCCCAGCAAGTGGCAGATCCAGGGAGACTCCTCTTCCTCCCCTTAGAGGAGTGGCACAGGAGTGCACTGCGGGAATCTACTGGGTTGGGAGACTCCAAACAGGGTCATGTGCTAAAGACAGAAATGCTCAGTCACAGGCCAGGTGAGCACAGAGAGCAGCTGGAGACCAGGGAGACAGGAGTAATTGACTGCTTTTCTGTGAGGGTGCACTGAGGAGTAGGGCTCCTACTCCTTGGCTCCTCTGGGGCCAGAGATTGGGAAGCTTCCATTTTTCATTCTCATCCTCTAAATCTGTACAGAAAGCTTTCAGGGAACAAAATCTACTGAGAGCAAACCCAAGCAGATTGCTTAGCTTGTCCCCTGGCAAAGGTGGTGCAATTCTGCCTTGGACAAAAACATTTGAGAATCATTGCAATGGCCCCTCCCTGAGAAGATCAGCAAGAACATCCAGCCAAGACCAAGTTTACTGATAAATGAGAACTACAAAACTCCGGCACTAGGAATAGAGCATATAGAATTTGTGGCTTTTTCCCCATGATTCTTTAGCCTTTCAAAGTTAATTTTTAAAACTTTTGTTATTTTTTCTCTTTCTATTTCTTCTTTTTAAAATTTTTCTTCTTTCCTTTTTAACCATCATCTTACCAATTCCTTTTCTAAAATCTTTTTTTTTTAATTCTCATTTTTACAGGCATATTCTATCCCTTCATTGATATTTTAACTTTATTTTTTTGTATATACCTATAAGTTTTTCTTTCTTTAAAATTTTTGGATGGGGTTTCTAACAGACCAAAATATACCTAGTGTATGACTTTGTTCTATTCACCCATCTGATCATACAGTCTCCTTTTTTTTTTATTTCCTTCTTTCTTTCTTGAACCAACTTCTTATCAATTCCTTTTTAAAAATCGTTTTTAAGTTTCATTTTTACAGTCATATTCCATCCCTTCATTGTATGTACCTTTATTTTTGTATATATATGTTTCTTTTTTTTTTTTTTTTTTTTTTTTTTTTTTTTTTTACTTAAAATTTTGGGCAGCAGTTTCTTCTAACAAACAGACCAAAATAAACCCAAAATCTCTTGTGTGGCTCTGTTCTATTCACCTGTTGGATCATATTCTTCATATTTTTTTTCCTTTTCCCCTTGGTTTTGGGTCTCTTCTGATTTGTTTAATGTATATTTTTCTGGGGTTGTTGTTACTCTTTTAGCATTTTTTTCCTCTCATTCATCTATTCTTCTCTAGACAAAATGACAAAATGTAAAAACTCACTTCAAAAAAAAAAGAAAAAGAGGCAGTAACAACCAGGGGCTTAATCAACATGGACATTAGTAAGATGTAAGAATGAGAGTTTAGAGTGACAATTATAAATATACTAACTGGGCTTGGAAAAAGCGATTCTCCAGAATCGCTTTCTGGAGAAATAAAATCTAACCAAGTTGAAATAAAAAGGCTATTAACAAGGTGTGATAAAAAATGGAGGCTCTTACTGCTAGGATAAATGAGGCAGAAGAGAGAATTACTGATACAGGATACCAAATGATGGAGAATAAAGAAGCTGAGAAAAAGAGAGATAAACAACTACTGGATCATGAGGGGGAGAATTCAAGAGATAAATGATACCATAAGATGAAACAATATTAGAATAATTGGGATCCCGGAAGAAGAAGAAATTATAGTGGAGAACTTCCCTAATTTGGGTGAAGGAAACAGGCATCAAAATCCAGGAGGCAGAGAGAATCTCCCTCAAAAATCACTAAAAATAGGTCAACACCTCAACATCTAATGGTAAAACTTACAAATCTCAGAGACAAAGAGAACATCCTGAAAGCAGCTTGGGACAAGAGGTCTGTAGCCTACAATGGTAGAAACATTAGATTGGCAGCAGACCTATCCATAGAGACCTGGCTGGCCAGAAAGGACTGGCATCATATATTCAGCACACTAAACAAGAAAAATAAGCAGCTAAGAATACTATACCCAGCTAGGCTGTCATTGAAACTAGGGAGACAAAAAGCAGCCAGGACAAACAAAAGCTAAAAGAATTTGTGATCACCAAATCAACTCTAGGAGAGATATTGAAAGGGGTCCTCTAAGCAAAGAGAGAGCCTAAAAGTAACAGAGACCAGGAAGGAACAGTGACAATATAGAGTAACAGTCACCATACAGGCAATACAATGGCACTAAATTCATATCTTTCAGTAGTTACCTTGAATGTAGATGGGCTGAATGCCCAATCAAATATGCAGGGTATCAGATGGGATAAAAAACAACACCCATAGATATGCTATCTCCAAGAGACTCATTTTAGAATAAAAACACCTCCAGATTTAAAGTGAGGGAGTGGAAAACCATTTACCATGCTAATGGACATCCAAAGAAAGCTGGGGTAGCAATCCTTATATCAGAAAAATTAGATTTTAAACCAAAGACTATAAGAGATGAGGAGGGACACTATATCATACATAAAGGGTCTACCCAACGAGAAGATCTAACAATTATAAATAGGAGCAGGCAATTATATAAGCTAATTAATAACAAAATCAAGGAAACACATCAACAATAATACAATAATAGTGAGGGACTTCAACATCCGCCTCACTGAAATGGACAGATCAACTAAGCAAAAGATAAAGAAATAAGGGCTTTAAATGACACACTGGACCAGATGGACTTCACAGATATACTCAGAACATTCCATCCCAAAGCAACAGAATACACATTCTTTTCTAGTGCACATGGAACATTTTCCAGAATAGATCACATCCTGGGTCACAAATCAGGTCGCAACCAGTACCAAAGATTGGGATCATTCCCTGCATATTTTCAGACCACAGTGCTTTGAAACTAGAACTCAATCACATGAGGAAAGTTGGAAAGAATTCAAATACATGGAAGCTAAAGAGCATCCTACTAAAGAATGAATGGGTCAACCAGGAAATTAAAGAAGAATTTTTTTAAAAAATCATGAGAACAAATGAAAATGAAAACACAATTGTTCAAAATGTTTGGGATGCAGCAAAGGGGAAAGCATATAGCAATACAAGCCTTTCTCAAGAAACAAGAAAGGTCTCAAATACACAACATAACCCTACACTTAAAGGAGCTGGAGAAAGAACAATAAATAAAGCCTGAACACAGCAGGAGAAGAGAAATAATAAAGATCAGAGCAGAAATCAATGAAATAGAAACCAAAAGAACACTAGAACCGATCAACAAAACTAGGAGCTGGTTCTTTGGAAGAATTAATAAGATTGATAAACCCCTGGCAGACTTATCAAAAAGAAAAGGGAAAAGAAAGAAAGAAAGAATGAAAGAAAACTGTGAATGAAAGAGGAGAGATCACAACCAACACCAAAGAAATACAATTATAAGAACATATTATGAGCAGCTATATGCCAAAAATATTGGGCAATCTGAAAGAAATGGATGCATTCCTAGAGACATAAACTACCACAACTGAACCAGGAAGAAATAGAAAACCTGAACAGACCCATAACCAGTAAGAGGATTGAAACAGTCATCAAAAATCTCCCAACAAACAAGAGCCCAGGGCCAGATGGCTTCCCAGGGGAATTATACCAAACATTTAAAGAATTAATACCTATTCTTCTGAGACTATTCCAAAAAATAGAAATGGAAGGAAATTTCCAAATTCATTTTATAAGGCCAGCATTACCTTGATCCCAAAATCAGACAAAGACCCCATCTAAAAGAATTACAGACTAATATCCCTGATGAACACTGATGCAAAAATTCTCACCAAAATACTAGCCAATAGGATCCAACAGTACATTAAAAGTATTTTTTACCATGATTAAATGGGATTTATTCTTGGGCTGCAAGTTTGGTTCAACATCCACAGATCAATCAATTTGATACAATACATTAATAAAAGAAAGAACAAGAGCCATATAATGCTCTCAATAGATGCAGAAAAAGCATTTGACAAAGTACAGCATTGTTTCTTGATTAAGACTTTTCACAGTGTAGATAGAGGGTACATACCTCAATATCACAAAAGCCATCCATGAAAAACCCACAGCAAATATAATTTTCAATGGGGAAAAACTAAGAGCTTTCCCCTAAAGTCAGGAGCACAGTAGGGATGTCCACTATTACCACTGCTACTCAACACAATACTAGAAATCCTAGGCTCAGTAATTAGAAAACAAAAAGAAATAAAAGCTGTTCAAATTGGCAAAGAAGAAGTCAAACTCTCTCTCTTTGCAGATGATATATTTTATGTGGAAAACCCAAAAGACTTCACTCCAAAACTGCTAGAACTCATACAGGGATTCAGTAAAGTGTCAGGATATAAAATCAATGCACAGAAATCAGTTGCATTTGTGTACACCAAAAACAAGACAGAAGAAAGAGAAATTAAGGAGTCAGACCCATTACAATTGCACCCAGAACCTAGGAGTAAGATACCTTGGAATAAATCTAACCAAAGAGGCAAAGAAACTAGAAACTATAGAACACTTATGAAAGAAATTGAAGAAGACACAAATAAATGGGAAAACATTCCATGCTCATGGGTTGGAAGAAAAATATTACGAAAATATCTATGCTGTCTAGAGCCATCTAACCATTTAATGTAATCCCTATCAAAATACCATCAACTTCTTCCACAGAAATGGAAAAAATAGTCCTAAAATTTGCTTGGAACCAGAAAAGACCCCAAATAGCCAGAGGAATGTTGACAAAACCAAAGTTGATGGCATTACAATTCTGGACTTCAAGCTCTATTGCAAAACTGTAATCATCAAGACAGTATGGTACTGGCACAAAAACAGACACATAAACAAATGGAACAAAATAGAGAGCCCAGATATGGACCCTTAACTCTATGGCCAACTAGTCTTTAACAAAGCAGGAAAGACTGTCCAGTGGAAAAAAAGACAGTATTTCAACAAATTGTGTTGGGAAAATTGGACAACCACATGCAGAAGGATGAAATTTGACCAGTTCCTTATTCCACACACAAAAATAGACTCAAAATGGATGAAATACCTCAATGTGAGATAGGAGTCTATCAAAATCCTTGAGGAGAATACGGGCAGCAACGTCTTCAACCTCAGCCACAGCAACTTCTCCCTAGATGCATGGCCAAAGGCAAGGGAAGCAAGGCCAAAGATGACCTATTGGAGCTTCATCAAGATCAAAAGCTTTTGCACAGCAGAGGAAACAGTCAACAAAACCAAAAGATAACTGACAGAATGGGAGAAGATATTTTCAAATAACATATCAGTTAAAGGTTAGTATCCAAAAATCTATAAAGAACTTATAACATTCAATGCCCAAAGAACAAATAATCCAGTCATCAAAAATGGGCATAAGACAGGAACAGACATTTGTGCAAAGAAGATATCCAAATGGCCAACAGACGTATGAAAAAGTGCTCAACATCACTCAGCATCAAGGAAATACAAATCAAAATCACAGTAAGATACCACCTCACACTAGTCAGAGTGGCCAAAATTAACAAGTCAGGAAATGACAGATGTTGGCAAGGATGCAGAGAAAGGGAACACTCCTACAGTGTTGGTGGGAATGCAAGCCTGTGCAGCCACTCTGGAAAACAGTATGGAGGTTCCTCAAAAAGTTGAAAATAGAGCTACCCTATGGCCCAGCAATTTCATTACTGGGTACTTACCCCAAGATACAAATGTAGTGATCTGAAGGGGCACATGCACCCCAGTGTTTGTAGCAGCAATGTCCACAATAGCCAAACTATGGAAAGAGCCTATATGTCCATCAACAGATGAATTGATAGAGAAAACATAGTGAAGAAAACGGTGTGTGTGTGTGTGTGTGTAATATTATGCAGCCATCAAAAATTGAAATCTTGCCATTTGCAATGACATGGATAGAACTAGAAGGTTTTATGCTAAGTGAAATAAGTCAATCAGAGGAAGACAATTATCACATGATCTCACTGAAATGTGGAATTTGAGAAATAAGGCAGAGGATCACAGGGGAAGAGAGGGAAAAAAAAAAGTGAAACAAGTCAAAACCAGAGAGAGAGACAAACTATAAGAGACTGTTAATCTCAGGAAACAAACTGAGGGTTGCTGGAGTGGGGTGGGTGGGAGGGATGGGGTGGGTGAGTGATGGGCACTGGGGAGGGTATGTGCTGTGGTGAGCGCTGTGAATTGTGTAAGACTGATGAATCACAGACCTGTCCCTCTGAAACAAATACTACATTATATGTTAATTTTTTTAAAAGTTTGAAAAGAATACATATTAACTGTTCTTTAAATGTTTGGTATAGTTCTTTTGTGAAGCCATCTGGTCTTGAACTTCTGTTTATTGGGAGTTTTATTTATTTATTTATTTAGATTTTATTTATTTGACAGACAGAGATCACAAGTAGGCAGAGAGGCAGGCAGAGAGAGAGAGAGGAGGAAGCAGGCTCCCCACTGAGCAGAGAGCCCCATGCGGGGCTTGATTCCAGGACCCTGGGATCATGACCTGAGCCAAAGGCAGAGGCTTAACCCACTGAGCCCCACAGGTACCCCTATTTGAGACTTTTCTTGATTCTTGAGTATTGCTATAAACTTCTCTCTTAGAACTGCTTTTGCTGCATCCCAAAGATTTTGACCATTGTTTTTATTTTCATTTGTCTCCATGTATTAAATTTAAATTTAATTTAATTTGTCTCCATGTATTTAAATTTCTTCTTTTATTTCCTAGTTTAGTCATTCATTGTTTAGTAGCATGTTGTATTTGTGCTCTTTCCGGTTTTTTCTTGTGGTTGATTTCTAGTTTTATAATGGTTTGGTCTGAAAAGATGCACAGTATCTGTTTGGATTTGTTGAGACTTGTTTTGTGGTCTAATATGTGATGTAATCTGGAAAACGTTCTATAGGCACTTGAAAAGAATGTGTATCCTGCCATTTTAGGATTGAATGTTCTGAATGTATCTGTTAAATTCATCTGTTCCAGTGTGTCATTCAAAACCACAGTTTCTTTGTTGATTTTCAGTTTAGATGATCTGTCCATTGATGTAACTGGGGTATTGTAGTCCCCTACTATTATTGAATTAATCAATTAGTTACTTTTAATTGTTATTAACAGTTTTATGTATTTGGATCCTCCCATATTGGTTGAATAAATATTTAAAATTGTTATATCATATTCTTCCTGAATTGTCCCCTTAATAATTATATTGTATCCTTCTTTGTTTCTTGTTACAGTCTTTGCTTTAAAATCTATTTTGTCTGATATAAGTATTGATACCCCAATTTTCTTTTGATATCTATTTGCATTATAAATGTTTATCCATCCCTTCACTTTCAATCTGCAGGTATCTGCAGGTCTGAAATGAATCTCCTGTAGGCAGGATATAGGTGGATTTTTTTTTTTTTAAATCCATTCTGTCACCTTGTGTCTTTTGATTGGAATGTTCAGTCCATTACATTTAGGGTATTTATTGATAGATATGTATTTATTGCCATTTTATTGTTTTTGTACTTCTTCTCTATTCCTTTCTTCCTTTGCTCTCTTGTCTCAGAAGTTGGTTTTCTTTAGTGATATACTTGGATTCCTTTCTCTTTATTTTTGCTTTTATATTACTGGTTTTTGACTTGTGGTTATTATTATATTCATATATAACATCTTTTGCATGTAGCAGTCTATATTAGGTTGATGGTTGCTTAAGTTTGAACACATTCATTACTCCTCTACTCACCATGTTTTAGATATGTGGTGTCATACCTTACATGATTTTATTTTTGTGAGTCCCTTGATTGACTTTTACAGATATACCTATTTTTATTGTGTTTGTGCTTCCTACTTTTCTACTTTTCCTACTTTTCTTATTCTTACTTATGATCTTTCTTTTCTACTTAAAGAGTCTCCTTTAATATTTCTTGTAGGGGTGGCTTAGTGATCATGAACTCCTTTAACTTTTATTTGTCTTTGAAACTCTTTATATCTCCTTCTATTCTAAATGATAGTCTTGCTGGCTAGGGTATTCTTGGCTGCAGATTTTTCCTGTCAGCCCTTTGACTATTTCATGCCATTCTTGGTCTGGCCTGCAAGATTTCAACAGAAAAATCCACTTGTAGCCCTATGGAGTTTCCCTTGTATGTAACTGTGTTCTTTCCTCTTGCTGCTTTTAAAATTTCTTTTAATCACTACTTTTTGCCATTTCAATTATTACGTGTCTTGCCAGGGATCTCTCTGCTTCTTGATCTTAATTTCTGTTTCTTTCCCTAGATTTGGGAAGTTTTCAGCTATTATTTCTTCAAATAAATTTTCTGCCCCTCCCCCACTTTGGCATCTGTATAATGTGAATATTGTTTTGCCTGATGGAGTTGTTGTGTTCCCTAAGTCTATTCTCATTTTGCATATATATATATATATATATATATATATATTTTTTTTTTTTTTTTTCCCCGCTCACACAAGCTCATGTGGATCATTTTCCATTGCTCTGTCCTCTGTATTGCTAGTTTGTTCTTCTTCCTCTAGTCTATTTATTCTACCCACTGTGTATTTTTAATTTTAATTACTGTGTTCATCTCACACTAGTTCTTCTTTTTATCTCTGCTAAGGGTCTCACTGATGTCCTCCAATCTTCTCAAGTCTAGTGGGTATCCTTATGATCATTACTTTAAATTTTCTATCAGGCATATTACTTATCTCCCTTCCACTTAGGTCTCTTGATGTGGTATTGTCCTGTTCTTTAATTTGGGATATATTCCTCTGTCTTCTCATTTTGTCTAACTCCCTGTGTCCCTTTCTCTGTGTTAGGAAAGTTAGCTTCATCTCTTGTTCTTGAAAGTAGTAGGCCAGAGGCACAGTTTTGTTTATTTTTTTTAAAGATTTTATTTATTTGAGAGACAGAGATCACAAGAGGCAGAGAGGCAGGCAGAGAGAGGAGGAAGAAGGCCCCCCACTGAGCAGAGAGCCCAATGCAGGGCTCGATTCCAGGACCCTGAGATCATGACCTGAGCCGAAGGCAGAGGCTTTAACCCACTGAGCCACCCAGGTGCCCCCCAGATGCACAGTTTTACAAGGCATGTACTGGTCCTCCTCCAGAGATGACAAGCTTCCACCGCTGAAACCAGAGCTGGCCAGGTGGATCTGCAAAGCAGGTGGGCAGGGCACTGAGTTATATTACAGTGTGTGCCTCCTCCATTGGAGGTGACTGACTGGCTGCCATCACTGCTGCTGGTTATGAGGCCCTGTAAAGTGCCTGGCTGGGAGACATGGTGTTTGCAAGGTTTATGCTGGTCTTCTAGAGGGGGGATCTGCAGCACAGAGATTGAGGCAGGCCCTACTGGAGGGGATGAGAATGGTGTAAGCAAGTTAGGTAGTGAATGCCAATGCTGCACTGGTTCCTGCAGGTGGCTGTGTTTTTATGCTAGGTGGTAGGGGAGGGACATAGTACCTTCCAGCTCCTTTATTCCCAGAGGAGTCTCCCAGTGAGTCCCCGTTCCTCTTGGACAGGCTCTGGGATTAGTAAATAACTCTTCCTCCCATATGTCCCAGTCATTTTTCAAATTGCTGCTTCTATGCTGTATCTCTGCAGACTTCTTTTTTATGCTGTCTGTTTAAGGGTGAGGGCTCAGTTTCCTCTCACCCTAGAGGTTCTTCCAGAACTGAGCCTGCTAATTTTTAAAGTTTCAGGCTTTAAGTCCTGAAGGCTGAAGAACTCAGAAATTTGGTCTCTTTGGTTTTCAAAGCCAAATGTTTTGGGGATTTGTCTTTCCTGTGTGGCCTCCCTGGTAGGATAGTCTATTTCTCTTCTGTCTCTGCACTGGTGGCTCTCTCCCTCCTGTGGAAAGATCCAAGGGTCCAATTAGCTCTTTTCTGCCCTCTTAAATGTGGCTTCCTCCCTGTTGTTAGTTGTAGAGTTCTGCCAGTCTTCAGGGTTTTTTTTTTTTTTTGGTGGGGGGGAGGGTTTATTTACACTGAAGTGAGTGTTATTCAGTTCTATTTGTGGGATGAAGTGAGCTTAGGGTCCTCTTACTCCACCATCTTCCCCAGGAGTCTCCTTCTACACAACATTACTTCTAACCAAGAAACTCATTTAGTAGAAAAAGAAGTAAAGTAATAAATTAATTCTCAAAAAATTTATTAATGTTCATATCTAATCACCCTGCGATAGTTTAACTAATAGAAGATGCAGTTAATATGTCAATTGGAAGAAATACTTGCAAGGTTAGGGCATTATCCCATAGGACATGCTTTTAACAAGCAACTGGGTCTAAAAAACAAACAGAATTGGAGAAGCACTTTAACAAGCTTTAACAAGCACTTGGGTCTGAAAAGCAAACAGAATTGAAGAAGCATCTCTTATTACAAAGATGAACCATTTGAATAACTTGGGTTTTCTAAAACTTCAAATTTAAGCTCTAATAATTAAGATATGTTCATCTCTTGGAAATAAAATTTCTATGAGGGAATTCACTAATTCAATTCCATTGAGTTGGGGGTTAAGATTTCCACCTGACCATATTGGGCTCTTTATGTCAATGAAATCACAGGCAAAGAAGGCAATATCTCTTCTGTTTGGGGTTATTGACCCTGATTATTAAGGAGAAAATGTGTGGTTGGAGCCAAAGGGGACTTGGTAAGCTCTGTATCTGGATTCTAGGAGATCTGGGGAAGGGACTTTTTAGTCTTCCCATTCTTCTTTTTACCTTAGTAAAACTTAACAGACAACTAGAGCAACAAAGTAAAAATGGTGCTTTTGAGAATTCATATCTTTCACAGATGAAGTTGTATGTAACTCTGACAGGTTATAGAACCCTGACCAGGTGAAGACAAAGAGGGCATAGGACAGGTAGAAGAATATAGAAGATATTAAAAAAACCTATATTTTTGAGATTAGATTTAGAATCAATGACTGTAGCCTCTAAGCATTTTTTTTTCATGATACTTCATATATATTAACTACATTTTCCTTTCTTTTGTCTTTTCCCTATCCTCTTAAGTAATGGTTGCTATTGGTGGCAAACTTTAATTCTTGTGTTACACAATGTTTAGGTAGAGGTTGAATGAATTAGAAGAGGAATAACATCATCCAGAGATAGGTATTGCAAGTTTTAAACCTTTGTATCTGCCCTTTCTGGGAAGATGAGAGAGTTTTTATTTTTATGAAGGTTACTTGTATCTTGTTAGGAAGATAAATGACTTTGTTTTTGTTGCTCTATGGTGGTTTAAATAAAGATGGTGGAATGCTCAGTGGCCAAAAACATAGATTTTGCTATTGATCTACCTACCGTGTCTTCGCATCAAGCTTGCCTTACATACTTTATTCTCTGATGCTGGGATTGGGATTCTACAAGTTACATTTTCCAGACTACTTTGTAAACCTCCTTCCAGCTGGTATTATAAATGGCAGTCACTGATGGCAGAGTGGAGGGAGAGAAGATAGGGAGAAGGATTTATGTTCTCTTCTCACCTGTCAGCTTTCCACAGGTAATCAAGGACAGCTGTGACTGTAGTCTCCAGCTTCTCTTTGCTCCCTCATTACCAATTGTGCTAGGCCCCCTCAGAATTGTTGTTGTTCTTGTTGTTGTTGTTTAAGCTTTTATTTATTTGGCAGAGAGAGAGATCACAAGTAGGCAGAGAGGCAGGCAGAGAGAGAGGGGGAAGCAGGCTCCCCACTGAGCAGAGATAGTGATGTGGTGCTTGATCCAAGAACCCTGAAATCATGACCTGAGCTGAAGGCAGACGCTCAACCCACTGAGCCACCCACGCGCCCCCCTCCTCAGAGTTTTGAAGCTAGCAGACTATTCCACTTTAGTGGTGCATGCACTAGCTACATGGCATAGTTGCCCCCAGGGAATGCTGAGCACCAGGTATGCTGTGCTACCCTTACAGATCTAGGCACCAACCATGAGGGGGCTCCTCTGCCAAGTTGCTAGGTTCTGTTAGCTCTATCTCTTCAAAATGGTGATCACTGCTTCCTCTTCAACCCTTGGGATAGTAATTTCTTCCTGTGGATAATAGTAAGTGGTTACCTAAACCTTTCAGCTCTCAGTTTTTCAACCTTGGTTAATTCCCTGTATTAAATTCTGTTTGCTTGAAATTCTTACTGTACTGTCTTAATTTTTTAAATTTATTTTTATTTTTTAAAAGAATTTGTTTATTTTTCTGAGAGTGAGATATAGAGTACACAAGCATGGGGGTGGCAGGCAGAGGGAGAAGCAGGCTCCTGGCTGAGCAAGGAGCTCAGTGTGGAACTTGATCCCAGGACCCTGGGATTATGACCTGAGCCAAAGACAGATGCTTAACCAGCTGAGCCACTCAGGTGTCCCTCAATTAATTTTTTAAATTGAAGTACAGTTGACATGCAATATTATATTAGTTTTAGGTGTATAACATAATAACTCAACATTTATATACATTATAACATGCTGCCCATGGTAAATATAGTTACCATCAGTCACCATACAAAGCTATTACAATACTGAATATATATCCTATGCTGTACTTTACATCCCTAAGGCTCATGTATTTTATAACTGAAAATCTGTACCTCTTAATCCCCTTTCCCTATTTCACTCATCCACCCACCACCCCTCCCTTCTGGCTACCACGAGTTTGTTCTATGTATTTATGAATCTGATCTTTATTTTGGGAAGCTAGACCCTGACTGGCATACTACTCAAGGACAGGCGTTAGTTCTGATTAATCTTTAAGTCTTGCCACTTAACTCAGTGCTTGACACGTAGCATTGCTGGATAAATGCAAAAGGAGAAGCATAATGATTTTTATAAAGCATTTGAAGCACTGCCAGGTAAATAAGTATGAAAGTCTTCAAGCCATATGTCTGATTATATTAGAAATTATAGAGAATATTTTAATCCAACATAAGGAGAAAATTTCTATTCCCATTAATGGAATAAACTGTCTAAAAAAACCCAACATGGGATGCCTGGGTGGCTCAGTAGGTTAAACTTCTGACTCTGGATTTTGACTCAGGTCATGATCTCAGGGTCGTGAGATCAAGCCTGACTTTGGGCTTCATGCTCAGCACTGTCTGCTTGGGATTCTCTCTCTCTCCCTCTGCCCCTCCCCCCGCTTTCTAAATGAATGACTGAATGAATAAATAAATAAATAAATAAAATCTTAAAAACAAAAAACGAACACCAAATTGTCCATCACTGGACTTATTTAAGCAGAGGCCGAGTGACCTTTTGTCCGGGATGTGGTAGAGGACAATTCCTTAAATGAGTTGAAAATAGATAACATAATATTTGTTTGATTTTCTAGCACTAAGATTATGTGATCCTTGTTTATATACTATATCCTAGTTAATTCAACTAAAATATGCCCCGTCTCTTGATAATAATACTGACACTGTTACAGCACTGGAGGTTGGTAATAGTTTGTATTTATATTGTTCTTTACCATTAAAAAATACCTTATATTCATTTTCTTATTTTTACCAAGTTTTCTGAGGTAGGTAGAATAATATCTATATATTACAGATGAGAAAAAAACTGAGGTTCCAAAGATATAACTTATCCAGTGTTCTTTTATCTTAAAAGAGGTCAGTACCACAGAGAGAATGCCATGTTTGGACTTTGTCCTCTATGTGGTGTGCGTGTGTGTGTGTGTATGTGTATGAGAGAGAGAGGATGGAGGGGGAGAGAGAGAGAAAGAGAGAGAGCTTAGAGTCAGAGGGCATCAGGATGGTATCTGGAACCCTAGAAATTTTGAAACTTGATTTGTAAAAATATTCTTTAAATATTTATTTATTTATTTGGGGGGAGGGGGAGAGGGAGAGGGAGAGAAATCCTCAGGCAGACTCCCCACTGAGCACAGAACCAGATGTGGGGCTTGATCCTAGAACCCTGAGATCTTGACCTGAGCCAAAATCAAGTGTTGGCCACTTAACTGAGTTACCCAGGTGCCCCTTGATTTGTAAAAATGTTTAATGTAACTTTCCTAACCTTTATTTCTGTTTTCTGACACAAAATGTATTTTAAGATCTAGCCATTTGGGCCAGAATTCCAAGAGCAGCTGGTTTTTTAAAAAAATGTTTTTTTTTTTATTAAAAAGCAAACAACATACTGTGTACTTATGGAATATCCATTTTTTAAATACTGCAATTAGGACCATTCCTGATTTTTGACCTTTCTTCCTGCCTTTGCTTGGTAGTGCTCTGATTTTTAATTTTATGTCGAAGAGCTGAATGGTGTAACACCTCTGATGATTCAATGTATGCAAAAATGAAAGAATGACACCAAGCAAATATTTCTGCTAAAATATGGAGGTTATAGAACCATTCTTTGGCACCAATATCTTCAGAAGTGAGAATTTCCAGGCCCCCGAAACAGTGTGGCATTTAAACACTAAATGCATATAAGCCCTTAGTGTTAATTAAAATTAGTAACAGAAGACAGAGCTTTGGAAGTATGCTCAATGCTGAACTCAACTCTAGGAGTTTAATATGCACTTGAGCTAGGAAAGATACCAGACATGCAGGTTTACACCCAAGAGACACCTTGTAGGTTAATAAATATTCCCTCTGGTTCAAAGAGACTCTTCTAAATTTAAATGTTGAGCTACATAAAGTTGTATTTGTGTATTCTCCTTGGATCAAACACATAAACACACACCTCTATTTTGTAACTTTTTCTTTCAAATTTATTAGAATTAATTAGTACTGATTTCAGTAAATAAGCCAGTAGGCTGAAATTTATTTTTCGGTTGCTGGCTTATATTTGAAACCCCTGAACCTCACTATCCACATTGTCTCAACAACAAATATAACATTATTTGTCCCTCAGGGGAGTGCTTTCTGCTCATCTGGAGGATGATAGGCTCTTATAAGAGGGCAGTGAGTCTCATGGATGTTAACTCAGTGACTTGACCAAAGCCATGGAGTTATTAAATGGTAGAGCAGGAATTAAAACCAAAGGCTTGAGAAGGCTATAATGACTTTGAATTATTTTGCCTTACTCAGAAAGTACTTTCTTCTAAATTATTGAGCAAATATTCTTTGTCTCTCTCCAGTGAAAATTGAGTGATTTTGTCAAGTTATTCGGGGTAACACATGACTTACATTTTTTTTCCAATTCTTTTAATTTTGGAATTAACTTTAGGCTATTTTTATTTCAAATCACAAATATTTACTTAAGTATCTGCCCTTTAGGTACTAAAGGTACAATAGTGAATAAAATAGATCAAAGCAATATAGTTGGGGAGAGGTGCTTTTTTATGAGTTTGTTTGGGGAGATCTCTCTGATTATATTAGAGCACAGTCCTGAGTAAAGTTAAGAAGTGAGCCTTGAGTCCCTCTGTAAAAGGAGGTCCAAAGGAAGAGAAGAACATTTTCCATAGCCCTGAATTAGGAATAAAATTGACATGTTTGAGAAAGAAAATGGGGGCCAATGTGAATGGATTGAGCAAAGGGAAGGGTCAGAAATCTAGCAAAGGGACTGATTGCCTAGGACTACAAATAAATAGAAGTAATAAATAGAAGCCATTGGAAGGGTATGGATATAAGCCTAAAATTATTTTAACAGATTACAAGGTGAAAATAAGTAGACCAGTTAGGAGTTTATGAAATAATCCATTTGAGAGGTGATGGTAGCTTCCACCAGGGTAGTGGTATTGTAAACCAAAGAATTTGTTAAATTTTGAATAATTTTTGAGAAAAAATTGACAGTATTTGCCATTTTTTGGATGTGGGGTATAAACAAAAAGTGAAGATTTGAGATAGTTCCAGCAGTTTTTGCTTGAGCAACAGGAGGCATGGAGTTGCCATTTACTAAGATAAGAGGATCTCCGTATGAGCAGATTAGGGGGATGTGCTGAGAGAGGGATGTGCTGTGTAACATTTTCCAAACATTTTGACCATAGAACTATTTTAACATAAAGCTACTGTTAAGATTACTTTGCAAGACATTCACTTTGGGAAATGCCATTTTGGGTTTCATCTTCCTGTTAACAAATGTCATGCCTAAATGTAGTACTAGTCCTAGTATTAGCACACCACCTAGCAAATAACCATTGTAAAGTCTTTTATTGACTTCCTCAACCCCTGCAGTGTAATTGACTTTTGAATATACATGATGGCTAATATTAGTAGGAATTTGAAATCTGAGGTATCAGTTGAGAATTAGTTCACTCAAATTTTAATCTTCAAACTTAAATTGATGACAACTAAATTTTTTTTCCTGTCTACATGTCTCACTGAAGTAAATAAGTGATAAAGAAAGGAATAGAGACTAAAGCAGGAGACAGTGTGATGTTGGGTGCCCTATTGGCATTTTCTATCTATCTCCTTAATGGCCTCTCTTTCCTAATTTTAACTTTGTCTAAAAGAGGAAATCCTACTATTTTTCAAGGATGAGGGTCCATCTCTTTTTCTTTTCTTTCTTTTTTTTTAATTTATGTGACAGAGATCACAAGTAGGCTAGGAGGCAGGTAGAGAGAGAGAGGAGGAAGCAGACTCCCTGCTGAGCAGGGAGCCCAATGCGGGACTTGATCTCAGGACCCTGAGATCATGACCTGAGCCAAAGGCAGAGGCTTAACCCACTGAGCCACCCAGGCACCCCAAGGATCCATCTTTTTTAACCATGAAATGTTGACTTGCTTTTTATATAATTTTCCTGTCTTCGTGACACTTAAACCATGCTTAATCTAGTACTTTCTTCTTTCCTCTTATCAGAATAATGCTACAAAAATACACTGAAAAAGTATTTTCAGTGTAGAAAATTAGGACATTATGACCAAAACCAGGAACAACATTGTACACATTGGAGCAGTGCATAAATAGCATTCCTATTTGCAGCCAAAAAAGTTGAGTAACAGAGGGCTTAGAGGACTTTAGGTAAAACAGAAGTCAGTAAGTGAATACCTGACTTCCTTAAAAATAAACTATTGTGATGTATAATACAAAATGTTGATTAACTCATTCTGTGTCCTTTTATAAGAACCCCTGAGTTCCTAACATCAACCAGAGAGCTAGAATGTTGAACAATGGCACGTTATTTAAAAAAAATATTAAGATAGATTTTCAAATAGATAGTTCCCTTCTCTGCTGTTAAAATTTATGTATGACCTTGATTCAATTCCTTATTCTTAAGGCCATGGCTTTAATGAGGTCAGAAAATACTGGGTTTAAAGGAAATTATGCCCCACTGGCAGAGAAAAGGGAGAATATTCAGGGAAAAAAAGCTCTGGGAAGTGTGGGGAGAGTATCAGTGGGAAAAAGCTAGCAGTTCAGAGGTCATATAGCGGAATTCAGACAGTGCCATGGGCATTTGGGGTGCTGTCAGCCATTCTGAGCTCGTGGGATCATTTAACAAACCCTGAGTATTACAAAGCCAAAGTCTAGGGGCACCTGGGTGGCTCAGTCAGTTAAGTGTCTGCCTTCAGCTCAGGTCATGATCCCAGAGTCCTGGGATCAAGCTCTGTATTAGGCTCCCTGCTCCATGGAGGGTCTGCTTCTCCCTTTTCCCTCTCCCTCTGTTGCTCCCCTGCCTATGCTCTCTCTCTGTCAGATAAATAAATATAAATCTTAAACAAACAAACAAACAAAAACAAGAAAAAAATGAAAGCAAAAGTCCAATTATAAAGTGAAAAATCCAGGATTCTTTTGGCTTCGTAATGTTTTAAAGTCTAAAAGCCAGTCTTCTAATTTGTCTAGCAGTACAGTTATTATCAATTATTGACTCTCTGTATTATATTTTGGTGCCATTTTTCATTTTAATATTTTCATTTTATCTGTATACCCAATCTGTTAAATTAAATGCATTTAATATCCTGGAAGGAAATGAATGGAATCCAGGTCTACTTAACACTCTGTGAAAGCATAAACATACACAATAGAGAAAGTCTATCGATGTACATGCATTTCTTGTCTTTTAGATTTATGTTTAAAGCACTGAAGTCAATAATATGTATACCTTTATGACAGTATTTATCCAGTTTTAGTTCAGCCTATGAAATTCTACCAAAAGTTCTTCTAAGTGAAGAGTCATTAAAATTCTTTACCCAGAATTTCTTAAAAAAAAAAAAAAGAAAGAAAAAGAAAAGAATTGTATAATGAAGGGTAATTTTTGTCACTAAAATTCTTTTTTTTAAAGATTTTGTTCATTTATTTGACAGAGAGAGATCACAAGTAGGCAGAGAGGCAGGCAGAGAGAGAGGAGGAAGCAAGCTCCCCACTGAGCAGAGAGCCTGATGTGGGGCTTCATCCCAGGACCCTGAGATCATGACCTGAGCCAAAGGCAGAGGCTTAACCCACTGAGCCACCCAGGTGCCCTGTCACTAAAATTCTTATCAATGTTTTTCTTTCCCCCTATGATTTATGCAAATTAAAAACTGTATGTTTGGTAAACAGAATAATGACCCTCCAAAGTTGTCCTTGTCCTAATCTCCAGAAGCAGTGAATATATGTTACATGGCAAAGGTTCATTGAGATAGCAGATGGAATTAAGGTTGCTAATCAGCTGAATCTGAAACAGGTAGATTATACTGAATTAGTCACCTAGGCTCAGTGTAAGTACAGGGGTCCCTAAATGTGGAAAAAAGATACAAAAGAAAAGGTCAGAGGGCTAGGATAGGAGAATTTAAAAGTATTGTTGGTTTTAAAGATGATGGAAGGGGTCAAGAGCCAAAGAATTTGAGTAGTTCTCTCTCTTAGGTCCCAAGGATGGAATTCAGTCCTGCAACACCTTGATTTTAGGCTAATGAGACCCATTTCAGATTTCTGACCTTCAGAATAGTAAGGTAATAAATGTGTGTTTAGGTCAGTGGTTTTGTAGTAATGTGTAATAGCAGCCATAGAAAAATAACAGAATGCATTATAGTTAAAATGACCTTGATTATGACTTTAAATAGAAATATTTAACTGTATGTTTCTTCATGAAAAAGATACATATACATTTTACAAATAATGGATTATGTCTTCATAATTAAATCATACTTTGTTTACATTACAATTAAACTATCACATGTAGGACTTGTATTCTTTTTTTTTAATTTAAAGGTTTCTGCATTCCCTAGTTGAGTATTCTTTTTGGCTCATAGATGGTGATATTTTTTGAATCTTATGTCTTTTTATTACTAGTAAAATTGTTTAGTAAAATGAAAATCATTGTCCATATCAAAGCTTATCTTTCCCTACTAGTAATATTAATTCTTATTTACTGTTGTGTGAATTAATTCACCTACCTTTCAAGGAATAGAAAATGAAGTAAGGAGAACTTTGCAATGTAATCATTAAGATATGAATTCCATTTCTGGACTATCCTTTCATTTCTAAACAAAGCAGCAAGGATGGATTTCTTTATTTTTTTTTCAATCTCATTGTTTCAAAATATCATAATTACATGAAAAAAAATCTCAATCTGAGCCCAAAAACTGGTTTAGGAGTCCCTTAGATGTTGAGAAGTAATTTTTCTGTGTGTGGGGGGGGTAGTGGTATATGATGTATTCATTAAAAATTAACTGACAATTATATTGAGAAAGCATTAACTGACAAAAGGCACTTTTAGCTCAAATTTTTCATCCTGCTTCCTCTGAGACTAAGAAACTTGGGACCATCATCTCTGGCTCTTGGGTAAAATCCTATCAGTGCCAGGAGGGAGTAGCTCCATAAAGGAAGCTATGTCAGCAGTTCCACATGCATTCTTATTTTCAGAGATTCATAAATTTGCCATAAAAAAATCTACTGTTGACTGAAACTTGACACACCAAAACTTCAGTCTGGGAGCAGGTCTGTTTTTCTTCAATTTGGAGAAAAGCACCTCAATGGATTGAATTTCTAGAAACATTAGAAGTTAGGTGTTTCAAAGACGTCCTGTGTTTTCTTATAATAATATGCCTTTATTCTTTTAATTATAGAAAACAAGGATGATAATATCAGTGTGGATTCCTCCCATCCAGAAAAGGCCATAGGTTGGCTCATTTATTGGATAACCAGTGACTGTGAAAACACTCCTTTGCTGGTTTGTTAGTTAAAATAATGATTAAGTGACATGAAGTTGCAACTTACAAAAAAGGCTTTTAAAGAAGACCCTCCCATAACAAGACCAACCCAAATCCTATCTAATAATCTGTGGGGCCAAATGAAAACAGTCTAAAATGAAACACAATGTTACTAACTAGTGTTACTAAATGACAAAGGGCAAAGACTACACTGAATTAGTCTGAACTTGCAGTCTTTTTAAATAAATGAACATCATTAAGAGGGGAATTAAAGCTCAAGGTAGGTGGGTAGATTAAAAGAGATACAGTTGTTTTAAATGACTTCAAGACTCTAGGCCCACACAGATTGTACATCAGGATCCTGAAAGAACCTGGAGATGGAATTGCAAAACCACCATTTGTATCTGAGGAAATGTGGGAAAGGAGAAAGTTGCTAGAAGACTATAAAAGGTCCAGTATACAACTTCAATAAAAGAATAGATGAATTTAGAAAATGACAAGTCAGGAATAGATTGTTGATCTTCAGAAATATTGCAGAAAAATTTTAGGAAATATTTGTATGACTTTAGAAAACGATCAAAGAGAAGTTTTACTCAACAGGAACCAACACGAACATCCATACCTTGGCTTGCTCTTTTAACTCCAACTCATTGACTTGCCCCTAGACAGCTTCCTCCAACTCCTTCTTCTTAGAGTTCCCCATATATCAAGTGAGACCATTATTTTCTATTTCCAGGCTCAAAATCAGGTCTTCCTTCTCTAGATGCAGGTCAAATAGCTTAGAAGACACTTAAAAAGGTATGTGATCAGGGTCTTAAGTGACATTTTTAAAAGAACAATTTAGGACAATTTTCTATTTGTGAAAACCCAAAATACAACAATACTACATTTCACAAATTTTATTATGGACATTTAAGAATGTCACTGTTATGCTAATTATTTCTTATAACCATGTAAATTCTTCCTGGGTTTAGTTAAAGCTAACTTTTATTTTTCGTGAACCAAAGAGAACAAGAGATGAACATTTCTTAAAAACCCTTCTTATTTTTGAGAACAGCAGTGATGCTATTCATTAAGCTGTTCTTCTCTACTCCTTCCCTATCCCTTTGTAATCTTGATTCTCTTCTCATCATTCTGATGAAACTGCTTTCTTGATGGTTACTGATGACTTTATTATTACCAAATTTGGTGCCATTCTCGATCTGAATTTAAACTTTGACTTTTCTGTGACATTTGATACAACTTGAGATAGTGATTAGTAAGTGCTTATGCTAGACTATTAATTTCAAGTTTTATTTAACCTCTGTGAAGTGGGGACTACATTTGCCTTTTCACCAGTATATACCCAGTTTCTTACTTTGACATATGACAAAGTCTCAGTAATAATTGCTTAATAAAGAAAATACAGTTTCAACACTCACTTGTGCTCTTAACTATAACATATTAAAAATGTAATTGATGAATTCTTATTCCTCCCTAATCAAGTTTCTCTTCCTCAATTTACTATCTCCTCCAATGACAGAATCACATATGCTGTGAAACTTCAGATTAGTATTTAATTCATTCTATAAATTTTACTTTTGTCTACATCATTTCCTTCACCAAATCTTGCTGATATTTTACTTCACTCACATCCTTTCTAGTTTTTTTTTTTAATTGATTGAGAGAGAGAGTGAGAAAAAGAGAAAGAGAGACTATGAGAAGCAGACTCCCTGAAAAGCAAGGAGCCCAACACCATCCTCTCCAGTTTTATGAGCATTTTAGATCAGTTGTTTCTATTATATTAGTCCAGAAGGATAAAATCCATCAATTTATGAATAATTAAGTATAGTTAAATAAAATACAAGTGATTTATAGAATTTTGCTACTTTTTATTTTGAACTGTAGAATAAGACAAGCAAAAGAAAATAAGCAAGGCACCAAAACAAGTGCTAACATTTACTGTTACACTTATTTCATTAAACAAACATACAGGACAAACAAATAAAAAAACTCAAAACCCTAAGCCAATTTGACTTTTCACAGTCTGTCAGGTTCTTTTGTTATATGCCAGTAGTCTGTGACAATTACAAGAGGGTGAGAACTATGTGACTCCTTGCCTACAACCTCACCTGCTATTGTGATGTTATGATGAATCAAAAGTCTGAGGATGAATTTTCTATGAAAGCAAACATTTATTAGCAAGCAGGCACCAAAACAATCATCAAGCATATTCTAGGCAGTGAGCAAGGACCTTTGCCTTCTGGCCATTCAGGTATTCTAATAAGCACTTGGCGTAAAAGGTCACTTCAGGATGGAAGCAAAACAATGCTGTTGGCAGGACCAGTGGATTTTTTTCTAGTTCAGTCAGGTGATTGCATCCTCTTTTCTGTGCAATGAACCAAGACGAGTTTTCTCTAAAGGTGTTGGTTGTTGAAATTGCTATTCTTATATTTTGTTCACGCAAAGATATAGATATCCATACAATCTCTCTGGCCAACCATATATCTTGAACATTGCTCAGTTTAATAATTTTTTCTAATACCCTTTATCTAATTAACAGGCCAGCTAGTTCTGTCCTTCCCATTTAAAACACAGTTCTGTGAGTGTGGATTCCTGACTACAGGAACCAAAACAAACAGTGCATCCATACCTGGCTTGCCCTTTTAACTCCAACTCATTGACTTGCCCCTAGACAGTGTGCCCAGTGCAAACTAAACATACTTGTATTGTAAATTCTTGATTAAGGTGCATTATATGCTAATAACCTCTGCAAGTCTTCTACTAAGGCTCAGATTGAAGGTAATTTATACACTTGTGCATGCTGTTTATGCTGAACTACTTTAAAAACAATAGAATACTATATTGTAAAAAAAATTAAAAATTCTATAAATAAGATTACCATATAATAGAAAAAGGACAGTTTAAAAAGTGGCAACAGATAGTAATTTGAGGTAAATTGTGTCTGGTTAGTCTACAGACAAAGGATAGTTCTTTATTTTTTTTTTTTTTTTTTTTTTTTTTTTTTTTTTTTAAAGATTTTATTTATTTATTTGACAGAGAGAAATCACAAGTAGATGGAGAGGCAGGCAGAGAGAGAGAGAGGGAAGCAGGCTCCCTGCTGAGCAGAGAGCCCGATGCGGGCCTCGATCCCAGGACCCTGAGATCATGACCTGAGCCGAAGGCAGCGGCTTAACCCACTGAGCCACCCAGGCGCCCAAGGATAGTTCTTTAAATAATGATAACTTAGTTTTATAAAAATGTAATACTCCTATCATTTCTCTTATTTTGTTATAGATTAGTAGTTTTTATTTTACCATAAACTGTTATCAGGTATTGGGAACTGTCCTTTTTGAGTTATAATTTATTGACTAGCTAGATGCATGATGAAAAAAGAGTTTTTTAAAATCATTTTTTGTTATTTTGATTATTTGTTTTTAAGTTTAATTCTTTGGGGAATGGTGGGTATTTCTGTCTCATTATTGCTTTGGAAAAGTCACCTGGATATGTCTTCTTTAGTTATACTCTATTTTAGCAAATGTTTCTTTAATGCAGACTGGTTAATATTATCATGAACAGGACGTGTTATCATGACAGAGTAGGCTCACTGGCTCGTAGGTGATTCCCGTCAGCAAATAAATGCTTCTATCCTACCAGATAGCAGCTGAACCTCAAGTGTACATTGAAGTTAAGCCCAGCACCTAACCAGGATGTGGTACTGGTTGTACCCATATGTGCTTCCTTTTGCTTCCACTAGGCCAGATGTTCTGTCTTGCAAGTGCATTTGCCTATCTCCATGGATTTGCAGCTTTAATCTTTTCCTACAATCCTCCCTAGTTTGACCTTTATTTTTCTCCCCCAAAGGTAAAGCCTTATACTCAATGATAATTTTTAGGGATTGAACATGTTTTCTTTTTTTAACTGTGCTTGAACTTTTTTTAGGTTGCTATTGTTTATGTTAGTGCTCTGAACAAAAAGCTCCAGAGGTTCGCACTGAACTTCTTCAACCCCGTTTTTCCCTTAAAATGATATTATTTTTATTCATTTTCAGAAGGTGACTCTTTGGGGAGAGTGTTTCTATTACATTAGCAGAAACTCCTGTTATGTGTCAGATAAAATAATAGTTAACTATCTATTGTTCTTAGAGAAAACTGGAAAAATCTTTTATGCAGATGGTACAGATTGAAGTTCCAAGAGGTCCGCTGAGGGTGAAACAGGTGCACCTTATCTACAGCATCTCCCTAAAGAAAGGGAAGAACAACTTGTCTAAGAAATAGAAATCTAAACTGCAATGTTGATATCCTCCAAATGGAATTTTAAATCAGCATGACTGAGATTTAGACAAATGTGTTGTGAACTATTATAATGGCCTCATCTTTATGTCATATGCTTTATCCTTTTTACTTAATTTTTTTAATCAAATGAGGCAAATTCAAAGGAAAGCAAAGATTTAAGATTCACAATGTGATAAGCAATAACAATTTGTTAATTTTAAGATTCAGCTTTCTGCACTGGTTTTATTTTATACATTATTATGGTGTTATATATCCTTTCTTTTATTTCCATTTTCTAGTATATTTCTTCTCTGTCTTTATTTCTAAGTCCTATTGTTAGTTGGTTTATTTCTTATTAGCATAATTAACAGTGTCTTTAAAATATTTTATCACACGTATTTACATATTTCTTCCTATGTTTTCCTATTGCTTTCCATCTCTCTCCCACCCCTTTCTGTCTTTCAATACAATATTAGGGTTTTTTCCCGTATGCCTCTACTAGCTATAGTGGTTACCATCAAATTTTGAGTACACCCACTGAAAGTTTGCCAACAATGTCAATAATATTTATAACCTATTTTCTCTTCTTCCTCAATTATGCTATAAGCTATCCAAGTTGGCCCAAACACCAACTTTGTTGAAGTATAATTTTCATTTCCCATTTTTGGATATTACGAATAAAGCTGTTACAAATGTTATTGTAGAAGTCTTTTTGTAGACATATATTTTTATTTATCTTGAGAGTAGAATTGCTGGGTGTAGGGTAGGTACATGTTTAAATTTATAATAAATTGCCAAACAGTTGCCCAAAACAGCTGTGATATTTCAGATTCTCACTAGCAAAATAATCGATGTAATGGTGTTCTAGTTTCTACATACCTTCATCAAGACTTAGTGTTGGCACTCTACTTTTTCATTGTTGTGATGTCCAATTTATCAATTTTTTATTTTATAATAATCATTTTGTATCGTAAGAAATCTGTGCTCTTCCAAAGTTTTAAAGATTTTCTCCTACATTTCTTTTCTTTTTTTTTATTAAGATTTTTTTACTTATTAATTTGACAGACAGAGATCACAAGTAGGCAGAGAGGCAGGCAGAGAGAGAGGAGGAAGCAGGCTTCCTGCTGAGCAGAGAGCCCGATGTGGGGCTTGATCCCAGGACCCTGGAATCATGACCTGAGCCAAAGGCAGAGGCCTTAACCCACTGAGCCACCCAGGCGCCGCTCCTTCATTTCTTCTCAGAAATTTTATTTTTGGTTTTTACATTTAGGTCTATGGTCCATGTCTGGTTATCTTCTGTATAAGGAATGAGGTAAGAGGCAAGGTTAAATTATTTTTTTCCTGTGAATTAACAGTTGTTCTGGCATCATTTGTTGAAAAGATTGTCCTTTCCTCCATTGAATTACCTTGACAACTTTGTTGAAAATCAATATATGTGTCAATCTATTTCTGTTCTTTCTAACATGATCCATTGATGTATATACTATATACTATCCTTACATCAATACCATACAGACTGCATTACTGTAATTTTATAATAAATCATAAAAGCAAGTAGTGTAAGTCCTCTGAATTAGTTCCTTTTCTTTTGCAAAATTATTTTAGCTGTTTGAGTTCTCTAACACTTCCATATAAATTACAGAATCAGCATTTCAATGGATAGTTTCTTTTTTTTTTTTTAGGGTTTCTTTAATTTCTGTCAGTGGTGTTTCATAGTCCCTAGTGTATAATTCTTATACTTCTTCCTTTTTTTTTAAAAGATTTTATTTATTTATTTGACACAGATATATCACAAGTAGGCAGAGAGGCAAACAGAGAGAGAGAGAGGAGGAAGCAGGCTCCCTGACAAGCAGAGAGTCTGATGTGGGACTCGATCTCAGGACCCTGAGATCATGACCTGAGCCGAAGACAGAGGCTTAACCCACTGAGCCACCCAGGTGCCCTATACTTCTTTCTTAATTTATCCAGAAGAATTTTGTTTTTGATCCTATTATACATGGAAATATTTTATGTTTCACTTTTATTTGGATTTTGATGTTATAAAAAATGGCTTCTGCTTTTGAACTTAATTTTTATAATCTTTCTAAATTCACTTCTTAGTTATAATAGCTATTATATGAATTTCTTAGAATTTTTTATATATATGATCGTGCTATAAATGAATAATGAGAGTTTTACTTCCTTCTTTCCAAACAGAAGGCTGCTTCTTTTTCTTGTCCTCCTGTTCTGGGGCATCCAGTACATTGCTGAATAGCAATGGTAAGGGAAAAACATTCTTATTTTTATTAATCTTTGGGTTTCATCTCTAACTATGGATTATCTATAGGTTTTGGCAGACACTTTTTATGAGATTAGTGTAATTCTTAGTTTACTGAGAGGTTTTGTCTTGAATGGATGTTAAGTTTTGTCAAATGTCCTTACATCAGTTGAAATAGTTATATGCTTCCCCTTTATTCTGTTAATGTGATGAGTTGCATTATTTATTTACATATTTCCCCCCTCTGATAATGTGATGAAATACATTGGTTATTGATTACGATGACTGATACTCACCTACATTGAATTAATGGGATAAATCCCACTTGGTGGTGATAGTATTTATGTATCACAGTATTACAGGTATTTTATTAAGGATTTATACATGTGTTTAGGAAGGATATTGGCCTCTAATTTTCTTCTCTTTTAATGTTTTTCCCTGGTTTTATTATTAAGGTATATAAATTGAGAATTGTTTCCTTCTGCTCTAGTTTCTTTTTCTTTTTCTTTTTTTTTATTATGTTAGTCACCATACAGTACATCATTAGTTTTTGATGTTGTGTTCCATGATTCATTGTTTGCATATAAAATCCAGTGCTCCATGCAATACATGCCCTCTTTAATACCCATCACTGGGCTAAATCATCTCCCACCCCCTCTCCTCTAAAACCCTCAATTTGTTTCTTGGAGTCCATAGTCTCTCAGGTTCATCTCCCACTGTGATCCCCCCCTCGTTTTCCCCTTCCTTCTCCCAATATCCTCCATGCTATTCCTTAGGTTCCACAAATAAGTGAAACCATGTGATAATTAACTTTCTCTGCATGACTTATTTCACTTAGGATAATCTTTTCCAGTCCCATCCATGTCAATGCAAAAGTTGGGTATTTATCCTGTCTGATGACTGAGTAATATTCCATCGTGTATATGGACTACATCTCCATTATCCATTCATCTGTTGAAGGACATCTCAGCTCTTTTCCACAGTTTGGCTATTGTAGACATTGATGCTAGGAACATTGGGGTGCATATGGCCCTTCTTTTCACTATATCTGTATTTTTGGGATAAATATCTAATACTGTAATTACTGGGTCATAGGGTAGCTCTATTTTAAATTTTTTGAGGAACCTCCACACTGTTTTCCAAAGTGGCTGCACCAACTTGGATTCCCACTAACAGTGTAAGAGGGCCCCCCTTTTCCCACAACCTCTCCAACATTTCTTGTGTCTTGCCTTGTCAATTTTTGTCATTCTGACTGGTGTAAGGTGGTATCTCAGTGTGGTTTTGATTTGAATTTCCACGATGGCTAATGATGTTGAATATTTTTTCATGTGTCTTTTAGCCATTTGAATGTCTTCTTTTGAGAAGTGTCTGTTCATGTCTTCTGCCCTTTTTTTTGACTTGGTTATTTGTTTTTAGCTGTTGAGTTTGAGAAGTTCTTTATGGATCTTGGATATCAGCCTTTGTAGTCATTTGCAAATATCTTCTCCCATTCCGTGGGTTGCCTCTTTGTTTTTTGACCATTTCTTTGCTGTGCAGGAGATTTCTATCTGGACTAAGTCCCAAAAGTTCATTTTCTCTTTTGTTTCTCTTGCCTTTGGAGACACGTCTTAAAAGAAGTTGCTGTGGCTGATGTTGAAGAGGTTACTGACGATGTTCTCCTTTAGGATTTTGATGGATTCCTGTCTTGCATTGAGGTCTTTCAACCATTTTGCATTTATCTTGGTGTTTGATGTAAGAGAATGGTTGAGTCTCATTCTTCTATATATAGCTGTCCAATTTTCCCAGCACCATTTATTGGAAAGACTATCTTTTTTCCATTGGATATTTTTTCCTGCTTTGTTGAAGATTATTTGACCATAGAGTTGAGGATTCATTTCTGGGCTCTCTATTCTGTTCATTGGTCTATGTGTTTGTTTTTGTGCCAGTACCATGCTGTTGTGGTGATCACAGCTTTATAATATAGCTTGAAATCAGGCAACATGATGACTGCAGCTTTGTTTTTCTTTTTCAACATTTCCTTGGAGATTCAGGGTCTTTTCTGGTTCCATACAAATTTTAGGATTGTCTGTTCCAGCACTTTGAAAAATGCCATTGGTATTTTGATTGGCATGGCATTGAAAGCATAGGTTGCTCTGGGCAGCATAGACATTTTAACAATGTTTATTCTTCCAATCCATGAGCATGGAATGTTTTTCCATCTCTTTGTGTCTTCTTCAATTTATTTCATGAGTGTTCTGTAGTTCCTAGAGTATAGATACTTCACCTCTTTGGCTAGGTTTATTCCAAGCTATTTTTTGGTTTTGGTGCTGTTGTAAATGGAATTGATTCTCTAATTTCTCCTTTCCAGTTACATTGTTAGTGTTTAAGAAAGCAACTAGTTTCTGTGCATTGACTTTGTATCCTGCCACATTATTGAATGGCTGTATAAGTTCTAGGTGGAGTCTTCTGGGTTTTCCACATGAAGTATCATGTCATCTTCAAAGAGAGAGAGTTTGACTTTTTTGCCAATTTGAGTATATTTTATTTCCTTTTGTTTTCTCATTGCTGTTGCTAGGACTTCTAGTACTATTTTGAACAATAATGGTGAGAGTGGGCATCCTTGTCATATTCCTGATCTTAAGGGAAAGGCTCTTGGCTTTTCCCCATTGAGAATGATATTTGCTGTGGGTTTTTCATAGATGATTTTATGAAATTGAAGAATGTTCCCTCTATCCCTATACTCTGAAGAGTTTTAATCAGGAAAGGATGCTGTGTTTTGTCAGATGCTTTTTCTGCATCAGTTGAGAGGACCATGTGGTTCTTGTCTCTTATTTATGTGCTCTGTCACATTGATTGATTTGCAAATATTGAACCACCTTTGCATCCCAGAGATAAATCTCACCTGGTCATTGAGGATAATGCTTTTAATGTACTGTTTGATCCTATTAGCTAGGATCTTGTTGAGAATTTTGGCATCCATATTCATCAGGGATATTGGTCTGAAATTCTCCTTTTTGTTGGGGTCTTTGCCTGGTTTTGGGATCAAGGTAATGCTGACCTCATAGAATGAATCTGGAAGTTTTCCTTCTGTTTTTGTTTTTTGAAACAGCTACAGGAGAATAGGTATTATTTCTTCTTGAATATTTGGTAGAATTCCCCAGGGATTCTGTTTGGTAGAATTCCCCAGGGAATTCATCTGCTCCCGGACTCTTGTTTTTGATCACTGCTTCAATCTCATTACTGATTATTGGTCTATTCAGGTTGTCAATTTCTTCCTGTTTCAGTCTTGGTAGTTTGTAGGTTTCCAGGAATGCATCCATTTCTTCCAGGTTGCTTAATTTATTGGCATATAGCTGTTGATAATAATTTCTTTTTTTTAAAAAAGATTTTATTTATTATTTTGACAGACAGATCAGAAGCAGGCAGAGAGAGAGGGAGGAAGCAGGCTCCCTGCTAAGCAGAGAGCCTGATGCAGGGCTCAATCCTAGGACCCTGAGATCATGACCTGAGCCGAAGGCAGAGGCTTAACCCACTGAGCCACCCAGGCGCCCATTGATAATTATTTCTGATAACTGTTTCTATTGGTGTTAGTTATTCATGATTTTATTAATTTGGGTCCTTTCTCTTTTCTTTTGAATAAGTATGGCCAGTGGTTTATCAATCTTACTAATTCTCTCAAAGAACCAGCTCTAGTTTTGTTAATGTCTTCTACTGTATTTCTGGTCTTTAATTCATTGATCTCTGCTCTAATCTTAATTATTTCCCTTCTTGTGTGTGGGTTAGGCTTAATTTGCTGTTGAATTTCCAGTTCTTTAAGATGTGAAGATAGTTTGTGTACTCAGGATTTTTCTATTTTTTTGAGTGAGGCTTGCATGGCTATGTATTTCCCCCTTAGGATTGCCTTTGCCATATCCCATAGGTTTTTAGACCAATGTATTTTCATTCTCATTGGTTTCCATGAATTGTTTAAGGTCTTCTTTAATTTCCTGATTGACCCAAATATTCTTGAGCAGGATGGTCTTTAGCTTCCAAATGTTTGAATTTCTTCCAAACTTTTCCTTGTGATTGAGTGCCAGTTTCAAAGCATTCTGCCTGAGAATATGCAGGAAATAATCTCAGTCTTTTGGTATCGTTTGAGTCCTGATTTGTGACCTAGTGTGTGGTCTAGTCTGGAGAAAGTTCCATGTGAGCTCAAAAAGAATGATTGTTCTGTTGTTTTAGGGTGTTTAGGTTCTTTATATATCTATGAGGTCCATCTGGTCCAGTGTGTCATTCAGAACTCTTGTTTCTTTGTTGATTTTCTGCTTAGATGATCTAGTTATTGTTGAGAGTAGAGTGTTGAGGTTTCCTACTATAATGTATTATCATCAACATGTCTCTCTCTCTCTCTTTTTTAAGGTTTTATTAATTTATTTAACAGAGAGAGGGAGAGAGATCACATATAGGCAGAGCAGCAGGTGGGGAGAGGGATGGGAAACAGGCTCCCTGCTGAGCAGAGAGCCTGATACAGGGCTCAATCCCAGGACTCTGAGATCATGATCTGAGCTAAAGGCAGAGGCTTAACCCACTAAGCAACCCAGGCACCCCAGCATGTCTCTTCATTTTGGTTAACAATTGGCTTATGTAGTTGGCTGCTCCCATGTTGGAGGCATAGATATTTACAATTGTTAGATCTTCTTGTTGGATAGACCCTTTAAGAATGATATATTGCCCTTCTGTATCTCTAACTACAGTCTTTAGCTTAAAATCTAATTTGTCTGATATGAGAATTGCTACTCCAGCTTTCTTTTGAGGTCTGTTGGCAAAAAAAGATGGTTTCAGTCTGAATGTATCTTTGGGTTCAAAATGAGTCTCTTGTAGACAACATATGAATGGGTCCTGTATTTTCATTTAGTTACAGCCCTGTGCCTTTTTATGGGAGCATTTAGGCCATTCACATTGAGAGTGATTATTGAAAGATAATGTTTTATTATCATCATGTTGCCTGTGAAGTCCTTGTTTCTATAGATTGTCTCTCTAGATTTCTGTTCTATATCACTCTTTGGGTCTTTATCCTCTTACAGACCCCTCCTTAATATAACTTGCAGGGTGGGCTTGGTGGTCACATATTCTTTCAGTCTCTCCCAGTCCTTTTCTTTCCATCCATTCTGAATGACAGCCTTACTGGATAATGAATTCTTGGTTGCATATTCTTCTCATTTAATACCCTGAATACAGGGCGCCTGGGTGGCTCAGTTGGTTGGACGACTGCCTTCAGCTCAGGTCATGATCCTGGAGTCCCAGGATCGAGTCCCACATCAGGCTCCCAGCTCCATGGGGAGTCTGCTTCTCTCTCTGACCTTCTCCTCGCTCATGTGCTCTCTCTCACTGTCTCTCTCTCAAGTAAATAAATAAAAAATCTTAAGAAAAAAAATGTTTAAAAAAAAAAAAAATACCCTGAATACATCTTGCTAGTTGTTTCTGACTTGTCAGGTCTCTGTGGACAGGTCTGATGTTATTCTAATGTTCCTCCCTCTGTACTTAAGGACACGTTTTCCCCTAAGTGCCATTAAGATAGTTTGCTTGGTTCTAATATTTGTGAGTTTTACTATTACATACCTGGGTGTTGTCTGTTCTCCTTGACCTTGGGAAGGGTCCTCTCTACCTCTAGGATATGAATGCTTGTTTCAGTCCCCAGATTAGGGAAGTTCTCAGCTACAATTTCCTCAAATATATCTTCTAGTCCTCTCTCTCTTTCCACTCCCTCAGGGATCCCAATAATTCTGACATTTCATGGTGTCATTTATTTCTCTAATTGTGTTTTCATGGGTTTTTAAGCTGTTTATTTGAGGCCTCCTCCTGTTCCCTCTTTTCTATCAGTTTGTCTTCTAGATGACTAATTAGTTCTTCTGCCTCATTTACCCTAGCTGAGTATCTAGATTAGATTGGATCTCATTGATAGCATTTTTGAGTTCTGCCAGATCAGCTCCCATTTCTGATCTTAGAGAATCTATGTTGCCATGAATGGTTTTCTCCATCCATCTATTGCCTTCATAATTTTTACCCTGAAGTCTATTTCTGACATCTTGCTTATATCCATATCCATTAGTTCTGTGCAGAGGTCATGGTCTCTGAGTCTTCCCTATTTTGGGGGTTCCTTTTCTTCATTCTTTTGAGGGGTGGTTGAGGGAGTGTACAGAATCCAAATGACTGACCACAACCCAAGCAAGATGCACCTATTTTATAGGGACCATAGGGTTGTCAGCCTCTTGTACTACAACACTGCTGGGCAGAGTTGCCCTGACCCCTATGGGGGGTTGGTGGGCTCAGTATAAACCAGTTTTGGGGGGCTTTTGTTCTCTGGCAGCTTTCCCTGACAGTTTTACACATGTCTTCTGAGAGTTAGAGCAGAAGTGACCATATCCAAACCTCTGACTCAGAACAAAGAGATCACAGTCAGTTCCTCAGTGAGCCCTCCAGGCCACACTGTCTCCATTTCTTCCATTTCTGATTCAGGCTTCTGTTCTGCTAAAAGCTGCAGAATCCTGGGTTGTGTGTCCCACAGCAGCACTCCCAGCCCTTGCTTCCAGGTCCAGGCACATCTCTGCTCTTTGTGCTTCTGAAACCAACTGCTGGTCCCAGTTTACATGTGTGCCCCTCACAGCTCCAGGTTTCAGTCTGAGGGGATACTCTAAATTCCTTTCCCTGCCTCTATCTCTGAGTCTGTACCCTGTCCCTAGTACAGAAGGCTTTTGTGCTCTGGTGATGCATGATCCCAGAAGCTCCCTCTCCCTTCTGTTTATCTTCTGTTATATACCTGCAGAATCACTTCTCCCTGCTTCAGACCTCGAAACCAGCCACTGGAGATACTCTGTTTGTAGAGGTACAGATATATCTTCTTAGATCTCATGCTGATTTCCTGGGTGTTCAGAATGGTCTGATAGATATTCAGCTCAATTCAGGGGACTGGTTGAAATAGGTTCCCCTACTCCTCCACCATCTTTGCAACTCCTCCTTCTCCTCTAGTTTCTGAAAATGTTGATGAAAGATCTATATAATTTATTGCTTAGCCATTTTATAAAATTCACCAGTGAATCCACCTAGACCAGAAGTTATCTTCAGGGTTATGTTGTGAATTCAATTGTTTATTTTAGATATAAAACAATGCAGAATTTCTGTTTCTTACCATTCAGTTTTGGTAATATGCATCTTTTAAGAAATTCATTTATTTTATCTAAGTTGTTAAATTTATTGGCATAAATTGATTAGGTCTCTTATCCTTTAAATGTCTATGGGATTTATAGTAATGTCCTCTCTTTTATTCCTGATTTGGGTAAATAATATGTATTAGACCACTTGATATTTTTTCCCAGGGCTCATCAGAGCTCTCTCTACTCATTTTTTTTTAAGATTATTTATTTATTTGACAGAGAGATAGAGAAAAAGAAAACACAAGTAGGCAGAGAGACACGCAGAGAGAGGGGGGGATGCAGGCTTCTCGCTGAGCAGAGAACCCAATGTGGGGCTCAATCCCAGGACTCTGAGATCATGACCTAAGCCAAAGTCAGAGGCTTAACCCACTAAGCCATCCAGGCCACCCCATTCTTCATTCTTTTTTCTAGGTCACTCCCCCCCGCCCCCGCCTTCTGTGCTTTATTTTGGATAATTTCTATTGTAAAATCCTCAAGTTAATTGATCTTTTCTTCTGAAATGTCTAATTTCCCAATTGGCCCATCAGTATATTTTTTATTTTGTATAATAAATTTTTTTCAGCACTAATATTCCATCTGTTTCTTTTTAAATCCTCTTTATTATGGTAATATTTTCCTTTAAATCCATGAAATTTATAAAAGTTTCAATTCCATTGTATTTGGGTCTGTTTCTAGTGACTGGTTTTTCTCTTGGCTACTTACTTCATATGTCTAGCAGTTCTTGATCAGATGGTTGACATTCTAAATGTTATATTTTGAAGTTTTGGATGTTATTCTTTAAGAGCCTAGATTTTTTTTTTCTTTGATTATTTGTTAGACAAGTAAGTTATTTGCAGGTCAATTTTTTTTTTTTAAGGCTAATTTCTAAACTCCCATTAAAAAGGTTCTATAGCAGCTTCAAAGATCATTTAGTTCTACTAAATTTACCCTTTAGAGTCTCTACTGGGGTTTTGAATAAGTAATCTTTACTTTGGTCAGAATTCAAACAATTCTCAGTCCTATTTCAGGTCTGGAAATCATTTAGGTACAACTCCCAATAATTGTTTCTTCATTGGTAGTTTTTGTTTAACTTTATGGAATCTTCCTACCTATGCCCAGCTTAGTATTGAGCCAAAAATTCAAGGGCTCCTCTATTGCAGATTTCTGGATGACTGCATCCTTCCTTCCTTTCTCCCTCTATCCATCCCTCCCTTTCTCCCTCTATGCCTCCCTCCCTCTTTTCCTTCCTTCCTTCTTCCTCCTCCTCCTCTTCCTTCTTTTCTTCTTCTATTTATTGTTTTTCTGGTTCTTTGCCTTTTAAACCATGTAGGCTCTCCCCAATCTTTATTTCTGTGTTTTCTGTATACAAGACACACTCTGCAGGTTATATTTTCATGCATTGCAGTCTGGCAAGTGCCCCCAGCTAGAAAGCTAGGGTAGTATTAGGACTGCATTCCTCTTGCCTTCCTTAGTAATCACAGACTTGTTTTGCTTGTTGTTCAATTCCTGCTAACAACTGTTTCATATTTAGTGCAGCTTTTTAATCATTTCCTATCAGGCAAATTTGATAACAGTTAATTCATCATGACTATAGGTAAAAGTTAAAATTATCTTTTAAAAAATATATACTTTTGGGGTGCTTGGGTAGCTCAGGTGGTTAAGTGTTAATCTTCAGCTGGGATTAAGCCCCATATCAGGCTTCCTGCTCAGTAGGGAGTCTGCTTATCCCTATCCCTCTGTGATTCCCCCTGATTGTGCTCTCTCTCTCAAATAATTAAATAAATAAAATCTTAAAATATATATCTATATATCTATATCTATCTATCTATCTATATACTTTTAATGATACCTATTGTACAGGGAAGCAAAACAGCTTATAAAACTATATATTCATTTGGATAACAATTTATTAATATATTTATAGAAAGGAGACAAGGGCATGTATTAAAAATTTTAGGGATTGGTATTGAAATTTTTGTCCTTTTTAGCTTCATTTTTCAAATTTTTAGTTATCAATATAGATTTATTTTTTCATTAGAAAGTTGTTATTTTAAAAGTATATGGTAAGATGTGTAGTATATGGTAAGATGTGACCTATTGTATGGTCTTTTTATACAGTTCACTTTTTAATAGATTCATTAACATGACTTTAAAGTCCCACTGTAGTTTTTTTATTCCCTACCATGCTGTGTCCTTCTTTGAAGAGGCCTGGAGGTATCTTATAAGTTAATGAGTTATTAGAAAACTGGACATTTATGTATTTAATAGACTCAAAACAATAAACAATGCAGGATTATATTCTATAGTTATCTAAGATTGTGTAACTGGGAACAATTAAGTTTTTTGTTGTTAAGATAAAGTTGGATACACACTTCCAACTAGAATAAGCATGCATTTATATATTTATGGAGGCAAACTTTTGGCAGGGTACTTATCATAAATAGGATTTTAGTGTGAAAATGCACTCATATATATTTATAACAAATTAAATGACTCACTTGTAAGTTAACAGGATCAATTTAACATATTCATGTGTAAATGTCACTGAGAGAGTACTTCTAAGTAAGTTAGACATCAGCAATATTATTTGTAGTAATATGTTGCTGAGTAAACCTTATCTTCATATACCACAAAATAGAAAGTTTTAGCTCAGCTCAGGTCAAAATAAGACAAATTCTAATCAATTTATTCAGAATAAATGATATTTTATTATGGGTAGTCATGATTCAGATTTTGGCATACACTTAATTCTCTTTGTAAATTTCTCATGTAGCTTCCTCACTAACCTTGGCAAAGTTGGACAAAGATGGACAAACGTAGCCTGTTCAGGCCAACCCCAGTTTTACTCTATCAACATTTCTACTTCAAGAATGCCAAAGAGTTTAGTCCTCATAAGGAGGCCATAATTAGAATGGAGTATCTGTCTTATCTCAAAATGCAATGAGGATTAATCCTATTATTCTCATCATCTGAAGTTATTTAAATCTTCACAAGAAGTCTGAGATTCATTCTTAAAAACTCCTAAGTCTCCGAACTCCTCCATTGTATCTATGAAATACCTTACTTTTAATGAGTAAAATCCCTATATCCTCACTTTCTTCTGAATGTAATATTATCCCCTTCTACTAACGCTTGGATGCTTCCCGAGAACACTGATTCTACAGAAATTCTTCCTTTCATACTCATATACTGGTGAGCCTGGGGGGAAGGAGTTAGTGTTCTTGTTCCTAATTACTGCTTCCAGAAGGTTGCTTCTTCCTTCCATATAACATGCCCAGATTCTTTGAATTTCAATCATTCATTACAGCCATAGCTGACACATATAATTATACAATGACAAAAGGGCACCCACACAATACTTTGTAATCTAGAAGTTTCATGGAACACTTCTTAAGTCATGGGACTTGGCTCAGGGATGTATTTGTATCATGGAGGATGCTCCTTTTTTAAAGATACTCAAATGAACCATTGATTTCCTAGTTGACCTTCTGTGCATCAATGTCTCCCCAAAGAGGGGTTGGGTTTACCCCTAGCACAAACCCCTGTGTCTTGTCAGTTCTTCACATGCTATTTTTAATTTGTCTAAAAGGCATAAAAGCTTCCTGAGCTCTTTACTTCTTTAGGTCTTCATTCTCTTTTAAAGGTTCCTGGTATGTGAAAAAAAAAAAAAAAAAAAGAAAGAAAGAAAGAAAAAAAATGTGTGTGTGTGTGTGTGTGTGTATGCACACACACATATATATTTTTTTTAAAGAGAGAACTAGCACAGGGGGAGTGGGGAAGAGGGAGAGGGAGCAAGAATCTTAAGTAGACTCCCTGCTGAGTGCACATCCCAATTTGGGGCTATATTTCATGACTCTGAGATCATGACCTCAGCCAAAATCCAGGATTAGATCCTAAACCAACTTAACGACCAGGTGCCTCTAATTTAATAAAATTTGTAAGCTTTTCTCATGGTAATCTTTGTCAGTTTAATTTTCAGAACCAGTCTGGGACCCTAAGAGAGGCAAAGTAATCTTTTTCCTTCCCTACAATGTCCAGAGCAAAGCTCTTGATTCCTCTGCTCACAAATAGCTCTGTCCTCAGTATTCCTCCTCTCAGGATATTGGCCAAGCCCAAATACTGAGTAACCCTTAATTCATATTGTCTAATAATCCATCTCATTTCATGAGGAAATTCTAGGGGCTACTCCTTCTAAGGACATCTGGAGTCGTTCAACTTCCCAGAGGCTGGGTCTAAGTCCCTCAACTCTCACTTGTACTATTCTAATAACTTCCTAGCCAGTATTGCTGCATTCACCCTTACTTCTGTTCAGGCATTTCAACACAGCATTCAGAATGACACTTTTAAAACTTAAGTTATGTCAATCATGATTTAAAAGCATGTCAATCTTATGTTCTAAAACCCTCTAATCAATTCCCATCATACTCCGAAAATCCAAAATCTTTGTCACAGACTAAAAATAACTACATAAAAAACTTTTCAGATCTAATTACCTATCCTCCCCCTCAATTTACCTACACTGCCTCATTACTGTTCCTTAAACACAGTGAGTATCATTTTACCTCAGTACCTTTGCACTAGAATATTCCCTTTCTGCATAGAATGTTCCCTCCTCACTACCGGGCCTAGTAGCTACATAATTCATTTCCACACATCATTTAGGTCTTTGCCCAAATATAACCTAATTTGAGGTGGTCAGATCTTTTGGAACTGCTCTCTATAAATGAGAATAACCTTTCAAGGTGGGGTGCACTCTATTTATCTACTTTGTTTTATTGTCTTCATATTGCTGATCATAGCCTGATGTTCTATATATTTATCTGTTTGTTTATTATCTTCTTCCCCTCTTGGAAGGCGATCTCAATGAGGATCTTGTCTATTTTGTTCAATGTGCTAAATCTAATGTCTTGATAGTGCTTAGCATATATTTTTAGATGATTGATTGGATAATTGAATGAATTAATAAACTTTAAAGCTCAGGATACTGTTTACTCTTACTTGACTCTCCCTTTTAATGCCCCATACTTAATATTTAATGAACATCCAAATGTTATGCTGAATATCAGTAATACAAGGTAAAAAAAAAATTTGGAAACACAGACTCTAGTAGAGAAAATAGACAATAACTTGTGATTGTATTCTAACCATGGGGCAGAAGTGTTTGCAAAGTCCAGGGAAAGACAACTCACTTAGCCTGAGGGAGGAAGAATTCAAAATTGAACTAGTGTTTGGCAGACAAAGAATAGTTGATGAAGATGAGTATTGATACAGACAAAGCAAGATATAAAAAAGCCTTCTACCTGCGTTGGTTGATAGGGTCTCATAAAGCTTAAAAAGACAAATATAATTGGGTATTTGACCAATTTATATTCCTTTTTACCTTCATCATCCTTCTGCTTGTTACTTGTAGATACTGGTTTTCAAGGGACCTGATTTGAAAAAATTGATTTGCAGAGTCAAAAAGTTCAGGGTCATTTAGAATAAAGACCTAAGAAACATATTTAGGATTCCCTTTACTTATAGATATCTAAATATTGATTATATGTGGAAAATAAGGTGTTCTATAAAAGAGAAATCTCTCCTGAAATTTTGTTAACATTTCACATGACACAGAGTTGTATTTCAATAATATTTAGTGAAGTATGACAATATTTGAAATCCGAATCAAGTTTTTATTCCTGTGTTACCTTGTACTACTTAATCCTTCTCAAATTTAAGTACTCAGGCAACTGAGCTTTCAGTGCTTTAGGGAAGGAGTTTTATAATACAAAGTGGAGGCAAAAGAGCCATTTCTGCCTTTTCATGGGCATAAGAAGAAGCCTCAAGGGGACATGAGACCCAAAGAACAGATTCAAAACACATGAAGAACTCAGAGTAGGGCTTCCTGTCTAGAGGCTAATTTCACTTTTCCCAGATTAGAGTGGGAATCTCCTTAGAAGGGAAGCCAGGAGAGCTTAAACTGCTGGGCTTGTGAGAAACATTGCTGTCCCCATGAGTGTAAGTCCCACACCCAATGCAGAAATCCTACATATAAATCCTAGTTTTTCAGAGCCAAGAGGAGCAAAAAAGCTGTGTCTCTGTCCTTATGAAAGACAGAACAATGTCAGTCATGCATATGCTCAAGGGTGACCTAGACATCAACAGGGTTTTAATTCCATAAAATTTCGATGAGTAGTGTTATCTAGCAGCAACAGAATGATGCCCATGCACTGAGGAAAGACATCAAGGTAGTAAGGGCAAAATCTTGTGAGGCCTTGAGGTTAGGAATGAGGGACTATTCAGCTCAAACTTAATGGCTGATGAAGGACCAGGGGAATGAGGATTTGCAGTGGCTATCATTAATAACCAGTCTTGAAACCAAGGTTCAGATCAGACCCCTTCCTCTTCCACAAGTTCCACCTCATGTTAGAGATCCAGGAACTAACTGAAAACTAAGGGAAATAGGGGTTAAAAATAGAAAAGTAAATTCAATGACAAAAACGAAGTTTTGGTTCTTACACTTTTGAGTGAGTGGGTTAAGAATTGTTTTTGTTACATTTATTATACATGCACACATTACCATAGCAAATTTCTAAAAGCTTGTAAGGCCTATTTGTTATAAATCCAAAAATGAATAGAAGCCATAGTAGGGATTTTCTCAAATTGGCTGATTCATTATCTTTTTAAACCTCCATTTTCATGTTCTTAGTAATACCTGAGAAATAATTAATATTCTTGACAAATGCACAAGAATGGAATGCAAAGCTTCTCTGAATGTTTTCTTCCTAAATTAGTTTTAGGCATTTACTTTATATAAAAATGGTCTCAGGGGTGCTTGTGGCTCTGTCATTAAGCACTGCCTTTGGCGCAGGTCATGATCCCAGAGTCCTGGGATTGAGCCCCACATTGGGCTCCTTGCTCTGTGGCAGCCTGCTTCTCCCTCTTCCACTCCCCCTGCTTGTGTTTCCCTTCTCACTGTGTCTCTCCCTGTCAAGTAAATAAAATTAAAAAAAAAAAAAAAAGAAAAAACTCTTAGAACTACTGAGAAGGTAATTCTTAAATTGCCATCATTTAAGCATTTTTAAAAAGTTACCAGGGCTAAGATCCTGGTTAAAATACAGATTATTGAAGACTCAAGGCATTTATCAGGCTTAAAGGGAAAAATAAATTTGAGTATTCGAAGAGCTTTGTAGCATGGACTTCAATGTATTATTATTACTAATAATGCTGTCTTTGAATGTTGATCTCTGAGAAGCTATCCACTTGGCAAACAGATCAGCAACTCCCATTGCCAGAGCAGTTGATATGAATGTCAGTTCCTGACGAGGCAGATTAATTTTCCATGAACACGTCATTAAAGCCAGCTTTATATGCAATATACAACATCTCAGCAATCAAAGATCTGTGGAGTCCCAAATATGCAAGAGCAGCAGCTGAAATACAATTTACTTCTTGCTAAAGGAAAAGTGATCACCCAGGCACAAAATCTAGTCTGTGGAAAAGCAAATGAGCAGGATGGAACCACTTGAGAGTTTGAGTCACTTGCTGTTACAGAGTATTTCTTGGGACTCGGCTACTGTGATTTGTATTCCCCTTGAGGTTGACTGTGACAGACCATTGGGGAGATTGGGAAGGTGTCCTCTATGTATTTATGCAAAAAATATGGGCATGTCAAAAAAGTCAAATGATCGTATATGCTTCTTGCATGTACTCATATAGTGCCTTGATTTAAAATAGCATCTACTTCACAGTGTGCAACATATTAACCAGCTGGAATCTCTGGTCCTTGTGATTGAGAGAAAAGAAGCAGCCATATGAAAATTAGAAAGAGTAAAATTCTAGAGCAGACTCCTAATCCAAAAGAGAGTTACCTGGGAATACTTTATCAGAGGGGCTCATTGAACTCTATTACCAGATGTGAAGCCCCACCAAGAAAATCCATACTGTGCTTTATTGCTACATTTTATATTTCTTCCCGCAGAGGATAAATTGGTTAGCGTGATTCAGTGTACTCATCACTCTCATTAAAAAAAAAAAAAAAAAAAAAAAGATTTCAAATTAGATCTTGAATTTGAACTCTCTAATTCACTGGTATGGGATAACACATAACAAAAGTTCCTGGGAAAATGATGAGCTCTAATTTGTTGAATGCTTAAGAATGGCCAAATCCTTTGCTAAATATTTGTGTGTGTAAGAAATAAAGCATCTGAAGTAGATATTATTTCCTGCTTACAGACAAGGAAAATGGGGTTAGTTTCTGGTTCAACAATGAAACAGGCAACACAATAGCAAAATAGGTATGAAATCTAACAGCACATTATAAGAGAATGTATCTAATGGTCAATAAAGAACTGAAAATGGGCTCACCTCACCTACTAAGCATGGAAATTCTAATAAAAATACAAAATAAAAATGTCACTACGTTTACCAGAATGACTAAACTTCAAAGGAACAATAATATAATCCTATAAAGCAATGAGAATCCTCATACATTGCTGGTATAAATGTAAATTGGTACAACCACTTGAGAAATGTTTGGCATTGTATATTGAAGTTGAATATATTCATACCCTATAATCCAACATAGTTACACCCAAGAGAAATGTGCACATGTGTATCAAAAGACAGGAATGTGGCTGTTCATAGCAATAGTGTTGTAAGGGTTAATTTCAGCAGGCCTAGAATTACCCAAAATTGTTCTGCTAAAGTTTTTGCAACACAGTGACCCCTGATCAAGGCATGAAACTTACTGATTTACAAAGTTTGCTTTGTAACCATATGTCTAAGAAGTTTTGACATAGTTTGTACTCAGTTTATTGGCATTGCTTGTTGTAAAGGTGATATTGATGATTCACACCTCATTTTTTTAAAGATTTATTTATTTATATGAGAGAGAGAAAGAATGTGTGTGCACACATGTAGTGGGAAGGGTGGAGGGAGAGAATCTCAAGCAGATTTCCTGCCAAGCTCAAACTCACTACCCTGAGATCATGATCTGAATGGAAACCAAGAGTCAGAGGCTTAAACAACTGAGCCATCCAGGCACCCCAATTCACACCTCATTTGATGAGACTATTGCAAATTGGTTACAAAGCAGAAATATGCCTAGTTGACCAACAAATTATAGAATTTAGCACCTGAGACTCCATATTATGCTCCTTCTTCTAGAGTGGAGAGTGGTCAGTATAATCCTTAACAGAGGGAGGACATTTAGATCCTGAGTCTGATCTATCTGGACTGCTTGTTATTGTCTATGATGCATATCGTTTCTTTAATGTTTTTGCTGTATTGAATCCTCTTCCTGCAATAGACTTGGAAAAGGCTCTATAGACTTGGAAAGGGGTCGGGGTGGGGGGAGAATGTTCCTGGTCACACAGCTAAAGAATAACAGCTCTGAGTTTCAAAGGCAGGTCTTCTGGACCCCAAAGTCCTTGTTTGTGCTACTATGCCATAATCTTTATTTTCTTATGGACAGAGTAGCAATAAATATCATGCTTGCTTTAACAGCAGAGCCACTGAGGTTAGGGGGAAATATATACCTAGGGACATAGCATTAGATGAGCTCAGTAGGAAGTCAGACAGATGCTCATTTCCCAGGAGCCAGACTGTCAGCATTCTCTGCCCAGTAGGTTGAAATCTCTTGTCCAGATTGTTCAGAGGAGCTAATATTATCCCTTGAGGGGGACTCACAAGTTACCAGCTATAAAAGGAATGGAAAACAAATCCACTGAACATTTAAACACAAAACTAATGGAGGGATAGGCATCATGGTTCTCTGTAAAAGGAAATTATGCTTAACTAACCTATGCAAGTTCTTGGAGTAGGTAAATAAACATGCAGAGAGGGAAGAAGCAGTGGCCATAACTGAAGATGGATTTCGGCTTTCAATAATCTTTCCCCAGTGAAAGCTTTTGGGCAATATAATTACCATAAGTTTTGTAGCCTGTTTTACCATGTCTAGGGAGCTATAAGAAAGATAGAAAGCCAATGACGGAAAGAAAGGGATACTTTATATAATGGAGAAAAGTGAGTGGTATAGTACCCCAAGGATTAATGCTTGCAAAAAGTTTACTTTTAAATTTTTATACATAGTCTTAAGGAATAAAAACTTCACATTCACACACAACACATTCTAATTTGAAATACTAAGATAAAAATTCTTCAAGGTCATGTGAATGAGCTAGAAGATGAAAGATGAATTTGTAGAGGTCAAGAATTCAGTAGCATGTATTCAGTCATTCATTGACCATCTACCACTTTTTAGTTTGAGGCCAGACACTGGAAATAAACAAAAGGCTCCAGCAACAAATTAATTCATGATCCTTGGTTTGTAAATGCAGCATTGTGATTTGCGGTGCCAGATGATTTGAATAAAATGGATAAAATTTCCTTCCTTTAAAGAGTATATAGTGTAGATACAAACAAAAAATAATACAATGCAATAAGTACAAGGGGAGATACACACAGAAAAGGCTGTAGTGCAGGACTTATGTACCTTAGTATTATAGACATTTAGAATTTTAAGTTGGATAATTTTTAGTCATGAGGGGCTGTCCTGTGTATTGTAGGATGTTTAGCAACATCCTTGGCCTCTGTCTACTAGATGCTGGTGGCACCACTTTCAGCCAACTTCTGACAACCCAAAATGTCTCCAGACATTGCTAAATGTAACAGAGCTGGGGTGTAAATTGCTCTTCATTGAGAAGCCCCATTGCTTCAAGAGTGTGCAAAAGGAGCATCTCAAAATCAGCCCTGAGATGATGGTGGGGAGGGGACAATGCAGCAGGGGTGGTTAAAAGGAGGCAGCTCATAGGGAATTTCTATTTTTAATTTCTTGAGGAATCTCCACACTGTTCTCCAAAGAGGCTGTACCAACTTGTATTCCCACCAACAGTGTAAGAGGGTTCCCCTTTCTCCACATCCCCTCCAACACATGTTGTTTCCTGTCTTGCTAATTTTGGCCATTCTAACTATGACCCTGCAATTGCACTCCTGGGTATTTACCCCAAAGATACAGATGTAGTGAAAAGAAGGGCCATCTGTACCCCAATGTTTATAGCAGCGATGGCCATGGTCGCCAAACTGTGGAAAGAACCAAGATGCCCTTCAACGGACAAATGGATTAGGAAGATGTGGTCCATATACACTATGGAGTATTATGCCTCCATCAGAAAGGACGAATACCCAACTTTTGTAGCAACATGGATCGGACTGGAAGAGATTATGCTGAGTGAAATAAGTCAAGCAGAGAGGGTCAATTATCATGTGGTTTCACTTATTCGTGGAGCATAACAAATAGCATGGAGGACATGGGGAGTTAGAGAGGAGAAGGGAGTTGCGGGAAATTGGAAGGGGAGGTGAACCATGAGAGACTACGGACTCTGAAAAACAATCTGAGGGTTTTGAAGGGGCAGTGGGTGGGAGGTCGGGGTACCAGGTGGTGGATATTATAGAGGGCACGGATTGCATGGAGCACTGGGTGTCTTGCAAAAATAATGAAAATAATGAATACTGTTATGTTGAAAATAAATAAAAAATAAGTTAAAAAAAAAATGAGGCAGCTCAAGAAAGCCTTTTGGAGATGTCAGAGCATAGTTTCTGAGAACAAGCAGGTAGTAGCCAGCCAGAGGCCAGACAGACCAAATCGGAAGGCATTCATGAGGGTAGAAAGAAAAGAATACCATGACTCCTCAGTTTGGAAATTCAATTCACTGTGCATCATTGAATTTTTATTTAGTACCTACCATATTCTAGGTGCTAAGAATCCAAAAATTCAGAGGATCTCACAGTCCAGTTTAACAACTTTCAATCTTAACATTTCTCCATACTTCTCTGTCGTGTGATATTGTGATCATTTGTAGAGTTTATCTCACACCATTTGCTACTTTTTTTTTTCTTTAGTGTTTGCTGTTATCAGTAGGTTATCCTTGAAACAATTTCCCTTGTTTGTCATGGAGCTCAGAGACAGTTGTCCAAATGAGTACTACTTTTGGTGGACAACAGATTGAAACGTGTCCTTTAAATTTGGGGAAAGAGAAAATAATTAAAATAGAGTATGATAGCCTGATAAAAAAAAATAGAGTATGATAAAGTCACCCACATATATTTCACAGTTTTTAATCTCTTTCTTTGGCTTCTTAAGCACAATTATCCTTTCTTCCTCTTCAGCCATTTTCTAGTCTCATTTGGTCTTTTATTGTTCTGGTCAACATTCAACACATAATTTTTGAGAGCCTGCCATGTAAGAGCCATTATCTTGGGCAATTTTGGTGTTCTAAAGGGATGCTTGCCTCTATTAATCTATATTAGCGGCTTTCAATAATTTGGGAGTGAGGTGGAGAGTATGAAAAATATAGGTTTATTTTTATTTTGTTTGTTGTTAATCCTCTCATATGTGAGCTTGTTGACATGGTCAAAATCACTGGTAATGAGGGGTATATAGACTTTGAAGCTTAATTATTTGAAATATTCTTCCGGATAATCATGCAAACCTGAACTTTTTAAAGATTTTCTCTGTCTATCTATCTATCTATCTATCAATCAGAGATAGATAGCAAGTACAAGCAGGACGAGCATCAGGCAGGGGAGAAGCAGGCTCTCTGCTATGCAAGGAGCCTGATGGGACACTGGGATCATGACCTAACCCAAAGGGAGAGGTTTAAATGAGCCACCCAGGTGTCCCTAAACCTGTAACTTCAAATACCTCCTTTACATTAGTGACTTTGATTCTCCCTGACTCATCCAGACCTTCCTTCCAAGCCCCAGAACCATTTCTATATACACTTAGATATCCCACAAACTGAGCATATCTAGAAAACGATTTATTATTTATTCTCCAAATTTCTTATCTCCTTCTATAGCATCTACACCAGTTAAACTCACAACTGTCCATGTAGAAATTCAACCAAAGGTTTGTTTACCTTACATTCCATTCTCCATCATCCTTACTTATAGTCACACATCAAGAGCTAGATATTCTATCTCCTTAATATATCTTCTATCATTATATCCTATATTTTTCTCTCTTTTTCTTTCTCATTGACTGGTATTATTAAAAAGAATTCTAGACTGTCTTTCCTCTTCTAGTCCTCTACACTGTTGTCATAGAACAGCAGATCAAGTCACATCCCTGCTTAAAATCTTGAAGTTCCTTAATATTTCCCTATAGCTATAGAATAAATTAATTCCTTCCATCTAACTTCTCTTTTGTTTTATTATTCATATTCATTTATCTGTCTTTCTTCAACCCCAGGACCACAAACCTGATCCAGATCATTGTCATATCTTTCCTGGGCAAATGGAGTCTTGGCCATTGTTCTCTGTGGTCATTCTTGCCTTTTCATAATCTGTTCTCCACATGGTATCCAGTGTAATCATTTAAAAATATCATTCCTCTGTAAAACCCTTAATAGTTCTCTGTGAACTAAAAACAAAATACAGTCTTTAACATGCCCATGGGACACTGCATGAGCTGGCCCCTCCTATCGGCCCAACCTGACCTCAGTTTGCTCTCATCCTTCCTCAATATGCTCCAACCACAGTGGCTTCTCTTCAGGTCTGCAAATGTGCCTAGTTCGTTCTTTCCCCAGGGTCTTCCCATACACTGTTTTCTCTGCCTAAAATATTCTTCCCTTCACGTTTTCCCTCACTAAGTCTTACATATCCTTTGGGTATCATCTTCCCAAATAACTTGTGGTTTTTAAAAAATACCAGGCTATTTGTGTCACCACTCTTTGCTATTTTTATTTTCTTAGTATGAAGTAGTCTTTCACCAATCCAACGTCTTGTTACTCTGTCCTAAGGAACTCAGTTCATGAGAAGTTTTCTCATTCAGGAACATTTTCTGAAAATCTCAAGCTGACTTGGATATCCTTCCTCTGTGTTTCTGTGGATTATGATCTAACTCTATGCACCTCATTTCAGTTAAAGTCTCCTGAGATATTTTTCTGTATTGAATTTCTCCTTACTAGTGAAAATATTAATCAGCCACGTTGATTCAGTGTATAGAATGCAGTGGTGAGTTTCCTGGGATTTCAGTTTTAAAATTCTGGGCAATCTGAAGTCAGAACTTTACTTTTATTGTTCAAACTTCATGATTTTTCTCCGGTGACCCATAGCACAAAAAGTCATAAGGACCACTTGCTCAACTGAACTTACATTTACATTCCTTTGGGGTAAAATTATTTTGGATGAACCTGAGTTTTGCTGGACTCGTTTTTGTTTTTTATTTTTTTTTTCTTTTGAGATTTGGAGAGGGTTGTAGGAGATGGGGAAATATTAACTTTGTTTTGTTTATTTTATTATTATTCTTATTTCAATAACTTCATATTTGAATGGCTCTTATGCAAAAATGTTTGTGTATCCTTATCTTTTACTACCTTCAGGTTTGCCATGAGTCCCTGTCAGTCAGTTTTCACAGAGATGGTTTTCACAGTGAGGTTGGTTTCTCCTTTTGTACATGGCAGAGTCACTGGAAGATTTTTGCAGGAAGAATTACTGAGGACATATTTCTCCTAGGGGTGGTAGGAATGGTTTTCATTAGGCAGTTCCATTATGTGGCTGGCAATTTCAAAATGTCCTACCTAAAGTGATTCAGTTATTATCCCTTTACTATCTAGAGTATTCAAGAGAAGCTTTTAGAATATATTTAAGTAATCATACTGGTTTAAAAAAAAAAAACATAAAACAAACTCAGCTTTATCCTTAGAAGTCATTACAACTTTTTTTTTTTTTTTTTTTTTTGCTGGTGAAGGGATGACAAACATGATTTTTCTTATTTTGAAAGATCAAGAAAAATCTGCTGTATGACTTGAAGATTGAGATGCCCAGGTAAGGCATTTCATGCTGCTCACCTTATTGGAGCACAGGGGTTTTATTAAAAGACTGTCCAGAAAGATGGTATAAATGATTAATCATATAATGAGGGAATGATGGTCATAGTTGTGTTGTTAATATATGCACATGCAATACCAGTTGGATTTAGAGTGCAAGATACTAATCTTACATGCACATTATCAACATCATTTCAACTGGATGCAGTGTTGCTTTGAGAGATTTTAAAATAGCTACTACCCATTCTTCAATTCTGAAGAAGCAATTGTAACGAATGGAGGAGAGCAGGGAAAATGGATGCCTTCCCCTCTCCTCCTTCCCCTGCTTTCTTTCTCTGTTTTCCTTCCTATATCTTTGTAGTCTAATAATTTTACTAGGTATGTATCTGTGTCAATGATTCAATGTTTCTAAGTTGCTAAGCTAACAGAATGTTATAAACAACCTTGGAGCTCAAATTTATTCAAGTTTTAATGATTCCCCTTGGACCCCGTGCACTCTTTGGGCTAGTCACTCTATAGACTCAGTGTGATTCTTATGCTGATGTCTGGATCTGGGGTGGAGCAGACCCCACAGCCAAATGGCATGGACAAACCAGGATTAAATGACTTTATAATAAATAAAGAACCAGAAAAAGTAAAAATGGATGTTAGGAAGGCAAAAAGAGTATGTCCCAATATGCTCTAACTCCTAGGTATTTATGATCCACATAAATTTTTCTTTTGATACATAGAATTTTAAAAACTTTCCTATTGGGTTTTATGCCATTATGCTATTATGAAAGACCATATATTTACTCCCTCCTAAGCAGGAGAAAACCAAAATTTATATCCAGTGGCATTGAACTCTAAGTCAATACAAGGTAAGGTTCACTCATCTTGATTAGATTCAACATAATTTTTCATAGTCTGGAGACTTGTGGATAAAATGCTCAATACAACTGCCAAACCACTCGACTTCCCAGGAGCAGGAAAACAAGAAAATTCAAATATAAACTTGTATCTGAAGTTTACAACTTCATAGAATACAGCATATTCTTCTAAAGTAAGAGAGCAAAAATTTACCAATCTGGATGCTCCTGTATTTTTTTCCTTGTCCATTTTTCATTATTCTCCGTGACACATTGGAGTCGGGTATTAGGAAGACACCCATTTAAGGGTTGTGCTTATTTGATGCAGATTTGGAAATGTGAGGAATATTTTAATATTTAAATAATCACAGGTCTTTGTTTTTCAAGCTTGGTGTTTATAGGGGAGTTTTGGTCAATTGTTGTTAACTCATGGTCTAATACCCAAAGTCAGATCTTATCACATTGTTGTCCTTAAACTTAAACATGGCTTGGGGTTGTTCATCTCTTAAAAACCAAATTCAGTGCTTTTTAGCCAAACCTCAAACCCTTAGATTAAAAGTTTCCATGTTAGCTAATATCTTGGGTAAATGGAAAGCCTGCTTGGGAGGAAGGCATGATCTACTCCTGCTTATAGGCAACATCTCAGTGATGGCCCTTTACAATGAGGGTAATTGTCACTGTGGTCAGGCAGGGAGTGACAAGCAGAGGTGCTTAGGAGGGCCTGGGGAATCAGAAAGTATCTCCTCTCAGGTCATTTCCCATTTCATTCCCAGCCTTATCTTTGCTCCCAGGTCCTTCAGTTTAGGTCAGATAATTTGACTGAACAAAATGCACAAGGATCTAGGTGTTCAGTGACCTTAAATTTCTGGCCAAAGGCAGATAGAGTAACTCTAACAAAAACCTATTTTCTTATATTTCTGTCTTCTTCAATCTAAGTTTTGTCTTTTTCATTGGATTTTACCAAGAGCTTTGAGAAATTGTAATCACAAACCCTATACTTTTTTATGAAGTCACTCAAATTCCAGGCTCAGTGAAGCATAGGCTTTATGTCTCCCGAGAAAATAGGCATCAGCTGAATCAGTTGCTTTCCTGCCATATGCAGGAACGTCCAATTTCTCAGTTCAAAACGGATCTCATCACCACTCAGAACTCCATCTTGATGTACATAAGCTCGTATTTTAGGATTCATCATGTATAACATTCTATTTCCAAGTACTGATTTCTGTATTATTTAGTTTTTTTTTTAAAGACACGACAGAAATTCAACTCAAATTGACTTACATAAGAAAAACCCTTAAGCTGAATCCAGATGTCCAGTGAGAGCTTTTTCAGCTTTAACTTTGCCTATGATGGCTTTATTCTTTGGCAAGGTGTCCTTTAGCCATGGCAAATGGCTAGTTTGAATCACATAGATGAGCAGCTCAGCAAAGAAAGATTTTCATTCCCACTGGTTTTAGCAGAAGCCTTCTGACATTGCCTAGGTGTATTAGTTTTCTAGGGCTGCCATAGCAAATTACTACAAAGTACATGGTTAAAAATAGTAGAAATTTATTGCCCTCCTAGTTTAGGAGGCTAGAAGTCTAAAATCAAGGTGTTGGCAGGGTCATACTCCCTCTGAAGGGTCTAGGGGAGAACCCTTCCTTGCCTTGTCTAGGTACTAATGTTCCTTGGCTTATGACAAGGTAACTCCAATCTCTACCTCTGTTGTCAGATGGCCTTATTCCTTATATGTCTATGTCCAAAGTTCTCTATTATAAAAATAACAGTCATTTGATGAGGTCCCACCCTAGTATAGTATGACCTCATTTGAACTTGATTATATTAACAAAGAACCTATTTCCAAATAAGGTCACATTCTAAGGTTTTGAGCAAACATGAATTTTGGGGGAACACTACTCAAACCAGTACATTAGACATCACCAAGTTCTTTCTCTTTTAAGAGCCTTTGCTCTTGCAAAAGTAACTAAAATTCTCTAATTCTATCACTTCTTAGATTAAAAGTCACCTCCTCAAAGAGAAGTATAATCTAAGTAATCCCTTCTCATTATTTTCTTTATTATGTCTTTTGGTTTCTTTCTATGTACTTACAACAACACATAATGATTTGTTTCTTCTCCTTCAGAAGAATACCACCTTCCTGAGATTGCAGAGCCCTTGTTTATTTTCTCTTTTATCCTTAGCATCTGTCAATAAAAAATGTTGAAGAAATAAATAGATGGATAGATGGATGGATGGTTGGGTCAGTGGATGAATAAAATAGCTAAATGTAAACAACAGGTATTTTCTACTTAATTATACTCTGTCAACCAATGTTTTGTACTTTGCTTTGATAAATGATGATTATATTTTATATACTTGCCTGTTGGTATCTAAGTCAATATCTGTTTAAAATGCTGAAGGTCATCTATGTGAGGTGATGTCTTGGAGAAAAAAATGACAACAACTTAGATTCAATACTTGTGTCCCCAAAACTTAGAATTTTAGAAGAAACAGATTTTTTAAAAAGCACAATGATCATCCTTGGAATTTTTATCCTAATGGTGGTATTAATTCAACTGCTTCTACATATTTAAAAAAATGTAAAATTTGGATTCATATTTAGTTCACATTTATACTGAGTAGCAATAACAAGCCTCTCTCAGAGGGTCTGGCACATAATAAACACTCAATAAATATTAGTTGGATGAATTAATGAATAAGTAGTTTGAAAATGCCTGTAATGGAAGTTGGAAGCAAAGGAATACAGTCATTATTTCTAAGGAACAGACACAGTATTTGCAGAGCTTAAACTGATAAGAACCATTAACACCCACAATGTTCATGAAGTGTTTTCCTACCAGCATTCCTGGCTAGACTAACTAGTGTATGGCATGATCTCTCTTGCTATTTGAAAATGTTTGGGCGAAGGATCCAAAAATGACAGCAGACTTAGCTGGGTTTCTCTCTTTTTAATTTGGGGACATTCCATGACCCCTTTCAAAGAAGGATTGATTTGTCGATGTTTAAAAAATTAATTTCTCCATCTTGATAAGCAAGACAAACTTAGTAGTACTCTGTGCCATGAAAATAGGAAATTTCATATAACCTGTGGGCTAGACTACAATGGGACATTTAAAAAATATATATATTCTTGTTCTCTGCCAGATAAGGGGAGTGAAATTTGACTTTTTAGACATATTACTAAACATGTCTTATGACAGTTTGAGCCATGGTGTTGGCAGTTTTCTTGGCAAAAAGCCCGAGGCTGTTTTACTAATTTATCAACCTAACCTTGCATATCTGAGCTTACCTTCTATAAGTCTCCTGCTCTCGTTCTCTTGGACCTTGTATTTATTCTCCATATTAGGAGTTAACAGTGTTTCTCCTTTTTATACGCCTGCCTTTAGATGAATAATTTTATTCATCACTGTCCAGGAAGCCTTTGAAAATTCCTTTGTTGATCAGTTACACAGCTGTATCCTGTCCCAAGACCACGTTGAAGGCCCTTAATAACGTACGCTCTCACAGCCCCTATTGTCCGTTCTGGGAAGTTTCCCTCATTGCGTGTATGTTTCTTGCAAATAATTTTTTGAGTTTTTGACATGATCCTGAACCGTCAAGCTGGCACTTTATTCTCCCAGAGATGAAGGAGCAGGAGTGATTGGGTTTTCCCTCCCCCACTCCTTCCTATTTGCTCAGATCTGTGAGCTGCTCAGAGAGGAGTCATTCCGACACGTGTCACAGGCACTGTCAATTAGGTTAATAGACAAGCAGGCAGGGCCCTGGCATTGAACTGTGTCATTTGTCGATGCTGGTATACTCAGAATGAAACCAAGAGAATCAGAATCTCTCTGACTCATGGTGTGTTCTTTTTGAAGAATGCATTGTGATTTTTGACAGAGAAAGGAAGGAATTCAGACAAAACAAGGGAAGGAAGAATCTGTTATTTCTTACTACCAACGAACTCCCTGGTTCCTGTTGCCAAGAATATGACTTTAATTTATAAGACAAATATAAATCTAATTATATATCATTTAAAATTTAATTTGGAGGAACGCCGTATCTTTGGAGTCCAATTCTCTATTTTGAGGCAAACATGAAAAACACGAGACAAATAGGCACTAAAGGGAGTGCCATAATGCAAATTATATTACTGGAGTATGTGATTAACACAAATAAAATATGTTGAATAAAATTAGATGTTATTGGATTATACCAACTTTTAAATGATGTCTGCTGAATATTAATTGTTATAATAAGGTGTGTGTTATAATTTTAGCAAAATATAGGAAAGAACATAAGTATAAGACATAGATAAGTATAAATTGGACCCCAAAATTATGATATGACAATGATGTTGTCAATATACAGCTTAAAACCTAGGATCACACCTACAAATAAGGTGTAGGATCATCTACAAATAAGCTTAAGGCACAAACCATCAAATTAAAAAGACATGAGAAACCCAAAGTTATGCTGAGGGGATCATTTCCTGTTTTTTTTTTCCATTCCAAAGTAAAAATGTCCCCACTAAAGCCCACCGTCCAAAAAATGTCTGTATGAAATACACTCTAGTTGTGCTGATCCTTATCTTCTCCATGTAATAGTTTGCCTGTCACCAAGAAGGCTTTTGGCATGACTCTTTCTTTCTTTCTTTTTGTTTTTTAATTTTTAAGAATTTTTGGCGTGACTATTACTAAATTCCAAACAGTTAGCTTCAACAACAACAACAGAGTGTGTGCACCAGTTACCAGCTGGTCAGCATGACAATTCATGTGAAGACAGCAACCTGAAGCCCAGTGAACTTTTTTTTGAGAGTAAGCTAATGCTCATTTAGAGCTAATGTTCTCCTGACTCATCAGTTGTTCATGACCGTGGGTGAGTACTGGATTTTATTCTTTACGTCCAGGTGTGAAGAAAATTATAGAAAATGTGAACACAAAATATATTAACCAAGATAAATACTATATGTTCAAATACTGCTTTCAAGAAATCACAATGTTAAAGTCATTTCTAGCAATGTTAAATTGAGCACACTGTTCACTGTTTTTTCACTGAAGTGCTTATCAGGGTAAAAATTATTAAAACATATAAGTGGAATGAATAAAATTAATACTCCATTAATGTGGAAAAGAAAACCCAGTAGAGATAAGGAGGAAAAAACCCCAAAATTATTCATTAAATTTTCACAGAGTAAAGTGAGTAAAAAATCATAATTATTTTGCACCTTAATAGTAGTGTTCAATGTTCATGTTTCTCCAGAGAGCTAAAATGCTTAGGTGGTTAAATTTTAAAGTTAGTAATTCTATGGTGCTATATTTTTGATTCAGAAAGTCCATTTATTCTATGGTTATATTTATTTGTTCTGAACAGAACAAGAGAAAAGTCTCACTGGATTTTTCTACTAGAAATTTCCATTACTAAAGAACACTGTATTTTTCCATTTGGTGATTTGGCCATTTTCCTGGAGTCCTTGTGTTCTAATATGTTCTTTAAGACAGAGGGGCACATCTCACTGCTTCTCCACTTGCTGGAACAGAAGCAGCCTATGTCACTTCTATTTGTAAGACAATTGTGCACATCCAGACTGGTGTAGGTCAGGAAAATCCATCAGTTAAATACACTGTTTAGAAAATTATGAAGCTGAAAACAAGCTGTGGTGTGTGTATGGTCGGGATTTCAAGATTTAATCAATGGCAAGAAGAATCATAAATATTTGTGACTAAATAAAGGTTTCATCAGAAAAATACTCCAATTGGAAACAACCAGGGTTGTCTTCTGTTGGCTCTAAAAGGACTTTGCTCCCGACACTGTTCATGCCTTTACCTTCATACATCTTTAAAGTTTCTTTTTTAACTGAATTGGCATATAATCTTATAATAATTTCTATCAAAGGAAAGTTTCTTGACCTCCCATTCTTAATCTAGCTTCTGCTCCATTTTTCTGTTCCCCTTTATAGCAAAATTTATATAAAAATTATGCACATTCCCTGCATCCAGTTCTCTCCATCCATAGCCTCTTTAACATGCCAATCACACTTTAATTCCTTTAACACCAGTGACACTGGTCAAAGTCACAGATGATATCCATGTTCTCCAACCTAGTGTGTAATTTTCTGTCGTTTATTTCACTGACATTTTATGCCCTAAGCAGCATTTGATATAATTGACCAGTCCTTTTATTAAAAACTTCTCAGCATTTGTCTTGCATAAGTAAGTACTGGTTTTTATCTTTGACTTCACTAAATACTTCTTCTCTCTCTCTGTCTTCCCCCTCTATCTATCTTTATCTCTCTCCGTCTCTCTATATAGGATCCTCCCTTTCTCTATCTACTCTGGCTTCCTAGGTGATTCTGTTCAACCCTGTGTCTTTTTTAATGCCTTTCTTCATAAAGGCACACACTATTCTCACAGCTATCACCCAAACCCTAAGACTAGATTTGCCTGACTCTCATTTATTGGAGCATTCGGAGTCAATGCACCCTGTTGTTGCATTGTTGCGCGTATCAGTGGTTTGCTCTTTGATGTTGTTGTGTACTATTCCATTGTATGATGATTCTACAGTTTTTATCCTCAGTCTATTGCTGGTGGAAATTTGGGTTGTTTGTAGTTTGGAGATATTATGAAAAAAGATGTTATAAATATTCTTTGCCATGTTTTTTATTGGATATAAGCACTTATGTGTTCAAAAATGAAATTAATTCTCTTCTTGGATATAGGTATATTTAGTTTTGGTAGGAACCATCAGAAAGTTTTCTGAAATGTTGGTATCAAGCTGCACTCATAATCAATGTAAGAGAGTTTTCTTTAGTCCAAATTTTCACTAGAATTTGATACTGATTTTTAATTTTAGCCATAGTGGGTGCAAAGTGGTATTCTGACTTTAATTTGTATTTTTTCCTAAAGGCTAATGATATTGAGGATCTTTTCATATGTTTAATGTCCATTTTTGTATCTTCCTTCACGAAGTGTAAAGTCTTTGCTTCTATTTTTTTGAGTGATTTTTTTTATTGTTAATTTGAAAGTTACCTTTTAGAAATCCTAAAAAGTTTTATGTATTTTATGTATATGAAATACTGTTTTCCAGGCTATGGTATCCTTGCCTTAATAGTATCTTTTGATGAGTAGAAATTCTTAATTTTAATGAAGTCTAATACACTGATTATTTCTTTTATAATTAGTGATTTTTATTTTTTATCCTGCTTAAAAAAACCTTTGTCTATTCCAAGGTCATAAAAATATTATCCTCCAGTTTATTTCAGAAGCTGTCAGATATAGGTCTACAACATATCACATTAGTATGTGTTTGAGGTACAGGTGAGGCACTGGTAAAGGTTCATTATTTTCCATATAGATATATAATTGACATAGCATTACTTATTATATATATCATTCTCTCCCCCAGTGAATTTCAATTCTTTGTTAAAAATCAGATAATTGTATTTGTGTTGGTGTTTCTGATCTCTCCATGTACTAGTCTATACTTGTGTCAGACAATGTTTTAATTACTATAGATGTATGTTAAGTCTTGATATCTCATAATGTAAGTCTTGCATCTTTTATCATCTTTGATACTGCTTTTAGTGCTCTAGGTCCTTTTCCTTTCCATATAGATTTTAGAATGAGCTTGAGAATTCTTAGAAAAAACAATAAAAATATGTAACAACCACTGTGACTTTGATATGGATTGCCTTAAATACAACAATTTGAAGAGAACTGAAATATTTTAACAATTTTGAGTCTTCTAATTCACAAATGTAGTAAAAAACTATATTTTTCTGGGTCTTTAATAATGTTTTATAATATGGGGTAGAGTTCTTGAAAAACTTTGTTATGTTTACTCTTAGTTATTTGATGTTTTTGATGTTATTATAAGTGATATTGGGTTTTAAATTTCATTTCCACTTATTAATTGTTACTATATAAAAATACAATTAATTTTAGTATATTGATCTGAGACTTGCTAAATGCACTTATGAAATATACAAATTTGTTTTGTTTCATTTTGTTTAGAATTATTAAAATGTTCTAATAGATTAAAATATTTTTGTGACTAAAGATAGTCTTACCTCTTCTTTTCTGAAATGAATATGGAATTTTTGTTTTGTCTTATTGCATTATCTTGGTTTTTCAGTTTTTCCTGTTGAATAGAAATAATAAGAATACATTGCTTTGTTCCTGATATTAGGGAGAAAGCATTCAGTCTTTCAACATTAAATATGATGTTAGTTGTGGGTTTTTCATAAATGAACTTTTTAGAAAGCTTATATTTCTAATTTTTTCCCAAATCATGAATAGTGTTAATGGTTATATAGATTAGGTATTTTCATGTAATATAAAAAATATAAACATATATAAATAAATATACAGTACTTATAACATATATACATACATAATACAGATAAGTAATAATAAATATATATAATCATTTATAATATATAAATATAATATATAAATAAATATATATTTATTATATTGTTTGTATATTAAGCATATTATATAAATATTTATATATTATATTATAAAATAAAATATATATTAGAATATATGGATATAATAAATATATAATTGTTATCTTAATAATTATATATATATTATTAAAATGAATCTGCTTACATGATTATGTAGGCTGAGAAGTCCCACTCTGCTCTCTACAAATTGGAGATGTAGGAAAGTTGCTGGTAGTAGTTTGGAGAATCCAAGGATTGATGGTATAGGTCCCAGGTGAGGGCAAAAGTCTGATGTTTCAGCTCAGTCAGAAAGACAGAGAAAATTCAACCTTCCAGCCTTCCCCCACCTTTTTGTTTTATTCAGACCATCAACAGGTTGGATGAGGCTCACCCATGATGGAAAGGACAATCTGCTTTACTCAGTCTGATTCAAATGCAACTGGCTGGGAGTATATAGCTCAGTGGTAGAGCATTTGACTGCAAATGCAACTAACTCAGAAATATTATTTAACCAGATATCTGGGCATTCTGTAGCTCAGTTAAGTTGACCATCATAGTCATTAAGTATTATAATTGTAGATGGTGCTGAATTCAATCATTGAGATTTTGTTACAGATATATGCATCTGTAATCATGAGAAATATGTGTCTGTCATTTCCTTTCCTATAATACCTATTTTTTTATATTAAGGTAATATTGGCCTACTTCAATTTCCTGGAAACATTTGTGTAAAAATGACATTATTTCTTCTTTAAAACTGTAGTAAAATTCACAAGTGAAACCTGAAGTTGTTTTTATTGGAAGATTTTTTTAAACTATGAATTTTATTTCTTTAATATATATAACTATTCATATTATCTATTTCTTCTTGGCTGAGCTTTGATAGTTTGTGTTTTGTTAAATGTGTATATTATTTAAGTTGTCAAAATCATTGGTATAAAATTGAGGTTTAACTTTATTGATCTCATCAAAGAACCAGTTTTTGGTTTCATTGATTTTCTCAGTTCTTTTTTCTGTGTCATAGTTCATTAATTTGTTCTTGTCCATGTGGTCTAAGCACTAATTATGCATGCTTTCAATTCTTTAAACTTATTTAGAATTTTTTAATTGCCCATAATGTGGTCTATTTCGTGACTGTTCCAAGTGCACTTTAAAAGACTTTTTATTATGCCATTGTTGGGGGAAGTGCTGTATACATTTCAGTTAGGTAGATTTGGCTAATAGTGGCTGCTCAGTTCTTTTATATACATTTGACGGATTTCTTGCCAACTTCTCATAACCATTATTTAGAAAGGAATATTGAAACTTTCTAATATAATGTGGATATACAAAATTTTCCTTTTAGTTTTATCAGTTTTTGCTTCAAATGTGTTAAAGTTGATTTTAGCCTCATTTATATACAGGGTTGCTACGTCTTCTTGATGAATTGAAACTTGCTCTTGCGAAATATCTTTTTTTGCAATAATTTTTTTTTTTTTTTGAGGGAGACCCACAGAGAGAGGGATAGAGAGGGAAGAGGAGCAGAGGGAGAGGGAGAAATAAAATCTTAAGCAAGTTCCAGTGCATGGAGCCTGATGTGGGGCTTGATCTCACAACCAAGCTAAAACCAAGAGTCAAACACTTAACTGACTGAGCCACTCAGGCCCCCCTATGTAATAATTTTTGTGTAAGGCCTAAATTGTCAGATATTGATATAGTCATCTGGTTGTCTTCTCTTCTATTCAGTAAAATTCATCCCACTGAAAAATTCTCCCATCTTACCATACAGTTTCATAATTTTGCAAGCACATATGCTTGTATACTTCTGCCATAATCAAGATATAGAACAGTTCATCAGCCCCTCCCCAAATTTCCCCATATCCCTTTATAGTTAACTCTTCCTTTCACTAGCCTCTGTGACAACTGATCAGTTTTCTGGTTCTAGAATTTTCCTTTTCTATTAATGCCCTATGAATGGGATCATAGAATATATTGCTTTTTGATGCTGCATGATTTTCTTAGCATCATGATGGTGCATGGGCCAGTGTTTTGTTCTTCATTTATTGCTGAGAAGTATTCAGTTTTATGGCTGTAGTAACATCATTGTCACTAATTTTCCAATAATGCTCTTTCCAAGTTGTTGACTATTCAGTTCAACTTTTAACTACTGGACAAGAGTCAGTATAGATTTGTACCTCTAGCCATCTCTTCTTTGAGGCAAATGAACAAATAGTTGCACTGCTTGAAATTCTGCCCACTGGCAGGATTCCCCTTCACAATTGCCCTTAAAGGGGCAGTAAGGCTATTGTGATGTAGTTATTTGCTTTGACATATCATACAGAACTATCTTAAAGCTGGGGGCAACTGGGTAGCCCAATCAATTAAGCGTCCAACTCTTGGTTTCAGTCCAGGTCATGATCTCAAGGTCATGGGATCAAGTCCCACCTTGGGATCCATGCTTATAATGGAGCCTGCTTGAGAGTCTCTTTCTCCTTTTCCCTCAGCTTGTTCCCCTACCAACCTCCCCCAAAATAAAGAAATAAAATCTTAAAAAAAAAAAAAAAAGAAGAAGAAGAAACGTATTTTATCCTTCAGTCATCCATTTATAACAAATTCTTCATGAGGTCATAGGTGTAGGTTGAGAGAGAAGGCAATCTAGCAAGAGTAGGAGACATGAAAATCTGAGTTACTTTCTGAGTAATTTATTAGTGCATTCAGGATCTGGTCATGCCTGATTCCATATGCATTACTTCTTGATGATGAAGTTCAGTGATGCATGCCCAGCTTTATGGCTGGGTGGACCAACAACTCATATGCATGGGAAGCTCATAGTGCATGATAACTTAGAGGCCTGTGATCAAGTGCTCAGTTGTTAGTAGGATCCAGTGGTAAGTCAGAAACTGTATCTACAAAAGTAGGATAATTATCGCCAAAGGATAAAAAGCTTGGTTCCAAAATTCTCAAGGCATGAACAGGTTTATTCTGGGCCCACGCTTTCCATGGGCTGCCTCCAACATATAATAAGTGCTACAATATACACTAAGTCAGGCCCATTCTCTTAGGATGAAGTGTCTGACAGCTGATCTTAGTTTGAGGTCTCCTTAACAGCTGTGCTGAATTTTTGTTTTATTGTTTTGTTTTAGACTGCATAGCTGTCTAGGATACTTCATCCAACCTCCCTTTCCTCTCTCCTTCACTTGGGGTCACACTTGCATTGTAGATGGACTCATCTGCCAACCTTTCCTGTCTCTTTTCCTATTTTCTGTTACACAGCATTTGCCTACTAAAATCCTTGCATGTTAATCTTCCCATAGAACCTTCTTTCAACTGCCTCCCCTTGGTTCAAGCAATGTCTTCTCTGCCCAGGCAACTGCAATAGGCTCCTAACTAGTCTCCATGTCATCCTCTAGCCCCCAAAATCTATTCACTTGTATTTTTATATTTCTACTATTGTGGCCTTGAGAACCAAAAGATCTCAAATAGTCACTAAGTTTATAGTCTTTTTCTAGATGTACAAGTTGATATGTAATTTTGAAAATTCAGAGTGTCTTGCTCTAAGCAGAATACTTTGTGGCTACATAAAGAAATATGAATTGTGGCTCCTTTCTTTGAGAAATCTTATAATTTACAGATTTATATATATATAAATTACAATTAATATACAGTTAATATATATGTGTGTGTATGAATAATAGCAAAGATAATGTATATTGTCATAAATTTGGGGCCTTTATCCTTCATGTTCATTAATCTTTCCCAGATTTTAGAACTCTACTTTGTATACAGCAAATCCTTCAATAAATATTTGTGAAATGGGTTAATGAGATAATATATAACCAATTACAGGGTCATTCCTTCATTCAACAAATATATATGGAGCATCAGCTGTGTGTCAGCAGTATTCTAAGTGTTAGAGATGAAGCAAGAAGTAAAATAGGCAAACATAACTAGCTATAAAGCTTATATTTCTGCATGTGTGGGACAGACAATAAATAAAATAAATTAATCTAGGAAATGATAGCTTAGAGAGGGATAAGCATTATGATAGAAAATAAAGCAGGAAAGAGGAATAGGGAATAGGGAGAGTCATGTTAGTGATGGACCTCACTGAGAAGATTGCATTAGAACAGAGAAAGAGAGGCACCTGCGTGGCTCAGTCAGTTAAGCATCTGCCTTTGGCTCAGGTCATGATCCGAAAGGCCTGAGCTCAAGCCCCACGTTGGGCTCTCTGCTCAGGAGGGAGCCTGTTTCTCCTCTCCCCCCCACTCCTGCTCTCTCTCTCACTCACTCTCAAAAAAAAAAAGAAAGAAAGAAAGAAAGAAAGGAAAAGGAAAGAAAGAAAGAAGAACAGAGAAAGAATTGGGAGGTGGTGTGGGGGTAGCTAAGCAGCTGTTTGGAGGGAAGGTCGCTGCAGGTAGAAGGAAGAGCAAGTGCAGGTGCCCTAAAACAGAAACATGTATTCATAGGCCATTGTCAGGATATTGGTGTTTACTCTGAAAGAAATGGGAAGCTTCTGGAGGGTTTGATGGAGGGTGATGTGGTCATACAAATGCAGTAGAACCTCGCAGACAGGGAGGAAGAGCAGCAGGCTGGACCATCTTTGTGGAGATGATCAATTTCCATCAATTTCCAACAGACAGAGATCCTGATTTATTTATTCATACCACAAATGTTTACCAAGCCACTACTAGTTGATCAGCCACTAAGTATGAGGACTCAGGCTAGAGAATGAAGTGACAGTTCATACTGATGGGAAGGAAATCAGTAGAGTAGATGGTTAAAGTTATTAGTGAGAGAGTATGAGGGTTAATTGATGGCAGAAGTTTCTGAGGAAGCTGGAGGAGGTAAAACCCTGTGCTTCACTGGAGACACATTCTCTCACTGCAGACCCAGAGGTTTTAGAGTGAGATGCTGAGGCAGTGCCTGTTTGATGGCATTATTTTCTCTGGGAAGCAGGAGACCGGGTCTCTGCTGAGAGTGCAGGAGGAAGTTGAATGCTCTGATAATTTATTCATGTGCTCAGTGATTGGAAAGTCTCTGAGCATGAGTCTTTGTTGTGGCCAGTTCTGTTGGTGCCGTCTGTCTAAAACTGAAAGGAATTAAAAACCAAGCTTTGTGGTCTTTAAAATAATGACTGTGATAAAAACGAGGGGCTGAATAACAAAGCATTATTGGATATATGCTAAGATAGATAGATAAGCAGACTTAGATTTCCCAGCAAGCCTGGCTGCTGTGGCACGTGACATGAGGTATATCTTTAATACTCCCAAGAATTCTGTATGACAGTGTTTTATTTTATTATCCCACTTTCTATGTGGAAACTCTGAGCATCAGAAGGTGCCACACTTCACCACAGCAGAGCCAGAATTCTACACTTCACCACAGCAGAGCCAGAATTTGAAACCAGGTTTGTTTGACTCCTGAGCCCATTTAATTGTCATTTAAATATTTGCCCAGAAAACATGATCCAGGGTAGCAAATCCTAAATAGGAGAGAAGCATTAACTATTACAAGGAAGGAGCTCTCCCAGAGGAGAGCAATAAACAACACTCAGGAGTAGAAACACAAGCTCTGTGGGAAAAGCAGTGGGGGGCTTACCAGGGAAGGTAAATTCCTTTAGGAAAGGAAACGCAGTGAAGGGGTAGCTCATAATAGTTTTCTAACACATGGACCTCTCTCTTTCTGGAGAGAATCAAAATGTCATTCCATCAACATTAATAATCAGAATAGAGCAACATGTCATCACTTAACAGTATGTACTAGTTACCACAGGAGTTAACCAGCACCGTTCCTATTGACTGTCTGGTTAGGGAGACCTCCCATATGCTTTGGAAAGCTGTGGAAGAACCCATTACAGAATAAGTGCTATAGGAATGCAGAAGAGGAACACCCAAACTAGACAAGGGTGGGGGTGGATATTGGGAGATCCTGGGAAGGTGAGGAAACAGGGCACATGTGGAGAGCTGCTGGCACTTTATTAAATAAGGCTGAAGAGTCAGATTTAAGCAGAGTGGGAAATGTGCCAGAGGTAGGCAGGGACCAAGTTCACAGAGACATTTGTACATTGTGTTGTAAGCCTGTGAGCACCTTTGGAGCCAGAACCAAATCCTGGTCACCTTTGCATTTCAAGCATAATGCTTGAAAGCTGGTTGACTCTGTAAACATGCTGATAAAAAAATTGTGTTTTATTCTGAAGGCAAAAGAGATATTGCAGGATAAAGCACAAAGGTGTGGCATACTTAGATTTGTGTTTTAAAAGGCTTGAGGGAGGGGCGCCTGGGTGGCTCAGTAGGTTAAAGCCTCTGCATTCGGCTCGGGTCCTGATGGTCCTGGGATTGAGCCCCACATCGGGCTCTCTGCTCAGCGGGGAGCCTGCTTCCCCCTCTCTCTGCCTGCCTCTCTGCCTACTTGTGATCTCTGTCTGTCAAGTAAATAAATAAATCTTTAAAAATAAATAAGTAAATAAATAAAAGGCTTGAGGGATTCCAGGTGGCTGAGGTAGAGGCAGGATGATGTCCAGTGCATTTGACATGTGGTAGGGTGAAGACCTCAGGCTCAGGAGCAGGTCAGTGCAGGGAGCAGTGAGGGAACAGATTCGGGGAAGTCCTGCTGATGGTGATCTTGCAATGCCAAAATGAGCAGTTTGGACTAAAATCAGGTAGGAAAATTAAGGGCCATTACAGGGCAATAGATTGAAAACAGTGTCTTAGAAAGCTTGATTAGACAATGAATTGTAGGGCAAAAGCCTACAGGTTGAATGTTCAGTTTGGGGGCTTCATGGAGGTAATTATGTACCCCAAAGCAGAAATTCAAACCAGGGTTTTGAGGGCAGGGATAAGGAGGATGAGATGAATTTTGAAAATAAATTAGCACTTGGTGATTATATTTATGTTTTCATTTATTCATAATTATTCAGTTTATTCATTAGTATGTCATATTGTCCTACAGAGAACTTAAGTGACATATAAACAAGAAAAAATAAGTTCAAATCAGGTTTTGATCCTGAGGAATAGTTACCATTGTGCGGAACAGAAATTTACATGTGAATGACAAGGAGGGATCAATTTAATTTGTGCATAATGATAATAAGGAAAAAAATAGAAAAATGTTTATTACAGAAGTACAACATGCCAGTCATTCTTCTATTCTTAACTTATATTATTTCTAGCACAGCCCTGTGATATAGGCTCTATTACTAGTCCCATTTTGCAGCTGAGGAAACGGAGTCTTAGAGGTTGCCCAAGTTCACAGGGGTATAAATGATAAGACCTGGATTCAAACTAAGCTGGATGAGTCTACAGTCACACTTTAAATCAGTGTGTGATAGTTTTCTCCCCTTTTCCTGTGATCATTAGTTGATAGATGGGCATCCAAGTGGAGATGTCCCTGGAAAAGGTCTATGGAACTAGAATTTGGCTGAAGGGGTTAGACAAGATTGTTTGCCTTCAGGAGTCAACAGTATGATAGTGACATTGATGTTAAGAGTGTGGACTGTACTTTCAAGTAAGTGGGAGAAACACATCAGTGGAGATTGGATCTGAAAGTATTTAAAACATTGCCATTTTAGAAGGTGCAGAAAGTTTCTACATTTTTAGCGGAGATGTTGATTTTTTTTTTCTTCCTTTCTGGGAGAGGTCACTTTGGAGTATTGTTTTAGTCCAATGACTGTAAATACATAGTGTTTTGGAATGCTTCCTACAGACTTGATTTACTGTGTCCTCTCTGCTTGGTGACATATATTCGGTTGTTTAGCAGGGATACTCTTCATAAATATGGACTTAAATTTTGATATCTTTGAAAATTGCAGTTTGGGAACAGGTGTACATGTGTTGGTAAGTGTGTTGGTATGTGTGTGTTGGTATGTGTGTGTGTGTGTATGTGTGTGTGTGTATGTTTGTTCTGAACAGAGATCACAAGAAATCAGGCTTACAGACAAACTAGAAAGGCTAGAAAGGTGAAGGGTGTGTCTTCTCCTTATTTGGGTAGCAAGAGGCTGGAAAAGCTGTGCTGGATTCTTCTGGGTGATTTGCTTGTGTCCTCAGAATGCTGTAGTTTTGAATAAACTGTATTGAACTTTGGGATGGACTCCTGGACTTTGTAATTGCATTCTTAGGACACTGGGAAGTATCTTAACAGACGACTTTGTTTCTCAGTCTCAACTCTAACCTTACCTTGCAAAAGCCACTTAACTTTTTCTCTGAACCTACAATGATATAAGTAATGGTATTTACCTCATAGGGTCCAATATATGCAAAGTACTTAACCCTGTGTCCTGGCACAGAATAGGTACTCGCAAGTGCTAGAATTGACTACTACTACTAATATTAATAATAATAATACTTAATATGCAGCCAATATACTAAATACTTTTTGTGCATTCTCATTCAATCTCCATAAAACCCTATATTATAGATAATATTATTATCCTCATTTTAGTTACTGAAGAGCCTGAGGCATAGAGAGTTGTAGTGACTTCCCCATGGCTGCAATTTTGTGTTATTGGACTTTCTGCTGCATCTCATACCACTGATCACAACTTCCATCTTGAAATTCCCACAGCTTCCATTGCTCTTAGTGGGTCTGCCTCTCCTACTTCCTACAAGACTCTGATTTCCTAAATCAATTCTCCTTCCATTGCCCAGCATTCAGTCCTGGCAGGTTAGTATGACCGGGATTCAAACCCATGCCATCTGATATCGTAGCCTTATCAGTTCTGTCATCCTAAGCTAATCATCTTCCAGAGAAAAAGAGGCCTTGGTGTGAGATAGGAAATTAATTTTCTTTCCTCTGGGTTCTAAGAGATTTGGTTCCAGATTCTAAGCTGGGGCTTTCCCATTGTTAAATGTTACGCTATTTGAAAACCTCCTAAGTGCTAGGTTTGGAACAGTGGCCCTAAGACTAATATTGTCTTAGAGCTATTTCATTGTTATCCTTTGTGTCATCTGAACTAATGGAGGAGTGGGTTAAACATCTCAGTATGCCTTAGCTTTACTTGGGAGAATGATACAAGTATAAGCCAAGTACATCAGCCTGAAATAGCTAGTTATGAGATGGTGAGAAAGGGTCTATAGGACTCTGTGGCCATAATTATTTAGAACATCAAAATAACAGCCATTATGGACTTGTAAAACATATTCAACATTGATGTAGTAAGAATTCCCAGAAATTATATGAGAAGAAGAAAGTAACAGAGGATTGGATTTCCTATAATTAGTGGAACAGGGTCTGAAACAATTACTTGGGCTTATTTTTTAGACCTTTACAGTGGTGTGGTACAATATTACAACTTTAAAGGCAACATTTACATTGGCCTTGTTCTTCAGAGGCAACGAATATTTAGATTGTAATGTGAGTGGTGCCCTCTAGGATTGTGTAATGCAACCACCATGTTTAAAGAAAAGTATTACTCTGAAAATTAGAGAGACTCGAGACCCTTGAATTGCATAAAAATCAATGTCACCATTATTTAGTGCCTACTAGGGACTAGGCATTTTACATTTTTCTTATTGCTAATCCTTATCACGATGCTGCTAGTTAACTATTATCATCCCTATTTTACTGAAACAGAGATTGAGACCTATAGAGGTTAAGTGACCTTCTCAGGGTCACATAGCTAATAAGTGGCAAAGATGAAATTTAAATCCAGGTCATCTCATTCCAGAGTCTGGCCTTCTTTGGTCATACTAACCTGCCAGGACTGAATGCTGGGCAATGGAAGAAGAATTGATTTAGGAAATCAGAGTCTTGTAGGAAGTAGGAGAGGCAGACCCACTAAGAGCAATGGAAGCTGTGGGAATTTCAAGATGGAAGTTGTGATCAGTGGTATGAGATGCAGCAGAAAGTCCAATAACACAAAATAAAAACAGAAAAACAGACTAAGATGGCAAGAATTTTCTACCTTAAGTATTATGGAAGCCACATTTACCTTTTAGAAATGATGGAACATTCAGAAAATAGTGGCAACATCTTAAAAACCTTCTGTTTGGGAGATTAGAAATTAAATAAATAAACCTACCCCACCCCACCCCACCCCCCAGAATGGTAAGCATATCAATCAGAATAAGCCATTTTAAGGCTCAGTAACAAACAACCTTCAGACTTGGATGGAATAACATAAGTTTTTACTCACTGCATGTCCCTTGGCTGATGTTCTCTTCCATGTCTCCTTCCTTTGGGTCCCAAGTTGATGGAACATCCACTATCTCAAGTATTGACATGTATCAGCAGATAGAGAGGGAACTCTGGAACCCCTCACATTGACAATAATGTGTTTTGGCTTAGAAGCGAATATGTTCCTTCTAATCACAACTTTGCCCAGATCTTGTCATTTGGCTCTACTTAATCACAAGACTATCATTGGTAGACACAAACCAGACATAGGCAGGCAGATGGTACTAAGATTTTCCATAGGATGGGACCTGAAAGGAGTGATAGTGTCCAGGATTTCCTTTTTCCAAGGCAAATTTGATATTTTTTTTATACTTCAAGGAAAAAGAGAAAGAGCCAGTTGATTGAAATAGGAAAGATTATAAATATTAAAAAGCATGTAGAAGTGACAGAGTAAAGTTTTAGAGAAGTATAAAGGAACATGATAAAGAAGACAGAAAAAGGAGCAGCTTGATAATGGACAAGTCCTCTGAGAGTCCAATGATTTTGAGAGTGAGACATATAGATAGAGAAATGCTAGAGTAAAGAAAGAGGGAAAGCCTGAAGCACTTACTGTGAGAAATAGACTACCATGGCCCAGTTATGCCTCATAAATCCAGTCAGGACCATACTGAACAAATGAAGCTGAAAGCTGAACCCAAAAGGACAAAGGAAATCATAAGTCTACATGGCATCTGAAATAATGTTTTACTCCTTTTTTTTTTTTTTTGCTTAGAGAAAAATGGCATTTTAAAGTTATGTGGTGTTCTTCATGTATGGAAAACAAGAACAACAATCCTACAGCTTATGATACCACTCTCCGTGTGTTGACAAGAAAAAGAACAATTCATGAGTAAGAGAATTTTCCTCAAGGGCCACGCTCGTCTTCACTAGACCATCTCTTAGCATGAGACTGGACAAGCAAACAATCCATATCTTGGTTTATTTAGATTAAAAGATAATTTTGACTCATGTTTCTAGGGAAATGAATTCTACTCCAAATTTGAGGAGAACACTCCCATAGAATAATCAATGCCTAGGAACACAGTGTTATTTTTCCAGAGTTAGAGCACAAATGTAATTTGCTATTTATACATATATTTTTCAAGACTCTTATTTTTCCAGGTAGCAGAAAATCCAGTCCAATTTTACTTAAGCAAACAGGATATGTATTATGCCTTATACTTAAAACAAAACAAAACAAAACAAAAAAACCCTGGGAATAGAATTGGGTTCCGGCAGCATTTAGGGGTTCTTTTTTTTTTTTTTTCTCTTCTCCCTCCCTTTGCCCCTCCCTCTCTGTCTGTCTGTGTCTTTGTCTCTGTACCTCTCTCCCTCTTTCTTATTCCATCTCTGAGATCTTGTTTCTACTATACTAGCTTTCTTCCTAACTAAGTTCTCTCACATGGTAACCAGATATCCACCATCATCTCCAAGTTTACATTCTACAAGCTTCAGGTCTAAAGGAAAGGAAAGACATTTCTTCCTCCAGTTCCAACAAAAACTCCACAGTTGTGTTCTGCTGGTTCTGATTGCCTGGCTTGAGACATGTGACCGTCTTGAATGACTCCCATGATGGAGCCCCTTAGACAGATCCAGAACACATATCTTTTCTTAAATTAGGAACTGGTAGAAGGCAGGGATATCATCCCCAGGAAGAACAGAGCATCAGTTGCAGATGAGGAGGCAACAGATGCTATTTAGGTAAAACCAGTGTTTACTTACATTGAAAAAATTTTAATTTTAAATATAATTTCAGTTCTTTCATATATTCTCTAAAGTTTTGGACTCACAGTCTCTAGTCAAAGAGAATAACTTTGTCCACAGCCTTTCAGACTCATCTATGTTTCTTTATGTGGCACTCTGAGTAAGAACTGTATTGAAAACAAGCAGAAAATGAAAAAAAAAGAAAAAGAAAAAGATAACCTAACAAGCTAAAGTCAGAATATTTTCAATGATGGCTAACTAGAATTATTCTATAATTACTCCACCACAGCCTGAAAGTGAGTCACCAAGAAATGAATATTTATAAGCTTTCTGACCTCAAAAAATTCAAAATCTTAAAGGAGGTCACTTAAGGAGACTGTGGAAAACTTCCATGCAACTTATTGGCAGATGATTTTAGTTCTTATTTCAAAAAGCTTGGTATGAAATGCATGCCATCTGGTTACTGGGAAAATTCTAGTGTGTATTAATTGCTTGTGTGAGAGACATTCCTTCCATTTAGTTGTAAATGATTGCACCTGCAAAGGAGGAAAAAAAAGAACATGTCTTATCACTTGCTCCTGGGGCTGGAAGATTTGATGACACAATACTGCTATTTCATCCACTTTTAAAATCTGTGTCTGATCAGTACAGCTGTTCTCCCACAACTATTTTGAATATGCTGTGTTGTATACCAGAACACAGGATTGCCGGGGAAAAATTTCAAATAGTACTAAATGTGAAGACTGCAGTGGTTCCTTTCCATTTCTTGAAGGCATTTCTAACTATTTCAAGATAAAAATGCAGGTATTTCTGATTTTGATTTTAACTCTACCAAAGGAGTATATTTCAGAAAAGCCAATTTTAGGCAAATCTGTATTTTCTAGGCTTGACTTACCTGAGATTGTTGGCAAATCTCTGTCTAAAATGAAGCAGATCTCTGCCTAAAAGCCTAAGTGGAGGGGCGCCTGGGTGGTTTAGACAGTTAGAAGTCTACCTTTGCCTCAGGTCATGATTCCAGGGTCCTGGGATCGAGCCCTCCATCCGGCTCCCAGCTTAGCAGGAAGATTGCTTCTCCCTCCCCCACCACCCCCTGCTTGTGTTTTATCTCTCACTGTGTCTCTCTCTGTCAAATAAATCAATAAAATCTTAAAAAAAAAAAAAGTACAAGTGGAAATCTCCATGGAAGGGTCCTTTATCATGTTCCCTGTGAGACCATAGAGATAATCTATGCATCTAGCCTCAACCTGGGGAGACTTATAAACTTTAAAAGTTGAAAACCCTGTTATGAAAACCTTGTAATATTATAGTCTATTTTGTGGAACCAACCTTTATTTCAACTGTGGTACACTATTGCATTACCCTTAATATTGCAAAGTCAGAAGAGACAAAGGAGTTTTCCTTGATGGTACAGAGGAAGGATGATGGAATTTAGAGTTTAGGTAGAGTTTATGCATATCTTAGCTCTGTCACTTATTAACAGTGTGATCTTTGGGAAATTACTTGCATTCTGTGGACTTTAGTTCCTAAAAAGAGGATTGAATACAATTTTCCTAGGGCAGATGAGAAGTTTTTATGAAATATTGTACATGAAACTGCTTGGTACATAGTTAGAACTCCATACATATTAATCTAATGTCCCTTCCTCAACTCAAGCATTATAGAAGTGCTCTATTATTACCAGCCTTCCCAAGTTAATCTCATTCTACCTGTCAAATTTACAGCATGCACAAATTATTTTCTGCCAAATGAATATCATCTACAAATTCAGACTAGCAAGCTCGTCATAAAAGGATGTAAGAAGGGGAATTTCTTCTTCATTTGTGAGCATAGAGGCATTGAGAAAGAATAAATATAAATATTGGCAGAATCCTAGCCAGTGGATCTGATTTTATTCCTCCAACATGTGTAAAATCTTTCCAGAGGTGTATTCAGTATGTCATTTTGCTGAATGATAGTTTTGATTTCTACTGCCAGAGGTGATCACTTTTTATCAAACAGGACAATTCAGCTCTTGATATGCCCGCATCACAGAAAATATAGGATTTGAAATCCCAGGAATACTGAACTACTTAATCAAGTACCACCAAGACAAGGAGAATACCATACTCCATCTTCAGAGAATAGGAATGCAACTATCAGTTATGGCTACTGAGTAGTAATTTGGGCCACAGCACTGCAATGGGCAACTCAGCTTGCATATACCTGGTGAAGCCTTTAAATAAAAAAATGTGATGTGGAAGTCAAAACCAAGTGATAAAAATCTTTAAAGATCTGTAACAACTTACCAACAGAGACAGCATAGTATGTAGAGTATAACAAAATAGAGATTAGGGATAATGGTTCTTGACTATTACCCATCATTGAAGAGTGTTTAAGATTGAATTGTCAAAAAATTGATTGTTATACATGGAATTGAATGCATGCTTGTTTTCTGGTTTTTCAATGCTTTTTTTTTTCCAGGAAAAAAAAATAAACAGGTACTTTATTAGAAAAAAGAAAAGCAGAACCTTATTGTCATATGGGGGATGTTAAAGATGAATGTGTTAACATCTTATTCACTTCTATCCCAAATTTTCAAGAATATCAGTTTGCTTCTTAAACATTTTTGCTGTGCCAGATTCTAAATGGTGTGAATTCATGGTTTCAAGCATTTAGCTTCCCTTAACACCACTTTAACAGCTGATATTTATGATTAATAATATATATCTTTTAAATCAATGTTTTACCATCATATTAAAAATTGTGTTTTTAAAGAGCTATGCTCCCTTGGCTAGAATTAGTTAATTCACACTAATGATGTTTTGATTAAGAGAATTTCTTTTTCATTGGATTCATGGAGTTTTTAGAAATTTTGTTTAATGGCTCAATATTGAAGTTCCATTTTATTAATTGGAGCTGGGATTTGATTTCCTGCATGTTTCATGTCGTAGCTACTGGAAATATTACTTGAATAATTGTTGGTTTATTGCACAGGTTGGTTAAGGTTAAGGAGACCGAATCCCCACTTAGATTTCAGAGATGACAGAACATATCTGTTTTGATCAGGGAGTTACCATGTGCATAAAGATGTCCTCTCTCTGGGATCATACCACTTTGCTATTCTAGGATCTTTAATATTTTATGCATTATGCATTTGTCAGACAGGAAGGTACTTTCCTCTACTAAAAAGATATGTTGATTGAGGAAGTTGTAGTCAGAAGTAAGAGCTTATGTTCCAGTTAGTAAGAGTTAATCAAAAGTATAAAGATATAAGGCCTAATTATACAAGGAAAGTAAATTAAACAATTAGTTTTTTAATTAGTTTTTATTTTTATTTTTATCTTTATATTGTATTTTGTCTTAAAAACAGTGATTTTAAAATTAAATATATTTAAAATAATTATTTAAAGTAAAAAAATATATATATAAATATATTAAACATTTAAAGTTGCCATTAATTCTTTAGCTTTCTGTGTCGGTACTATTCTCTAATTCTGTGCTGCATGGAGGTATAGTTCCAATTTCTCACTTCACCACAAAGTGAGGATTCAGTCCTGGGAATTGGGCAGAAAGATCACTTATGACAACGATGGAAAAAGATAGAGCTGAACTTTGTCCCTCGCACCAATTCCCTGCCTACATCCTTAGGACTTATGTCTTGCATCACTTCCTCCTTAGGTTAAAACCCTTGGAAAGAATAGTGTTGATATTCTGTAAGCTAGCCTGTTGAATTAGCCCTGTCTCATTCTCTGAAGGCAGAATGATAACAACAATAACAACACCCTTAGAAAATAACACTCACACATACTCAGAGGTAGACCAGGCTGGATGATTGTTTTAGTTATTGGACTGGCTAGGATGTAAAGTATGGATGATGAGAAGCCAAATATGGGAGCAGGAGGGAGAGAGAGGTTTCCCAGATAGTTACACAAGAAGTACATTCTGGATGCTCACAGATACATCTACCTGGAGTACTTGTTCTATCTTCTGCCTTCTATTTCTTACCCGACTCCCTGAATATCCCCCATCTATCTCATTATCTGTCTTTATTGATAAAACATCACTCTAGATCAGGGAAGTCAGAGTTCCTGGCTCCTGTGGGTTGAAAGATGAGAAGAAGTAGATCTAACCATCTGCCACAATGATTTTATGGGAAACTGCTTCCTGCGTTTCAACTAATGACCTACAAATAACTTAAGAACAATACTCTTTCTGTTTGGGGGGGTGGTAGGTTTATATTAACACCTTTTTATATGGGATGAATCCAAGCACTTCCCTTTCATTAAGCTATTTCTCTTAGAAAGAGCCACCCCCTACTCCTAGGTTCATGGTCTGAGTTGTGTTTGAACATGACCTTATTTGCAGCCATCTGCAGTCATTGTACACTGACCAAAGTGTTACCTGTATTGGCTTAGTGCTAGTGACACCACTGATACAAAGAACTTCAAAACTGAACACCTAAAGGCACAATCTCTAATACCAAAACAGAATATACCTCCATGGCCCAAACATTTCTTCTTTCATTAACACTGACTGATGAGTTATCACTTACAGACAAGAAAAATACTTTGAAGTGTGGCATCAAAGATCTTTCATGGTCTCCTTTTTACCTTTTCAGTTTTATCTCTTATCCCTCCTCCACCCGTGTACTGAAAACTTTGCAAATTACTGAGCATGTCCCTGACTCTTTGTACATACAGTTTCTGTTGCTGCTAGACTCTTACCATGCTTCATTGACTGGTTAACTTATTTGTACTTAGATTTGCTTCAAATCAGCTTGGGTTTATTTCCTGTTACAAATCCTTTACTGATTCTCACAAGAACGTGATTAAGCACTGCTGTTAAGTGCACATTAAGCTTCTCCTGGTGAGGCACTTCACACTCTTTTTTTCCTTCTTCTCTCTTTGATTATGCATTCTTTCAGAGCTTGTGCTGTGTATCTCTGGAATAAGATACTAAATACTTGTTTCTGTGACCAAAATTGGCTATCTCTGGGTGCCAGCTGTTAGAAAAGTGCTAGTATTTTGCTATGTTTTTAATGGGAACACATTGTAAAGAATAGAGGGTAGAGGTCACTGATGGGAAAGAAGTTTTGAAAGATGAGAATGAATTTGACTGGAAATAAAAGCTTGGAAAGTTATTATAATTATTAGAAACATTCGAATCTCAGGCTAAGAAGTTATGCTGAATGAGAAGTCTAGAACCACTGAAGAACTTTAAGGAGAGTTACATGATTATAGTTGTAATAATGAAGGATAAGATCAAAAGAACAGTAGTGACTTGGAGTTCCTTTTGCCTCTCGTGTACTTTCTTTTCTTTTTAGTCTCTCATTCTATACTTTTTCAAATGCTGAGTTAAGGACATAAAATTTAAAAAATCATATTAGTCACTTTGACACTTAATAAGTAAAATTATGGAAACTTAGGATCAAAAAGTCTTGGTCATCTACTTGAATCACCTTATTCACTATTTGATTTTTTTCCCCTATAAGGTTTTTATTACAATCTATACTTTCAATTCATGTGTCCTAATCCAGCTAATTCAACTTTTGGGGAAGAAAGCTCTCAAAGAGTTTATTTTTATGCTTAATTAAGATACACATCTCTTTTAGATCAACCACTAGCCTTAGACCTCCTCTTTAAGACTACATATAACAAATCAGCACCTGCATTTTTATACTAAGTCTTCAGGTAGTTGAACACAGCTACCTTGTTTTCACTGAGGTTCCTCTACTCCAGAATAACATTTGATTCCATTCATTCTAAGCTACCTGATGTAATATTAAATTTTAGGTACAGGGGTAAATCTATGTGTCCTTAAGGAAAATACTTATATAACAGAAATGCTGTCCATAACTATTTGTGTGGATTATTTGCATGCCTGTTATGGACTTCTGTTTTGTCTTCTTGTAAGTCAACCATTGATTTTCCTAGGGATTCTGATTATGTTTCCATGCTTCAGTTTGATATGTCTTTTTTTAAAATTTTTATTTATTTATTTGACAAACAGATCACAAGTAGGCAGAGAGGCAGGCAGAGAGAGAGGGGGAAGAAAGCTCCCCACTGAGCAGAAAGCCCGATGTGGGGCTCGATCCCAGGACCCTGGGATCATGACCTGAGCCAAAGGCAGAGGCTTTTAACCCACTGAGCCACCCAGGTGCCCCTAATATGTCTTTTTAAGTAAACACAGTATCTGACCTAACCAATCTCTACTTCATCATTGACAAGGTTTTAGCTTCTAATCAAAGTCCATATCATTCTTTCTCCATGATCCAACATAACAGTTGCTATTTTCATCTTTGCTCTTAGCCTTTCATCACTCAAATTTTATGATGACCTTGTCTAATGATGAACTAGGATATAAAAACAGTGTGTCTTCCCTATTCTGTATTTGTACAGTTGTGGTTTTTGGCATCTGGTGAAAGTTATGTTTATTGGTATCAGATTACATCATATTGTGTTTAACTCATCATTGGTCTACCCTGATGACAATACATTTATCTAGTATATAACATACTCCATTTTATTTATAATGTATTTTGGAAGTTTAAAATAAAATCAAAGTACATTTTTTATTAGCTTACCAATCTTGGACATAAATTCCTTCTTTCAAAATTTGTTCATTTTTTTTGGCATGAAAAATAATTTTATTTGACAGAGAAGTTAGAGGCAAAAGAGTAAGAAACTCAGCTTTTCTTTGTATCATCTCTTGTCGGTGACTGATGCAGCTATGTCCTTTTTTTTTTTTTTTAAATTACCATGCCTTTATTTTCTTCAGAGAAGTTTATCCTTAACTATAGTTGTTTTTCTTATTTGTTTACTTATTGATTACCATTATTCCTCACTAAAACATAATTTATAATAGTTAAATTTTTCAGCAAGACAGGAAATGATTTTTCAAATGTTCCAATATTTTTCCCAAAGAGAGTCATCCAGTTAGTTTTGAATCTCTGCAACATTGTATTTATTTGTCAAGTTTATGCATTGCATCCAGAAAATACCCTTTCTTCTCTGGAGCTGACTTTGTAGTTAATAATACATGCCTGAGGTGTATTAGTCCTCTTCATCTCTCTCTCTTTTTTTTTCCCCTCATAAATGTCAGGCAAAATGCATCTACCCTTAGGTTCATGGTTTTCAACTGCAAGCTCATAATTTCTTTAATTGGGCAACTATACTGTTTCACCTAGCATTCATTATGCCTGTTTGAGTTAAGTTACACTATTGTCATTTCATGTGGATCAGGAGTCTAATCACATCAAGTTACAGAGAATCCTCTGAAGTTTATTACTGTGCTGAACTAAAGCTCAACTTATTTTAATTAACTTGCTCATTAATATTACCAATTTATTATTCATAACATATGTGTTAGGCTATCAATAGCATTCTTCTGTAAGCTAACACTTCTTGAATTGAGTCTTATTTTTTGCATTTAAAAAATTGTTTTCAGATTCCAATGTGGGACTCTTTATCTCAGCATTTTTCTTCTCAATTTTCCCTCCAGTAAAAATGCAGATAGAGGTAAATGAAAAATAATGCTGATAAAATGTAAAGTATTATCTCATCATAGCATTTTCTGTGCCTCATTAACTTAATTAGTGTTGACCCCATCCCAGTCATTATATGGAAAGCCATGAGGGTCTCAGTTATGTTCACTCATTTTTGTCATTTCTTCTGCCCCTTTGCTAGTGTCTGCCACTAAGGAGGACACTTGAGTGCCATTCTTCATCACTGCTACTGCTGTTGATGGTTTCTATGAGACTCATGATGACATTGCCAAGGCTGCTGTTTCCTGGGACAGGTGGCATTCACTGGCATTCTGTTGAGGTGCATTATGCCCTTGAAATCAACCCAAGTGGTTGTTTTGTATCAATAGTAATCCACTTTGCAAATCTCTGTCTTTTAATTGATGTAATTAGACAGTTTACATTTGATGTAATTATTGACCTGGTAAGGTTTACACCTGACATATTCTTTTTTCTTTTTTTTTTGTTTGCTCCTCTGTTTTTCACTTATTTATTTTCTTTTTCCTAACTTCCTGTGTGTGACTTAATTTTTTTTAGACTTCCATTTTGATTTATGAATTGTGTTTTTTTTAACTGTATCTCTTTGTGTTTGTGTGTGTGTATATATATATATATATGTGTGTGTGTATATATATATATATTTATATTTAGTGATTGTTCTGGATATTTACACTATATATAAGTAATTTATCAGTCTATCTAATGGCATTGACATTTTAACAGTTCAAGTGAAGTACAGTAACTTTATCTACCTTTATTTTTTCCTGATTGTAATAAAATTGCCTTAAATATTTCCTCCGTACACACTGAGAACTCCTTTAAGCAGTGTTTTAATGTTTGCTTCAAACATCAAACATAATTTAGAAAACTTAAGAAGAAAAAAAAAGCCTATTACATTTACCCATATTTTTTTCTTTCTGTTGCCCTGCTATTTCAAACTTAAAAAAAAAAAATCATCTTTCCCTTTCAAGAACTTATTTTAGCCATTTTTTTTTTCAGATAGCACTGATGGCAACAAATTTTCTTAGTTATTCTTTATCTAAGAATGTCTTGATTTCTCTTTTATTCCTAAAGGATATTTTCACTGGATATTGGTTTCTGGTTGACAGTATATTTTTCTTAGCACGTGGAAAATGTACAATTTTCTTCTGCCCTCTAGGATTTCTGATGAGAAATCTGTTGTTATTCAAATTTTTTTCCCTTATAGCTAAAGTGTAGTTTTTCTTGTTGCTTTCAATGTTCTTTCTTCTTAGTTTTTATAAGTATGATTATTGTATGTCTTGGTACAGAATTTGGGGAGGGTTTGTCTTGTTTAGCTTCCACTATGCTTCTTGAATCTGTAATTTATATCTTTTGCCAAATTTGATAAATGCAGCCATTATTCCTTTAAGTACTTTTTCAGTCCCAGTTTCTTTTTCCTCTCCTTCTGGGACTCTAAAGGTGTTCAGTCCTGAGCTACAGTTTCATATATCTCTGATTCTATTCAGATGATTGCCTTTTCTCATTCAAGTTTAGAGTTTCCTGGTTCTTGGTATGAAAATAATTTTCTATTATGTTCTGGACATTTGGGGTATTTCTGTTATGTTCTGGACATTTGGGGTATTATGCTATGAAGATCTGGGTCTTATTTATTCCTCTGTTTTACCAAGTTTTCTCTGATACCACCCTGGCAGAAGAAAGGTAGCACTACCTCACTACTCCTGGGTGGGAATTGTTTACCCCCTAGCCTTCATGGACACATCAAGGGGGAGGTGTGCCTTGTTACTAGTCAGCAGGGATGCGAGTTGACGTTCCCACTGGCCTCTGATGATGCCCCCGTCTGAAAGGAGAAGTGCTTCCTTTCTGCTTCCCATGTGACCTCTACTGATACAGATACACAAAATTTCAGAGATGAGAGGAATCTAAGTGCTTTTTCATACCTACTAGCCATCTTGAATTCATGTCCAGCAGAGATGATATGAAACAAAACTTGAAACACATGTGCTCTTTAAAGTAGACTGAGGCTGGGGGTCACAGTATAAATCTATCCTAAGAAATGTAAACATTATAGGTCAATCTAATACTGAAGGAATGTGTCTTATTTGAAGACATGAGTACTTAATATTGGCCAAAGAAATATTAGAAAATTTTAATCTATGGTATTAATTTATTATCTCTAAGGAGCTTTGTGAAGCAATCTTCAAAACCTCAAATGAGTTGTTTCTACCCTGTTCTGGAAAAAAAAAATTTTTTCATGGTATGTGCTAGTAAGTCAGAAATTTCTAAAGCAAAACAAACATCTTTGTTTCCTGTTTGTACAGGTGTTTGCACATTTTACATATATTTCTTTTTTTTAAGATTTTATTTATTTATTTGACAGAGAGAGAGATCACAAGTAGGCAGAGAGAGAGAGAGAGGAGGGAGCAGGCTCACCGCTGAGCAGAGAGCCCGATGTGGGACTTGATCCCAGGACCCCGAGATCATGACCTGAGCCGAAGGCAGCGGCTTAAACCACTGAGCCACCCAGGCACCCACATTTTACATATATTTCTATTAAGAAACTAATAGCATGCATTTCATGATAGAAAAAAAAATCCAAAATCCTTTCATCTTACTGTTTATCTATGTTAGTATATCTGTGTTAGTATATCCAGATATAAGATATAAGATATAACCTGCTAAAAATGCAGCTCTAACTAGCCTTATTTACAAGACTATTTTAGTCAATTTGTAGGAAGAGCTAAGCTTTTCATGGGAAGAAATTCATAGTAAGCAAGACAAATGCAACCGGATTGAAGGACAGATGGAAAGATATGGGATGATTGTAATGTGCATTACACAGATTTAGTCTGGACCTTTTTCTTCTCTTCTACTCATCACCCCCAATTTGAGATACCCAGTATCTTGAAGAGAGAAAGTGGCTGTTTAAACAGTATTATAATTATTAGGGCTTCTGAGCAAGGATCAGGCACTACCATTTTGTGGAGGGGCATTTCCTTGTGGGCCAGGTGTGGAGTCACTGTGAGAAGGAACATGGAATCCTTGGAGCCATTTCTGGGAGGTCAGATAAGAGCATATTGAAGAACAAGTAGCCTGGAGATCTACGATGGCACTGTATGTGGCATCCTTTAGGATTTCTAAACTCTTCTAGTAAGACTGGAACAGAGGGTAGCAATTCTGGAGATGAAAGATGAGCCAGTTAAAACAGTTTGTTTCCATTACTATGACCGTGTTATACATTGTCTAGATTGATGTAGTCCAGAAAGACACCAATTGCCTTAGAAACCTAACTTCTTTTTAAAATTTATACTCCTTTGGAACTAATTTATAGGATACATTTGAAAATTTATTGTGTTACTTTATAGCTACCTTTTGCCGCTGACCAAATAAAAATATTTTTATTTAACTATCAACTATCAACTACCCCTTCCAGAAGACTTAGTTCGTAGGACTTCTGCCAATCTACAAATACTTGCTACTGTGCTTCAAAATATAGTTAAGTGTTTTGAATTTATTTATACTGATAAACTGGAATTTTTGAAAATTTTTATTTTACAAATCTGAAATATTTTTATCTTAAACCTGGGTCTCTATTAGACATCTCAGGAATGTCCCTTTGCAACTATTAAAAATACTTTGATACATTAGTTCAGGCATTAACTGGCTCTATGACCATGGGCAAGTAAGTTATGGGACCTCTTCGATAATAAGTCTCTGTGTTATGACCTTCCTAATTGTTTCTTATCTTTATTTCCTCCCATATCTACCCCTTAGGTGAGACAGGAAAAGTAGAGTGCATTAAAGTCAACTTTTTGCTTATGTCAGATAAGGCTATGTTAAAGTCTTTTTCATTGGAGAGTAGGCCTTTGTTATGGCAGATGCACCGGTCATACTTCAAAATGGTTATTTTTCTCCCCTCCTGCCAAAGATAGGAGGTGATATAAGTTGGCTCTTCAAACAAGGTGGGTTTCCTGGAGGAAAAAACAATGACACTATTGGTAATACCCTAAGATTACAGTCCTGAGGAGGTTTTTTTGTTTGTTTTATTTTTATTTTTTCACTCTCAAGGATGTCCACACTCAGCAGTTCATCAAAATTACAACTTAACTGTACGTTTACCATTTAAGCTTATAGCTCCAGCAGTTTCTAGTCCCGGCAAGCTGACCTCAGCTATGCTTCTTTGTCTTTGCTTGTCTATCCAGATTTTTGGATGCCAGTTTGCCCTATAACCTCAAACCACCCCCCTACCCTGGCAAATTGTTCAGCTTTTTTTTTTTTTTTTTTTAGGTTGTAAGATCTGGAGTGACAACTTTAAAGCACTTTATATTTTGGAGCTCAAACTTAAAGGACACTTAAAAAAATTTTTTTAGTATAATTTCTAAACCAATATGAGACAAGTGGTAAATGTGGTCAATATACATCTTTTGTTTGTATATTAACTACCTTTATCACTTGTCTCATATTGGTTTAGGAATTACACTCCTGATAGCTACCTAAATAAAGGCAAATTTGCCTGATGTTTGTAGAAGAATTGTCTCATGCCCTTCTAATATTATTTCTTGGCAACATTAATGCATATAACTCACAGCATACATGGTTTTTCTGGTATAAATTTTCAAGAACTCTCAAAGAGTTTTGGAAAGATTATACAGGGAGCCTAAGGATAAAACCTAAACTGTTTGACAGACATAACAAGTTACTCTCGGTCATTGATAGATTCACAAACATTTTTAGCACAAATTTAAGCTGATTTTAATCAAGGTGGTCTAAAAAGCATCATCAGTCTATAGAACCAAAGTGCTGCTATGGATATGATGTATGCTTGCATAGCCCCAATTTTGGTTCAAGCTATAAAAAACTGAAAATTACTGGTAGAGTTTGGGGTTGAACGGTTGTACTGTCCTTTCCAAGTCAGCAAGTATAAACTGAGAAAAGAATGTTAAGATTTCCCTCCTTTCTTCACATCTTGCCATGTCAAAAGAGAAAAGAAGAATCAGAGATGAGTAACGCGAGGAGCATATATTGGCCATACCTTGCATTGTTTGGACACTGATGAGAATTTACAAATTTCCTCAAGATCCTTTGAAGACACATAAAATGGTTTGATAGTAACACTTCTGGGATGGGTCTGAAAAGATTTTCGTGAACCCTGTCCCCAGTGAAACAACCATAACTCATGAAAATATTTTATTTTATTTTGAGAGTAGGAGTGGGGGAGGGGGAGTGTAGAGAAGGGGGACAGGGAGTCAGCTCCCCGCTGAGTGCAGAGCCCAACATGCTGCTCAGTCTCAGGACCCTGAGATCATTACCTGAGTGAAAATCAGAGTTAGACCCTTAACTGACTGAACCACCCAGGTGCCCTGTGAAATTTTTTTAAATACCAATTATTTAAAGTCTGGAAATTGTCCTAAGGACATAATCAAGTGGAAAAATATTTACTGATGAATATTTACTAAATCTGAGTAGGAACTATGAAAGTATGTAATATTTAAAGCAGGCCTCACCCCAAGCTCAGTGCAATTGAAGCACTGCTTTAGCCTCAGGCTCGCTTCTTCTCCAGTTCCCAGCCTAGGACAACAGTTTCTTCCTGGGAAGGGCAAGACACCAGCATTCTCATTATCCCCAGCAACATGTTCCAGAAGCTGTTTCAGGCATGTAAGGTTGAGAAATCTGTAGCTCCCTTTTTTTATTCAGACCCACTCACAGAGTCGAAGCTCTACCTCTGCCATGACCGTCTGAGAACTGGGTTCAGAGTCACTGAAGAGTGACATGAGAGTCTACACAAAGTGGGTAAAATAGACACACTGAACTAATTCTGCTAAATCATTTAGCAAACAAAGAAATAAACAATTCACAGGGGTGGGAAAATCAACATCCAGATTTGGCTATATTATATTATCTAAAATGTCTAGTTTTCACAAAAAAATATGAACTATCCAAAGAAAGATTGAGCCATTCAAGGGAACAGACAACAGAAGTGCCTTTGAAGTGGCCCAGATGGTAGATTTAGAAGAGAAAGACTTTAAAGCAACTGTTATAAACAGAGCAAAAAGAAAACATGGTTAACAAATTTTTAAAAAGATGACAATGTCTTATCAAATAGGAAATATTAATAGATAGAAATTATGAAAAAGAGCCAAATAGAAAGCCTGGCATTAAAAATTACAATAATAATGAAATATTTACAAAAGGGGATGAAGAATACATTTGAAATGACAGAATTAGTAAACTTAGAAATATATGAAGATGCAATCTGAAGAAGAGAGAATAAAAAGAATAAATAAAAATGAACAGAACCCCTGGAAAATGCAGCACACCAACATATGCATAATAGGAATATCTGAAGGAAAGAAAGGGAACAGAAAAAATATTCAAAGAAATGGCTGAATTATCTCCCAAATTTGATGAGAAACATTAATCTATGCATCTTATCAACTCTACAAACTTGGGTAAAAGCACAAAAAACCACACCCAGACACATCAGAGTCAAATGTTGAAAGCCAAAAAGAGGGCACCTGGGTGGCTCATTTGGATAAGTGTCTGTCTTTGGATCAGGTCATGGACCTGGGGTTGAGTCCTGTGTCAGGCTCCCTGTTCACTGGGGAGTCTGCTTCTCCTTCTGTCTCCCCAGCCCCTGCTCATGGGCTCTCTCTCTCTTTCAAATAAATAAACAAATAAAAAGAAAGCCAGAAGGAGGGTATGTGCTTTGGTGAGTGCTGTGAAGTGTGTAAACCTGGTGATTCACAGACATGTACCCCTGGGGATAAAAATATATGTTTATAAAAAATTAAAAATTAAAAAAAAAAAAAGAAAGCCAGAAGGAAAGACAAAAACCTTGAACACAGCAAGAGGAAAATGACTTCTCACATACATTGGAACTCCAGTATTATTAAAAGCTTAATCCTCATCAGAAACAATGAAAAACAAAAGACAAGTGCTATTAAAAGTGTTCTAAGAAAAAAAAAAAATCATCCACCAAGAATCTTACATGCAGGGAAACTTTTTCAAAATGATGGTAAAATATATTCCCATATGAAGTTCTACCTCATTTTATTATGCTTTTTAAATTTTATTTATTGTTTTAAAATTTTATTTATTTATTCGACAGAGATCACAAGTAGTCAGAGAGGCAGGCTGAAATAGAGAGGGGAAGCAGGCTCCCTGCAGAGCAGAGAGCCCGATGTGGGGCTCAATCCCAGGATCCTGAGATCATGACCTGAGCTGAAGGCAGAGGCTTTAACCCACTGAGCCACCCAGGTGCCCCTTGTGCTTTTTTTATTGTGCTTCACAGATAGTGCTTTTTTTTTTTTTTTTTTTTTTTTTTTTTTTTTTTTTTTTTTTTACAAATTGGAGGTTTGTAGCAATACTGTTTGAAGCAGGTCTATTGGCACCATTTTTTTCCAACAGCATTTGCTCACTTTATGTGTTACTTTTTGGTAATTCTCACAATATTTCAAACTTTTTTATTATTATTATATTTTGGTTGTTATCTGTGCTAAGTGATTATGACTCCCTAAAAGCTCAGATGATGTTTAACACTTTTTAACAATAAAGGATTTTTTAATTAAAGTGTGCACATTGCTTCTTTAGACACAGTGCTATTGCATACTTAATAGTATAATGTAAACATTACTTTTATGTGCACAGGAAACCAGAAAATTCATTTGACATGTATTATTGTGATATTTACTTTATTGTAGTAGTCTGTAACCAAACCTTGCAATATCTCCAAGTTATACCTGTAAATAAAAACTGAAAGAATTCATTAATAGCAGACATGTCTAATAAGCACCAGAGGAGGTTCTTCAGGCTGAAATCAAGTGACACCAAATAGTATTTCAAATCCATTGGACAAAACAAAGAAACTAATATAGATGACTATGTAAGTAATTTTTAAAAGACAGTATAATGACATATTTCCTCTGTTTTTGTCTTAACTGATTTTAAAACAATACCTCACATATATGTAACATAAAATATAATAGCACAAAGAAGGGGCAGAACAAGGCTATACTGGATGTAACAATAGATGATAACTCAAATAATAAGAAATAAAAAGAAAAAACGCCAAAAAAAGGTTAATATAACTTTGTAAATATCTACTTGCTCTCTTCCTTTCTCACCTTTATTAGGAGATATAAAATTATATAAAAATAATAGTTATAACATTGTACTATTGGATTTTTAACATATATAAACGTGTGTAAAAATAATGTTACAAAAAAGGAGAAAACTAAAGCAAATTTTCTATATCTCACTAGAATTAAGTTAGTATAAATCTGAAATAGATATTATCAAGTTAAGATATATTTTGAACCCTTGGGCTAACACTAAGAAAATATCATTAAAAAAAGGTTAAAGTTATTAATGCTAAAAGAAGCACTAAAGGAGGAACCAAGGAACAAAAAGACATGAGACTTCGGGTTCCAAGGTAGCTCATTTGGTTAGGCAGACAGCTCTTGATTTCAGTCCAGGTCATGCATGATCTCAGGGTCATGAGATCAATCCTCAGTCAGGCTCCATACTTACTGGGGACTCTGCCTAGGATTCTCTCTCTCCCCTTCCCTTTTCCCCTTCCCCAACATGTCCTCTAAAATAAATAAATTTATCTTAAAAAAAAAAAACATGAAACATGGAGAAAACAAAAAGTAAAATGGCAGACATAAGCCCAACCATATCAATCATAACAGTAAATGCTAATGTTTCAAACATTCCAATCAAGGTAGAGATTTGGGGACTAGATTAAAAAATCCAATTATACACAGTCTACAGAAGACATGCTTCAGATTTAAAGATAAAAATATGTTTAAAGTAGAAGAATGGACAATTATATTCTATGAAAATAGTGACCCTATAAAAGTTGGAGGGGCTATGCTAATATCAGACAAATAGACTTTAAAGAAAATATTACTAGAGATAAAGAAGAACATTTTATCACATAAAAAGGTCAATCCTTCAGAAAGATATAACAATTATAAATATATATGTGCCTAATAACAGAGCCCCCAATACTTAAAGCAAAAACTGACAAAACTGAACAGGTGATATAGGTGATATAGGCAATTAAATGCTTTAAAAGTCCACTTTTGATATGGATAAAACAACTCTTTAAAACAGCAATGACAATACAGAGATTTAAAAACACCAGAAACCAATGAAAACTAACAGACATCTATAGAACACTCCACTTGGCAGAATACACATTCTTCTCTGCATACATGAAACAGGGGAGACTACATGCTGGACTTTAAAACAAGTATGAACAAATTTAACAGTATTAAAATATACAAAGTATGTTCTCTTGGCACAATGAAACAAAATTGGAAATCAGTAACAGAATAAAATTTGGGAAGCTCACAAATATGTGGAAATTAAACAACACTGATACCAAAATCAGAGACAACTCAAGAAAAGAAAACTACATACCATTATCTCTTATGATTATTGAGACAAAAATTCCGAACAAAATATTTTCAAACTGAATCTAGCAACTTAAAAAGAAAGGAAAGTTATATACACCATGACCAAGTGGGATTTATCCCAGATTGGTTTAAAGGGTGAAAATAAATGTAATATGGCATATTAATAGAATAAAGGATTAAAGCACATAATCATTGTTAATGGATACAGAAAAAAAATTTTAAAAATCCAACACATTTTCATGATAAAAATCTCAACAATCTTGGAATAGAAGTTTTCTCAAGTGATAAAGGGTATCTATAAAATACTGAAAGATAGTACTTGATAGTGAAAGAACGAATTTTCTTTCTAAGATCAGGAACAGAACAAAATGCTTAATAAAGCTGTCAAAAAGCATGGAATTGCATATTTAAACTAATTTGAATCAGAAGAATTTCTACTAGATTACCAAATTGGATTGCACTAAATACCAAAAAGTTATGGCTGAAGCAAAAACAGCAATGGAAAGTTCAGATTTGGTTCATGGCTCTGAGAATGGAATTATGCTTTCAAATTTATTGCAAGTTAACATCTGCCTCTGCCTATAAAAGTCAATGAAAAGTTGTGGTAAGTTTTAATATCAAATTTACTCACTGGTCTTACTCCAAAACTTGCTAGACTGTCAACAACCAGGAGGACACTTTGTGTTTAGTCTCATTATACAAAACCAAAGGGGAGGCATTGCAAACCTAGGGTTCTTTGCTCCCTGGGGTAATGCCACCTGATTGCTTCTCCCAAAAGAAGGGCAGCTTTTAATGTACCTTTACATGAGAACTGTCCACATGAAGAAAGAAAAAGAAATTCTATGAGATATGTGAGTAATATAATCCCCAAATAAGCGCCCATTTTTCTTTTTTTTTTTTTTACTTTTTAACAGAATGCTCATTTTAAAATATGATAGTATTAGTAAAATGCATTTTGCATCTAAAGCAAGTTATTTGCTCCTCTGCTACAGATTCCAGTTTTTATATGTTACAATACTTTGCACAATTAGACATCACTGTAATTTGTATTTTTCTAAGAAAAATAACTATTATCTGAACACAATTTTGTTTTTGAAATGGATTTGAAGAATCATTAATTGGACTTCAAGATAAATTGATTTGGGAGGACAGATCAGATATAGAAATACATCTTGGAAAGTGATTAATGACATGAAAGGAAATAATAAATAGCATGTTCCCTTTGGAAATGGACTGTAAACATCCAAAATCTGAATGATATTGTACATCTGTAATTCTCAGCCTTGCCATCTAAGACCCAATTTTTATGCCATTATAAACACAGCTGTTATTTGTCTTCTGCAATTGAAAAAAGAAGGAAAGAAAGAAAGAAAGAAAGAAAGAAAAAAGAAAAGAAAAAGAAAGAAAGAAATAGAAAAAAAAAAACCCAAGGGAGAACCTTATTGGCTACTGCTGTACTACTACTATTGATGCTACTTTTGCAAAGTTAAAGGCTTTATTTTCCTTTATATGGCACTATATTTTAGTTACCAACAAACATATTGATTAGAAGATGGAAATATTACAGTAGAAAGAAAGGGGTAAGAGAAGGCAGACAATGACCAAAGGCAGGCATTACTGCCCCTGTTTCTAAGTGTTGTGAGTTAATTCTTATTACTTTTTCTGATAACTGGTATTATTGGTTTCTTTTTAAATACCTTTTTCCCATTTGACATTTATTTACAATTCTAGGCTTAAAGTGAGATAAGCGAATGTAGGAATTTATAACTGGACATACATGCAAGAAGAAACAGAGTCCACTTCCTCCTACCATACCACTGAGCTTACAGATTTGGATTTATGTTGATCAAAGGAGGATGAGATCAGAATAACAATTTTCAGTTTCTTTAATGTTAGCCAGACTTCTCAAAATAACTTTTATTTTCTATCCAGAATTTTCTGTATTTATCTCTGAAAACTAACAATATAAAGTCCAAGTAAAATAGAAAAATAGACAGAGATAGGAAGATGGTGACAGAATAGGAGGCCCCTAGACTCACCCTGTCCCATCAATACAACTAGATAACTATCAAACCATCCTAAATAGCCCCAGAAAATTGACCTGGAGACTTGCAGAACTGACTGCACAGCTAAAGATAGAGAAGAGGCCACATCAAAAAAAAAAAAAAAAAAAAAAAAAAAAAAAAAAAAGGGAGGAAGTACAGAGAGCAGTTTGGAATAGAACCAGATCATGGTCACTGCAGTGAGAAGGAAGCTATCACCATGGAGAAGGGAGAAAAGACAGGCTAGCACAGAAGGAACCACATGGGGAAAACAAACCCCATAGCAATTGGCTTGGAAAATCAGAGAGGCTGAATTTTAGGAGTTCTTGGAACCAGCTGGGCTTAAAGCCTGCAGTTTTAAGGTCAGCAGGCTTGGTTCAGGGAAAGCCCCCAGGCATTGGAGTTGCTAGAAGGCAGGGCAAATGACTGATGGGCATACAACATGAAAACGTGATCTGAAGAGCTCCTGGGGCCCACTGTGGGAAGGTTATTTGCTCATCTTGGACTGTGCCCCAGAAAGGCAGCATTTACAGAGATACCCCTTAGGAACAAAGGAACTGGTTGGCACCATTTCCCTCCCCCATCCCTCAGCATAAGCACAGGGCCACCTGTGGGAATCAGTACAGCACCAACACTCCTACCTAACTTGCTTACAGCAAGCTTCCTCCCAGCACTCCAGTGGGACTATTCCCTTCAGTCTCTTGCCTCAGTCCCAGTGTGGCAGGCCCCCTCCCCCAGAAGACAAGTCCAAACCTCTACAAACACCATGTCTCCTGATATGGCCATTTTACTGAGCCTTGATTCTGGAGATAGTGAAAATAGGTCTTGTTTCACATGAATACCAGAGCACACCTAGTTAAAACTCACCACATTCAGGCCAGGGATAAAACACTTCCCACAACAAGCAAAGAGAACCTCTCGAGATGACTGACCTGAAGAATAAAGTGTCCAGGATAAAACAGCAGAGAGCATGCAATACATATTGGAGACACTCTTGGAAGTACCAGGCCTTAGGAAACAGAGGACACCATAAGACAGGGCACTACAAGACCTTTTCTTCATAACACCATTACCAATAGGAAATGTAGCTGGTTTTCCTAACATGAGAAGCAGGAACAGAGATTTAGACAAAGTGAGAAGACAGAGAAATTTATCCCAAATGAAAGAATAGGACAAAACCAGAGATATAAGTGAACAGATATAAGATATGAACAGATGTAAGATATGAACAGATATAAGTGAACAGATATGCCTGAAGAGAATTTAAATTAATGATCATAAGGATACTCCCTGGAATTGAGGAAAGAATGGAAAGCATGACTGAGATGCTTAATACAGAAATAATAACATCGCAGAAATAAAGGGTATAATAAATGAGAAAAATGCTTAATGGAAAGAAGAGAAGTATGGGAGAAGCAGAGGAACAAATAGTGATATAGAAGATAGAAAAATGGTAAGTAATCAAGCTGAACAAAAGAAAAAAATAGTTATGCAAAATGAGAATAGACTTAGGGAACTTAGTGATTCCATCAATCATAATAACATTTGTATTATAGGAGTCCCAAAAGAAGAGAGACAAGGGGGAAGAAAAATTTATTTGAAGAAATAATGGCTGAAAACATCCCTAATCTGGGGAAGGAAACAGATACACAGATCCAGGAGGTACAGACAAATCTGATCAAAATTAACAAAAGTGGACCTACACCAAGCCAAATTGTAATTAAATTGGCAAAACACTGATTAAAAAAAAAAAAATTAAAAGCAGCAAGAGAAAAGACACTAACTTACATGGGAAAACCCATAAGGCTAGCAGGATATTTTTCAGCAAAAACTTTCTAAGCCAGAAGGGAGTAGCATGATGTACTCAACGTACTCAATGAGAAAAATTTGCAGCCAGTAATACTCTATCCAGCAAGGTTATCATTCAGAATAGAAGGAGAGATAAAGAGTTTCTCAGACAAACAAAAAGTGAAGCGGTCATGACCACTAAACCAGCCTGGTAAGAAATACTAAAAGGGACTCTAGAATGGAAAGGAGAGACCAAAAGTGCAGTATAAAGTCAGGAAACACAAAAGCAGTAAAAATTAGTATTTCTGTAAGAAATCAATCAAAGAACTCACAAAATAAAAAGATGTAAAATTTAACAACATATACCTGAAATATGGGGAGGAGACAAAGAGTGGATTCATATTAAACACTACATCAAAAACTAATGATGTACTATACAGTGGCTAACTGAACATAATAAAAAATAAAATTTAAAATTAAAAAAAAGAATGGGTTCAAACTTAAATGACCATCGACTTAATACAGACTGTAATATGTAGGAAAGGTTATATAAACCTAATGGTAACCATATATCAAAAATCACTAGTAAATATGCAAAGAATAAAGAGAAAAAAATCCAACTATATTACTAAAGAAAGTCAGCAAATCGTGAAAGACAAAGACAAGAAAGGATAGAGAAAATCTTCAGAAACAACCACAAAATGAATAATACAATGACATTACATATGTATATATCAATAAATACTTTGAATGTAAATGGATTCAACACTCCAGTCTAAAGACGTAGGATGACAGAATGGATAAAAAACCAAGACCTATCTACCTATCTATATGCTGCTTACAAGAGCACCAGGTCTTTAAACCTAAAGACACCTGCAGATTTAAAGTGACAGTATGGAAAAACATCTCTCATGCAAATGGATATCAAAAGAAAGCCAGAGTAGCACTATATATATCAAACAAAATAGACTTTAAAACAAAGACTATAATAAGAGAGAAAAACAGGTCAGTATATAATCATTAAGGGGATAATACAACAAGAAGATATAACAATTGTAAATATTTATGCACCCAACATAGGAGCACCCAAATACATAATACAGTTAATAACATAAAGGAACTAACTGATCATAATACAATAATAGTAGTGGACCTCAACACCCCACTTACATCAATGGACTCATCATCAAACAGAAAACAATAAGGAAACATTGGCTTTGAATGACATACTAGAACAGAGAGATTTAACAGATATTTTACAATATTTGATCCTAAAACAGCAAAATACACCTTCTTTTCAAGTGCACATAGAACATTATCTAGAATAGTTGACATATTAAGCCACAGGGCAAGCCTCAACAAATTCAAGAAGATGGAAGTCATAACATGCATCTTTTCTGACCACAAATAATGTGCTACTAAATTGTGATTGGGCCAACCAGGAAATAAAAGAAGAAATAAAAAAGTACATGAAACAAATGAAAATTAAAATTTAATTTAGCAAAAGCAGTTCTAAAAGGGAAGTTTATAGCAATACAGGCTTACCTCAAGAAGCAAGAAAATATTCAAATAAACAACCTAACCTTATACCTAAAGAAGCTAGAAAAATAGCAACAAACAAAATCCAAAACCAATGGAAGGAAGGAAATAATAAAAATCAGAAAAGAAATAAATAATATAGAAACAAAATTAGCAGAAATCAGTGAAACCAGGAGATAGAGTTTTGAAAAAATCCATAAAATTGATGAATCTCTAGCCAGACTTACCAAGAAAAAAAAGAGAAAGGATTCAAATAATTAAAATCACAAACAAGAGAGGAGAAATAACCAACACCACAGAAATGCAAATAATTATGAGAATATTATAAAAAATTATACACCAATAAATTGAACGGCCTGGATGAAATAGGTAAATTCCTAGAAACTTATAACCTATCAAAACTGAAATAGGAATAAATAGAAAATTTTGAACATACTGACTACCAGCAAAGAAATTGAGTCAGTAATTGAAAAACTCCCAACAAACAAAAGTCCAGGATCAGATGGCTTCATAGGAAATTTCTACCAAACATTTAATGAATTTATACTTCTCCTTCTCAAACTATCCCAAAATATAGAAAAGGAAGAAAAACTTCCAAATTTATTTTATGAAGTCAGCATTACCCTGATAACAAAACTAGATAGACACCACTAAAAAAGAGAACTATAGTCCAATATCTCTGATGAACATAGATGAAAAAATCCTCAACAAAATATTAGCAAACTGAATTCAACAATACATTCAGAAAATCATTTGCGTGATCAAGTGGGATTTGTTTCTGGGTTTCAAGTGTGGACCAATACCACAAATCAATGAACCTGATACATCACATCAACAAAAGAAAGGTTAGGAACCATCTGTTCATTTCAAAAGATACAGAAAGACAAAGTAAAACATCCATTCATGATACAAACCATCAACAAAGTAGGTTTAGACGGAACATAGTTCAACATAAGAAAGGCCATATATGAAAAACCCACAACTAACATCATCGTTAATGGGGAAAAAGTGACAGTTTTTTCCTAAGGTCAGGAACAAGAAAAGGATGTCCACTCTCACCATTTTTATTCACCTCGTACTGGAAGTCTTAGCCACAGCAATCAGACAATAGAGAGGAATAAAAACCATCAAAATAAATAAGGAAGACATACAATTTTTGCTATTTGCTGATGACATGATTCTAAATCTAGAAAACTCAACGGATTCCACCAAAAAAACCCTACTAAAACAGATAAATGAACTCAGTAAAGTCACAGGATACAAAACCAATATACAGAAATCTGTTGCATTTCTACACACTAATAATGAAGCAGCAGAAAGAGAAATTAAGGAAACAATCCCATTTACAATTGCACCAAAAATAAGATACCTAGGAATAAACCTAACTAAAAAGGTGAAAGACCATACTCTGAAAACTATTAAATACTGATGAAAGTCATTGAAGGCAACACAAAGAATTGGAAAGACATTCCATGCTCATGGATTGGAAAAACAAATACTGCCAATTTGTTTATACTAAAAAGCAATCTACACATTTAATGCAATCCCTATCAAAATACCAACAGCTTGTTCCATAGAACTAGGTCAAACAGTCCTAAAATTTCTATGGAACCACAAAAGACTTCTTATAGCCAAAGCAATCAATGTTTTCCTTTTTTGTATTTGTTTTTGCATAATTCAGTTGAGGTTGGTCTATTTTTGAGAAGCAAGCACAGTAAAGGATAAGTTTCAAAACCCCAGCTACAATATAAACAGATTTTTTTTTTACTGCTAGGCCCATTTTTTAATTAGAGGCAACCAGATTTATATAAACCATGAACAGGAACTTGAACAAGTTTTCTATTTGTTCCTTGTGTAAACTGGAAAATACATTATATATTTAGGTGATTATATATCAAGAAATAATTTCTGTTACTATCTCCCCTCACATGAAAAATGCATTATGAAAGTTTTTATTTAGAAAGAAAAAGTCATGTACGTGTTATAAAAATGACATATATAAGTGTTTCTGAATCAATAGAACAATAAACAGTGTGAATTATCTAATTTTTGACATAATTATAAGAATGACTTTCTGATATATACCTTGTCCCCAGTAAATTTGTTGGCTAAAGGCAAGATGATGAAAACTGTAATGAAAAGGAAGTTTGGCCTTTAAAATTCTAGATTATTTTTAAAATAAACACCCATTTACAAAACAAGAAAAAGATCAGTTTGCAAATATTGCAATCTTGTAGTGATAGAGAGCAAGGGTTTTAGAGACTCATTTGGATTTAGTCCTGGTCCTTCTGGCACTGGCTCTTACACCTTGAAGGTGTTTGTACAACCACGGTGAACCTAGGTGCTCTATCTCTAAAACTGAATAATAATTTGTCCGCTTCATAAAATGGCTGTAAGAATGAAAAATTTATAGCCCACTTTAATGATTTTAATTACTACTAACTCTATTTTGCAAAAAGCTTTTCATTAAATATCAATAAAAACATTTACTAATTTTATATTATTTCTACAAGTATATATACTAACCTCAAAGGGAAGTCAAGTTAAAAATACATAAGAGAGATTCTATTTAATTTTCAAGATGAAAAGGTTATAGTAAGGGGCGCCTGGGTGGCTCAGTGGGTTGAGCCGCTGCCTTCGGCTCGGGTCATGATCCCAGGGTCCGGGGATCGAGTCCCGCATCAGGCTCTCTGCTGGGCGGGGAGCCTGCTTCTTCCTCTCTCTCTTTCAGCCTGCCTCTCCATCTACTTGTGATTTCTCTCTGTCAAATAAATAAATAAAATCTTTAAAAAAAAAAAAAAAAAAAAAGGTTATAGTAATTAATTTTGTTAGCATAAACATATTATATGTTTCTTCAAGAATTGAGGTAGAGGTGGAGATGCTCTTTACAGGTGGAGATGCTCTTTAAATTGGATATAAGTAGATTGTACCAAAAGGCACAATAGCCTTCTTGCTTTTAAGAACACTGCACAGCATTTTAGCACTATGATTGAAGGCCATTTTAAGTAGCAAAATCACCAACAAAACACAAAAATATGAAAAAAAATGTTCTACTAAATTGACCAGGAAAGGGATACTTGTTTATAGTATGGCAGCTTAAACAAGAAGAGAGAGCATCACTTTCTTTGACCTCAGGTGAGAATGTTTCATTGGGCAACTCAAATTTTTCACTGTCCTATATATTTCCACAAATGACCATGAAAGTGCCACAAATATAGATTTGGGGGTTATTAATAAATTTAAGAGAGTAGGCAAATTCCCACATATAAAATGCATTAATAATGAGGATCAACTGTATATAGTTCTCCCTTGGGCTGAGCTGCAGTATTTGGGAATAATGACATAACCTTCCACAATGTCATTCTGAGTATATCTTATTTTGGAACTTTCTTTTAGACTTATCAGACCTTTATTTTCAAAGAAATGACTTCATATTCATATTTGAAAAATCCAGCTGGAGTTTTAATTTTTCTCTCATTTTATCGAAGTATATAATGCTTTCCCCTTTTTAGAGTATATTTCTGTGAATTTTCACAAACACGTGCAAGGAAAATAAAAACACAGAGCAGTTTCCACACCTCAAAAATTCCCACATGCTCTTGTATCATCACTGTCTCCCTCAACTTCAGTCTCTGGCAACTAACTTGATTTCTGTGCCCATAGTTTCACCTTTTCCAGATGTCATATGAATGGAATTAAATACTATTAACAGTGTTAGTGAAAAAGGACATTTTGCTTTTTTCCTGATCTTATTGGGAAATAATTCAAACTTTCACCATTAACTATAATATTAACTGTAAGTTTTTTGTAGATGTTCTTTATCAAATTGGGAAAACCCCTATCTTCCCAGTTGGCTGTTTTTTATCAGCAGATGTTGAATTTTGGTAAATTTTTTTTCCTATTAAGATGAATATTTCTTTGCCTTTAGACTATTGATATCATAAATTATATTAATCAATTTTAAAATGTTTAAAATATTGGACTAGTCTCATATGCAGATAAACCTCACTTGATCATGGCATATTATCTTTTTGATATATTGCTGGATCCAATTTGCTGCATTTTACTTTGGAATTTTAATATCTACCATCACAAGGGATAATGATCAATAGTTTTATTTGCTTGACTTTTCTAATTTTGGTATCCAGTTAATTCTCTTCTTAGTGAATGACTTGAAAAGTGTACTCTTATCCCAATGTTATGGAAGAGTTCGGATTATTCCTTCCTTAGCTACTTACAGGAATTCACCAGTGAAACCATATGGGCCAAAAATTCCATTTTTGGAATTTTTAAATTATATATTAAATTAGTTTAACAATTATAAGGCTTTCTAGTAATGATCCCTCTCTCAATTCTGATACTGATTATTTGTGTCTTTATTTTCTAGGAAGTCTTGCTGGTGGTTTATCAATGTTACTGATCTTTTCAAAGAATTGTGTTTTTTTAATTGATTTTTCTCTAAAAAACAGAATATTATTTTTTATATTTTATAATTTCTTACTCTTTATTATGTAATTATTTAAATGTATATGTTATCAGTATATTTATATATAACTATATAACTAGTTGATACATAATATATACAATTATTATACTTACTTTAATTATTTTCTTATTTATTTTGGGTCTGATTTACTCTTTTTTTGATGTCTTTAGGTGGCATCATAGATAATTGATTTTAGACTTTTTTTTTCCAATATAGGTGTTTAGTGCTGTAAAATCTCATCTAAATACAAATTGAATCCCACAATTTAATTTTAGTTTTCCAGGGTGCCTGGGTTGCTCAGTGGGTTAAAGCCTCTGCCTTCAGCTCAGGTCATGATCCCAGGGTCCTGGGATCGAGCCCCACATCAGGCTCTCTGCTCAGCAGGGAGCTTGCTTTCTCCTCTCTCTCTCTGCCTGCCTCTCTGCCTACTTGTGATCTCTGTCAAATAAATAAATAAAATCTTTAAAAAAAATAATAAAAATTTCAGTTTTCCTTTGACTTTCTTCTTTGACACAAGTTAATTAATTTCCAAATACTCAGGGATTTTCTAAATATCTTCCTGTTACTGATTTCTAACTTAATTTTGGCCAGATAATACATTTTATGATTTATTCTCTTTTAAATTTACTGAGGTGTTTTTAATAGACCTGAATAGTCTTCCTAAGTAAATGCTTTATGTGTGTTAGAAATGAGTCTTTATTCTGCTATTTTTATGCAGAATGTTCTATAGATCTCAATTAAGTCAAGTTGTTTGATAATATTGTTCAAAGCTCTTATGCCTTAACTGATTTTATGTATACTTGTCTTATCAATTATTAAGAGAAGGATGTTGAAATCATAGACTCTAATCATTGATTGTCCTATGTCTCCTTCATTCTATTGTATGTTCCATGATGTATTTTATTCATATATTGTGAAGCTTGTTTATAAAGTCTATAAACATTTATGGTTGTTTTGTCCTCTTCACAAATTGACCTCTTCATTGATATGTCCATCTTTATCTCTGTGGTAATATTCTTTGACTTGAACTTAACTTTTTCTGATATTAATATAACCACTCCAAGTGTTTTAATTAAAATTAGCATGATGTATCATTTTGTATCTTTTAACTTTTAATGTAATTGTGTTTGTATTTTGCAGAGATTACAGGCAGCATGTAATTGAATTTTGCTTTTTTATACATCTTAGGATCTCTGCCTTTTAATTGGGGTATTTAGACCCTTTATATTTAATGTTTATATCACTATGGTTGTGTATGTTTAAATATACCATTTGCTATTTGTTTTCTATATTTCTCATATCTTCTTTATTTCTTGCCCATGTTACCCCTCTTATTTTGAATTAACTATTTTTTACATTAATTTTTATCTCCATTATTGGCTTATTAACTAAATGTTTTGTTTTGTAGTTACTTTAGTATTTGAAGTATACATGTTTAATTTATCACAGTCCACCTTCGTACACCTTATATTACATTATGTATAAGAACCTCACAAGAGTGTACATTCATTTTCCCACTCTAGATCTCTGTGCTATTGTCATACATTTCACTTCTACATCTATTATAAATCCTACAATAAAAATTTTGTATTTTTTGGTTTAAGTAAGTAATTAACTTTCTTTAATGAATGTATTAATATGTATTTTACATATCACAAATCCACCCATCTCAAATGTGCAATTCAATAATTTTTAGTAACTTTAATCAATAGTAAAACCATTAAAATAAGCCAATTTTAACATTTAATTTCCTGACAATATCACTTGTGCCAATTTACAGTTAATTCCTGTTCCACTCACAGCTTTGGTAACTTGTACCTTGCTTTCTATCTATATGAATCTGCCTTTTCTGAGCATTTTATCTAAATGAAGTCATACAATATCTGGTTTTTCATCCAGGATGTAGTTTGGTTTTGTTATTGCTGAATAGTAACCTATGGTATTAATATACTGTATTTTGTCTGTTCACCAGTTGATAGGCATTTGGGTTGTTTTCATTTTTTGCCTATTTTGAGTAATGCTGTTATAAATATTCATGTGGAAGTCTTTGTCTGGACATATGTTTTCCTTCCTCTTGGGTAGATACTGAGAGTGGAATTTGGGGGTTTTATAGTAGGTTTATGTTTAACATTTTTTTAAAGCTTAATTTTTTTTTTTTTTAGAGAAGTTTTACGTTCACAGCCAAATTCACAGGAAGGTACAGAGATTACCCATTACCTCCTACCCCCACACATGTATAACCTCTTCCATTATTAAGATCTCCAGTCAGAGTGGTACATTTGTTACAACTGGTAAACATATATGTGTCATAATTACCCAAAGTCCATACTTTACATTAGGGTTCTCTTTTGGTATTGTACCTTCTTTGGGTTTAGAGGTATATATAATGACATACATCTATCATTATAGTATCACACAAAATATTTTCATTTCTCTAAAATTTTCTGCATTCCACCTGTTCATCCCCCACCCCAAAACTTAGCATCCACTGTTTTTTTTTTTTTTTTTTTTTTTTACTACCCTTAGTTTTGTCCTTTCCAGAATATCATATAGTTGGAATCATACAGTGTAAAGTTTTTCAGCTTGGTCTCTTTCACCTAGTAATATGCATTTAAGGTTCCTATGTGACTTTTCATAGCTTGATAGCTCCTTTCTATTTAGAACAGAATAATATCTTAATGTCTGGATGTACAACAGTTTATTTCTTCATTCATCTACTGAAGAACATCTTAGTTGCTATCAAGTTTTGGCAATTACAAATAAAGCTACTGTACTCATTTCTGGACATAGTTTTCAATTCCTTCAGGTAAATACCAAAGAACACAATTGCTGGATTGTATGGTAAGAGTATGTTTAGTTTTCTAAGAAATGCTAAACTGTCTTCCTACCAGCACTATTTTGCATTCCTGCCAACAGTGTATTAAAGTTCCTCTTGTTTCACATTCTCATGTGCATTTGGTGTTGTCAGTGTTCTGGGTAGTGGCCATTCTAATATGTGCATAGTGGTATCGCATTGTTGTTTTTAAATTACATATTCCTTATATGAAATGGAGCATTCTTTCCCATGCTTATTGCCATCTGTATATCTTCTTTGGTGAGGTGTCTGTTAAGATCTTTGGTTCACTTTTTTTTTAAGATTTTTTTTTAAATTCATTTGAGATGGAGAGAGAGAGAGAGCACATGGAGTAGTGGGCAGAGGAGAGGGAGAAGCACTCCCAACTGAGTGCAAAGCCTGATGTGAGGCTCGATCCTAGGACCCCATGATGATGATACATAATCTGCCAAAGGCAGATGCTTAACAGACTGAGCCTCCCAAGTGCCCCTCTTTGATTAATTTTTAATTGGGTTGTCTTTTTATAACTGAGTTTTAAGGTTCTTTGTACATTTTGGATGCCATTTCTTTGTAAGATGTGGCTTTTTTAAATATTTTTTTTTCCCCAGCCCGTGGCTTGTTTTCTCATTCTTTTGACATTGTCTTTCTAAGAGAGAAGAAGTTTTAAATTTTAATGAAGACCTACTTATCAATTATTTCTTTCATGATTGTATCTTCAGTGTTATATCTAAAAAGGCGTCACCATACCCAAGGTCATCTTGATTTTCTCCTATATCACTTTTTAGGGGTTTTATAATTTTACATTTTATATGTAGGTCTATGATCCATTTTTAGTTAAGTTTTGTGAAAGGTATGAAGTCTGGGTCTATATGTGTTCTTTTGAATGCAGATGTCCAGTTGTTCTAGCACCATTTGTTGAAGAATAGTATTTCCTTTGCTTCTTTGTCAAGGATCAGTTGACAGGTATTTGTGGGGTCTATTTCTGGGCTCTTTATTCTGTTCTATTGTTCCTTTTATTTGTTTTTCACCACTATCTCATTGTCTTAACTACTGTAGTTGTATAGTGACACTTGAAGTCAGGTAGTGTCTGTTTCTCTAACTTTGCTCTCACTTTCAATATTGTGTTGGCTATTCTGGATCTTTTGACTTTCCACACAAACTTCAGAATCAGTTTGTCAATACGTTGGATGAAGCAGTCTATAAATGTGCCTTATATTCACTTGATTGATGGTATTGTTCAGTTCAGCTAGGGCTTCACTGATTTACTTATTGTTGGATATGTCTATGATAGATGGGTGTTGAAGTCTCCAGCTATGACAGTAGCCTCATCTATTTCTCCTTATATTTTTATCAGTTTTTGCCTCATGTAGCTTGACATATACACATTAAGGATTTTCATGTCTTCTTATACAATTGAGCCCTTTATCATTATGTAATGTCCTTTTTTATGCCTGATATCTCTCCTTGCTTTGAAGTCTGTTCTATCTGAAATAAATATGCTACTCCTGCTTTCTTTGATTAGTGTTAGCATGGTATATGTTTTTCCATCCATTTACCTTTAATCTATATGTGTCTTTTATTTAAAGTGGATTTCTTATAGACAACATATACCTGGGTCATTTCTTTTTTTATATACTCTGTATGGTCTTTGTCTCTTAATTTGTGCATTTAGACCATTGACATGAAATGTGATTAATAATATAGTTGGAATAAAATCTTATATTTTTAACTTTTCTATTTTTTGTCCTTATTCTTTGTTTCTGTTTTTGTCTTCTATTCTTTTTTCTTTTTGCCTTTTGTGGTTTTAATTGAGCATCTTGTATGATTCAGTTTTATTTCCTTTTAGCATCAGTTATACTTTTTTTCACATTTCTTAGTAGTTACCCTAGACTTTGAAATGTATATTTATAATAAATCAAAGTCCTCTTTCAAATAACATGTACCACTTAATGGGTAGTGTGAATATCTTACAATAACAAAAGAATCCTAACTCCTCCTTCTCATCCTTTGTTTCATTGCTATAATTCATTTCACTTACATATAAGCCCTCAACCATATACACTTATTATATATAAATAGGAATACATAAGTAGATACATTGTTTCTGTTATTATTTTGAGGAAACTATTGGATCAATTAAGAATAAGGAAAGTGACATTTTTAAAAAGATTTTATTTATTTATTTGACACAGAGGGAGAGAGTGTACACAAGCAGGGGGAGGTGCAGAGGAAGAGGGAAAGCAGACTCCCCACTGAGCAGGGAGCCTGACTTGGCACTCAGTCCTCAGACCCTGGGATCATGACCTGAGCCAAAGGCAAATACTGAACATACTGAGCACCAGATACACCAAAAATAAATATATTTAATGAAATATATTTCATGTTACATTTCTTTCTTTACATAGATCTGAATTCCTGACCTATATCATTTTCCTTCTTTCTAAGGACATTCTTTTGATATTTCTTGCAAGGTCAGTCTCCTAGCAACAAAGTTGATCAATTTTTGTTTGAGAAAGTCCTTATTTCTTCTTTACCTTTGAGGGACAATTTCTCAGAATATAGAATTCTAGGTAGATGGGTTTTCTTCTTTTAACACTTTAAATATTTCATTCATGGTTTTCTTTGGTTTTTGCTTTCATGGTTTCTAGAGAGATATCAGATATAATTCTTATCTTTATTCCTGTGTAGGAAAGGTGTTTTTTTATTTGTTCATTTGTTTGTTTTTGTTTGTTTGTTTCTGGCTTTTAGAGGATTTTCTCGTTATCTTTGATTTTCTGTATTTAGGAAACGATTTGCCTATGGGTTCTTTGTTTGTTTGTTTGCTATTGTTTTTTTCTTCTGCTTACTGTTCTCTGAGCTTCCTGGGTCTGTGATTTGTTGTCTCACATTAATTTGAGGGAAATTCTCATTCATTATTGTTTCATATATTTCTTCTTTTCTGTCTTTCTTCTTCTGGTATTCCCACTATATGCATATTACATGTTTTGTAGTTGTCCTATAGTCCTTGGTATTCTGTTTTGTTTTTTCAGTCTTTGTTCCCCTTGTTTTCAGATTTTGAGGTTTCTGTTGAGATATAGTCAAACCTAGAGATTCTTTCCTCAGTCATGTTCATCTCTCTGCTTACATTGCTAATTGGCTTTTGCATGCTATTTACTTTATCCTTGTCTGGTTATGAGCCTCCAGCAATTTGTCAATTACAGTTCAGGTTTTCCTATCCTGTCACTTATCTTTATGCTGGTTTTTGCTACTGAGTCGCTGCTCTGGTAAGCTGTGGCTCCCTATATTATTTGTCTCTTTAATCTTGGGGGCAGTGGTTTGCCTTGTATTCTCATCTCACTTAAGGGTTAAAAGAAGTGTTCTTGATTTTTCAGTCTTGATTACTCAGATTTTTACTTGTTGTTAGGATACATTAGGAACTTCTAAGCTCCTTACATTTGGAACCAGAAATTAGAAGTCTATGTTTAATTTTTAAAGAAGCTGTGAAACTGTTTTCCAAAATGACTACACTCTTTTGTATTCAGTGTACAGGTTTACAGGTTCCATTTTCTTCACACCTTCAATATTTGTTACTCTTTTATATCTTATAACCATACTAGTGTGAAATGGTATCTCATTGAGGTTTTAATTTGCATTTCCCTAATGCATAATGATGTTGAACAATTTTTTATGTACTTGTTAGTCATTCATATATCTCCTTTTGTGAAAAATATATGCATATATTTTCCCAAATTTTTTAAAAACAAATCAGTCTTACTATTATTGACTTGTAAGAATTCTTTATGTGTTATGGATGCATGTCTTTTTTTTTTTAATATATGTTTGCAAGTATTTTCTTCAGTTTGTTGCTTGTCTTTTCTTTTTCTTAATGATATCTTTTGAAGTGTAGAAGTTTTGAATTTTGTTGAGGTCCAAATTATCAACTTATTCCTTTATAGACTGTGTTTTTGTTGTTATAATTAAGAAATCACTGCCTAGCTCAAGATTTTGATGATTTTATTCATGTTTTATTCCAAGTTTTACTGGTTTTCCTCTTCCACTTGAGTCTACGATCCATTCTGAGTTATTCTCTTTATCTGGCATAAAGTACAGATATGTTTTTGGTGTTTTGTTTGTTTTGCTTTGTTTTGTTTTGCATGTAGATCTCCAACTGTTCCAGCTTCATTCGTTGGACAGGCAATCCTTTTCCCCAATGAGCTGCCTTTGTACCTAGTCAAAAATCAATGAACAGTCAATAATCTTGTAGAGTTATTTAAAATATAATAAAGACTTAGTTAAAATTTTTCCACATCTTTTCCATTTCTGATGCTCTTCACTCCTTTCTGTAGCCATAGATTTCCATAAGGTATTATTTTTCCTTGCCTGAAGAATTGCCCTTAATTTTTCTTATACATAAGATTTTATATATCTGAGAAAAGTCTTTATTTCACTTTCTTTTTGATAGCTATTTTTTAAATTTTTTATAAACATATAATATATTTTTATCCCCAGGGTTACAGGTCTGTGAATTGCCAGATTTACACACTTCACAGCACTCACCATAGCATATACCCTTCATTCTACTTCATTCTTTGTTCCTCTGTATGAATCTCTTTTCTTTTTATTCTGCTTTTAATATTTCTTTTATCACTGGTTTTAATTAATTTGATTTTAATGTGCCTTTTTGTGGTTTCCCTAATGATTCTTTCACTTGTGCTTCATTAAACTTTTTTAATCTGCACATTAAATAATTTTTTAAGATTTTATTTATTCATTTGAGAGAGAGAGATGGACAGAGAGAGAGCATGAGCAAGGGAGAGAGGCAGAGAGAGAAGCAGACTCCCTGCTGAGCTGGGAACCCAATGTAGGGCTTGATCTTAGGACCTTGGAATCATGACCTGAGCTGAAGGCAGATGCTTAACCATCAGAGCCATCCAGGTACCCATGCAGGTTTAGAATTTTCATCAAATTTTGGGAAAATTTTATCCATTATTTCTTCAAAAAAATTTTCTGTACCTATCACTATCTCCTCTTCCTCTCTTCCTTTTCTCTTCCCAATTACATTGTATATTATGTTGCCTGAAATTGTCCCACATTTTATAATTGCTCTGTTATTTTTTTTTTTTAATTTTCTGGAGCACAGTTAAGTTACTCAGAAACAATTTTATTTTTTCAAGACTTGCTTTGAAACTTTATTTGGCAGGACTAGAGCAGCCTTTAGTCTTGGGATCATTTTATCCCATAATTGAGGTAATACTGTTTGAGTACTCTGTCTAATTCCCTATGTACTCCAAAGTTTTTCCCACTCTGGCTGGTAGAACTATTAACTGTTATATGCTATTCCTTTCTGGTGGTTCTTGGTCTCAGATTGTTACCTCATGTACATGTTCTTATCAGTAATCAGCTGAAGACTAAAGGTGGAGTGCTCTGCAAATACCCACTATTCTATTCCTATGTGACTGTCTCCCCTTTAGTACTCTTCTCTGCGAACTCCAGCTGCCTTAGTCTCTTGTACTTTGAACTGTTTCCTCAACTCAGGGAGACCAGTAGACTCCATTTTGTTTCCTCTCGCTATCTGTGGTTTAGACACACTCTCAACATAGTAGCAAGCTGGAGAGAGTTTAGGGCTCAGCTTGTTTGTTTCCTACTTCTTAGAGATACTTAAAAATATTAATGAGGGACGCTTGGGTGGCTCAGTTGGTTAAGCAGCTGCCTTCGGCTCAGGTCATGATCCCAGCATCCTGGGATCCAGTCCCACATCAGGCTCCTTGCTCGGCAGGGAGCCTGCTTCTCCCTCTGCCTCTGCCTGCCATTCTGTCTGCCTGTGCTCGCTCTCTCCCCCTCTCTCTCTCTGATAAATAAATAAAATCTTAAAAAACAATAAAAATATTAATGAAATTTATTTTCAAATTGATTATGATCATTGTGAGAAAAGTGAGGTTTGACATACAAAAACATAAATACATTTTTAGGATGGCATCTACCTCATTTATTAGGATTAAAATCATTTTTGAAAATGAAAATTGTATAAAAAGGACATATTAATTAAGAATACATTGTTACATGCTAGGTAAAACATATTGAAAAAGCCAAGAAAAAGCAGTTCATCTGTGGAGAGGAAACTACTTTCTGTATGTGCATAGATCCCATTTATGCAACTGATACTTTGCTGTGGTTCTTCCATCTGTTGGAATTCATCAAAAATGTTATCAGTGGCTGTTGACAGTTTATAATGTCAGTCCTTCTATAAAGAATTTAATCAAATAATGTTAAAACTTGGAAGACATCTTGGAGATCATTTGGTAGTCCAACCTCCTTATTTTAAACATAAGAAAGTCAAGACCTAATTTGTTAGTTTGTTTTATAACACAAAACCTTGAAACAAAACAACCCTTTTAGAGTTTATGTTTATAGGATATAACCCAGGGACTCTGACTTTAGGACTCTGTACTATTCTGTTTCCACATAAGCAAATTGACTCAGAACTGGAGCACACATGAAATGTATTTCACAGGTAATAGACTGTTTCACTAGATGTAGGGTTGGATCACCCTAGATAATAATCCGTTTTTATACTTTAGTGTGCTTTTTATGCTTGAGAGCACTAGCCACTGAATAAGTCATAGTCCTGGCATTTAAACATTTGTCTTAAATGGCTCAAATAAAGGGAATTTTAATAGTGGGACCTACAGATGTATGAGGAGAAATAGCAGAGAAAAGAATGGATACTGAGACAGTTGTAGACCAGCAATAGTGGGAAGTTATCATCCTACCTATGATTAATATTAATTTAGGCCTGAAATAACAAAAGGGTAAATTAGTTTTATAGGAACCCAGTGAGGATTTGAACTATTTTTGGAAGCTTTCCTGTAGGAGCTGTTGTCATGAAAAAATGTACCTATTTTCTGAGACACTGTACCAAAACTGTAAAGAATCAGATAAGAAATACCTGAATTCTTTCTGATTTTGCCTTTCCATTTCCTGCCACTACTATATGTGAACCCAGTTGGAAGCCAGTTTATAAAGAAACCTGCTGATATAGTCCTGAGTGGTCAACTTCTGGGCTATGAAGTAGGAGAAGATTAAATATGGAGACAGAATAACGACAGTTCTTAGATAGGCTTTGTTATGATGAGTAGAATCCACTATTTTTGAGGAAATAGTAATATCTTAGTTAAGTAGAACTTTGATTCATAGATGTACATAAATAATTCTGATCTTCGCTACTATACCAAGTAAAATAAGTTACCATTTGGAGTTTCAAAGTGTCTTATATCAACCCACAGTCTTTCTCTTATTTCAAAGTCACTTGGAAATATGGAGAATATGTGTGTGAGAGGTGAGTGTGAGTGTGAGGGCATAAGAGAGAAGGGAAGAAGAAAATATTGCATACTTAACTACTCTTAAATAATGAAGCCTCTCTCATTCAATGAATCCATTTATTCCATAAACCATTCTTAGAGGCTCAATCACTAAATTGACAAAGTAATGTGCTAGGGTGAGGCTAGAGAGAAGGCTGATTAGGCCAGGACACCAATGTGGTTGATTACAAAGTAAAATTTTTGCAGTATTTTTAACGTAAAAGACTGCCTGGGAACAGGGATTAATAATCACAGGGTCAGTGATTACTAGGAAGTGGTTATAATTGCTAGGACTTTTGTTTTTAAGTAAAAGAAAACCATGCAAGTCCCTTAAAGAGAAAGAAGAGCTAATTATACGAAGACTAGTCCATTGTCTATTTCATGAAACTCCACAGTTGAAATACACCCAGGCCCTTGAAAGCAGGGGTCCTCATGCAGTTAGAATGCTCCCCTCATCTCTCCTTTCTGAGCCCTCCTACTCCTCCCTTCACATTTGCTTTGTTCTTTTCCTCTACACACTGACTTTCTCTGCCTTCTCAGGTCCTCATAGAGGACATTTCTTAATACTTTCCTGAAGATCAGTTGAATTACCCTCTCAGTCCCAAACCCAAATTCTTGCTAAAAAGGCTCTGGCTTTGTATGTTGAAGTAACCATCCTAATCCCAGTCAACTGTGGGCAGAAAAGGGGATCATATGGTCAGGATGTGTCTGCTCTGCATTTTGCTCCTGCAAATGGAAGAGTGAAGCATATTCCAGATAAGAAGGTGATAGGCCAGGACGCCTGGGTGGCTCAGTTGGTTGGACGACTGCCTTTGGCTCAGGTCATGATCCTGGAGTCCTGGGATCGAGTCCCGCATCGGACTCCCAGCTCCATGGGGAGTCTGCTTCTCTCTCTGACCTTCTCCTCGTTCATGCTCTCTCTCACTGTCTCTCTCTCAAGTAAATAAATAAAATCTATTAAAAAAAAAAAAAGAAGAAGGTGATAGGCCTAAAGCCCACTCATTATCTAGGCACCTGAGCTCAAAAGCAGTTCCTTCAAACTTAAAAAAAATATGTAAACCAACCTCAAGAAATAAAATACCTCGGGAATTTTTAATCAATATATTTAGTCAGTTTATTTAAGTAAATATACTTAAAGTCAATATATTTAATCTGTTTACTATTTGTTCATTAAATGATATTTAGAGTTAGGAATGACAGGTAAAGGAAAAAGCAGGACAGGTGCTTTTTGTAGTACAGGACAGTTTAGAGGACAGGGCCTGTGTGGGGATTAGGATGCCAGAGAGCTTCTCACAAACCATTCCCTATTTGCTTTTCCACTCAATGTATTTCTTTTTCCTGTCTTTAATGAGACCTTTTGTTAATTAAGGCTTCTGTTTCACCATAGCTTCCCTTGAAATGTTGGAGTCATTCCAAATGGTAATTTCTGTGTATAACCCAATTTAAGAGCTTACTGAAACTCATCCTTCTTTCTTTCCTTTTCTCCTTCCTTTTTTTTCCTTTCCAGCATTCCAGTCTAAAAAAATGTTAAATTGTTTTCCAAATCTGGCATTCAAAAAAAGAAAGCAAATTGAGAATTGAAGAAGAATAAACTGTTTTGGTTATTTTTTGTCAACATGAGATTTGGTTTGTTTTACAGCACCTTCACATTCAACCAGAAGTGATCAATCAAGCCTTACCTTCCTTTTTTAAATTAATTAGCTTCTTTTAAAATTAATTAATTAATTTTATTTTTAATAAACATATAATGTATTATTAGCCCCAGGGGTACAGGTCTTTGAATCACCAGGTTTACAAGCTATACCTTCTTATTGAGAGTATCTATGCAAGTGATGGAGAGGCTGCTCACCTGCCTGACTGCCAGGCTTAGTGTTTGCTCTCGTAATTACTCCTGATGACATCAAGATTTCTAATCAAAGCATTAGAAAAGATTGGAAATGTGATCCTGGGTGTTTTGTAACATTATAAAAATCCTTTTATTTATACTTGAAAGAAACATGGAATAAGTGGAGAGTGCTATGGAAGTGACATGCATATCGCTATTCCTTCTTTCAATATTAACTTAAAATGTTTCTCTTTACTGACAGCCTTTTTCCTTTTCTCCTGATTCACCAGGAAGTTTTCATGTTATTATTTTGTGACCAAAATCAGATATCTCTTTTGAAGTACAAGATTCCCACTTATATGATCCTCTTTAATATCTTCTTCTCTATAGTCCAGTATCTTCTAGAAGACTCTCTATATTTCTCAATAATTCCAGTGATGGGGTTGCAGCCTTTATCTTCACTCCATCTTTTTTTTTTTTTTTTTTTTTTTTTTTTAGCCTCACTAAGAATGCTTCTCACATCCCAATTTTACAATCTCCTTCATTCTTATAAAAATCTACTCCAAACATCTACCATATTTTCCGTCACCTCTAAAAATGGCTCAGCTTAAAAAAACATGGCTCGACTTAAGTATCTTAAATTATGAATTTATATTCTTCAGCTGTGGATTCCTGTTCTGTTATAAAATGCTTTTTGAAACAGTTCCATTGGGAATATGATTTTATATTTCTTTGAGTACAGAGGTAGCAGTTTCTCAAGGTACCTAGTAGAGTTCCTGTGCCATAGGTATGCATATTTTCACTCTCATTAGATATTTAGGGTTGTTCTCCAGTATAGTGCCAATTTACACTGTTGTCAACTCACAATGTTATCAGACTACTTAATATTTATCATTCAGGTGGTTGTAAATGTTATGCCATTGTAATTTTTGTCTTTCCACATTTGCAGGAGCCATTTATTTTTTTTAGAAAATTCATGCTCATAATCTTTGTTCATGTTCTTTGTGAAGTTTTCTATTTCTGATAGATCTGTAAGCTTTTTAAATTTTTTAAATTTTTTTAATTAACATATAATGTATTTTTTGTTTCAGGGGTACAGGTCTGTGATTTATCAGTCTTATACAACACCCAGTGCTCACCACAACACATACCCTCCCCAATGTGCATTTCCCAGCCGCCCCATCAAAATATACATCATAATTGCTAATTTTTAATTAGTTAAATATTTTCCTAATATTGTCTCTTAATAGATGACAACTTTTTTACTTATGTTTTATATTAGTAATATCACATTTATCAGTCTTGGTCTTTGCGATTAAGAAATGTTTTCCTACTTCGAAGTGGTTTAAGGTTTTATTTTTCATATTTAGGTTTTTATTCTACCTAGAATTAATTTTTGTGAAATGGGAATATAATTTTCTTTCATATAATTTCCATTTCTTTTACTTGTGAACTGCAGGACCACTGCTGTTATATTCTGAGCTGCCACATTGTGCATGTATGGCTTCTTTATTTGGTTCCATTCATCTATTTGTTTGGACAGTGGCAAAGCCACTTCTTAACCTTATTTCTTACTTATAATTATTTTGGATATTCTTAATTTGACTCTACTATGTAAGTTAAAATCAATTTTTTTAATCAACTTGGGGATTTTTCATAGTATTATGATATTCTATCTTTTCATGACATATCTATTGATTTTAGTCTTGCTTTGCTAACTTCAAAAAAGTTCATACATCAAATATTGTTTGAACCCCTCTTATGTCAGGAGTTACTCTAGGAGGTTTGTCATCACTGACAAAATGAAGTTTATATTCTAAACAGATAAAACAATATGCATAATATATAAATAATTTATGTAGTGTGTAAAAAGATTGCAAGTACTGAAGGAAAATGGGAAATACTAAGGCAGATTAATGACAATCAGCATCACATGTGTCGTAGAGCAAAGGCAGTGGATTTTCATTTTAAGTAGTGTAAGCAGTCTGAATAAACCTAAATGAGAAAATATTTATAGGAGTTGATGGAATAGTATTCCAAACAATGTCAATAGCCAGGCAAACACCCTATGGTGGGATCCTTTCTGAAATATTCTAGAATGGCAAGGATGTTTGGAGAGGAATGAATGAGCTTAGAAGTGAGTCAGAGAAATAATGGTGGTTATATCACATAGGGACTTCTGAGCCCGCAAGAAACTTGGCTTTTATCTTCGGGTAAGAGGAGCTTTGCAAGGTTTGCTGTAGAGGAATATAATAATCTATCTGGCTGATGTATTTATAAAAGAGTAAAGAAGATAAGAGTAGGAGCAGCAAGGTTATTTTGAGTCTATTTTAGGGATCTAAGTAAGAGATGATGATGGCTCAAACAAGGGAGAGGGCAGAAGGGATGGCTGGATTCTATATATAATTTGAAGGCAGAACCATTAGGATTGCTTGACAGAAAGGATGTGGGTTATAAGTGAAGGAAAAAAGTCAAGAAGACCCCAAGACTTTTGGCCTAAAAGAAAGATTTGCTATTTATCGAGGTGTAGAAGGCTGCAGATAAGATGATCAGAAGCTTGTTTTGGATTTATTAACTTTTAAATGAATATTAGAAATCTTCATGGTTATATTTATTAGCAAGATAGATACGCAAATCTAGAATTTAAAGTAGAGGCCTGGTCTAGAGATATAAACTGAAACCTTTTGCATATACATGATATGTAAGTCATGAAACTAGATATAATGACCAGGAGACTGAAAATATATGTAAGAAAAGAAGAAGCCTAAGGACTAGGGAGAAGAAATAACTAGCAAAATATATCAGGAAGGAACAACCAGTGGGTAAGAAAAAAAGAAAAATAAGGTGATGAATAAAAATATTAAGGAAGAGAGAGTGGTCATTTGTGTTAGATGCTTCTATTAAATTAAGATGAAGATTGAAAGCTGGTCTTTTGATCTAGTTTGGCTCAAAGAAGTTCTTCTTGGACTTCTTTTCTTGAAAAGAGAAGTTTGGTAGACTAGTGATGGTGAAAGTATGTCAGGAATGTGTTTAAGAGAGAACTGAAAGAAAAAAAAATGGGGTATAACAAATATTTTGTGAATTTTATTGCAGAAGGGGAGGTGAAATGGCCCCATAGCTGGCAAAGAAAGTTAGGTCAAAAAGTTTTATTATAATCAAAAAATAAGTGGGGGAGTGATGTCCCCAGGATGATAACATAGGATGTTCCTGACATCACTTCCCCTTACAAGAAAAACAACGAATAACTATTAAAGAACAAGATACCACTGAAATTGTAGAGCACAGGCTGAGGCTGAAGCATGTCCCCCCCCCACCCCATACCACAGAGACCAAGACAAACTGCATTGAAAGTGTAAGTGAAGCAGTTACGTGTTGATGGCATTGCCCTTCTCTCAGATCAGCACCCAGCATCACATGAAGAGGTCTTTATTCAACATCTAGACCCTACAGAGGGAAAAGAGAACCCAGAGGGTAAAACCAGCACTGCCTCATTGTCAGTTGCTTTGTGGTAGCCTCTACCTACCTTGATCTCATCCCATGAGGATTGCAGTGGAATCTGTGGGACTCAACTACTGAGAATCTGACTGTGAAGGAGAAGTGGGGAGGGCTTACAACAATGAGCACACAGATTTGGGAAGACTAAGTTTATACTGTGGTGCCCAAGTAGTAGTGCAAACCAGAAGCTTAGTTTATCTGCAGAAACAAATCAGTGGTACACTCTGACTAGAGAACTCAGTGGTGTACAGATCTGCCTGGTTCAGATCCTCAAACAAGGAGTTTTGCCAACACTACAGCCTGGTTTTCTCATGCCTAGCCAAGGAGGTGAGTCACAATCCCACTCACTGTGAAGAATGTCTCCTAGCCACATCTAAGCAGAGGGGCTGTGGGGACACCTGGAAGCTGTGTATCCCAGCAAAGCTTAAGCCACAAAGTGAGTTGGCAGAGCTGATAGCACTAGAGCAAAACTAGTACTGGGCACAGAGAGTTCTCCTGCTATACATAGACAGGGAAATTCATTCATAATCAAGGCTTAGGGTACCTCCAGGTTCTTCCTAATTGGGCAGCCTGTTTGGGAAATTGAGAGTTGCCAGCAGTGGTCCCTCCCCTTGCTGCCCAGGCAAGGGAGTTAAGCCACCTGCTGTGGCTCCCAGCCCCATCTTATAGGACAACAAGAACACCTGGAAACTGCAGCCCACTGGCATTTGAGCTGAAAGAAGGACAGACAGAGCCAATAGTTTGCAAAGCACAGCCAGTGGACCTGTTTAGCCAGGGAACTTGAGGTATGGGTCAGTTTGAGTTAAGAAAACAAACAAGAGCATTACCTGCTTTAGAACTGCTTTTCCATTGCACCTGAATAAGAAAACTAATTTATAGTTCCCCTCAGTGCCAAATATAGACTCTAGCCTGCTTGACTAGGGAACCTAACCAGAGCACACAGAGGCTATGTAGCCCATCCAACATCCTTGCTTATAGTGGCACTTGAACGAAGAACACAGCATATGGCTTTCCCCATCTACAGAGCAAAACAAGTGAATTCATCTGAACAGGGAAATCAATGTAGACTCTTAACTGATATGAATCCCCAAAAAGCCTTATGGTCCCTTGGTCCTATCCTGCTGCTTTTCCAGGAAGCTAATTCATAATCACATCTATTAATTAATATAATAACCAGTTCCAACAATCTAGTAAGCCTGACCAGAGAATCCTGGCAATTTTGGAAGACATATTGTGGTAGGAAACCAAGTCAATAGTTATATTCAACTATTCTCAGCCAGTGTCACAATGCTGCATCCTTACCCTCAAAGCTCTGCTGCCTTACTCCCAAATAGACTATAATAGCAGACCCCACCTGGCCAAGGACATTACAAGCAGACATGAGCAGACTGGTGAAGGTCTATCTCTGCCAAAGTAAATATGTAAGTCTGGAAGAGAAAGCTGATTACTCAGATGTGCAGATACCAATATAATGAATCAAGGATCATAATAAACAGGTAAATGTGACACCATCAAAAAAATTAATAAAGCCTTAATAACTGATCTTAAAGAAATGGAGATCAATGAACTGAAGATCGATGAACTGACAATGAATTCAGAATCATCCTCTTAAAGAAATTTAGTGAACTACAAGAATACACAGACAACTAAACACAATTAGAAAAACAATGCATGAATAAAACAAAATGATTGACAAAGCAAAAGAAAACATTAAAAAAATAAACTCTAGAGTTGAAGAATATAATAATAACTGAGTTGAAGAATTCAGTAGTTTCAAAAACTGACTGGAACCATACAAAAGAAAAATCAGTGACCCAAAGGATAGAACATTAGAAATTATCCAGTCAGAGGAGCAAAAAAAAAAAAAAAGAATGAAAAAGAATGAAGAAAGCCTGAGACTTATGAGACACAATAAAATGAAATAATAGTTACATTATGTAAATTCCAGGAGAAAAAGAGAAATTGAAAAGAATAGAAAAGTATATTTAGGACAGAAATTGATAAAAACTTCCTGACCCTGGAGAGAAAAGTGGATATCCAGATCCATGAAGCCCAAAAGACCACAAATTGGTTGAACTTGCATAAAGCTATACCAAAATACCTTATAATTAAATTTACAAATATCAAACACAAAGAAAGAATTTTAAAAGCAACAAGAGAGAAGAAAATTTATATAAGGGAATCCCTCCTTCCCACATAAGACTATCAGTGGATTTCTTAATAGATACATTTCAGGCCAGGAAAGAATGGGATGACATTTTCAAAATATTGAAAGAAAAAAGCTATCAACCAAGAATACTATACCTAATGAAGCAGTCTTTGAGAAATGAAGGAGGGATAAAGGCTTTCCCAAACAAACAAAATCTTGAGGGTGTTCACTACCGCTAGACTTGCCTTACAAGAAATGATAAAAGGAGTTCTCGGAGTAAAAAAGCCATAACTATAATAATGTTATTACAGATTATTACACAAGATATAACAAGTTACACAAGTTACACAAGATATAACATATGTAAACTGTAACAACAATAACCTAAAATGTGATGGGCAAAAGTAAAAGTGAAGTTCAGGAATTCTATTGAAAATGAAGTTGTTATCAGCTTAAAATAGTGTTATAATTTTAAGGTATTTTATGTAACTCCCATGGTAACCACAAGGGATAAACCTGTGGCAATTACACAAAAGAACATGATAAAGACCAAAGCATACCAATATCAAAAAACATCAAAACATGAAAAAGCAAGATAAGAAACAAGGAGCAGTGGATCTACAAAACAACTAAGAATCTATAAACAAAATGGCAATAGTAAGTTGCTACCTATCAATAATTTTCTTAAATGTAAACATATTAAATTTTCCAGGCAAAGGACACAGAATGGTTAAAAAAAAGATCTAAGAATATGCTGCTAATTGAGATTCAATTTAGCCATAAAGACACACATAGACTGAAAATGAAGGGATAGAAAAAGTCATTTCAAGCAAACGGTAACAACAACAACAAAAAAGCAGGGGTAGCTATACTTACCTCAGACAAAATAGACTTTTAAAATGGCAAAAAGTGGGGTGCTTGGATGGCTCAGTAGGTTAAAGCCTCTCCTTCTGCTCAGGTCATGATCCCAGGGTCCTGGGAATAGAGCCCCACATCGGGCTCTCTGCCCCATGGGGAGCCTGCTTCCTCCTTTCTCTCAGTCTGTCTGCCTCTCTGCCTACTTGTGATCTCTGTCTGTCAAATAAATAAAATCTTTTAAAAAATAAATAAATAAAATGGCAAAAAGAGACAAAGACAAAAGAGGTCATTATATAATGATCAAAAGTCAATCCATCAAGAAAATAAAACAACTATAAGTATTTATGCACCTAACATTGGAGCACCTAAATATATAAAGCAGAATCTAACAGAGCTAAAATGAGACATAAATCATCCAGACAGAGAATCAATAAGAAAGCAATGGAAGGAACAACACTGTAGACAAAATGGACCAACAGACAGACATATACAAAACATTCTATCTAACAACAGCAGAGGACACATTCTTCTCAAACACACATGGAACATTTTCTGGATAGACTGCATGTTAGGCCACAAAAAAAGTTCTAGCAAATTCAAGGTGATTGAAATAATAACAAGTATCTTCTCAAACCACAATGGTTAGAAATCAGTAGCAAGAGGAAAACTATTCACGAACACATGGAAATCAAACAACACTCTCCTGAACAACCAATGGATCAAAGAAGAAATTAAAATGGAAATTAAAAATTCATTGAGGCAAATGGTATTAGAAATACGATATACCAGAATAGAGGGTATTCAGCAAAAGTAGTTCTAAGAGGGAAGTTCATAGCAATAGACACATTAAGAAGCAAGAAAGAAAGTTAATCCTGAGTTCTCAGCACAGAGATTTTTTTCTTTTCTCCATTATTTCTTTTCTTCTTATTGTATCTATATGAGATGATGAATGTTAGCTGAACCTATTATGGTAATCATTTCACAATATATGTAAATCAAATCATCATGCTGTCTGCCTTAAACTTATATGGTCATATCAATTATTTCTCATACTGGAAGAGAAAAGTAAGGGCCTGTATCTATATTACATGGAATGGCAATGATAATGAGAAAGAAATGTTGATGTAGGAGGAGAAGAGTTGCTGGGATTATATCCTTGAAGAGACTATAAGAGATCTAGTGGAACAAGGAAATGATTAACAAAGATTACCACTATCTATAATCACAGACATTATTTTCCCAGCCATTACCTAAGATTACCATTACTTACAGATTCTGGTAAGTGGGTAGATATATTGGTAGGAGTCTGCCATGCCAAAGCTAATATTTTTTTTTCTAAAGCAGATTAATTTGATTTCAGGGACATAGCAGGAATTTATTCTCCGGGTACATGTATTCTTTTCTATCTTAATTAGGAAAAAGGATCAGAAAAAAATTCCCCCTCACAAGAAATAGACAATAATATGTGTTCACAGTGTTTCTCCTGTTCTCTGCCCTGATATAGTCTAAACAGATCTGGACAATATAGATATCCTACAGAGTATCTCATTGATTCATTAAATCAATGACATCATGTTAACCAGCAGGAGGGGTAAGAGGTGAGTGGTAAACTGGAGACTGTGGTAGAAGACAACAAGTTTAGAGAGTGGAAAATAAACCCTACAAAAATCCTGGGGTTTGCCTTCACAGTACGTTTTTTAGGGCTTCTGTGTTTGGAATAACCTTCCAAAGTAAAAGACAAATTGCATTCCATACTACAAAAAAAAGGAATCATGATGTTCAGTAGGCCTTTTTTGGTACATGAGATAACACATTTTATCTCATGGTTCTGGTGACATGAGGATTGGGGATTTGGGTCACACCACCAAGTAAACCAGTAAGAACAATAGAGGGTATAGCTGAGGGTGAGGGGAAACTAGAATGGATAAAGGCAGAGGAAGATAAAAGATACCAATTGTGTCCCAACTGCACCAACTACATTGCAGTAGTGATTCTACCTTGAAATGGTAACTCTCTTTTTTATGAGCATGCTTGAAAGAGATCTATAAAGTGCTACACAAATATAAGATCAGCCATTGGGTTTGTGCTAACATTTCTTTTGGTAAATCATTCTCAGATTGAAACATTTTCCTATTAGTAATGCTATACTGGATGTTAAACTGCGTATATCCAAGAGCCAAAAGTAACTGACAAAATTCCTTAGGTGAAAATTATAAAAAGTAAGCTATACAGAAATCCTCCCATAGGAAGCCACATTTGGCAGAAATGTACAACTAACTACTTAGCTAATTCCTCTGAGATCAAATAAGAACTCCCAATCAACTGTTCATATTTGAAACTGAGTATGCCTCCCCATGGAAGCCAGCTCTCTTCCTTTCTGTAGGACTGTGCTTCAGGGAGTTACTATAGTATTCATGTTGCAAGTCACAAGAAAGGAAGGCCTCAGAGTTCTACTTAACTGGGACCCTGGAACGAAGGTTACTGTAAAGTAGCTATCCCCGCTTGCAAAACTCCATGTCTTTAGAACTGCTTGGTAGAAAGGTGAGGCTGGAGAAAGTTTCTGAGCCACAGGGAGAACCAACCAATCGATGAGGGTGCCTGAAATTCAATTGCTATTCATTCATTTTATTTAACAAACATTTATTGCTTGCCTCTTATATGCCAACCACTCTGCTCAGCATTTTGTGAGTTTAAAATGAACAGAACATAGATCTTGCTGTTCTGAGACTTCAAATCTTTAAGACTTACTTATTTTATATATATATATATATATATATATATATATATATATATAAAATTTAACTCACTAGTTCTCCAATTTTATATATATAATATATAATTATATATAATATATATTATATATGTGTATATATATATATTCTATTAACTCACTAGTTCTTCAATTATAGAGTGGGTCTAACTGGATCAGTAGGTCTGGGGTAGGGCCCTAGGAATCTGTATGTTTAGCCAGTTCCCATGGTGATTCCAATGTTACTGATTGTTGAATCCCACCTGGAGAAACACTTCTCTAGCACGTATGAAAGGTTATTTGTGGCTGAAAACAAGACTTTGTGGGAGGAAAGAAATTACAAAGGGAAAAACAGAAGAATGTTATGAAAGCTTTGTTTATGTTACCATTTTAAATTGGGCAATTTTTTTAGCACATTTAATGAAATGTGAATAAAGTCTCAGGTCTAGATTCAAAACTGAAATTTCAGAAAATAATGTGAGCTGCAGTCAGCATCAGCTTCAGTACCTTGGGAGAGCAAGTAGTGTCCCAGCGAAGGCTCCTCCCTGAGTACTGTGTCCTCTTCGTCCTGGCTGAGCTTCAGTCAGCTTCAGTTCCTTCCCCTTCCTATCTTTTAAGAGCATTAAGAGGGGTGCCTGGCTGGCTCAGTCAGAAGATCATGTGACTCTTGATCTCAGGGTTGTGAGTTTGAGTCCCATGGTGGGTGTAGTGACTATTAAAAATAAATAAATAAACTTAAAAAAAAACAAGCATCAAGGAAATGTATTCAGTTAGAATGTACTTTTTCCTCCCTCCCACTTCATCTCTCTCTCTTTCTCTCTTTCTTTCTGTTGGGGCCAAACCCCTGAGAGAATCCTCTGTGGCATTCCAAATAGTAAATGCTCCAAGGGAACCATTAAAAATTTTTTTTCTTTTCCTTTTTTTTTTTTTTTGGAATTCTGGCATCTTCTTACTTGCTTACCTTGAATCCCCTCCCATTTTTTCTCTGCACTAGAATTCTGCCATCTGCTTTCTGGAGGCCATTTGCCATTCTCTCAGGGTTGCTGGAAGCCTGTCGGCATACTGCTTATCTCAGCCTCTGAACAGTTAACCCTGTCTCTTTTCATTATGAAAAACAGCCACCCCAAAAAACAAAAATATTTTTATCCTTCAAAACCTTTTTATCCTTTTATATTTTTTAAGTAAAAATTATTGTCTATCTATGTATTTCTTGGAGCTTTTAAAAAATGAGCCTATTATTAGAGCTGCAGGTTTAACACAACCCACATTCTTCTAAAAGTTTATGGCAAGTTAATAACATCGCTGTTTGTTTCTAATATCAATCCTATGGTCAAAACACTTGTCATAGTAATAAACAACAGCATAATTAGAACTACTTCAATGAATCTGGGTCAATGTATCACTCTCTCAGAGCACATTTTAAATTTATCACAATGATAGCCTGGGGAAAATTTGGCTTTTTGGCATTCACTAGTTTAAGTCATTATTTTGAGAGCAAATTGTACTCAACCCAGAGTTCAAGTGTAAAAGACAATAAAACACAATGGCTGAATAAATGGATTTTGATTGCCTTGGAAAGATTTCGTCTTCATTCTTCCCATTCCAAATAGTAACGATTTCAGGATTTCTTGTGCTTATACACAATAGTACTTTTTTTCTTCTAAAGTTGCCTATATTATAATTATAGGTTATACTTATTTAATGCTCACTGTGTGCCAGGAACTGTGCTGAACACATTATGTGCATTATGCCACCAAGTGTAGTTCCATTTTATAAATGGGAGATTGAGTCTTAGAGATTTTAAGGTATTTTCTCAAGGTCATATATTTAATAAATGACAGAGCTCAAAATAAAAACCCAGCAGCTCTGGCAGCATAATCCTTATCATGGTAAGTTACCTCTGATATCAATAGCCATCAAGTTACCTCAAAACTCATAGAAATAATTTCTGAAGGAAGAAAGTATACAAGAATATCCATTGCTTCAGCAAGGCCAAAGGAGGATGAAAACTGAAAAAAAAAAAAAAAAGGGCATTAAATATGATGAAAATGCAAACACTAGTGACATTACAGAGCTCAGTGCCTGCGAACAAGAGTGCTCAGTCGCTAGGGGGAAAGAAAAATAAAAATGTGGTGGCTGCACAGAATCTGATTGGTGTCCTGGTCTGATTGTTTTCAATTCCTGGAAATGCATAGGATCTAAGGAAGCAACATGTTTGCATTGTTACAGACATGGAAGACCAGTGTGGCTGTGACAAAATGAGCAAGAGGGAGAGTACTATGGAGTGAAGTTGAAGAGGTAAGTTAAGAGGAGTTTCATGTGAAGGGAGGAGGAGTCAAGATGGCGGAGAAGTAGCAAGCTGAGACTGCTTCAGCTAGCCGGAGATCAGCTAGATAGCTTATCTAAAGATTGCAAACACCTGAAAATCCATCGGCAGATCGAAGAGAAGAAGAACAGCAATTCTGGAAACAGAAAATCAACCACTTTCTGAAAGGTAGGACCGGCGGAGAAGTGAATCCAAAGCGACGGGAAGATAGACCCCGGGGGGAGGGGCCGGCTCCCGGCAAGCGGCGGAGCAACCGCGCACAAAATCAGGACTTTTAAAAGTCTGTTCCGCTGAGGGACATCGCTCCAGAGGCTAAACCGGGGCGAAGCCCACGCGGGGTCAGCGTGGCCTCAGGTCCCGCAGGGTCACAGAAGGATCGGGGGTGTCTGAGTGTCGCAGAGCTTGCGGGTATTGGAACGGGAAAGCCGGCTACAGAGACAGAGCTGACAGTAAGCTCGCAGCTCCGTGTTACCTTGAACCGGTCGCAGGCTCGGTGAGCTCGGAGCGCGGCCGGAGGTCAGGCAGACGGGAGTGACTGGGCGCTGTTCTCTGAGGGCGCACTGAGGAGTGGGGCCCTGGGCTCTCGGCTCCTCCGGGCCGGAGACCAGGAGGCCGCCATTTGTATTCCCGTCCTCTGGAACTCTACGGAAAGCGCTCAGGGAACAAAAGCTCCTGAAAGCAAACCCGAGCGGATTACTCACCCCGGCCCCGGGTAAGGGCGGTGTAATTCCGCCTGGGGCAAAGACACTTGAGAATCACTACAACAGGCCCCTCCCCCAGAAGATCAACAAGAAATCCAGCCGAGACCAAGTTCACCTACCAAGGAGTGCGGTTTCAATACCAAGGAGAGCAGCAGAATTCCAGAGGAGGAGAAAGCCAAGCACGGAACTCATGGCTTTTTTTCCTGTGATTTTTTTTTTAGTCTTGCAGTTAATTTAATTTTTTCTTTTTTTTTTTTTTTTTTTTTTTTTTTTTTTTTTTTTTTTCTCGCCTTCGGGTAAAATTTTTTTTTTTTTAACTGTTACCTTTTTCTTTTTTAACGATTTTTTACTAGTTTATCTAATATATATATATATATATATTTTTTTTTACATTTTTCTTAGGTGTTTTTCTTTTTTTAAAAATTTCTTTTCTTTTCTTTTTTTTTTTTTTTTTTCTTTTTCTTTTTTCTCTCTTCCTTTTTGAACCTCTTTTTATCCCCTTTCTCCCCACTCACGATTTTGGATCTCTTCTAATTTGGTTAAAGCATATTTTCCTGGGGTTGTTGCCACCCTTTTAGTATTTTACTTGCCCCTTCATTTACTCTTATCTGGACAAAATGACAAGACGTAAAAATTCAACACAAAAAAAAGAACAAGAGGCAGTACCGAAGGCTAGGGACCTAATCAATACAGACATCGGTAATATGTCAGATCTAGAGTTCAGAATGACAATTCTCAAGGTTCTAGCCGGGCTCGAAAAAGGCATGGAAGATATTAGAGAAACCCTCTCGAGAGATATAAAAGCCCTTTCTGGAGAAATAAAAGAACTAAAATCTAACCAAGTTGAAATCAAAAAAGCTATTAATGAGGTGCAATCAAAAATGGAGGCTCTCACTGCTAGGATAAATGAGGCAGAAGAAAGAATTAGTGATATAGAAGACCAAATGACAGAGAATAAAGAAGCTGATCAAAAGAGGGACAAACAGCTACTGGACCACGAGGGGAGAATTCGAGAGATAAGTGACACCATAAGACGAAACAACATTAGAATAATTGGGATTCCAGAAGAAGAAGAAAGTGAGAGGGGAGCAGAAGGTATCCTGGAGAGAATTATTGGGGAGAATTTCCCCAATATGGCAAAGGGAACGAGCATCAAAATTCAGGAGGTTCAGAGAATGCCCCTCAAAATCAATAAGAATAGGCCCACACCCCGTCACCTAATAGTAAAATTTACAAGTCTCAATGACAAAGAGAAAATCCTGAAAGCAGCCCGGGAAAAGAAGTCTGTAACATACAATGGTAAAAATATTAGATTGGCAGCTGACTTATCCACAGAGACCTGGCAGGCCAGAAAGAGCTGGCATGATATTTTCAGAGCACTAAACGAGAAAAACATGCAGCCAAGAATACTATATCCAGCTAGGCTATCATTGAAAATAGAAGGAGAGATTAAAAGCTTCCAGGACAAACAACAACTGAAAGAATTTGCAAATACCAAACCAGCTCTACAGGAAATCTTGAAAGGGGTCCTCTAAGCAAAGAGAGAGCCTACAAGTGGTAGATCAGAAAGGAACAGAGACCATATACAGTAACAGTCACCTTACAGGCAATACAATGGCACTAAATTCATATCTCTCAATAGTTACCCTGAATGTGAATGGGCTAAATGCCCCTGTCAAAAGACACAGGGTATCAGAATGGATAAAAAAACAAAACCCATCTATATGTTGCCTCCAAGAAACACATTTTAAGCCCGAAGACACCTCCAGATTTAAAGTGAGGGGGTGGAAAAGAATTTACCATGCTAATGGACATCAGAAGAAAGCAGGAGTGGCAATCCTTATATCAGATCAATTAGATTTTAAGCCAAAGACTATAATAAGAGATGAGGAAGGACACTATATCATACTCAAAGGGTCTGTCCAACAAGAAGATTTAACAATTTTAAATATCTATGCCCCCAATGTGGGAGCAGCCAACTATATAAACCAATTAATAACAAAATCAAAGAAACACATCAACAATAATACAATGATAGTAGGGGACTTTAACACTCCCCTCACTGAAATGGACAGGTCATCCAAGCAAAAGATCAGCAAGGATATAAAGGCCTTAAATGACACACTGGACCAGATGGACATCACAGATATATTCAGAATATTTCATCCCAAAGCAACAGAATACACATTCTTCTCTAGTGCACATGGAACATTCTCCAGAATAGATCACATCCTCGGTCCTAAATCAGGACTCAACCGGTATCAAAAGATTGGGATCATTCCCTGCATATTTTCAGACCACAATGCTCTAAAGCTAGAACTCAACCACAAAAGGAAGTTTGGAAAGAACCCAAATACATGGAGACTAAACAGTATCCTTCTAAAGAATGAATGGGTCAACCGGGAAATTAAAGAAGAATTGAAAAAAATCATGGAAACAAATGATAATGAAAACACAACGGTTCAAAATCTGTGGGACACAACAAAGGCAGTCCTGAGAGGAAAATATATAGCGGTACAAGCCTTTCTCAAGAAACAAGAAAGGTCTCAGGTACACAACCTAACCCTACACCTAAAGGAGCTGGAGAAAGAACAAGAAAGAAACCCTAAGCCCAGCAGGAGAAGAGAAATCATAAAGATCAGAGCAGAAATCAATGAAATAGAAACCAAAAAGACAATAGAACAAATCAACGAAACTAGGAGCTGGTTCTTTGAAAGAATTAATAAAATTGATAAACCCCTGGCCCGACTTATCAAAAAGAAAAGAGAAAGGACCCAAATAAATAAAATCATGAATGAAAGAGGAGAGATCACAACTAACACCAAAGAAATACAAACTATTATAAGAACATACTATGAGCAACTCTACGGCAATAAATTTGACAATCTGGAAGAAATGGATGCATTCCTAGAAACATATAAACTACCACAACTGAACCAGGAAGAAATAGAAAGCCTGAACAGACCCATAACCAGTAAGGAGATTGAAACAGTCATTAAAAATCTCCAAACAAACAAAAGCCCAGGGCCAGACGGCTTCCCGGGGGAATTCTACCAAACATTTAAAGAAGAACTAATTCCTATTCTCCTGAAACTGTTCCAAAAAATAGAAATGGAAGGAAAACTTCCAAACTCATTTTATGAGGCCAGCATCACCTTGATCCCAAAACCAGACAAGGATCCCACCAAAAAAGAGAGCTATAGACCGATATCCTTGATGAACACAGATGCGAAAATACTCAACAAAATACTAGCCAATAGGATTCAACAGTACATTAAAAAGATTATTCACCACGACCAAGTGGGATTTATTCCAGGGCTGCAAGGTTGGTTCAACATCCGCAAATCAGTCAATGTGATACAACACATCAATAAAAGAAAGAACAAGAACCATATGATACTCTCAATAGATGCTGAAAAGCATTTGACACAAAGTACAACATCCCTTCCTGATCAAAACTCTTCAAAGTGTAGGGATAGAGGGCACATACCTCAATATCATCAAAGCCATCTATGAAAAACCCACCGCAAATATCATTCTCAATGGAGAAAAACTGAAAGCTTTTCCGCTAAGGTCAGGAACACGGCAGGGATGTCCATTATCACCACTGCTATTCAACATCGTACTAGAGGTCCTAGCCTCAGCAATCAGACAACAAAAGGAAATTAAAGGCATCCAAATCGGCAAAGAAGAAGTCAAATTATCACTCTTCGCAGATGATATGATACTATATGTGGAAAACCCAAGAGACTGCACTCCAAAACTGCTAGAACTTATACAGGAATTCAGTAAAGTGTCAGGATATAAAATCAATGCACAGAAATCAGTTGCATTTCTCTACACCAACAGCAAGACAGAAGAAAGAGATATTAAGGAGTCAATCCCATTTACAATTGCATCCAAAACCATAAGATACCTAGGAATAAACCTAACCAAAGAGACACAGAATCTATACTCAGAAAACTATAAAGTACTCATGAAAGAAATTGAGGAAGACACAAAGAAATGGAAAAATGTTCCATGCTCCTGGATTGGAAGAATAAATATTGTGAAAATGTCTATGCTACCTAAAGCAATCTACACATTTAATGCAATTCCTATCAAAGTACCATCCATCTTTTTCAAAGAAATGGAACAAATAATTCTAAAATTTATATGGAACCAGAAAAGACCTCGAATAGCCAAAGGGATATTGAAAAAGAAAGCCAATGTTGGTGGCATCACAATTCCGGACTTCAGGCTCTATTACAAAGCTGTCATCATCAAGACAGCATGGTACTGGCACAAAAACAGACACATAGATCAATGGAACAGAATAGAGAGCCCAGAAATAGACCCTCAAATCTATGGTCAACTAATCTTCGACAAAGCAGGAAAGAATGTCCAATGGAAAAAAGACAGCCTTTTCAATAAATGGTGCTGGGAAAATTGGACAGCCACATGCAGAAAAATGAAATTGGACCATTTCCTTACACCACACACAAAAATAGACTCAAAATGGATGAAGGACCTCAATGTACGAAAGGAATCCATCAAAATCCTTGAGGAGAACACGGGCAGCAACCTCTTCGACCTCTGCCGCAGCAACATCTTCCTAGGAACAACGCAAAAGGCAAGGGAAGCAAGGGCAAAAATGAACTATTGGGATTTCATCAAGATCAAAAGCTTTTGCACAGCAAAGGAAACAGTTAACAAAATAAAAAGACAACTGACAGAATGGGAGAAGATATTTGCAAACGACATATCAGATAAAGGACTAGTGTCCAGAATCTATAAAGAACTTAGCAAACTCAACACCCAAAGAACAAATAATCCAATCAAGAAATGGGCAGAAGACATGAACAGACATTTCTGCAAAGAAGACATCCAGATGGCCAACAGACACATGAAAAAGTGCTCCATATCACTCGGCATCAGGGAAATACAAATCAAAACCACAATGAGATATCACCTCACACCAGTCAGAATGGCTAAAATCAACAAGTCAGGAAATGACAGATGCTGGCGAGGATGCGGAGAAAGGGGAACCCTCCTACACTGTTGGTGGGAATGCAAGCTGGTGCAGCCACTCTGGAAAACAGCATGGAGGTTCCTCAAAATGTTGAAAATAGAACTGCCCTATGACCCAGCAATTGCACTATTGGGTATTTACCCTAAAGATACAAATGTAGTGATCCAAAGGGACACATGCACCCGAATGTTTATAGCAGCAATGTCCACAATAGCCAAACTATGGAAAGAACCTAGATGTCCATCAACAGATGAATGGATCAAGAAGATGTGGTATATATACACAATGGAATACTATGCAGCCATCAAAAGAAATGAAATCTTGCCATTTGCAACAACATGGATGGAACTAGAGCGTATCATGCTTAGCGAAATAAGTCAAGCAGAGAAAGACAACTATCATATGATCTCCCTGATATGAGGAAGTGGTGATGCAACATGGAGGCTTAAGTGGGTAGAAGAATAAATGAAACAAGATGGGATTGGGAGGGAGACAAACCATAAGTGACTCTTAATCTCACAACAAACTGAGGGTTGCCGGGGGGAGGGGGTTTGGGAGAAGGGGGTGGGATTATGGACATTGGGGAGGGTATGTGATTTGGTGAGTGCTGTGAAGTGTGTAAACCTGGTGATTCACAGACCTGTACCCCTGGGGATAAAAATATATGTTTATAAAAAATAAAAAATTAAAAAAAAAAAAAAAAATCAATAAGGATAAAAAAAAAAAAAAAAAAAAAAGAGGAGTTTCATGTAGAGTCTTATAGGCTACAGTGATGGATTTATTCTGAGCAGTGGAAAGACACTGAGGGGTTTTAAGTAAAGGGAGGTGATTATATGGTGCATATTTTTATATAATCACTCTGAAGGCTGTATGATGTGTAAGTTGTAGAAGGACAAGAGAGGAAGCGGAGAGACCAGCGGGGAAGCTACTACATATGTCTATGATAATGAGTATAACTGTAGAGGTAGCAGTAGAGATGGAACTCAAGATATATTCTGGAGTAGAGCCAATAGGAATTGGTGATGAATTGAACGTAAGGCCTGAGAAAAGATAAAAAATCAAGGATGACTCCTCAAGATGACAGTAGAGGGCTAGTGGTTTATTGAGATGAGAAGAATTAAGATCAGAAGCAACTCAGAAGATAATCAAAAACTCTGTTTTTGGTATTTTGAGTTTTTCTTTAAACACCCGGGCAAGGTCTTAAGTAGATAATCATTACATGTTCAAAACATGGAAGCGAGTATTCTGAGTCTCCCTGAAAGAAGTCGTGGAAACAGTGGGTGGGGTGTGGATTTCAGTAAGCAGGAGTGTGGGGCACAGAACGGAGAATGTCCATGAAGATGGGGCATGGAATTCGGAATGGAAGCTAGAGCTCTTTCACAGCAGTTTTTCAGGGAAAAGAGAATCTCCAGCCTCTGATTCAATACACAGTTGAGCAGAAGGGTTTTCAGTTGTGGCCATGAACTATTTCAGTTTAGATGCAACAATGGCTCAGGTTGGAAACTGCCCCAAGAAACAGTGATACAGATGAGTCTGATAACAGCTACCTCAGAGACTCAGACAGGCCACCCCTTTAAATTCACTGGGAGCCCCCAGATTCTTGGTATTGTTTTCTTTTTCTGGACAGAGTTTCTAGTGCTGTATTTACTTTATTACCAAAGTCCCTTCAATGGCCTCCAGGTGGCCTTTCCTCCCAAGGAAAGCTTCCCTAGGTGATTCGATTTTTTTTTTTTTTTTTTAAGATTTTATGTATTTACTTGTCAGAGACAGAGAGAGCATGAGCACAAGCAGGGGGAGCAGCAGGCAGAAGGAGAAGCAGGCTCCCTGCTGAGTAAGGATTCCAGATGTGGGACTTGATCTGAGCACCCTGGGATTATGACCGGAGCTGAAGCAGATGTTTAACCAACTGAGCCAGCCAAGTGCCCTTCCCTAGGTGATTCTGGTTTTGTTTTATTTTTAAGATTTCGTTTATTTATTTATTTGACAGACAGAGATCACAAGTAAGCAGAGGCAGGCAGAGAGAGAGGAAGGGAAGCAGACTCCCTGCTGCGCAGAGAGCCCGATGTGGGGCTGGATCCCAGGACCCTGGGATCACGACCTGAGCCAAAGGCAGAGGCTTTAACCCACTGAACCACGCAGGCACTCTCCCTAGGTGATTCTTAAGGTGACGTCCTTTCCTTTTATCCTGTGATGTTGCTGCAACATCTCTGCACAATGGTAATTCATTTCTGTCAGGGACTTTGCTCTGGTAGGGAACCCACTACAACAGGAACTGAATGAATAAATGAGTCTAACCATGTTGTCCTTAAAATGAGTCTATACCTTTAGTTATACAGAGTATTCTAGCAGCAATAGAACCATTCTGTTTTTGTGAGAACTTCTTCTTCTTCTTCTTCTTCTTTTTTTTTTCCTTTTTCATTTTACACATAAGGGGTAGCATCAGCTGTTTGTGAATCCAGAACATTCTATTTGGACCATTCTCAAAGAAACACGTCACTCAAAGCTGTGTCAATAGAGAATTAAAACTTCCACATGACTAGGTATTCAAAATGTAAATACAGCCAGCTATGGCATTTTAGAAACCCCAAAGTAAAAACTTTACCACCAAAGGAAAAAAATAGCTTGAAAAGAGGACAGCAGGACAAATGAGGACAGCTAGTCTTTTTTCAGCTTATTTTTGTTGGATTCATTTTGAGTTTTGTAAACCAAGCTCCAGTTAGATCTTGAGGAAAAAAAACTAACTGACATAATTCACTGAGTCAACCTTTACACAAAAAGGTTTTGAACATCAAGGCAGAATTAGCAGCTTTCTAGCCTCATGTCTTGATTGATCAGTTTAAACAGGGCTAAATTTATAACTTTATAAATATATCAAATAAGAATAAAGAAAATAACATTTTAAGGTTTTTTTTTTTTTTTTACTGCTACAACCAAAACAGCAACAACAAAAATCTATCCTTCTAAGTAATGTCTAAAAAAGAAATACATAGAATTTTATTTGCTTTATTTTTTTCTCTACCAAATATATATTATGTCTACCAGATGTATACTATTTTAAAATGCTAGATTATGCAGTAAGCATGCTATAAAATAACATAAAGCAGAAGATGCTACAAGGAAACTCTTGTTTCCTGGGTAAAAATATATAAAATATCATCTTTCTTTTTTAATGTCACAATCCTACTTTTCTAATCTCAACTGTATATTATATACTCAAGAAAAAGGCAGATGGAATTCTTTTGGGGACTGGTATTATTCCTTTTAGATGAGAATGCCTAAGTTTTGGCTAGTGTTATGCAACATTTGCCAGCTAGACTTCCCATGTTTGATTATTTGTGGGCATCTATGCCATAATAGAGCATCCTGTTCTTTATTCATTGGCTCAAAGATGTTGTGTTATGGTTAACAACTTGGTGCCAATATGTGACTTATAAGAAATTCAAGGACTAACTTTGAGTGCTCATACTCATCCTTAAATTATTTAATTTCTACTGTATCATTAGTTTCTCAATGTCAAACTTACAAATTATTCTAAAATCAATAAGAGGGCAGCTCAATTCCTAATAAGAGGCTGCCAGAAATCCTATGTGATTTCATTATAAAGGGTTATATTGTGTGATTTTTCAAAAAGGAGTACATCATTTTTCTGTAAGAAGAAATTGGCCAACTGAAATCAATGTCTTCAAACAAATAGATTATTTTGACTGAATGTAATTCTAGAGAATCATCAAAGTATAATAGCAATTTCATGGTCATTACCATGAATAAATAAATCTTGCCACATAGCAATGGTAAATAAATTTAAAGTAGTAGGGCCCTGCTCCATGCATTAAGTGAATAACTATAATTGCTTGGATATTTTTAACTTAAAGTTTCACATAAAATGACCTTGGTGAATGGGACAAAGAAAACTTTTTAGACAAAAGAGAAAAGTGAAGCCACCAGTAGATTTTATATTCCAAAAGAAATTTGGGAGTTTGTGCTCTTTCTTCCTTCTTTTTTTTCTCTTGAAAATATTCCCTTCAGTTTCTTTTATTTCTAAATAAATACTAGGGCTGGATTTTTAAGTAAAGAGGCAATTATAAGCACATTAACATTTCTACCAGACAGCAAAGATAGTGCGGGCCAGTCAGCCCCACACAGAATGCAGCTTGGCCCTGAGCCCTGGACCACTGCAGTAAGGCACTCTCCTCTCCATCATCCAATGCAGAGAATAGGCTCCCCATTTTGCTGTGAACTTTCATTTAGGACAACATGGTCGGTGCTGCAAACCCAGAGGTGTGCTTTTATTTTGGGGTTTCTCAGTCCCAGCTTTCAAAGCCAACACTAAAGCAAAGGCGTGGTCTACACCAGGACTTTAAATAAAGTCAGATAGAATAAAAATTCCCTTACTAGCATTTATTCTAAACTGCCTTGTCCAGATGGCTTCTTACAGGGAAAGGGAAAAAGGGGATACTCACGCTCTGCTTCCTTTCATGCTGGCGGGCTGTGATTATTGTTAATGACCCACAGCTGTACTAGCTCCCCCACCACCTCTACCCTCTGCCCACCCCCACCTTCCAGCTTCCTTCTTATTTAAGCTTTTCTCCAGGAAGCCTTTCACAGAAGGAGGTGGGAGTAAGTTTTACGATGGATCAACCTTCAGGACTCACCCTGTATCTGGCTGTTTTCTCACAAAACCTGAACGCAGCAGTGGGATCCATTCCAAAGCTTATAGCTCTGCAAAACCAGGCAAACTTATAGTTTCTAATTTTTCTAAATGTCCCAATAAATATTTGTGAATTGATTAAAGAAAAGCAGTTTAAACATTACTGTTAATCTTCTGGATATATCATTAGCTCCATACCTGGCTAAAAACCGAGTTGCAAATTTATTGCTGTAAGTAGCACTAATCCATTCTATCATTCAGCATATGTAGAGAGAGGGACAAGCAGAGAATTTTTGCTATTAAACATTCTTATGAATAAATCCCTTGTGCTTGCTGCCCCTTCTACCTTCACCACTCCACTTGGTTTATATAAGTTGGATTGGGAAAGGCATCCATTGAGTGAGCCTTTGGGTAAGTAAAGGACTTCAGATATTTTTGAGATGCTGCCTAGTCTAAACTTATTCTTGTTATTATAAAATATACCTGTCCTGCCAGATGTTTTGCCTCCTACATCATGTGCCCATTGTATATGCTCTAGCTATACATCCTCAGAAGGCAGGATATGACTGCCAAGCAAGGCTTTAAGTTTATTGCTAGTATTAACATTAATGTTGCCAATACTTAATCTTACCATTATTAATAGTATTAATACAAATGCTATCAATTCTAATACTAAAATAATATTATTGATATTAATATTTACTATCAATGTTAATGTCTAGAGTTCCTATTGCTGTGATTTTTGAAGTCCCTGATAGAACTTTTCTCAATTTTAGGTGCTCGTGGTTTTTTGATGGTATTGTTCATGGTTTCCACTGTATTCCAAAGCCATGAAAAAAAAGAGTAAAACAAGTGTGACAGTAATTCACACAATCCATACGCTGACCATTGGCCCACTTGTTGTTATTTAATGTAGTCCTTGCTTGGCTTTTATGTGCAAGTAGTCCCTACTCAAAATACCCTCTTATGGAAATATGAAAATATGTGTTGTTGTAATTCTTTAATTTTCTGCTTCTATAGACTTTCCATTGCTTGGGTTCCTTGAATATTTTGAATGTATGTATTTATATATGTACTGGTTTGAATATATATATATATTGAATATATATTGAATTCAATATATGTTGAATATATATTCAATATATATATATTGAACCACCTGTTTATATATATATATGTATATATATATATATATATATATGAAAGACAAGTGTTTATTACATTTTAAAAGACAATTGGGTAAACCATTCATTTCATAAAGATGCTCCATCTATTAATAGTCTCTCCCATTTACAAACTAACAAAACCCTCAGTCTGTCTACCATGCTCCTTCAACTCTCACTCTATTCCTTTTCTTTCTCTTCTTTCAGACTAAAACTTTTGAAAGAATTGTCTATTATTCCTACCTCTCCTTCTTTGCTTTCTTTCATTTATCTATTGCAATTGGTTTAATACTACTGTTTCCAAGATCAACAAAAACCTTTTCTCTAAATTTGGGGAGAAATGTCCATTGTTTATCTTTCTTGATTTCTTAGCCATATTCAATATTATTGACTCACATCCTTTTGGAAACCCCTTTCCCTTGGGTCCCATAGTTGTGTATTCCTGTGTGGATATGTGTATGCCCATAGCCACTTCTTTTCAATTTCTTTTGCAGGCTACTATCTAAAAGAGGATATTGAAGGAAAGAAAATACAGGAATAGAACTAATAAGTGGTAAAACTGGGACATTGACCAGGTAAGGTAAATCCAGAAACCACATGCAAACCACTATGCTTCCCTACCCTCTTCTCACATCCCTATATGATCTTTAAAAAAACTTCTTCAGCTCATACACAGTGCTGGATACTGTGTGAAATGTTGAAGAAATAGATACAAACAAAGGGTTTTTACTTAATACTATAGAGTCATTATTGTTCTGTCCCTATGGAGATGCATTCTTGGCATTAAGAAATGTCAGTCATTAGGGCACCTGGGTGGCTCAGTGGATTAAGCCTCTGCCTTCAGCTCAGATCATGATCTCAGGGTCTTGGGATCAAGCTCTTGCTTCCCCCTCCCCCTCTGTCTGCATCTCTGCCTACTGGTGACTTCTTTCTCTGTCAAATAAATAAAAAATCTTTAAAAAAATTGTCAGTCATTTTTAAAAGTCTCTTAATATTCTGAAGTCTTAACATATGTCTAGCCATCATTTTTTGACTACCATTCATATAATTATTTTGAATCCTTTCAGGATGGAGTTCAATTTATGATACTTTCTATAGTATCAAAGTCCTGCTGCTTTTTAGATGCTGCTGTTACTTACTTTATATTTCTTTGACCATATCTGTGGGGAAAAAAACATAATTTCTGTAAAAATCTCATTTTAACATACAACACGAACCTTTTCCTTTGTTTCTTTTTGGCAGGCCTAGCATTATTATCTGTACAGCTTTTGTCAACCATAGTAAATCAGAACTCTCCATAAGAACACAGAATAATTGGCATAAAGAGATGTCTCAGTGCAATAAAACACACAAAGTGCATAGCACACTTAGTAGTTGTGGGACAGAGTATGGCATTTGCCCTGAGGTCTAGTAATGTTTACTGGCCCAGAATATACTAAAAGTCTACTCTGAATTATCACTGGCATATAATAAGTGCTCCTTAATAGATATAGTAATTTAAAAATATATAATGTCACTATACTATATAGCAGTGGCATTAAATAGACAAGTGTGTACAACTAACTATAATATGTGTTGACACAGCATTGATATCAATTTGAGATATGTGAGGAAAATCAGGAGAAAAGCTCCGTAGAGGAATCAATATTTGAACAGAGACATTTAATTAGGAGATGGGTCAAAAAAAAAAGTGGAAGTGTATAGGTGAATAAAGTATAGATGAAAGTTCAGAAAGGGGATTGATACATGTGATTATTGGGGAATGTGGGTGGGCGAGGGGTGGCAGCAGATAGGGGGAATTAAACTGGGCAAGACTTGATAATACCAGAATGTCATTCTATTCTGAGAGCAATGAAGAGCCATCAAAATGAGTTTTAAGCAAGGATGAAATATGGTAAGATTTATCTTCAGAAAAATGACTTGTGAGAATCAGGAAGTTTGATTAAAAAGGGTTGTGTACAGCTAGAGAACGACTTATGTAGCTATTAGAAGAATCAAGTCACAAAACATGGGAAATAGGATAGTTGCTAACAGCCAAAATTCCCTGTGTTCAAATCCAACTGTTCCATTTTTCAATTATGCAACCTTGATAGATTACTTCATCTTTATTAGTCTCAATTTCCCCATCTCTAAAATACTGATGAAAACATTTATCTCACTGGTTTGTTATGAGGATCAAATGAGGTAATAACTATAGTTTGTCTGCAACTGTACAAGCATTCAATAAATGTGAACCACTTTTGTTTTCCTTATCTCTTAGACTGAAGAAAGTAGGAAGGGTAATTAGGATATGACTTTGAGAATTCAAATTGAGATTTGAGTAGTGTTCAGAAACAGGATCTGACAGGAAAAATAAAGGGAGAGGCTCAAGATGAACCCACATTGGGGGGCTTGATGCTTTATATCATGAAATGAGATATGGGACACTTCATCTATGATAAATATAACCAGTTTAGTAGAAGAAACAGAGAAAAGATTGTTCTTTGGGATCTTTTTAAGATGAAATAGTTAATGACAAAACTGAAATTTTAATGAGTTAGTTGGAAATTGAGACTTGTAACAGAAAGAAGAATTGAACAGCAGTTCAAAACTTATTCATTTAAAAGTTACATGTGATGATATAACCATTTAGTGGAGGATATAGTAAGAAGTAAAAGTGACTGAGGGAAGAACCATAAGCAAACCAAATTTTAGAGATAAGTATGGGAAGAAGGGATGACAAAGGGTATTTAGAGAGGTAAGAAGAGAAACAAGAGCAGATAGAGGCAAAGAAACCAAGGGATGAATGAGTTTAACAAATGAGAGATAGATCAATAGCATCAACTCATGCAAGTAAGTCCACTTGATCATAGACTAAAACAAGGCCATTGGCTTAGCAATTATGAGAAAGAGACTTTGGTGACTTTGATGAGGTAAGATGTCAGAATATTTCCCTAACATAAAGCTTCCATAGTAGAAAATGCCTGATAAATATAAAGTAGAGGGGGGAAAAATGCCAGAATAATGAATGAATGAGAAGGATGGGTGGCAGAGTTAATGTTGGAAGAAATTCATAGTACCTCTTGCAATGATGATGTAGGGCTTTAGAACAAACCTCCTGCTGAAAACAACCAGATAAGCTGCCCAAGTGATAACGTGAGGTTCTTTGTCTTCATACTATTTAGGGGTCATAGCACTTCCTGCATCTAGGGCTTGATGTCTTTCATCAGTTTTGGAAAATCAAAACAAGTTGGTACACTTACATTTGTGTGTGTGTGTATTTCAAACCAAGAAGCATTATTAGAGTTAAAAAATAGGTATTTCATAAAGATAAAAAGCATCAATTTCCCAGGAAGATATGATAATTCTAAATTTGGAAGAAGTTCATGTGCTTCTTCATGAAAAGTGTGAACATTTAGGTCAATTCTGTATAACCTTTTGGATCACAGACTCCTTTGGAGAATCCAATAAATATCATTGTCTTTTTCTGCTAGAAAAAAAATGCTCACAAAACCCAAAATTCTGCTACAATTAAGTAAGTTGAAGAAGTCAAGAATTTTTGATGTCCACTATTTTGAGATTTAGAGGAAGAAAAAAAGTTTATAGACTTTTTAATGTGAATGTGTTCTTATTCTTCCTTCCTTCCTCCTTCCCTCCCTCTGTCCCTCCCTTTCTTTCTTTCTTTCTTTCTTTCTTTCTTGAACTTGAGTTCTTCTAAGGTTACAAAAACTTGGTGCAGAATTGGAGGCCTTGAGAGACTTGTATGGACTCTGGGTAGCTTGAGTGAAGCATGAGAATGGGAAGTAACTTAAAAATTAGTGAAAATGTTGCTGTATATATTTAAAGCTCTAACTGAAGTTTGAAATAATATTTTTATAATATAGTCTTTGAGTGTAGGAACTTAATTTTCTTTAACCTTTCTCAGAAGCTGAGAGCAAAAGCAGGGAAACAAATGGGTTGCTCTAGGATTTGAAAGTAGCACAATATTAGGTCTTGCACAAAATCAAAAGAAAGATATTATAGACCGTATTGGTGACCTGATTGTGGCATGGGTATGGATAGGAATGAAAGTAAAGAAGACAGAGGGCATATTTTGTGGTAATTAAGAACATGAGATCTGGGGGCGCCTGAGTGGCTCAGTCAGGTAAGCGTTTGCCTTTGGCTCAGGTAATCATTTCAGGGTCCTGGGATTGAGCCCTGCATGGGTCTCCCTGCCCATCAGAGTTTGCTTCTCTCTTTCCCTCTGTCTCTCCCCCTTGCTTGTGCTCTCTCTCTCTCAAATAAATAAATTTTTAAAATCAAATAAAAAAAAAAAGAAGAAGAAAAGAACATGAGCTTTGTAGTTAGGTAGACTGTTGCATAGAGAGAATACTGCTGATCAATTCAGCCTCTCTAAGTGGTATTTTCTCATTTGTCAAATGTGGAAAATTAAAGTACCTACCTTTGAATATTAAATGAAGAACTATATATAAAATTCTTCATAAAATTCATCATTGCCATCATATCAACTAGCTAGGTCAAATACCAGAAGACAAAGATAAAATTAAACAACAATTTTTATATGAGAGAGGATGTGGGAAAAGAAGAAGTTGAAATCATGAGGGGGATTTCAGAAGTGGGGTTATTTTGAATAAAAATTTCAAAATGTGGGCCTAGGAGTAAAATTCCAAGTTGGAAATAAAATGAACAGTCACACAGTGAGCATGGCTTTCTACACCCAGAGAGTGGGGTAGCCTATCAACTATTTTGAAAATTCCTGGCCTCTTTTAGCTTATATAATCTCAATTTTTCCTAAAATATTTTTAAGTTCTTAACCTTTCATATCTTATTGTTGTTACTATATATAGCCATCAATCCCACTGTAACAATTAATCACTTATAGACATTAAGCATGAGGAAGATGATGGAGGTCAAAGGCAAGAAACATGAAATATTGCATTGAACTGTGCTAGTCTGACACATGCCTGGTTAATATAGAATAATGACAATGAACTATTTCTGATAGTCATTATAATTAAAAACAGCATATTTTTTCAAGGTTCCAAGAAGTGAACTGAATTCTTATGAACCCCAAAAAGTTCAGTTCAGTTCAGGAAAAGGTTAAGTTTAATGTTATTCTCTGAATTAGCTTTCCAAGCCCTAATTACAGAAATAGACATTATTTTGAAAACTTGGAAAAGGTCCATTTACATGACAGATCCAAGAATCAAATGATCTTATTATCTTTTTTTTTCAATTTTGCCTTTCAAATACTGCCTTCACAAAACAGAAAAAAGAAGTAATTATGAAGAAGAGTTTAAGTAGATGAAATAAGAATATAATGATATTCTTTTTCTAACTTATATTATTAATTGCATGACCCTATATTGATCAAGGCAAAGCAAATTCCTTTCCAAAAGTTAACTCTTGACAAAGTAGAGAATATGATCTTGTCTAAAACTATAATTTACTTTACCAAATACCATGACAATACAAACTCATTCAGTTAATGAATGAACAGTCTGTTCCTAGAAGGAAATAGTCTACATTATAATTTGAAGACTTTTTTTTTTTTAACATTTGTTTACTAAATGTGAGAACCTTTGTTATCATTGCTCTTCACTGTTACACAAATGTGGCAAAGACGTTGAAGATATATAGAAATACTGTGACAAAATTCCTCTTCACCTATCCTTGCAATTTTTGCCCATGATTCATTCCAGAAAGGAAAAAAAATCAATTCAGTACCTTCTCTCCTTGACCTTCTTCTCTTTGTTTAGAGCTTAACATATAGCAAAAGGCCTTCTTTTATATTATTGATGAAATCACAGAACATGTCTTGTTTACTTGCATGCTTTTATTCACTCTAAAATAGAGATTAATTTATAAAGAAGGAGAGGTGGAAAATGTGTGCAAACATCTTGGTTTTAATATGTGGTTAAACTCTGACAACCTTCATTAATCTTCGTATGACCTCATGTAATAAGTCTTGTGGAGTCATCATGCTGTTATTTAAAGACCAATCTGAACATTCCCATTCGTCCCTAACCACAACATATCAAGCCCAAACCACAAATCTGATGCTAAGCCCTTGAAAAGTGACATTGATCTTTACAATAGGTTTCTTGGAGTGATGATAAGGGTGTTTACCTGACAAATCATAAAGATTTCAAAAATTTATCTTAAATGCCTGTTTCTTTCCTTTAAAGTTCTGGTTTTCAGCACTCCCTTATCAACATGTCTCTTTTTACTTATCTTGAACTTGATGGTTGAAATCCTGATTCTACCCTGTACTTGAGGTCTAAACTTGGGCAAGTTCATTAACTTCCTCAATTTCTATATCTGTAAAACAGATATTAAGAATATAAACTTTATAGTCTTATGGTAAGAATTAAGTGAGGTAATGAATGTGAATTTAAAATACTGCCTGTCACATAGCAAGAACTTAGTAAATGTTAGCTGCCATGATGATGATGATGGTGATGGTGATGATGGAGAGATTTTCAAACAAAAAGTCAAGTAATTATTATCGTTTAAAGGTACTGTAGGTGTGTGAGACATCCCACTCAAAGAGTTCTGAAGAAAGGTTTTAAATGCTAAAGATATTACTTTTGCTTATTTTAATCTGCTTTTAGCTTATTGCAGGTCTTTAAAAAATATTTTATTTATTTATTTATTATTTATTTATTTATTTTGAGAGAGAGAGAATGCACATGAATGGAGGTGCAGAGGGAAGGAGAAAGAATTTCAAGCAGACTCCTTTCTAAGCCTGACCCCACAACCCATGAAATCATGACCTGAGTCTAAACCAAGAGTGAGACGTTCAACTGACTGAACCACCCAGGTGCCCTAGCTTACTGATGTTTTAATCTTACATTTTTGCATTTTGAAAGGGATTTCCCATAATATTAGCTTAACTCTAAGTCTTTTAGTTTCTGTCTCTTAAGTTTTTCTTAGCTCCTTTTATTTTTGCTTTTATATTAGTATTTATTTTTCTCTAGTTTTTTCCAAAATATTTTCTTTCCCTGGCTTATTTATTTAATTATATGCCTCTTTATTACATTTCAGTTTTTCTTCACAAGCTTTGTGTTATTTCTAAAAACATACTAAAACTACCAAAAGTGACAACGTGTGCTAACGTTTACTGATTGTTTCCTATCTGCAAAACTCTAGTATAAGGGCTTCATATGGATTGCCTTAATCTTAACAAAAGTCTTTTGAAGTGGGTGTTATTATTATTTTCATGACACAGATGAGGAAACTGAGATAAAAAGACAAATAACTGACCCAAGTTTACACAGCTAATAAAAGGAGGAAGTGAGATTTATAGTATCTTATTTTGATTACTTTTATTTTAATCTAACTTGTCATCTTATTTTCACGTATTATTTTCATCTTAGCTATTATTTTCTAGCCAACTGCTAAGTAACCAGTGGTTGGAGGTAGCATTGTTGCGCTAATGACTCTGTGAGTATGTATGGTTTACCTAAAATGTTATATCAGATATCTTGATGAAATCATGAAATATGTACTTAATTTATGTGACTGGCCAACATTATGCATCACTCAGGCTTTAAAGTCAGAATGATTAGATTCAAATACTAATTCTATCATTTATAAGCCATGTGGACTTAGATCAACCCCTAATTTTATTTATTTAAATTTTTTTTTTTTTTTTGGTAACAGTTTTCTCATCTGTAATGCAGGAAAAAGTCAATATCCAGCCTTATAAAGTTAAAAAATTAAATAAAGGGACTGACATAGAGTAAGAAGGTAAAATATATACAGTAGGAAGGTAAACTTTTAAATGGTAATACCATTCAAATGGTAATAACTCAATAAGTGGTAATAGGAAAGACTATTTAATATCTTTGACTGGAAAAAATCAGATATATGCATATTTTAATAAGTATAGTACATAATCATTCTTTTTTTAAAGCTTTTTAAAAAATATATTTATTTATTTAACAGATGGAGATCACAGTGGGCAGAGAGGCAGGCAGAGAGAGAGGGGGGAAGCATGCTCCCTGCTGAGCAAAGAGCCTGATGTGGGGCTTGAACCCAGGACCCCAAGATCATGACCTGAGCCAAAGCCTGAGGCTTTAACCACTGAGTCACCCAGATGTCCCTACATAATCATTCTTGTATAGCATTCCAGACCTTACGCTTTTATACCTGATTATGATTTTGATGCCTAATAACAGAAGTATTAGATTTTACAGTTACTATTATTTACTGTGTACTATGAGAGCTATTCTTCCACTGCACAGGATTCCTTTTGGTAGTTAGCAACGCCATTTAGAAGTATGGCCATGAAACTCAGGTTACTTCCCAAAGTTTACTCACTTTCATGTTCATAGTTTCTATAATTTTTAAAATTGGGCTTAACATTGAGAAATCATGTGTAGTCCTGTGAGTTAAACATTTCAAATGAAAAAGATGAGATAAACCTTAGCAGAGACTGAGAGAAGTTAAACATTGCTTAGATATCTGGAATTATCTTAAGATAATTGAACTTTCTAGATCCCAGCAACTTTGGGGAAACACATGAGAGGGTGAAAAATCATATATATATTTTCGCTTTTTGTCCTGTCAACTAGATAATGCAACGAACACACTGGAATCAGGCCAAATCTTTCCCCTTTTCTAATCTAGGAGCCAAGCCTGAATGACTGTTGAAAAAACTGGGTTTTCTTCTTTATGGTGGGGTGATTTTTCTTCTCCTGATTTTTCTGTTTTTCTCCTTTAGGTTTGACAGAATTAGGAGAGCTCTCTTTTGTGGGTCACATTAATCCCAAAGTTGGAGATAAGACTAGGGTTCATGTCATTTCACAACTGCATTAGTACAGAAAAAAATTTATTTTCCTTTCAAATCGTAGTTATCATAGGTTGCCAAAACCCAGTGTGAGAATAACATGAGAATTGTAAGGTTAAGCAACTTGAGAAATGTCTGGCATGTGGTAAGTACTCAAATGTTAGTTATTTATGTCATTATATATTTGTATATACATGCACAATTTTATATGTATACAAATATATGCATATTGGTAAAGATTTTTGATCATTAGAAACAGAAATTTGGATTCTCAGGGAAACACTTCCTGTCTTATTTTATGTAAATTCTGGAATCTATATTGCCTAAATTTTAAAAGTTCATGGATAAGATCCTATCTACTTTTGCTTTAGCACATTGTGAAGAGTATGTATACTTTAACTACCATTATGTGGTAAAAACAAAGGGGAACTCTATCAAGAGTCAGGAGTGTGGTGTCCAGAGTCAGATTTTGCAACTAACTGTGAACTAGTCTCTTAATAATTCTGTGTCTCATTTTTTGCCACTGCAGGTGGATATGTTGAGTGTACTTTCAGCAACTTGCAAGATAAAGTTTATGCATAAGGAATTCTCTATTTCCAAATATATAGAAATGGTGGAATATCTAGAGAGCTAGCTATACATCTATCTATGCCTTTGTATTTATTACAAAAGAAAGAAAGAAAAATTCCTAGTTGAATTAAAGGTAACTCAAAACCAGAGTTGTGGTGAAGAGAAGCTGATATCACAGGGGCCCATGAATATTTAGAGGGAGATTTAGACCTTCTGGGTTGGGAGCCAGGTTTGGGAAACAGGACTTTGAGTTTAGGCTGGTGGGAATCTTTAACTCACGCTCCTGTGTAAAATTGGAATCAAGTATTACCCAAATTGTCAAAAAGGGATGAAGAAAATTTTATCTTCTGCATGGGGAAAGAGCAAAGGAGTATCTGTTTAATTCATAGGAGGTGGGGCAGGAAGACAAACATCACCTGTGAAAAAATAACATTTGAACTGCATGAATGTGGATTCTAACGGCACATTCCCTTTGTGGCATCCTGTTCCTAAGGTATAGGAATTTTAAGCAAAACCTGAAAATAAAAACTCATTCAGGGCTTTCAAAACCACTGGGAAAGAGCAAAGATGTAGGAGAACCTTATGACACAAGATACTCCAGCAGAAAACGCAAAAGAAAATGAAACAGAGAACAATCTAAAACACTGTTGAATAGGAGTACACATGAAACAACTTACCAACCTTAGATGTAGAAATAAACCACCCATAATTGAAAATCAGTGTATTAGGATCCTAAGAACTTGAAATAATGGAACAGACTTGGAGAGATTATAATATAAAATTATAATGCTTAAAGTGATTAAAGAGATCAAACAAGGGCCTGAAAATTTAACTACAAAATTGAATAGAATGAAAATTTTAAAAAAATAGAGCTTGTAGAAAAGAAAAGTATAGTTGCTAAAATTTAAAACATGCTGGGTCTATTTAAGAACATAAGGATTAAATATAATATAATATTACTGAATTAAAGAGTAAGTCTGCAAAAGAATCACCCAGAATTAAGTACAGTGAAATGAAGGTCAGGAAAAGCTGAATGGAACACTACACAGACAATAGAATAAGTCACGTATTTCTAGAAGACGTTTCAGAAGGAGATAATGGAAGGATTTTGGAGGAGGCAATATTTAAAGGAATAATGGCTAAGAGTTGTTTATACTTGAAGAAAGACATGGGTCTTTCGACTGAAGTAAAATATATTCTGAAAGCCTAGAAAAAAAAATCTCTAGCTAAATTCTGAATACTCCTTGAGCTAAAACACATTATTATGAATTTTACATTGTTATCAAAAATATGCAACATCAAATTTACCATCCTAACCATTTTTAAGTGTGCTGTACCAAAATGTTAACTATACGCACAGTGTTATGCAACGGACCTCTAGAACTTCTTCATCTTGCAAAACTGAAAGTTTATGTTTATTGAACAGCTCCTTTTTTCCCCAACTACCTTTTTAAGGTTGAATAATATTGTATTATATGCAAATCAACATTTTCTTTATTCATTCATCTGCTGATGAACAATGAGGCTGCTCCACCTCTTGGCAATTCAGAAATGCAATAAGCGTGGGTGTGCAAATAAGAGAAGCTGCCTGCAGAGGGGTACTGTTAAATTTGCTGGGAGGGCAGTCAGCTGGGGTAATATCTATGTTCTCAGAAAAGGTGCCAAGAAGGTGCAAACAGTGGCAGTAGTAGGCGCTATTAAGCTCACTGGGAAGCTACCACTGGAAAACTTGCCTGGGTATCCACAAGTCTCTAGAAACTGTCCTAAAGGATGCCACTTGCTGCTGGAAACCCATCTGCGGTGATGAGACAGGACCCACCAGATGTGGGGAGTGAATCTTCTCAAGTATCCTGCACACCAGCCCAGTGCCACAGGAGCAAAAAGAAGCAAAGCCCAGGGAACCAGGAAAAGAAGTCTTCTGATATTTCTCCAGTGTGCTCTACTGATAAAGTTTGACATCATACCATCTGGCAGGGGAGAACTGTCCCAGAATTACAAGCAGACAGGGAAGGGTAGGTTTGGTTGAGAAGCAATAGATTGATAACTGACACAGCAGCTAACCAGAAAACTTTAAAAATTTTAAAGAAATATTGACAGTTGGACAGAAGATATTAATACATTAATAAATCATAAAGAGTTATTTTACATGGCTCTCTCAGAAATTGATAGAGTAGACAAAAAACTATTACAATATAAAAATTGAACAATAAAGTTAAGTTCAAAGTAACAGATATTTAGAAACATGAACATGAATTCGTTCCAACCATGTGGAATATTTTAGAAAGTCAGCTATAAGCCACAAAAAAAGTCTCAACAATCATAAGACAAATCTACTGATAAACTATTTTATATGACGTTGGCAATAAAATTGGAAACTGACAATGAAAATATAGCCCAAATAAGTATCTGGAAGATAATAAAAAACTAAAAGAATAATGTAAATATTATGAAGGCATATTAAAGTTTAAAAGCTAAATAAATACACATTCAAATTTATATAATGAAGCTAAAGTGATATTTAAAGGGAAATTATTTATTTATTTATTTATTTATTTATAAGTATTTTATTTATTCATTTGACAGAGAGAGAAATAGTGAAAGAGAGAGCCCAAGCAGGGGGAGCAGCAGGCAGAGGGAGAAGCAGGCTCCCTGCTGAACAAGGAGCCCAATGAAGGGCTCAGTTCCTGAACACTGGGATCATGACCTGACCCAAAGGCAGACGCCCAACCAACTGAGCCACCCAGGCATCCTGAGAGAGAAATTTATTAATTTAAATGCATGTATCAGATACAAGAAAAAAGTATGTTGTACCAAGTCAACTACCAAAACTTTCAAGTTTCTATGACCATTTTACCTCATATCCCAGGGATTTTGGTTGTTGATGTTATCATTATCCTGTTATCTATTTGAGATTTCATGGAGAGAAATCTCATTCTCCTACCGAGGAGAATCTACCAGAATGTATTGAGGGGCATGTGTAGTTCAGAAATTAAGCATTTTCTTGTCTTTCCTATATAGCTCATTTTCTCTAGGGTATTTAATTTCTATATAATTATGTATACTGGTCAAATTGTGTTATGTGTTAATAAGCATTATTTCACTGCTGAAATAAAGAAATCTAATGTTCATGGTTCTAAGACTGATTGTCCAATCTTAAAAGAAATGCATACTTTATAGGGTTAGAATGGCAAGGTTTTCCATTCATGTATTCATTCACTTGTTTAAAAAGTACTTATTATGTGTTTTTATGTGTAACATATTTTTCTAGCCTTCATAAGCTCATTTGTGAACAAAATAATCAACATTCTTCCTCTTATAGCCCTTACATCCCAGTAGAGGAGATAGCAAAAAGAGAAAATGAAGTAAAATATATAGTATGTTAGCAAGTGGATAAGTACTATTGGGAGAAATAAGCAATAAAGAAGCTAGAAAAGTTAGTTAGGATCACTATATTAGATGAGTTGGCCAAGGAAGTCTTCATTGAGAAGCTGACTTTGAAATAAAGTCTAAGGAAGTGAGTAGAGCAATTTGGGTCTGTGAAGGAAGAGCATACCAAGCAAAGGGAAATCCGGGAGGCCAGGTGTAGTTGTTACTGTCAAAGGATAAAGCTGTGGACAAAGTTAGAGATGTAGTGAAAGTTCAGATGGTACAGGGTCATATCATTTTGTCTGGACTAGCCCAAATTTAAACTCATTGCTCTGATGTAGTTAATAGTAGTCAGTCTTTAACATTCAGCAAGGCTCTGGTTTGGATAATAAAATATGTAGTCACTCTCCTTTTTGCAAAGACTTTGGCTTTGGCTTGGATAAATGGAAAGCCATCAGAGAGCTTTCAATATTGGAGTAGTATGATCTGATTTAATTTTTTTTTTTTTAACAAAATCACTTGGACTGCTGTGTTGAGAAGAGACTTTAAGGGGCAGAAATAAAAGCAAAATCTACCTGGACTCTGATCATCCTTCTCACCACCTCCATTACAATCAAACCACTACTATTTCTTACCTGGATTGCTTCAATAGCTTTTGAATGAAACTTCCTTGTATTTGGGTATATCTACAAGCAAGATTTAAAGAAAAACACCTTGAAAAAAACACATTGTCTTCCTATGCTTAAAATATTCATAACATCTCATGACTCGACAGTTATAAAAAGAAAAAAGCCATTAATAGGTTTTCTATTCAATGCAGCATCAAAAAAAAATGTCCTTTTATTCAAGATTCATCTTTGGATTCATTTGGAATGAAAGCCCCTGTGTGGTTTCCTTTATAGAAATAATGATGAATTATATCTCAGTTCCCTTTTTTCTCAAGTAGAGAGACAAGATCCAAAATCAGAACTGAGAAATCATATCTCTGCTCTGCTCTATAAATTACAGTTAGTCCTAATTATTATAGAAGCAACACTAAAATATTCTGGTCGTGTAACTCTATCAGAGCTAGTAAATACCTATAATTTCTGTTTCTTGATCATAAGTCTCCCTGACAGTGAATGTTTTTGAGATAAAAACTGAAAAAACAATGCTTTGTCATTACCTTTTTAAAAACTTTCCCTGCTATGTCTTATGGGAGCTGGAAGTTTGTAGTCAATGGTTGGTTCCCTTAGGTACTAGCAACATCTCTAATAGAAAGCTTAAAGTTACATGAATCATTAACAAACAGAAACCTAACTTGAAGACGACTGTGCTTCTCTAGCAAAAACTACTTACAGTAGTTTGAAGCACAAAACTGGAAAGATATTTGGTTGAATATGCAAAATAATTTTATCTCATTAGGCTGTAAGAAACGTGTATTGATAAGTGAGAAAAAAAAATACAGCAGAATGCCTGAATGGCCCAGCCTAACCTAACTTTCATGTAACCTTCCCCAATTCTTTCCCCCAATTTCCCTGAATTCACCATTCTATCTTCTATAGCAAGTCTCTACCTTAAAATTTTGTACTTTAACATATTGTTATCTGATTTTTTGTAAACGCTACTTTAAGTGTTCAACTGAACTACTGTGGCATGTTTGACTGAAAAACACTGTATGTTGTGAGCTTTCTATATAATGCTCAGTGGGAGCCTTGTATTGGGAGGCTGACTCTAAGGTACAAACAGTTTTCTAAGTGGTCACTAACCTGCTGTTGCTGCCCCAGACAGCTGGATAGCGTTCCTGTCATTGGCATGGACAATGGATCCTTTAGATATCTTCCTACATAGAAAAGTATAGGGTGAGTACTTCCTACTGAAAAATTGATTAGAATCATCATTATGGTTTCCAACAACTTTCTGTAGGTACCATGACCACAGATACATTTTATAAGCCTTGAAAACAGTGACTTTTGCCCTTTTGAGTATCTAAAATGTAGTAAGTTTGAAGTACAATTTTTCTAAGCTTAAAAACTAAACCTTTTTTCTAATGAACAAATGGACTTATACCATATTAATCCAACCTAAATATTCAGTGAAAGAGAAGTATGGTATTTTCATTTCAAGATGAAAGTATTAAAAATTATTTAAAATTTTTATTTGCCTTTAATTATCTTACAAACATACCAAGAGCCTCTATCATGTCTAGAATTAATTTAAACTCTGGAAAGAGCAACAATATTTACCTTTTATCACCAAAATCTTAAAATGGTGATTAATTTAATTCTTATGTATTTCTATTTCTATCAGCTTGGATGTTATATCAATAAACGGAAGCAGTCATTGGTCAGAAACAATTAGCCTCTAGGTGAGAAAAATTAACCCGTAACTAAATATTAGAAGTAGTATCAGAGAGGAAGCTCAGTTACATTATAAGTTTTAGTTGTACAAAACTTTGGATGAATGTTGGTAATGGAAACCAGAGTAAAAAAGATAGGAAAGGCCCAAAGGCAACCTGCAAAAACACACCCCCGCATCATATGTTCCTGTGGACCGGCTCCCATGTCACTGTATTACTAAGGCTGGTTACTCAGGGTGATAGAACGCTCCTTATGTTTATTTTTGGGAGGAGGAAGGTAAAGCAGTCAGCTTGCGATCCACTTACTCCTTTACACCCCCAAGGGAAATAAAAGAGCCATTTCTCCTTTTCAGCTGGGCGGGTAAATTATTATACTTGCTAGGAGAAAGAGACTTTATCTCTGAAAATGACCTTGGCTAAGAGTGACAGTGAATAAGTAGAATCCAGACATGGCTTCCGGAGAAAGTCACGTAGTCTCCACAGCTCTATGGAGGCAGAGTGGAGATGCTTTTTAGGTAAAATACATACTCTCACTGTGTAAGCAACCCCGTGGACCTTACTTGAAGACTTCAACTATTCAGGGCCAGAAGGGCATGGCCGATGTGGGAAAGGATCTTAGAAGGTATCCTCACTGCCCAGACCCTCTCTCTGCTCTGTTTCTGAATGCTTGTGTCTTTGTAATTATTTCGTAAAATTGATACTAGGTAAGATGTTTGCCTCATGCTAAGCCAATCTTTGTGTTAGCCCATTTAATCTTTGTGTTAGCGCAATGATCAGTTACGGTTGTTATGTAAATCAGTAATTCTCAATACTATGTGTAGGCATTACTTGGGGAGCTTGTAAAATGCAGATTTTTGGAGCCCTCTCAGAGAGACTTTGATTCAGTAGATTTGAAGAGGGGCCAAGTACCTATTTCTTAACTTAGAAATGCATAAATAACAAAGTAATTTGGGAATATTCTCTAAATCAGTCTTTTTACAAATTTTTAAAAGATTTTATTTATTTACCTGAGAGAGAGAGGAGAGAGCACAAGCAGGTAGTGGCAGAGGAAGAGGGAAAAGCAGGCTCCCCACTGAGCAGGGAGCTTGATGTGGGGCTTGATAGGGGGCTCAATCCCAGGACACTAATCATAACCTGAGCCGAAGGCAGATGCTTAGCTGACAGAGGCACCCAGGTGCCCTACATCAGTCTTATGTTGGCCTAATACATCTTTCTATTATTTTAAAAATATCCTCTGTGTTTTATGACTTATTCCTTGAATTTAATGTTTTTGCTTACATTAGTGCATTTGCTTCACACACAGAATGTTCATTAGGGACAGGAATAGGAAGGGGGAAATTATCCCATTGTCTCCTATCATGTAGAAATTGTGCCTTTCTCTTCGTAAAAGCATTCTCGAGTGTCTACAAGTTTAAAATTTACATTTAAAGTTAGTGTTCTACAATTTATTCCATTACTATATAAAGTACCTTTTAAAGATGCGCGTTTGATTTTTATTCTCTTTCTTTCATACAAATTCATTAGCACTTCTTAATGAAGCCCATTGTTTTTTCTCAGTGATGATGATGGGGCTATGTTCAAAGAAAAGAAAGGGTGCTGCAAAGCTATGAAGTTGTTAGGGGGCAGGAATCGAGGAAGAAGGACAAGGGGCTTCTAGCAAGCCTCCTAAATATACAGTATTATCCCAAACAGAGAAATACTTGGCAATTACAACCCCACCTTCTAAAAGAGGTATGTAATTCTTGTATTACTAAGTATAATCTAGTGCAAGTCAGATTACAGAAGCAAAGTATTCTGCAAACATACAATTTTCTGGCCACATCCTTGTTCTTAAGTTCCAGTTTTTAAAGTCTCTCTCTTAGTAAAGTGCTTTTCTTCCCCCTCTCTCTCTTGCTTCTTCTACCATAAAACATTTTACATCAAAAAAGTAGACTCCAAATTAATGATTAGTAAGAGGGAAAATTACATTTAGCCAAGTATAGAAAAACTTAAGGGGTTTTAAATTCTATTTAGCACAAGCAAAGCCCAACTTCCTGGTTCAAGTTAAAAAAACATGCACACAGCTCCTTGGTTGTCAACTGGCTTTTACAAAACACCATCTTGATGAATTAAGAGTAAATGAATGAGAACCATATGGATAAATTTCCTTTGAAATACACCCAGGATTAAAAAGTTTAAGAAAAATAGCTCTTGGCAAATATAGTTTTGTAGTTTTTGCTGGAATGAAAATGTTTGAAAAATAGTCTAAAGTGTTCTGTTGAACCCCAAACTCAGAGTTACAAATTTTCCAATCCTTAGGGCTAAGGTGATGATGTTGAACCCTCAGAAAGGGAAGGTAATGGTCTCATTCTAGGAGGAAGTCAGAGAGAATATCTCCTTGACCGTTTAGGGAGAGTCATTCAAATAAAGGTTCATCTCAAGAGTTCAGACTTGCCATCTGGCCTGTTACTGTGCAGAACAGCGCAGAGATTATGAGCCAAGCACTAACCTATTGTTTCTCAGCGCATTTCTCATTATTTCTCTCCTAAGGAGCATTTTAGACTTTTCTCCCTGCTGATCCCACACATGAAATTCTATTACTAGACGTATACAGTGCATGTGTTTATGCACTACATGTAGCTGTGTATATATTTGCTTCAGAATTAGAGTAGGAATTTTTTGCACCCCCTCAAACCAAATTTTGCCCTCTTGAGGGCGATATTACCCCCTTTTGAGCCAGTATACTGGAGAGGAGTGATTCCTGACTGGGGCATTTTTATCCCCCCAGGGGGAACGTTTGCAAAGTCTGAAGACATTTTTGATTGTCAGAACTGCAGGGAGGGGTGCCAAGAGCGATGCTGTAGGCAGCTGGTAAGAAGAGGCGGGGGATGCTCCTGAGTACCCCCACATTGTACAGGACAGCCCTTTGCCATAAAGAAACATCTGGTCCAAGGTGTTAATAGTGCTGAAGTTGAGAAACCTACTCATGGACAGACTTTATTTTATCTTATTTTTTGAGCATAGTTGACACACCATGTTCCATTACTTTCAGGTGCACCACATAGTGACTCATCAACTTTATATTTGATGCTGTGCTTGCTACAATTGTAGCTACCATCTGAAGAGACTGGTTGAATGGGAATCTTAGGTGTGCCTGTTGCTCACTGGTAATCTACAGTTTGTGTCTATAAAACAGGGATGACAATAGGACTGATTATAGAGGGTAAATATGAAGATTAAGTACACTAATACATGTAAAACACTTAGAACACGGCACATGCTCAATAAAAGTTACCTATGATTATTATTTTAAACCATATTATTCTGGGAAGATCACACATTAAATTACAAAAACATATAAGCATCACAAAGTCGTTCTTGAAATTTATACCTACATCTATACATTTTCCAGAGGCATGAATAGCCAGCTTATCCCTATTCTAACTGAAATTCAGAATGCACTCTTGTAGTAACTAGCAAACTATTAAATTTGGCTGATTAGTAATTATATGAACAAATATAATGGGAAAAAATCAAGGCTCCTACTGCAGACTAATGTATTTTCATTATATTGTGAAAAAAAATAATGTAACAGCATAATAAATACTTTCCTTGGGCTTCAGGAGACAATCAGGAAGTGCCACTTTGACAGCCAATATATCTTGGTGGCACTTCAGGAAATGCTATTTGTAATGAGAATTTTCAGGTTCATAGCGTAGTGAAATATGAATTAGTGACTCTGATGTACTTGTATTGCAAATACTTTTGCAAAAGACTAGCTGTAGTCTGTGAGTTCCTTACTATTTATTTCTTTTCTATGAGAATTGTCATTTGTACAACACAGAGGCTGTGAGTAAATTGGCCTTGCTGGATATGCAACAAGGCATGGTTTGTTCTAGAAAATAAAATATCATCCCTTTTCCTTTCCTTTCATTTTATAAAATTAAAAAAAATAATAAAAATGAAAGGGGTGGGAAAGAATCCCATTTGCTTTCACCTCCATGCCTTCAGCAAGTCCCACTGATTTGACATTTCCTAATCTGAGCTGGTTTTCCAGGTCATCAGTCCGATTCCTCAGCGCTTTCTCAGTGTTTAGTGAGCACGGCAGAAATAGGCTGAAATCGTCCATGGGAGATTGCTATTGCTAGGTCTTCTATTTTTTTCTCATCTCCTTCAGCCTCCTACAATCTCAACAAAATCTTCAGAGAGAGAAAGTGGTACTATAAAAAATGTCTAGCTAATGGAAAAATGGTCAGGGTTAGAGAGCATAGTGTCTGGAGAAAATGCTGCCTGGATTGGAATCCTGACTCTGACACTTGACCTGTTGTGGATAACTGCGTGAGAAGGACTTGCCTTAGAGCTGTGCCTGGTACCTAGCTGTACCAGGCTAGGTGATGCAATATTAGCGGTTGACCATTTGCTTACTGTGGCCACAACTGAATCTCCACTGCACACAGTGATTCAAGGGTTTAATGGGTTGAAGCTTTGGCTTCGCACAAAAGCTTTCTTTAAAATACTACCTTCCCATTGTTATGCTGATTTGGCAAGTCTAGTTTTCTGTTACAGAGGGATTTCTTAGGAGTGTCATTTTTTTTTTTTTTAATGATGAGCTTCTAAATTTCACCAGCAGTGAAAATCAATTCCAACCAGAAACAAAAGCCAGCAACCTAATTCTTGGATGCTACTAAAAAGCATCCACATAAAGCTTCCATTGGTTGACTTAGTTTTATAAAGTCCCTGAAGGCTAAATACCCTTCAAACGTCCTCCCCCTCTTATGAATAAAAAGTTTCTTTATTTGGGAACTGTTGGCTCCCTGCAGCCTTTGTACTGCTCCTGCCTGTCAGCATAAGAAAGGGGAGGGGGAGGGGGACGTTCTTCTCTGCCTGGAGGCTAGCAGGTCTTTTCTAATCTCACCAACGTATAAAATCCACCCTCTCTCCTTGCTGCATTCCCTGCTCTAGAATCACAACCTTGTTGCGTAAAACTTCTAGACATGTCTAGATGTGAACATCACATTTTATGAAATCTTTACGAAAGTTGTTTTTCTCCCCACTTCTAGGAATTTTGAGGTGGAAAGGATAGTGTATAAACCAAGCCTCTTGTAAATAGTAAATTCTTGAAGAAGGGACAGTGGTGCAAGGGGGGGGGCTTTCTTAGAGCGGACAGTGTTTACTTTTCAGTCAGATTCTAGAGCATTGTCTTGAGGAAAGACCTGAGTCACGGAAAGAGAAGAGCACGGATCTCGGATCTCCATTCATGAGCCGGTATCCTGTCTCAGCTACTAATAACACTATGATCCTAGGAAAAAAATATCTACCTTCTCTGACCAAAATTTTCCTTAGATGCTTTAAAAAGCTGAGAGTAGGGGCGCCTGGGTAGCTCAGTGGGTTAAGCCGCTGCCTTCGGCTCAGGTCATGATCTCAGGGTGCTGGGATCGAGCCCCGCATGGGGCTCTCTGCTCAGCAGGGAGCCTGCTTCTCCCCCGCCCCCCTGCCTGCCTCTCTGCCTACTTGTGATCTCTGTCAAGTAAATAAATAAAATCTTAAGAAAAATAAAAAGCTGAGAGTAGAGGGTGGGTGGGAGAATATGGATATAGCCAAAGCTCGCTTCACAAGGTCTTTATGAGGATGAAAATGATATAAATAAAAGTGCTCTGTAAATCACATATATTATGCAAATGTTACATGAGAATAATATTAGGAGAGTTTGGGTCTAGAACAACTTGCTTTTTCTTTCTTTTCTTTACCCAACATATTCCTTAATGTCATTTCATTTGTGCTCATGTTAGACCGGTAGCTCTTTGAAAGCCCACATTTTACATTGTGTCAAAAATCTGAGAATATAGTATAGTATAGTATAGAAACTGGGTAAATGTTGACTATAGATCTAATTTTCTGCAAGTTGTAAGAAAAAATCCCCATAATGATTCCCTCCAGAATTCACCTAATAGAAGTAGGAAAAATCAGATTTAGGATCATGACTGCTGCCACTTCATGTGTGAAGAAGTAGAAGAAGATTCTGATCAAACAAAACCTAAGCTAGGAACTAAGAATATCTATTTTGGCGATTTTACCATGTTTTCTACACAATACCTTAAATTTGCCTTTTACTCTCATCAATAGAAAGATGGCCTTTTTGCCTTGCTTCTAATATGTTGCTATTTTATTCTTAGGTTAAATGTGTGGGAGATAACATTTCATTCAAGGAAAATTTGAGCTGAAAGGAAGAGAGAGGGATTTCACAGCTAGGAATTTTAGGTTAACAGACCTTTTCTTGTACTAGAGAAAGTAGGATATGTACTGAAATTTTAGAAATGTCAGATCATTTGCTTATTTAGCTACCCCAAAATAAGAGTTGACAGCTGAGTCTTAAAGCATAGTGTCTGTTGTTCAGACACTTCTTGAGAATACTTCAGTTAATTTTAGTGTGGGTGGAGAGAGAATTCTATTTATTTGAACATGTAATATAGATGGAATGTAAACAATGCAAAGGCTATGTTTTCTGAAGCTGGTATGTTTCCACAAATACAGTTTGAATACATATTATGTGCCAGCAGAGAGGATTTTCTTTCTTTTTTTTTTTTTTTTTTTATTTAATAAATGATTACGTCTCTAGTTGGAGAGATTAAGCAAAAATGTTGTTTTTTGTTTTTTGTTTTTTTTTTTAAAGAAGACAGTAAATATATGACTAAGTCACACCTATATGACTAAGGCAGATGAAAGGAAGATAATAAATGCTGGAGGAAGTCAGAGGATGGCAAGATCATGAGGGGACTGGAGTGGTCAGGGAAGCATTTAATAAAAAGATAGAACCTGAGCCAAGTTTTATGAGTATGGTATTTGAATAAATGAGGAACATGGGTAAGAGTGCCAAAGAATGCTCATGGCAGGCTGGGATGACCTAGCTGAAGCAGGGGTTCTTGTACCATAAAGGCAGGAGACAACGTTATAAAGGTGGGTCTAAGTGTAGAGGCTGTGGCTTTGATCGTAATGGGACACATGACAGAACCCCCTTCTTTTCCCAGGATGTCTCATTATTTTAAAAAATTATGTGGAATCAATATAACGGTTCGTAAGATCAGTTAGAGAGAACAAGGGAGATAGTATAGTAATCCTGAATTTGAAATTGGTAGTAGGGAAAAGTGTTAAGAGGTGTAATACACAAATGGTCTTTTAAAATTCATAGACAGCCATGAGCAGTGTCATCAGGTTGCAGTTGTTGCTTTGAAAAGCCAGCCAGGAGTCTTTTCCAACCTACCAAAGGGGAAAACCACCCTTTCCTTCAAGACTTTAGCTACCATTTGAAGAACTTTCACCTTTTCTGACTCCTCCCTAGACCCAAAATTTTCTCTCAAATGAACCAACTCATTTTTCATTGCTTTTTACAAGAGGCACCATTGTTCTTTCCAGCAGCACAGAGCTATTTCACCTATTTTGGTGTAAAGATTAATGTCTTTCTGTTTCTAATAGTAGTAGATATATTAAGCATTGCTAATATGTTTACATATGGTATCTCATTAAACCCTCTCAACACTCCTGTGAAGTGTCTGTACACATTATTATGCCCATTTTATGGATGAGATAATTGAGGCACAGGGACATCTTGCCTCGGGCTATATAGTCAAGTAGTAGATCAGTCAAGGTTATGACACAGATCTGTGTGACTCCTGCATGCACTTCTCTTCACCACAACACCACTCTGTTTCTCATGTACATCCCATCATAACTGCCTTTTGTCACCTGTGATTTATGAAACTATCCCATTATGCTATCTCATTTGACTTCTTCAGTTACCCAGATGAAATTCATTATTTTGCTTTTTCAGATTAAAAAAAGGAGGCTTAAATACATAAAGAGACACTTAATAAATGTCTCAGGAACTTGAGTTCAGGATGTCTAGAGTTGTTTCACTCTCTGTTGCTTCCCTTATCAAGTATCTGCATAGATTTAGTCTCTGTACATACAACAGTTAATCAAGAAGAAAAGATAGTAGGGGAATAGTTTGTGCTATAATTTTATACTTTGATAGTTGGAAAATCAAATAGTCATAATGCTTACCTTATAAGAGAGATTGAGACTTTTTTTTTTCTGTGTAATTCTTGTCACTTTTTTTTGTCTAATACATGCTGAGGATGCTCTGGAAAAAAAAAATGAAATATAAAATGAGTGTTTTTACTTTTGACCATACTAGTTGTGTCTCCTACTTATGATTAAATGGAGAAAAGCATATTTTACTGATTTCTGAGGTAACATCAATAAAGACATAATATCACCATCTATGGATCAAAGAAAAACATGCATGGGGGCAGTAAATGATTAAATATTTCCTCCCCAAGATGTTGTAAGATCCCTTGGGTTTTTCATTGGTTGAAGGTGCAGTTTCCTTGACAACAGGCTTTCTGAACAGACTGCCTATACCTCAGTATTCTACAGCTCGCTGTAAAAGTCAAAGTGTGATATTCTTACAAGATGCACATAGATTTACCAAGGAGTGACTTTACAATTTATAGATGATTTCTACTAGACGCTACAGAGAAGATACTAGCTAATATGAAAAAGGAGGTTGTAAATCCTTAGTGTTCAGAACCACAAATGGCTCTAAATTTACAGTTGTTACTTAAATAAAAATTGCCATCTCTTTGTGACTCTCTATTCATGCTTGCTTTTTCATTAACCCAGAAACAGGTCACTCCAAAGATAGAAATATTTGGAAAGTAGCAACTAGTTATGACAATTCTTTAGTCGGTCACCAGGAGCAATGCCAAATTGTGCAAGCTGACTATGACTTCCATGCAAAGTCCTTCTAAGCTGGCTTTTCCAGAGGACTCTTACTACCTCAGGGACCTTCTGTGCAGAAGGAGAAAAAGTAAATGGGATTGAGCTTGGCAGAGCTTTTCAAATAACTTGTTCAATTTCTAGGAATGGGAAACCTGTCTCGCCTGGAGGCACTTGTCCAGAAGCATCATTTTCAGGTTTGTTTTTCTTTAGGGAAATAAGACTACATTTAAAAAAAATTATTATTATTATTATTATTATTATTATTATTTACCACCTTTTACCCTTGGATTAAAAAAAAAATCATGGCTTTATCTCTGCATCCTTGAATATGCCCTTTAAACCACTACAGTGTTTCCTATATAATTTGGCCCAAGCTTTGTCTTTAAAATGTGTACCTTATGGCAGTTTCCTAGATAGGGCATTGCCAACTTCCAGTTATGAGCCGATACATAAAATTTTATGCAGAGATGATTATATGTGTTTTTCTGAAAGGGGTTTCATTCTTCTATCAGAATCCAAGGTGTCCACAATTCATACAAATGTTAATAGCTGCTGTTCTCTACCATTTGTTGCCTGACTTTCCAGCCTTCCTGCTTTCTCACTGGCAATGCAGTTGTCTTTCAGTTCTACTCCACATTTTCCTCTCCTGGTAAAACATCCCTATTCTACTATTCCAATGGTTCCTTTATCTTGATTACTTAATTAGATTTCTTATGCAGATTAGCCAATATATTTTCCTTTACTTATTTAATCCACTACACCCATAACTTAGTTAATATACCAAGATAACATGTATTAGCTCATCACATAATAAACCCAAGGCAAATATCAAAGAAACTACACAAATCCTAGACTTAAGGAACAAATTTTAGAGCTCTCCTTTGAGGTCAATGAACACCTACAAATGTTGAGCTAAGCTGGCTCTAATGAGTGCTTGAATAATGCGAAGTCAGTTAAATGCAGAGTTTCCTTCTTTTATTGGAGATGACATTCCCATGACCCAGCTCATAAACTAATGAGTGTAGTCATTTCTAGAGAACTGATAGAGCCAAATGCTGAGCAAAGCAGGACATCTTTCAGTTTTGTAGAGCTGCCATGAGGTTTGCTAAATCACTGAGTTGGGGGGGACAGCAGTGTGACTGATGACTCCCCAGTTCTCATGGAGCTTTTGAGTCCACTCCCTGAGAGGTGAAAGGATCATGTGACACGTTAGAAACTAAGCTATTCCTTAACATGTCATTATTATTCTTAAGATTGACTTTTCTTTATGAGTAGCTTTCTTTTTTTTTTTTAAGATTTTATTTATTTATCAAAGAGAGAGAGGGGGAGAGAGCGAGCACAGGCAGACAGAATGGCAGGCAGAGGCAGAGGGAGAAGCAGGCTCCCTGCTGAGCAAGGAGCCCAATGTGGGACTCGATCCCAGGACGCTGGGATCATGACCTGAGCCGAAGGCAGCTGCTCAACCAACTGAGCCACCCAGGAGTCCCCTATGAGTAGGTTTCTTGAATGGTTCATGTGTAAGAATTAGATACAGAAGATGTGCTCAGAGGCATATTCACTCCAAAAGAAAATGTTAAAATGGCTTCTTCAATGTGTATGTTATTTTCATTGTATCTTAACAATCATGTTTTTTTGTGTGAAAATATGTCACTGTTATTTTTATTTAATAAAAAATTAATCAAAATACACCTGGAAAACAGGTGGAACCTCTTCCTTCCGGCTCCACCAAAACTTCCCTACCAATGCAGCAGAGATTGCCTCCCCTTTGCTGGAAAGAAACCTCTCTCTCATAAAAGCTTCTAATAGGGCTTCCTCTCTGTTCTTTATTATCCTTTTGCCAATCCTTTCTCCAAACTCCAGGAAGAAAAACATCTCTTCTTCTCTCTGAACAATACTTCTAATAGAGTACTGAATCTCATTACCTTGAGTTCTGCTAGGATGAGATTCTCAGATTCCTCACTTCATCTTAACCTCTTTGGGGTCTAATTTCTTTCAAATTCTCTCAGGATTTCCTTATGTAGGGAGATCCATTTGTTCTTTCTTTCAAGAATGTTCTACTCTTCTCACTGATGCTTTAGTCACATAATTGGTTATGATTGGGAAAAGGAAATGGTGATGCATGTCTTTATTTTTTCTGAGTTTTCTGTTATCTGCTTGCCTACAGAATGTGTGTGAGTTCTGATCTACATTCCGAATGGGAAGCAAGAAAGAGGAGGGCAAAGTATAACTGCTAAAGGTAGGTTGAGAGGCCAATCCCTTTCAATCTCCTGCATTGGAGCTCAACAGATATGGGCCAATGGGTGGCTTTTCTCAGGGTTTAAACATGAGTACAGTGTTAATAGAAGCTTAAATATGGCTGGAACACTTTTTCTAATCCAGCTTTAACCAGTGATAAAGTGGAGAGTTTAAACATCATCACTCTGATTTTTTTTTAGTTTATTCTAAACTTACTGGTGTCCATTTTAAATTCAGAAGAGGATGGGGGATATTAAAACCCCATTTTAAAACTCCAAGACTTTATATTTAATGCAAATAAGCATACTGTGCTTCCTTTTCTCTTTTCTTTTCTTTTTTTTTTTTTTTGAGAAAAATAATTTAGAGCAGTTTTAGTTTTATAACAAAATCGAGAGGGAAATACAGAGATTTCCCATGTGTTCCACCCCCCCACCCCCCCACTGCCACCCACACACATGCACAGCCTCCCCTATTATCAGCATCACTCACTAGCATGATGCTTTTTTTTTTTTTTTTTTAAACCAAGTGTGGACCTTTGTTGACACAGCATAAACCCAAAGTTCGTAGTTTACTTTAGGGTTCACTCTTGGTCTGGTAGATTTTATGGGTTTTGAAAAATGTATAATGACATATATCTATCATTTTAATATCAAACAGTGTTTTCACTGACCCTAAAAATCCTCTGTGCTCTATTTATCCCTGCCTCTCCCACCCCACCCAAGCAACTAGTCTTATTATTGTCTTCATAGCTTTGCATTTTCCAGAAAGTCATATAGTTAGACTCCCAAAGGATATAGCCTTTTCAGATTGGTTTCTTTCACTTAGTAATATGCTTTTAAGATTTCTCCTTGTCCTTTCATGGCTTGTTAGACCCTTTCTTTCTTTCTTTCTTTCTTTCTCTTTCTTTCTTTCTATCTTTCTTTCTTTTTAAGATTTTATTTATTTGACAAAGAGAAAGAGAGAGAGAGGGAGTGCAATTAGGGGGAGAGGCAGAGGAAGGGAAAAGTAGGCTCCCCAGCTGAGCACGAAGACTGACATAGGGCTTAATCCCAGGACCCTGGGATCATGATCCAAGCTGAAGGCAGATGCTTAATCAACTGAGTCACCCAGGCACCGCAGCTCATTTGATTTTTAGTGCTGAATAATATTCCCTGGTTTGGATGCACCACAGTAAATGCATCCAATTACTGACTGAAGAACATCTTGTCTATATCTATGTTATGGCAATTACACGTAGAGATGCTATAAACATCTATGTGCAGGTTTTTGTGTGAATATAGGCCTTCAACTCCTTTAATTAAATACTAAGAAGCATAATTGCTGGGTTGTACAATGTAACTATGCTTAGTTTTATCAAAAAAAAACTAGTACGCCATCTTGCAAAGTGGCTGTACCATTTTGCATCGTCACCAGCAACATATGAGACTTCCTATTATTTTACATCCTTACCAGCATTTGGTGCTGTCAGTGTTCTGAATTTGGCCATAAGTGTGTAGTAGTATCTCATTTTTGCTTTAATTTGCATTCCCCTGAAGACAAATGATATGGAACATCTTTTCATATGCTTATTTGCCGTAGTATACCTTCTTCGGTGAGGTGTCTGTTAAGATCTTTCACCCATTTTTTAATAAGGTTGCTTTCTATTGCTGAGTTTTAAGAGTTCTTCATATATTTCAGATAACAGTCCCTTATAGATACATATTTTGCAAGTATTTTTTCCTAGTCTTCTATGAGTTTTATAGTTTTGTGTTTCATGTTTATGTCTACAACCTATGTTGAGTTAATATTTGTGAAGGGGGCACCTGGGTGGCTCAGTGGGTTAAGCCTCTGCCTTTGGCTCAAGTCTTGATCTCAGGGTCCTGGGATCAAGCCCTGTGTTGGGCTTTCTGCTCAGCGGGGAGCTTGCTCCACCCACCCACCTATCCACGGCCTACTTGTGATCTCTGTCTGTCAAATAAATAAATACAATCTTTAAAAAATAAAAAAAATAAAATTTTGTGAAGGGTATAATTTCTGTGTGCAGACTCATTTTTTTGCATGTGGATGTCCAGTTGTTCCAGCATTATGTGTGATGAGATCGTGTTTGCTCCTTTATCAAAGACTAGTTGGCTATATTTAGAAGTCTGTTTCTGGGCTTTCTGTTTTGTTCCACTGAACGATTAGTCTATTCTTCACCAATACCACACTTGTATTGGTGATGGTAACTATATAGTAGGTATTGAAGTTGGGGAATGTCAATCCTCCAACTTTGTCCTACTTCAGGGTCGTGTTGGCCATTCTGAGTCCACGCTAACTTCTTTATATTGTTGTCATCCAATTTTCCCCCTTATCTCTATCAGACTTCTTAAAATGTGTGGTCTACATCTGATGCCTCCATTGATCATAGATTAATTTTATATCAATACAAATATAGATTATATCATTATACATGCCTATATAATCATTTTTTTAAAGATTTTATTTATTTATTTAGCAAAGAGAGATCACAAGCAGGCAAAGAGAGAGAGAGGGAAGCAAGTTCCCTGCTCAGCAGAAAGCCCAATGTGGGGCTCAATTCCAGGACCCTGACATCATGACCTGAGCCAAAGGCAGAGGCTTAACTCACTGAGCCACCCAGGTGCCCCTATATAATCATTTAAGTGAGTGCATACTCAAGAATTTTTAAAACCAGCCAACACTAAAAGATTCAGAAAACTGTAACATTTTATATCTTTATTTATAAGAACTTTACCTCTATTCCCTCTTCCATCTTCGACTTATCAATTCCCACTTGACAGAGATAAATATTTTAATTGTTTTAGCTGTTTCTTCTAGAGATTATTTCTATATTATTAAAGTATACCTGCACTCCCCTTCTTTAATTTATCAACTATTAGTCAATATCTATGTCTGCTGTGATAGAGAATGACTTTATTGATACCATGGCCCACATCCTTTTCTCTTAGGCTCCTCTTAGGCTTCTCTTTCTCTTAAATTTTAGTCATAAAATTTAAAAAATCTAAATTAATAAACTGTGTTTATACCTTTCTTAACTTTCTCTCTTAGTGGACAGCCAAGTCATCTTCTAGCCAGTCTCTCTCTCTTTGCAATATATCTTGAACCGAGCTATTTCTTGCTGATTACCCCTGCTACCATCCAAGTCCAGAATTTTTTTTCTCTTGTATAGACTGCTATAATAGAGTCCTAACTATTTTCTTGCTTCCGGTCTTGGCACTCTGCAGTCTATTCTACAACACAACAGCAAGAGCGATATAATTAATATCAGTTCTCCTGAACTCTTATCTCCAAAGATATTTTATCTGTTGGTATGTTTAAAATCTTCCCCACATCTCCCCAAAACTTACATAGTATGGATTTTGGCCAGGATTTCATGCCATCCTCTCCCCACTGATCACTGAATTCTCCTTCTACTGACTTTCTTGATATTTCTCAAACACACGAAGAATGCTTTCCACTCAGAGCCATTTTGCTTGCTGGTCCCTCAGCCTGGAATGCTCTTGTTGCATATATTTGAGTATTTCATTTAGGTCTCTCTCTCTGTATTTAGGTCTCATTTGAAATACCTTTCATTTGGAAGTCGTCTCATTAGAGAGAGTATCCTTGACAGCCTTCTCTACAAAAGCTATCTCCTCCTGGGGCGCCTGGGTGGCTCAGTGGGTTAAGCCGCTGCCTTCGGCTCAGGTCATGATCCCAGGGTCCTGGGTTCGAGCCCCGCATCGGGCTCTCTGCTCAGCAGGGAGCCTGCTTCTCCCTCTCTCTCTGCCTGCCTCTCTGCCTACTTGTGATCTCTCTCTCTGTCAAATAAATAAATAAAATAAAAAAAAAAAAGCTATCTCCTCCCTTTCAAAAATCGCATTCTCTTACTAAGAACACAAACTATATGAGATCAGGATCAGTATAGGGTTTTGTCACCACCAGTCTTTAGCACTGAAAATAGCGTATGGTTCCAAAGGGTGCTCAATATTTATAGAATTAATGAATACATAAATAGACCATTACTACAGAGAGAGCACAGGTGTTTCAATAATGTTCTAGATATAGCATTCTTAAAGTCTTGAACCATAGGGGGTCATCATTCTATAGAATATAAAAACAAGAAACCTGTTTCTGTTGGTGGGCGTCCTTAATTCTTAAGAATTAAAAACCTCTTAAAGTGTGCCCTTTCTAAGGGATTGTGAATAGTTTCTATCTAGTTAGAAACTCAGAATTAGTATGACTTACTTCAGTCAAGGTGTTTTTTTTTTCCATTTTATGTATTTCAGAAACTTCTCCTTTGCCTATGATCTTCGATTTTAGGATGCCCTGTGTAGAAATATTTCTTTTCCTCCTGTGAAGTAGTCTACCATATTGATACATTGTAACCTTACCCACAGTCATCCATGCTTAGCCTTTAATTTATCTCATTTTATATAGTCTCCTATACAAAGCCATGGTGTTAACTGTCACTGACTCCAAAATCTTCAGCATGCTTCACATTTATCTAGCTCATTGGTAACCTCTATCTGGATATGCCACAAAAATGTTAAATGAATGAGAAATGTGTAATTTTTTTTACCCCAAAGCTGTTCTCATTCTCCTGTATTTCTTATCTAAGAAGATGAAGAGTAATACCAAATCTCCTCTTATCATGCAATCTACAGATGCAATTAATTACCAGGTTTTATGTATTATAGTTCAGGAGATCTGTCTACTTTTCTCTCTTCCCAGTAAGACTTCTGTTCTTCATTACTACTCTATGGCACATAGATACAACCTCCCTGACTTAGACTAACATTCCTCGAAGCTGTCCTTTATATCCGAGACAAATACACACACAGACATGCCTCATGTCCTTCCAAGAACCCCAGAGTCTCTGGGAGAAAGGTCAACAAAAGACTCTCACGTCATGCCGTACATTGTTAGACACCTTGTGTCTCTCCAGCCCAATCTCCTGCCACTATTTTATGTGGATTCTTTGCACCTGCTCTTCCGAAACTGTTTGCCAAGTACACCATGGTGTTTCTTTCACATATTGTTCTCTCCACTTCAAATTTCCTCGGCTACAGTCTCCATTTAGTTAATGTCCACTTGTCCTTTAAGACTCAGCACAAGCATTTTCTTTGCTAGGAATCCTTCCCTGAATTTCCTGTGTGATTTATATCCCTCTCCTTAATGCTCCTATGACATTGAGAGCAGATCTCTTTCATAGTTTCATCATGTGTACTATCTTGCTATGTTATCATTCTTATTATTTATCTCTCTATTCTGTCTTATTTGTGTGTATTGCCAGACTCTAAAGGTCAGTACTGGTGTTCTAATCATCTTTATAGCCATACTGTCTAGCCTGGCAATGTTCATTGAGCATGCATGGAAAGAAGGAAGAATGAATGAATGAATGAATGAATGAGTGCTTTACTAGTTAAACATAGAAAAAATTTCCAGAGCCAAATGAAAACAAGCTGCCTCATCAGGGTGCTGTGGGTAAATATTACATGCTTTTACATGTAATGTAGACTTGCACAGGCAGAAGTATGGGGATGAAAACTTTTCTATTTTGACTTTTAAACAAAAAGGAAGCATTATTTAAGTTGCACAATGAAGTGTTGCAATGGGTATGTGTGTGTGTATGTATGTTGGGGTGTGAGATGGGAGCATTGCATAGCAAATATGACTTCTGGGGACTTGTTTCAACCTGTTGTCTCATTAATTCCTTTTCCACAGGCATTTGAGTTGTTTGTTGTTGCTATTGTTGATTTAGATGTGTATATACATGTATATGTGTATATGTATGTATATATATGAATCATTAAATAAGGAGATAGACAGATCTTAGTGTTAATATAATTACCAAATTACCAATGTCTAAAAATTATATTAAAGCCATAGATTGAAGGATTAAAAGTCAATACACTTGTAATTCCTCTAATGGTACTTAAAAGTAATGAAGTAGTGTATCTTTTTCCTAGTAACTGAGATTTGAAATGATTTGGCTTGCGGCATGCACTGAGAGTTTCTTTTATTCCCTGTCATTTGCCCCATACACTTCCCTGTGAACATGATTTGTGTAAGTTTGGTTCTAATTAAGGACTGAAAATTGTTGTTTATTTGTACACTAATCTTACATAAGAAATGAGAAAAACTATTTAGCAGATTAGAATTTACTACAGCAAGGCACCAATTGTTGAATAACCCCAGTGTCCTTCACCTCAAAGACCTTGTGCGGCAGGCCATTCCAAACATTTATTACTTGGCAGAATGAAAAAGTACTTCCTTATGTCTATGCTGAATTTATTTTCCTTTAGCTTTCATTAAATACTCTTTGTGCTAAATAAGCTGAAAGAAAGTAACCTGCATCATCTACACTTATGAATCTGTGCATTTTAATTATGTCCTATGTGCCATTTCCATAGCAGGAAGAGTCTGTTACACCAATCCTTGTGTGTCTTTCCTTTCTAGCTATTGTCTTATCTAGCTTTCAGCTTCTTTCTTTTCTTTTCTTTTAAATTTAATTTCATTTTGAGAAAAAAATGACTGTTTGGATGTAGATATGCACCCTCAAAATCATTTACTACAGATTTTGTATCTTTTAACTAGAATTACACTTGTGGGATAGATACATCTTGACAAAAGAAAACAAAAGCAGCAGCTCTGAGGGTTGATGATAAAAATGTTTCCTCTCTGGCCAGCATATGATTAAGCACACTAGCATATAACAGCTTTTAAAGATTTTTGACACTAGGGACCACCTCTTTTATGTGCTCTGAATTGTTACTGGCACCCCACAGGTGTTTAATAAATATTAATACTGCTAAGTTTAATAATAAATGAAAAAGGAAAAACTGATTTCAATAAAATCCTGTGGTGGATACATGTTGGAAGATATGATTCATTGTTTCCAAAGCCAATCTTCTTTTATTTCAGACATAATCTTAAAGATTTAAAATTTTATCTGTTTCATTTCAAAATAATATAAAGATGACTTGTAGCCAACTTCTTCATTTAATGCACAGTAAAATTTCATTTTCAGATCAAACAGAAACAGAGGGACATAAACCAAAATCGTAGACCAATTCATGATGTATAATTGTATATGCAGAATTAGGGCCAGATGGGTCTGTAAAACTGGCCCCTAAATCTCAACATATAATTCCATATGTTTCAGCAGAATACAGTGGAATACCAATCAGGAAATAGGTAGGCATTGAAATTGTTCTTCTGCAGTTTCTCACCACTCTTTGCTCCCCATGCAGTCAAACACACATACCTGCCCTGAAATTAACTATCCTAGTCTGAAGTGTGCAAAAGGAAATGAATCCAACTTGATGTACCAGAGAGAGAGGTTTGGGGGTGGAAGTTGTGCAAAGGCAGTTTTTACTCACTCAGGTGTTGAATATGGAAATTAAAAGCAGTTTCCCCCCAATAGAGTCCAGTTCCATCTTGTAGAATTTAATGAATCCAAGAAATATGTGTTATACCCTAAAATTACTTATTAATAAAGATGGAAAGGATTTTAGGCTGTAAGATTTATCTTCTAGCAGTTGGGGTGAAGTTGGGCTTTAGTACAATAAATAGTTGAGTCAAGTGGACTTTTTTAATAAAAAGGAGAGTATATAATTCAGTCAAATAACAGGTCCCACTGTTTTTCTTCACACTCTACCCCATCCTCCCAAAACTGTTTCATGGGAAAAGAAGCTTCATTTTCTGGCTATTTTATCAAATTATCAGTTATTTTATCAAGTTTCTCATCACCTGTTGTAAGAGTACACATGAACTTAGAATTAGTAACTGTTTCGTTGAGAAAACACATATTATCACAGAGACTAATAACCCATACATATTTTTAGAGATTTTATTTATTTATTTTAGAGAGAGAGAGAGCATGAGCAAAGGGGGTGAGCAGACTGAGAGGGAGAAGCAGTCTCCCCTCTGAGCGGGGAGCCTGATACAGGAATCAATCCCAGGACTTTGGGATCATGACCTGATCAGAAGGCAGACGTTTAAACATAGAGGCACATAACCCATGTATTTTTAAATAAGAACAGAGCAGATTCTTCACCCTCTGATTTAGATATATACAAAAAGATGGGGTAAAGAATGTAAGGGAAACGTATGGAAAATAAATAAAAAAGTATGTATTTATATCCATTTATATCCAAGAATGTAGAAAATTTACAAAGCATGATATAATGAAATAACAACCCTAAATCTTTTTTTTTTTTTAAATCAGCTCCTCCCCCATAAATTTGGGCTTGAAAATATTTTAGCTGCGGTGTTTTTTGTTTTTTTTTTCATAATATTGATTGTAGCATATATAGGGCCGGGTATGGGTTAAGTAGACTCAAGATTATACTTGAACTTTTCAGTTTCTAAGGTGTTCTTGGATGTTTCAATTTTGAATTGAAAGAGGTCAGATTACCTAGTGGAAAATCCCAAATAGTGTCCAAGTGCATTATGGCAACTGATGTTAACATTAAGCAGGCTTGAAAGTTCTTGCCAGAAATGACACTACAGTTCAAGACCACACTGACTGGCTAGAACTAGGCATCACTCTGGAAAGCATTGCTTGTCAAAGATGAAATATTTTGACATGCTTGCATGCCTCAAGTGTAACTTCCATGTGGATCACAAATTGGGAGACTAGCCATGGCTACTAAAAAAATGCTCAGCTCACTTTTTTCTCAACTGAATTTGAGACTAAAGTGGCAATTCAGGGTTACATGCTTACATTCCAGCCAAACCAGTGTGATTGGCTCTTAGCAAAAGAGAAAACTGTGACCTTGGTGCAGGTACCAGGACAGTGTCTTTAAAGTATAACCTGAAGATCAAGCTTTTTCTTTAATAAGCCCAAATCCTCAAATTTCACCTTTTTAAAGTCAGAACTTTAAGATTTTTTTTTCCTTTAAGTAAATATACCACTAAGAAACATGATAAATTTTTAGTATTATCAGAATGCAGTCCTTTAGTAAATGCAGGGATAAATACCTTCTGCTAGCATCAAGGAAAGGGGGTTTAAGAATGAGAAAGAGATAGAAAGAGGGTAAAGAAATTTACCTTGATTTACAGTTTTGCCAAGGGCAAGTCCTGGATGTTAGGAGGCACAGATAGCCTGAGGCATCTAAAACCAACCAACACAGAAGGAAAAAAATAGGCAGAAAAACCTGAGTGTGAAGTTTAATGTGAGTATTTTCTTCTTCTCTGTCATTATATAATAGCGTTATATAATGATTTTCTAAAGGTATTGAAACAAAATAACTATAGCAATAAAAAGAGGTTTAGGAAGCAGAGAATGAGAATCACTTCTATTCTTACAAGTAATTTTCATTTTTTTGCATTTTTCTTTATATTCATTTTTGCAAGCATAGTTTCAAATTACCTGCAGTATGATCATTACAATTTTTAATAAGTTTTCACTCAAAATGATACAACTTTATACATGTCTTTACTTCATCATCAAACTAATCGTTGCAAAATATTTAGTCATCATGTTAAACCAGTCACTCATGCATTCAACAATATTTATCTAATACTCTCTACATTCTAGGCCCTGCTCTAGAAACTGGGCATACAGAAGAGAATATCAGTTCCAAAGCTCTGTTCTAGTATGGCTTATATTTTTGTGTTGGACACAGACAATAAATAAGTAAGTAATAAGACAATAGGTTGTGATGAGTGTTTTGAAGAGAAAAAAATATGAATCTGAAAAAAGGGAATAGAAAACCATCAAATGAGAGACTGTGTCAGATAAGATGACCAAGAATGTCTCTCAGGAAGACACATTTAGAGAGATGTGGAAGAGGATGAGAATGAATCATGAAAATCTCTTGGGAACAAGCATTAGGCAAACAAAAGAGAAAATGCAAAAGCCTTGAGTTGTAATCCTGTTTAAAGTTTGAAGAAACCTCAGGGAAGCCAGCCCAAGAGGAATGTATTGATCAAATGAAAGAGAGGTGTAAAATGAGGTCAGAGTCAACAAGAGGCCAAACTGTATAGGTCTGGAGCTGAGGACATAGTAAGGACTTTGTATTTATTAGTGTTGCAGTCTTTGGAAGTTTGAGGGTAGAGTTCACCTGACCTGGATGTAGGTCTGCTTTGTAGAAGGTTGGTCACAGAGACTGAGACAAGAGGACATGTTGGATGGGCCATTAGACAACTCATGCAAATACCATGAATGAGAAAATCAGCAGCAGGATAAAGCTGGTTTGAAGGAGGATTAAAGGGACAGAAGTTACGTAGGAGTGGAAAAAAGATGCTGGAATGGAATCACTAGGTTAGATACCAAACTCATTAATGACCTATAATGCAATCAAATCATAACTATGTGCATCTTGGTAAGACAAAAATCTTCAAGTTACCGTGTACTTTAAAGAATGTGAGCCCTTAATAAGCAACATACATGTATCACACAAAGGCATCTTCAACAGTACTCCCAGGTTACATTGAAAGGACAAGGTATTCTCCCTTTGTCTTATTACCAAGTTTCAGGTATTTTATTTTTGTAAAAATGGAGATGGTAATCTCTAGAAGAGGAATACATCGTAAGTGATAGTCAATCATCACTTAATTGTTTACTCACCATTAAATATTTGATTTAGGGGAGCCTGGGTGGCTCAGTGGGTTAAAGCCTCTGCCTTCGGCTCAGGTCATGATCCCAGGGTCCTGGGATCAAGCCCCACATGGGGCTTCTCTGCTCAGCAGAGAGCGTGCTTCCCCTTCTCTCTCTGCCTGCCTCTCTACCTACTTGTGATCTTTCTCTCTCTTTCAAATAAAGAAATAAAATCTATTATAAATAAATAAATATATATATATTTGATTTATGTATAATAATAGTATAAATATTAGCATTTTGTTGTCTTTTTTGGAGGGGATGTATCCTTAAAATGAATTCCCAAGAAAGGAAGTAGTGGATCCCTATATAATTCTATTATTTTATGTCAAGAAGTATTTGGATTTATTATGCATTATTCCAATTAAGTTTTGTTTGTTTGTTTGTTTGTTTGTTTTTAATCTAGCCCAGTGAATTCATGTATTACATGTCCGTGGTATGCTTTTTAGTGCCACTATAATTTTCTTACCTTGTTACCTCATTTTCCAGATTTCATCTGCCTATAAAAGTTGAACTTGGTTTATATGCATGGTGGGGATGGTGGCGGGAGGACATCAGATCAGCAAACTACTTCTAATCAAAAGACTTACTTAAAATTTTACATCATTTTATTTAACCCAGAGCTAAAAAGCAGTTTTAAAAATAGTATTATTATTAAATTTGTGTCCTATTTTAGTCACTATGAGAATTGAAAGGGATTACAAGATACAGTTACTGCCTTTGAAGAAGGTAAAACTTGCTTTATCATATATAACTTGTGAATGTGATTTGTCATATTAATACGATTTGACAGAAGCATAGTGTGGGATAGAAATAAGAACATGGACAGTGAAGATAGTTTTGATATGTAGTAGATGTGTATCTCAGTATCTCTGATTCTTGGTTTTATTACCTCTAATGGGGAGATAATTTTATTGTAAGGACATTGTAAGAGTTACATATATATTCACTACCATTAACCACTCTATCTGTCAACATTTAACTTATCCCACAAAGTTTTATGTGACTGAATAATATTGATAATGTAATTATAACAGAGCCTGACACGTAATAAACAAATGAAATCACGACTATTTATAGTTCCTCAAACATATGATGCTGAATCAGATCTCTGAGGGTTTTTTGTGGTTTTTTTTTGTTTTGTTTTGTTTTTTTAAGATTTATTTATTTGAGAGGAAAGAGAGAGAAAGCAAGAGTGAGCAGTGGGGAAAGGTAGAGGGAGAGAATTTTCAAGCAGACTCCCCACTGAACACTGAGATCATGACCTGAGCTGAAACCAAGAGTCAGATGCTCAACTGACTAAGCCATCCAGATGCCCCTCAGCTCTCTGAGCTTTTACCCTTGTTTCCTGTAACTAGATTTCCCTTCACTCTCCCCACTTCCATTTCCACTGAATCTCCCATTTTTCATGATTTGGCTCAGTTGTCTTCTTCTCTACGAAACCTTCCTGGGTCCACCAGGGTGAGTGGTGGACTAGCTCTTCTGCTTCCTCTGCACCTGACACACACTTGGCTTAAGATGAATATCAATCATTGCTTCAATCAAACCCAAGAATCTAAAACTAACAGATTCTACAGTTAGATGAATACCTATAAATACGAACAAAGAGTTTGGAAACCACATCATACAAGCCAGCATACAGGAAACTAGAGAACAGTGAGCATTAACTGGCAATCTCCTCATTCTCTACACAATAGCACTTGAGCCTCGGATCTGCCATGAAAACACTCACTGCTTCTTCAGTAGTTTCCTGACTATAAACCCAATGTCACGTTCAACAGCCAATGACAAGACAAGACCACCCACAACAAAGCTATGGAACGCAGCCAGTCTACCAACGTTGCTGTAATACTGTCAACAATTCAGTGCTGCTGGAACGCACATGTAAGTATGGCCTAAAAAGCAAACAGGTGTGTCTCAAACTGGGAAAAACAAAGACCAAATCAAGGCTAAAAAGACACACCAAAGGCCTTTGAGCAGTATTATTTTGAGTAACTAGGAAGCAGTAATTACTGTCAAAGCAAAGAAACACTTATTGGTAAACCAGAGATATAAGGGATTTTTTTCAGGGGAGTGGTGGTCACCTGCAAGCAAAAAGACAAAAACACAAGAGCTATAACCCTATCTCCACAAGGAAAAAATACCATCATTTTCATGGAAGAAGGACAACCCTCCATGCTATTAATAACTCTGGGTGACCTATTTATAAAATGTATACCAAGGACTTGTGTATTTCACATGTCCTAATGAGCTTGGATAATTCTAGTGGCAATTGTGTGCCTGCCCTAGGATGTCGAGTAAAAGTGGTTTCTTGGATTTCCTAGAGAGGGTGATGTCATGATTAGATGTCTACAAAAAAAAAAAAAAAAAAAAAAAAAATCTGTGTTTACTGAGTTATAGAATCTGGGTAGACAGAGATGTAAAAATGTGAACCTCCAGGTGACACTGATAATAGGCATGTGAGCAAACAAAGTATCGTACTGACGTTACTGGAAAGATTAATAGTGGAATAATCCATATGGTGGTAAACTTGAGAAATAAGGTTCCAGGTGCACCTGGGGGGCTCCGTCAGTTAAATATCTGACTCTTGATTTCGATTCAGGTCATGATCTCAGGGTTTGAGATTGAACCCCAAGTTGGGCTCCATGCTGGGTGTGGAGACTGCTTAAGATTCTCTCTCTCTCTGCCCTTTCCCTAAAAAAAAAAAAAAAAAAAAAAATAAAGTTCCAGGGTACAGTTGAGGACAATTAAGATGACAACATTGAGATATTAGGGTAACAGGGTACTCAGAAATTAAGGAATGGGTAGATGGAGTGGGTTTTAGATTGGATCTCAGGAGAAAAACAGAGTAGAAAGAAAGGACAAAAAAAGGTTGTGATAAACAAAAGAAAATGCATTCAGTTTTGTGCAGATAGGAGGATAAAAGGGCAGGTGTGCAATCTAGAGCAAATACGCGGTTTGGCGTTTTTATTAGTGACACAGGCCAGTAATATCTCTGATTAGAAAGGATCATAGGACATATCCTTAGAATGAATCTAAGTGGAATTGTAAAAATAGTTTCATGATTGGCCTGCTGACTGTATACAGAAAAGTATATACCATCTATCCAAATCCTAGGAATAGAAACGATGTCACTTGCTGGTTTTGTTTGCTAACTGTTATTCTTTTAAACATAATTGTCTACATCTACAACCCTAGAAATGGCTGCAAGTAGATGATGCCCTTTACCCACTGTCCAGGAATTTGGAAAAGTATATAAAGCTGTTTCCCATAGTCTCTAGACTATCATAGGACTGTTTCACCCTAAGCCTCTTTGGGTCAAGCTAATAAAAGAGAAGGAACTAAGATTGAAAAAAGGAAAGAAGACACTGTAAGACCCCCAGCCTTTGAACAATGGGGAAGGAGTAAGCATACAAGAACAAAATGAAGTCAGCAGAGGGCATATCAGTTGTTATTGGTAGCCTTTTGAATGATGAGGAATTTGGGCTACCTAATGTCACTGTCACTATCACATGCCCCTAAAATATTAATGTTAGTGACAGGGAAAGCACAGGAGGTTAATTTCGAAGCTAGTTCTTTTCCACTTAGATGGTGAACATCTCCAGCTGATTCCAGACATCCCTGCCTCTGGTTATATCAAGAGTTATGTAAAAGAGGTACACAAGATGCAGCTTTTAAAAGGGCATCTGTGGAAACAAAGCCCTTAGAACACAAACAAAAGGTCAGATTAATATATCTATTAAATAATTTTTTTGAGGAAAGGAAGAGAAAATTTAATAGGTGAATTAAACTAAGAATATTTAAGCACACAGGCAAAAAAAAGTTTATTTTTGTAAAAGGAACACTTTTTTAATATTAAGGATTTTCTATTTAGTTATTATAGGCAAATTGTTTAACTTTGACAGAAGTGGAAGGTGCTCTTGGAGGTGTGGAAGGAAGGATGTGGTTCTGATTAATCCACCTGCCCTAGGAGCTGCTCTTGACCCTGGCTTGGCTGAGCTCAGGATGTTTTTATGACAGACAGAGATTTATTTCTGCTGAAAAAGCTCCAAAGCACTATGTCTTTCATATATTTTGGGGAGAAATCTCATGCCTTAGCAGGAAGAGTGCACACTCAGGGTTGGGAGTTGTTTAGTGGGAAAGCACAGAATTTCTTTTAAAAATTGAGGAATAAAAGGCACTTACAGTGGTGCTGCCTTATTTAAAGCAAACCAGGAGTTTTGAAAACTGATGAATTAAAGAAAAGGTGTTATACATCATTGCCCTTGAGGTCTTTAGCCCTTTTTTTCCCTGGAGTTCATAATGGATCACAAAGTTGTGGATACGCTTTACTCATATTCTTAATCTCTAACTCACTAAGAACTAATTCTTCATTTTTGTTTTAAGTTGACACATCACTTCACTAAAATGTGTCACATAACTTGAGTCCTTAATACTAATTACTTCCTTAATTTGTGGCAGAAAAACTTTCAAAATATATTTGAAAAAGTAATTCATTATCAAATTCAGTCATTCATCTGAAAAAGTGATATTTGAATAATATTTAAAACTGCTCTCAAACACAAGCAAGGATCATGATCATGAGACCTGTGCACAAGTCTACACATGAGGAGGACAAGGTTACTTTGCATTGGTAGCTATCCAATCTTTACAGACTTACTGTAGAATTAAAAATCAAGAGCAGCTACCTTTATAGCCCATCAATGAAACATTTAAATTTCAAATGAAAGCTCTGTATCTACGACCTATTATTTTTCCTACAAAGATTTCCAGTTATTCAATTATAAAAGTGGGCCCTGTGCACATTTGCCAAACTCCCTGATGCCTGGAACGGTGGAATTCGGAGAGTCTGGTTTGAAAGACTGCTAATGGCTCACAGCTGAGATACAGCATTACTTAGGGTAGAGCTACATTTCCCATCCCCTAGATAAGTTGAGCTCCTACTCCAATAAGTGCAATATCCAAGAGAAGCACTTCTGAGAGTTCCACTGCCTCGTTTAACTAATTTCCCATGCCATTCCTAGAACCAACACTTGAAGGTGAAGTGCCCTTAGACATTTCAACAATCCCAATTCCAAAGGTTGTTGGACTGGTTCAGAGTTAAAGTCTAAAAGTTTTTTGCATAAACATGAACCTACTGACTTTCCCCTTCCAAGGTAGCTGCAGTGCTAACTGTAAGTGAAGTGCGTATGTTTCCCTTTTGGACCACTGCTGGACAGATTCCCAAGGCCTCTTTGATAATTACACAAAGCCAACCAGAGGTCTCAGCCAAGAGGAGCTTTGCCTTTTACCTTCCAGGGTCATAGGTTAAGCCCTAAACCCCTGGAGACTTGCAGGCAATGATCTCATCCAAGTTCCTTGAAATCGTTAGTGATTGGCTGAATTCACAGCTGTGAATTGATGTGGTTAATCAACAAAATGCTTGAGTGCTTATCAAAACCTTATCTAAACCTACATATCTAGAGTTATAAATTTAGTATCCATAGGTCCCTTGCATTCTTTCCTGTGGGATTGGAGACTGACAAAACAGACTTTTATAGCATGTCAGGGCTTTTCATGCTGATGGATATGAGAAAAACCACTGGCAAGTAGAAAAAAAATAGTCAAATATTTTCACACTTAAATAATGTATTTCTTTTTAAGAATTGCTTTAGATATTTGGAGTCCATGATTTTTTTTAGGTCTAATTTGCCCATTTTTAACAGACACTTGCCTGTAAGTACAATTATTTTTCCTTTTAGTGGTCTTAGATCAAAGATAAACAAATATAGAATTCTGTTTTTATGTTGAAATCTGCTCCTCATTAGGCATTCGTGATCCAGTTCTAATCTCATTCTCAGCACCCTTCAGCAAAGAGCCCAAGCAGGGTAAAAATTTCCATTTAGCTTACATATGTACTGCTTAACCACAAAATTTAAAATAAAAGTCCTCTCCTCTTGAAGTATATAAAACAATATCTCACTGGATGAGGAAAAAATGTATGAAAATAGTATGTCCCTCAGAGTTTTATAAAGAAGATTAACTCACATGTTTTTTTTGTTTGTTTGTTTCTGGTTTTGTTTTTAGAATAGTATAAGAAAGGGCAACAGGGTGGCTCAGTTGGTTAAGCATCTGCCTTCAGCTCAGGTCATGATCCCAGGGTTCTGGGATATAGCCCTGCGTCAGGTTTCCTGCTCAGTGGAGAGTCTGCTTCTTCCTCCCACTTTGCCCCTCCATTGCCCACCACTCCCGTATTCTTTCTTGCTCTATCTTAAATAAATGAATAAAATCTATTTTAAAAAAGAATAGTATAATGGATCCAATTTAATTATTACTCAGCATCAATAATTAATTCGTGGTTAGTCTTATTTCATGTATTACTACGTCCTACCTCCCACAATTTTTTCTTGTTACCTTTTTATTCTGCACCCTTTTCCCCACTCCCTCCCTGACCACCAGTCTCTTCTTTGTATCCACAACCTTGTTTCATAGTATGTTTTTTTTAAGATTCTACATACAAGAAAAATCATATGGTATTTGTCTTTCTCTGTCTGACTTATTTCACTTAGCATAATTACCTGGAGTTCCATCCATTCATGTTGTTGCAAGTTGTAAGATCTCATTCTTTTTTAATGGCTGAATAATATTCCATTGTACACATACACTGCAATTTCCTTATCCATTCACCCATTGATTGACACATAGATTGTTTCCATGTCTTGATTATTGTAAATAATTCTTCAATGATCACAGGATTGCAGATATCTGTAAGAGTGTTTTTGTTTTCTTTGGATAAAAACCACTAAAGTGGAATAGCTGGATCATAAGGTAGTTCTATTTTTAATTTTCTGAGGAGCCTCCGTACTGTTTTCCATAGTGGTGGCACAAATTTATATTCCCACCCACAGTGCACCAGAGGTCCTTTACACCCTCTCCATCACGTGTTATTTCTAGTCTTCTGATAATAGTCATTCTAACAGGTGTGAGTATTATCTCCTGGTTTGATTTATTTCCCTGGTAATTAATGATAAGCATCTTCTCAGGTACCCATTGGCTGTCAATTGACTTTCTAAAAATAATTTCTTAATAAAAATCAGTGGATGTCATCCCAAAGCTTCCTGCTTAGTTTTTTTTTTTTTTTCAATGGTGGAGAGTTTATGCTAAAGATACGATATTATTTAATAATAAATATTTGTCTCCTGATAGTATTAATAAACATATGATATCTTAGTTTGTGCTACTATAACAAGGTACTATAGACTGGGTGGCTTATAAGCAATAGAAACTTTATTTCTCACAGTTCTAGAAGTCTGAGATCAGAATGCCAGCATTGGCAGATTCTGATCAGAGCCTACTTGCCATGTTTGTTGTACATTGCCCACCTCTTTTATATTGCCATAATGGAGGGCAGAGATGGGAAACAAATTTTCTTATAACTTATATAAAGACACTCTTCCCATTCATTAGGTCCCCACTCTCATGACTTCATCTAATCCTAATTATTCCCCCGAAGTCCCATTTCCCATTACTATCACCTTGGGTGTGTAGGTTTCAACATGTAAGTTCTGAGGAGCACAAACATTCAGTCTATACCATGGCAAATTGAATTAAACAATAAGATATCTAGAACAGTTCAAATATCAGAAAGTACAAATATTACATTTGCTGCATGAAAGACAATTTTGTTCCTCAACAAAAGTAGATTTAGTGGTAATATACCTCCTGCAATAAAGGGATCTGTGAAAAACCTACAGCTAATATCATCCTCAATGTGGAAAAACAGGTTTTTGACCATCAGGAACAAGACAGGGATCTCCACTCTCACCACTTTTATTCAACGTAGTATTAGAAGTCCTAACCACAGCAATCAGATAATGAAAACAAATAAGAGGTGTCCAGATCAGAAAGGAAGAAATAGAACTTTTACTATTTGCAGATGACATCATACTCAATATAGAAAACTGAAAGTGGGGTGCCTGTTTGGCTCAGTGGGTTAAGCCTCTGCCTTTGGCTCAGGTCATGATTTTAGGGTCCTGGGATTGAGCCCCACATTGGGCTCTCTGCTCAGCAGGGAGCCTGCTTCCCTCCATCCAACCCCTGCCTTCCTCTCTGCCTACTTGTGACCTTTCTTTCTGTCAAATAAATAAAAATTTTAAAAAAAAATGAAAGACTCCATCAAAAAACTGCTAGAAGTGATAAATGAATTCAGTAAAGTCACAGGATATAAAATCAACATATGGATGTCTGTTGCATTTCTACACACCAATAATGAAGAAGCAGAAAGAGAAATCTCATTTACAATTGTGCCAAAAACAATAAGATACCTAGAAATAAATCTAACCAAAGAAGTGAAAGATTTGTACTCTGGAAACTGTGAGACACTGATTAAAAAAATTGAAGACAACATGAAGAAATGGAAAGACATTCCATGTTCATGGACTGGAAGAACAAATATTGTTCAAATGTCTATACTACCCAAAGCAATCTACACATTAAACATAACCCCTATCATGCCAACCACGTTTTTCACAGAGCTACAAAATCCTAAAATTTGTATGGAATCACAAAAGACCCCGAATAGTCAAAACAACCTTCAAAAGAAAAACAAAGCTGAGGGCATCACAATTCCAGACTTCAAGTTATGTTACAAAGCTGTAGTGTTCTAAACAGTATAGTACTGGCACAAAAATAGACACATAGATGAATGGAACAGACAAGAAAACCCAGCAATAAACCCACAACTATATGGTTAATTAATCTTCAACAAAGCAAGAAAGAATATCCAATGGGAAAGACAGTCTTTTCAACAAATGGTGTTGGAAAAACTAGACAGCAACATGCAAGAGAATGAAATTAGACCACTTTCTTACACCATACACAAAAATAAATTCAAAATGGGTTAAAGACCTAAATTTGAGACCTGAAATAATCAAAATCCTAGAGGAGAACACAGACAATAACTTCTCTGACATCAGCCGCAGTAACTTCTATGTAGCCGTAGTAACTTCTTCTAGATATGTCTCCTGAGGCAAGAGAAACAAAACCAGAAATAAACTACTGGTAATTCATCAAAATAAAAAGCTTCTGCACAGTGAAAGAAACAATCAACAAAACTAAAAGGTAACCTGTGGAATGGAAGAAGATATTTGCAAATGGCATATCTAGTAAAGTGTAAATATCTGAAATATATAAAGTACTTCTAAAACTCAACACCCAAAGATAAATGATCCAGTAGGCAGAAACATAGAAACTTCTTACTAGGCTCATTGTTGGAAAAGGGAAACACAAGCAAAATTGAAGCATTGAGACTTTACCAAGATAAGAAAAACTTCACAGCAAAGGAAACAACAAAACTAAAAGGCAGACTATGGAATGGGAGAAGATATTTGCAAATGACATATATGATAAAGGGTTAATATCCAAAATCTGTAAAGAAGTTATCAAACTCAACACCCAAAAAGCTAATAATCCAGCTAAGAAATGGGCAGAAGACATGAATAGACACTTTTCTGAAGAAGACATCCAGATGGCTAACAGACACATGAAAAGATGCTCAATATCACTCATCATCAGGGAAATACAAACCAAAACCACGATGAGATACCACCTTACACCTATCAGAATGGCTAAAATTAACAAGGAAAACAACTGGAGCAGCCACTGCGGAAAACAGTATGGAGGTTTCTCAAAACATTAAAAATAGAACTACTTTATGATCTGGCAATTGCACTAGTGGGTATTTATCCAAAGAATACATAACACGAATTCGAAGGGATACATGCTCCCCAAAATTTATAGCAGTATTATCTACACTAGCCAAATTATGGAAAGCACCCATGCCTATTGATTGATGAATAGATAAATAAGATGTGGCATACACACACACACACACCCACACACACACGCACACACACAGTGGGTTTATTAGCCATATGAAAAAATGAAATCTTGCAATTTGCAAAATCATGGATGGAGCTGGAGTATTATGCTAAGTGAAATAAGTCCGTCAGAAAAAGACAAAAGCCCTGTGATTTCATTCATACAGAATTTAAGAAACAACAACTAATGAACAAAGCGGAAAAGAGAGAGAGAGAGAGAGAGACAAAGCAAGAAACAAACTCTTAACTATAGATAACAAAACATGGTTACCACAGGGGAGGCGGGTGGGGGATGGGTTAAACAGGTGGTGGGGATGAAGGAGTGCTCTTGCGTGATGAGCACCTGGTGTTGTTCAGAAGTGTTGAATCACTATATTGCACATTAACTTGAAACTAATAGTACATGGCATGTCAACTAACTGGAATTTAAATAAAAACTTTTTAAAAATTTTAAAAAGGCAATTTTGTTTTAGTTACAAGAAAATAGGCAAAATTATGGATTTGTCAAAACAAACGTGTTTGCATACCTACTCTATCACATGAACATACACACACACACACACAAGACATCAATATCTGTCTTCCAGTTACACAGGAATTCAAGTTAATTCTATACTTTATAACACAACAATGATAATAATAACTGATGCGTTGGAGTGCTTGCTGTGTACTGGATGGTGCCTTAAGAATCGTAGGCAATGTCATCTCCGTTTTCAGATCAGGAAGCGGAGGCACAGAGCTGATAGAGACTGTGGAACGGGGAGAACAACCCAATTATGGCACCAGCTCTTGCCTACTATGCATTCTACCTCTGTTCCGTTTCAGGACTGTTTTATAATCGCTGTTCATGAACATGACCAGATGGCACCGTGAAGTCACAAAGTACATCCTGAATCAGAGGATAAGTTATATTTAATATGCTCTCGACATCACGGTTGATGTGTTTTAGGTTTTAAATGGTCTCCCAGTAAACCAGATTATTAGTCACATTTTTTTAGAGTTATAATAGAAAATGTCCACATCAGCATCTATGCTGATATTTCACATGTTTATTATCAAGTACAGAAGTAGGTATGCCCTTGGAAATTTAAGATTAGGAGCAGAATTAAAAATTTATCTTAGCATTTCTTCACATGGAGAGTAGCATATTTTCCTATTGCTCATCTGTGGCTATAAATTTTACCTTGGGAAAATACGTTTAATCTGACAATTTAGTAGAGATGTTAATGTGACACTAGTTTTATCTTGGCAGGTTCAATTTGGTTGCAATTCAACATATATTGATATCCAGCTTCCACTGAGGAGACCGATATGTAGATTTTTCTTAACCAAGAAATAAAGGTGCATGTTGGTTAGGGAGGAAAATAGTTGGTCCTTCCTTTTCCTATGCCTATAGCACCTTTTCCTCAGTCATTCTACATAACCTCAGAATTCTTGTAAATAAAATTTTATAAGCACCTTTTGCCAATAAAGTACATTTGGCAGCAAAAAAAAAAAAATGTATTTGCCATCCTTTCTTTGGGTTATTTATTTCTGGATAAGTGTTAATCATGACAATCAATGAACAAAGTAAACAGGGTAGGGTTTGGTGCTGGACTGGAGAATTATGCCAAATAATTAAACATCATCTCCGACAAAAATCTGTAGCAATTTAAACATAGGATCAGGATCAGGCTACTCAGGTTCATGACCAAGTTCTGCCACCTTGGTAAATTGCTCATCTACTCTGAACTTCAGTTTCCATATCCAAAATGTGATAATAACAGTATTATCTATCCTTTAATCAAATACTATTGTAAGAACATTGTAAGAGTTCCATGAAAAATACTTAGTGGAGCGTAAAACACATATGAGCATAAAACACATATGATACTATCATTATTGCTGTGATTGCTGTTATTCTTATTAACTTACAATATGACAGTAGTGCACAAGATACTAGATTACCAGGATAAATAAAATAAATCTTCTTCTTCCAAAATCTAGTAAATTTTGAAATACTTTTGAGTTCATCTCACGATTTTTCACATTATTGGAAACATGACATAAGAAGTGAGCAAAGAATAAACCTCGTATGAACAGTAGAAAATTAATTTCAGGAATTTAGACAATGAGGTCAAGGAGATGGGAGATGAGGACACAAAAGAGTGTCTTTCTGAGCAACAGAATGTAAGGAGGAGGAGGATATGACCCCAGTGTAGGAAGCAGTGCACTGTAGAAGAGCCTTAGAACTGAGCAGATGTTCTAATATATTATCCAAATAAAACAAAACAAAAAGAGAGAGAGAGAGAGAGAGACTGACTATTGGAAATCCAGGGAAATAACTACTTCAAGGCTGTATATCTGTATATCTAGAAGGCCCAGAAAAAAAAAAATCGAAATGAGATTTTTCACCATGTTGAGGTTGAGTTAAAATGGTCATGCATATCCACCCATCAGTCATCTTAAGTTAAATTTTTAAGTTGTGCTATTCATGAAATAAGTTTTTTTTTTATTATGAATAGGAGTAGTACCTGTAGTAGTAACAAAAATACAACAAACATTACTACTACTAAAAGTCATGTACCGAAAATTGATAATATGATGTTTTGTAACATGTGCCAAAATCGGTAGACCTTTTTGTTAGGAAAAATAAGGTTTTTGAATGACTGTTGAGCGTAGAAATAGATATTATTCACGAGTGGCCTAGGAAATTAGATTTAAGATGGTCTCTTTACAATAGAGCATTAAGCATTGCATTTGTTTCATAAGTACTGTGTTTCCCTCCCACAGGACTATAGTATTTTTTTGCAGGAAAAATGAACCCCAAAGCAATGTGAATTGTTAAGAAGTAAAATAAGTAAGCAAATACAATCTTAGGCAGAGGAATTAGGTAAGAATGATGAAGAAAATTATTTCAACGAACAATTAGCTGCAACAGTTGGATGATGTTAAAGGTCTGGGAAGGATTTTTTTTTAACATATGGGAGTTATTAATAAATCAGTATCACATTTGACAGCCATTCAAATAGTCCAAGACCAGCTTCAAAGTCAGAGTTTTTCGAAATCTGTATTTATTTTAGTATATCAAAATACAAAGGGGGAAATGTGGTATTTTTACATAGAAATATGTACATATATTGATATGAGAGCAATTAGTACCTATGGGATAAAGCTAAACCAATTTTTTTTTTTTTTTGGTCTAGTGGTTTCCATTTTGTACATTTATAAAGGCAGATGAAAAAAAGCAGTCCGTATTACGGACTGTTATCTTTATGAGGTAACCAAGTGTTTAGTTTTCAACTCATATTTTAGCATTGATAGAGACAGCGGTTTGGCTGCGTAATATTTCTCCCAGCTAAATTCCATATAGTAGATAAAAATCATCTTCTCAAAGGTATCTTTGAAACTGTCACTCAACACTCTTACCATATTTAAACTGGTTATTTTTTGTACCTGGTGCTTATAGAATAGAGGCATAAAAAAGTGGTATGTTTCATCTTAGTCCCTTAACAAGTCAAACTATATTAGATGTGCATCTGAGGTAATATATGAAATCAACATGGCATTACGTAATGAAATGCAGTGGAGAGCCTCATCCTGAAGCCTTACTTTAAAGGTAAATTAAATAGAAAAATATTTAGTAATGCCTATACTGTACAATTTTACATCATCACTGATTCATGCTCAAATCTGGTTATTATTCTATAATAAATTTGGTTGATTTTTGGACAACCTCTTTGGCAAGAAGGGTTTTTGTAAAGTTTCCACTTTCTAATATCTTCTTAGAAGTTAAAATTTTCCTCTTCTCTAGTAATTTCTAGTTTTTTCCATTCGGTTGCTATTACCATTTATTTTTCTTATGTTTCAACTGGAGGAGCCGCCAAGCCAAGATGTCTTTTCAGGACATGGAGGTGGTGTGCTGGTGCATGGTGCCAACATCACCACTTGGTGGTTCCCTGCCAGTTGTCAAAAAGGGGAGTTCATTCTCTTTTCTTGGCTCTTACAACCAGTCGTGTGTATGACTCATCTTTTCTAAGATTCTGAGCAGTTTTGTGAAGAGTTTGTTTTAACATATAGATTTGAGAGTCAGAGGATGTAGCAATATGGATTTAAGGAGGCTTTAGGTGAAGCAGTGGCCCCAAGAAACTAAACTTTTCTTCAAAATGTAATAAATTTGACATATGGAGTATATCAGTAGCATTGAAAGAATGACTTGGCTATTTGAGACAAATACCAAGATCTTGTTGTTTATTCATTTTGTTTTGTTTTACTCACCCTCCCTTTTTAAAAGTTTAGAAACAGCACATACTAATGAGTGCAAGAGATCTTTTAAGGCAGTTTCTTTTACGAAAAGCATGATAGAAGACCGGCACAGTGAAAAAGGTCATAAGGCATTTAAGGAAGCATCAGGGGGCGGGGGTGTAGCCTTCTGTGTATGTGATTTTATGTAACTTTGAATGTGTTCTTAACCTCCCATGCCTCATTTTTTCCCATTCATAAAAATGACAATAATTACACTTGCCACCTGTTTACCTCAAAGGAGAAAGGGAGAGCTAATGAAATGTCTGTCAAGGGCTTTGAACTTTCCAGAATAAAGGTTTTATGACTCCATAAAGTACAAAGTAGTATCCTGCACTTGTATTTTTCCTGGCATTTACCTCCATCTTTCAAGTTCTTTGCATGCTGTGGGCTACTGTTGCTTCTAACACTCGCTCTTCTGGTCATGGTCAGAGCTATTCTAGAGAAGCGTTAGGCTGCTCGTGTTTTTACCCAAGACTAGGGTGGTCATGGTATCTGAAACTTCTGTTGCTGTTGCCTGTTTCCGTGTGCATGTTAGATTCTTTTGCAGGCATGGAAGCGTAGGTAAATGATATGAAAACCATTGTGAGGAACATCAACTCAGATATTCCCAAATGACATATTAATGCTGAGAATATATTGTTACAGAGTCAACTTGGAATACTAAAAATCATCTCCTGTTATTGTAAAAGAAAATTTCTGCCAAAATGCAATGTTATAGCTTATAAATATATTTTAAAATATGTATATTCTAACACCCTCTCTTTCTTGTTAACTTCTTGGTTTTCTTGAAACTGGAGCCAGAGATAATTTTTTGGCTGTTGACATCAAGATCTAGATTTTTAAGGTAGTTAATCCTATTTTTGTTTGATTGAGGGTGCTATAAATGTCCTTGATCCTGTGCACGGAAAGTTGGCATGCAGGGTTTGTGAGGATCCATTGATGAACCAATGCTGAGGGTCCTGGTCAAATCACAGCAGTGAGTTACTCCGATCTATAGCACTGAAAAATTGAAAAGAAACCTTGAAATTTCATGTGACTCAATCTCTACATTTTGAGGCGTTCCTCAGGAAGAGAAAAAATGGGGCTCATAATTTGGGAAAACAAATTATGCAACATTAGCATATAACCTCTTTCTTGACCGATGTCGTTGCAGTAGACAGTAATAATTACTAAATTAGCTCATCCAGTTATTTTACTGAATGTTGATGGGCCAAGCAATATTGGAGAATTTGAAGGAATTAGGAGATTTAGTCCAGGCTCTTAGAGAGATTCAACTCTAACTTATTAAAAGAGAATCTTCACATAACCATAATTACCCATAGGCAAAATTTTAAATTTACTTAAAACATTACAGACTGAGAATGATGTGTGCATGTGCACACACACATACATCCATACATCCATACACACACACTTCCTTTTTAATTCTCAATGCTTAAAATGCTACCTTTGAGTCCCGGATTCCTAATTTTAGCTTCAGACTTTGTTCCCTATTAAAATGTGAATTCCTCTAGGAGAAGCACTAACAGTTCTCATTGGCATCATTCATTTACTGGCCCCTGGAGCGAATTTCTGATTTCCAGAAAGAGTCAGCTTCTTGCATGTATGGGCTTCTACAGTTGAAAGAAGTTCCCCCAAAATCCTATCCATGAAAAACAAGATGGCTCAGCAAGGTTCTTCTTGCGATATAATTTCACTTATGCATAATCATCTGTTTCATCCTATAACTGTTTATCTAATTTGTTTTTTCTCCTTAGCCACCAAATCATTTTAGTGAATAATAGTAGTGGAAAGAGTATTGGTCGTAATTTAAATATGGCGAAATGTGAACTGTTTGTTGAAATCCCAAGTACTTCCCCCCCCCCCCATATTTGATTAGATCATCAGTTAGCTCTAGATTTTATTCTGGAACATAAGACTCCCACACTAATAGAAAACACCTAATATTATATGAGGTGTGTGATATGTAAAGTCAGGCTTCAGGTGCCTTCCATTCTTTCTCAGAACGTACATAATAAAAGGCAAATGAGGTTTAGTTTTCTATATGTAGCATTTAGACGGTGAACTATAAAAAGTTAAAAAAAAAAAGGGGGGGTAGCTGGCCCAAAGGTAAGGCTGAGAAAATTGGAATAAAATGTTTATTTCATAAGTTGATCCCTTAGTTATGTCCTACACTACACACCTTCTAAATCTCTCCTTTTATCTCAAAGGTGGAGTGAAGTAGTAGGAGTCACTGCATTCTTGTGATGTCTCAAGATTATAGTAAATCATTAACAGACATTTACTCATCATCCCAATTCATGGGAAACAATATGTAGGGCCAGAGAAATTGAAGACAGCATCTCTCTCCTTGAGGAGTTTACAGTGTACTGTGATGACAAACAAGTGGCTAGTTATCACCATTCAGATTGATAAGCATAATGATATTTGTATGCATGGTGTTTTTAGACCACTTTGGAAGGTAGATATGTGTCTGTACTAAGGATAGTATGTCAAGGAAGATGTCCTCTAGCCGGGATGTCTTGAATCTCTAACAGAAGGAGATATCTGATGGAGAATATTCTAGGAAGAGGGAGTAACTTGTTCCAACATGTATGAGAGAAAAGATGTTTCAAAAAAACTACACAAGGTGTTTATCTTGATTAGATTGTGGGGCATTAAATGTAGGAGTGATTCTGTTAGAATCAAGGATGGGTCTAGCATGGAGACAAGACTAGATTCAGATAGTACCATTACATATCAGTAACCCAGATGAAGACAAATGGGTTAGTGGGAGGTGTAACCAAAACTGGGGTCCAGGGGCAACAGCCATTGGCCCGAGTCTCACATTCACAAAGGACTTATATTTTTAGACTTTTGGTGTTATTTTTAAATGAAGTCATACAGAGTCAGTACATTTTTGTAGGTGTGTTAGATGTGTTTAGTTAAATGCAAATACTAAACTATATTATAATTTTTATAACTCTTCGGTTATGTCTTCACTTTATATGTGAAAAGCTTCAAAAAACAGAAGACAACTGTGCCTCTCTGTTCCTGTTGTCAGGGACAATGAAGAAAAATGGTTAGATCTGAGAGTTCTTTAACCCAATACAGAGAAAATGTCTTTCCCAAGTTTGTACAGTTTCTCATGGCAAGATAGCAACACAAGTAGACTCCTAGTCTAGTGCTCTTCTCAAGCTCCAAGCCCTATTTCTATATATCTATATCCCTTATGTCAGGAGAATAAATAGAATACTTTAAGCTTCAGCTACACAACTAAACACTATTACTAGTAATAGCATAACTGTGTTTGATGCTTACAACTCTGATAAACTAGAAAGAGGCAATGTTGGATTTTCTTGAGGCAGGAGGGGTAAGTGCTAAATAGTAATGGAGCAAAAAAAAAATGATAGTTTCAATTAGAGAGAGAGATTAAATACCCGGTGAATAGATTAATATGACTATCTAGGAATGGTAAGCAGCTAGAACCATCATGCCTGGGGAAGAGCAAACAGGATGGTGTCCCCTTTCCCCTGATTTGTCCTTGCCCTTATCTTGTTAAGGACTCTTAGACTATCCATATTTCTTACACACATTTAAAACAGCCTGAACGAAATAACCATCCTATCATGGGTCTTTATTTTGTAGGTTAACTTGCAATTGCAATTATTTAAATGAGTAGAGTAGACAGTGGAACAAATCTAAATTTAGCTGCTCTGAGTGGGTAGTAAAGAATTAAAAAACAAAACAAAACAAACAAAAAACCTGGCAAAACTGATTGATAGATGCAAGTCTTAAGAGTTTATGCAATGGTGACACAGATTTTTCAAATAGCTAATATTTGGGCACCTGCAGATTAACATTCAGTAAACTTACAACTTTAAAAGATCTGCCCAGGTTGGACAAATTATTTTCCCATCAACAGTATTAACCACTGCCACAGCTGAAAAGACAAACAAACCACAAATATCTGAGAAAGAGATGAATTAAGAACACAAGGAGAACTTCTGCAGACTGCAACCAACACAACTTTCCCTTTCTTTCTACTGGATTTTCTCCAATCCACCCTAAATTGCAGCACTGACATGTGGTGAACTTGGAAGACCCAGAAAAGGCGAAACACATCCAGCTGTGCGTATTTGGCAGTCTGCTGTTTCACCTGGTATTTTTGGATAGCAGGACCCTTGCCACACTTTTGGATCAATCAGTTGTAGTAAGTTAAACGTTTTCCCAGTTTGCTGGCACAGGCAATGAAAAAATATCTCCAGAAAGATAGAGTTCAGAGAGCAGACTTGCAAGTAACTACTCACTAACTAGCTTCAGATGAATTTAAGTTCCAGAATTGTGGGGTGTGTTTTACTTCTTTGACTACTTTTGCTCCTTCTAGAAGGAGGAGCTAGCTAATAGTTTTGAGATTCTTTTGTGAAGTTCTTAGGTTGTTATAGTGCAGGTTCTAATTTCCCTAGAAGGTTTAAAAGAGGGCACAGACCTTTCCCTATGCACTTATGGAGTCGGCCTGATACTTGAGTGGTTGAGACATTTGTCCTCCTCCCTGATGCTCAGAGTCTCTGTGCTGTTTATTTCATGTTAGTTACAGACCAATCTTTTTTTATTCTTAGATGTTCATTCAATAACCATCAGGGCAATTTCACTGAAATTCAGTGACAGTGTTGTAAATCTCATCCTTTTTTCATTTTAAGGGTTTATAATCAAAGGGAAGTTAAAAATGTGTTCATATTGTAGGATTTCACAAATGCTTTAGGAAAAATGATAGAGAATACAAAGAAGATAAAGTTTATCTCTAGTTGGGATCTAGAATGAACCACGGACAATGAAGAAAAGAACAGGTTAGTAACCCAAATGGACAGGAAGCAACAAATGAAGTAAACTGTGTGAGTAAATACACAGAACTAGAGTTCTCAGCATATGTGTAGGGAATATACTAATATACTGCATCTGGAGAGAACATGGGAATGCACAGTTAGGAATTCACTTTCTGTGTAAACCAGTAGTCATTAATTGAGCAACTTTAGGCGCCGTTGGAAAAGTTGGTTAAGGTGAAGTCTTGTTGGACCCTGAAAGCCAAAGACAGGAGTTTGTGGCTTATTCTGCTGGCCACCTGGTCATAAAAGTCCAGATACCTTAAAAAGGCAAGAAAGACCCTGAACCTTCCATTCCAAACTTTTCAGGTGCAGTTTCTATACCTCCACTTCTTGAACCACAGCCAAATGAATTACTTTTTATTTCCTCCATATGACACAAGTTTCCCCCTTTTTGATGTTGCTAATGTCTTTCCTGAACCATTTTCTTATCACTACATCTGCCAGTGTAGATCGGAAGCCTCACTTCAGATACTAACCCCCCTGCCAAGCCTTTCTTGATTTCCTTTTGAGCCTTGACCTTTAGAGCTCATCTGAATTCATACAGAACCTTACTGATAGCAGTTACTTTCTAATTTATATTAAGGTTAATTATGGGCATATCTTACCTGCCAAATACAAGAACATTGGTCAAGATCTTTGTCCATTTTTCTACGTAAACTTCTAGAAATTAGCAGAGTTGTGTATGTAATGGAAACTGAACTAATAGTAGTTGGATGAATAAGTGGATGAGTGCATAGAAAGATTGGAGGATAGAAACTACACAGTATTATTGGAAGGTTAACTTTAAAACAAAATTCTAAAGCTAAAAGTTCACTACATTATGTTATATGGTGTATGATGCTAATAAAATCATATTGATTTAGAAGATTGGCAGCGGACTATGTAGATAAGGGTGGATAAGGGAATATATTTAATGAAGTATATTTTACAATTCCCAATTTTATAGTTTATTTTAAACTATAAAATATGTACTAACAAATTGAAATCAGTTATTAAAAATGTATTTCATAGATATACATTACATAAAATACTATTTACTCTAAAATTTCAAGAAGCAACACAAATCATAGGAATAAAACTTAGGATATATTTACTATATTGAATGTTTTTATTGCAAACATATTAAACTATATGCTATGGTTTTTACAGTTAAGTTTTGAAAAATATTTCAAAATTTTATTTGGTAAGATAATACGTACCGAGTGGGTTTTTGCATAATTATTTATTTTTAAATGCTTTAAATTTTTTAAAAAAATTTTAATGAACATATAATGTATTATTAGCCCCAGTGGTACAGGTCTGTGAATCGCCAGGTTTACACACTTCACAGCACTCACCATAGCATATACCCTCCCCAGTGTCCATAACCCAACCACGCTCTCCATAACACCTCTCCCCCCAGCAACCCTCTAGTTTATTTTGTGAGATTTCGTTTCTTATGGTTTGTCTTCCTCCTTATCCCACTTATTTCATTTTTTCCTTCCCTACCCCCTAAACCCCCCACATTGCCTCTCAAATTCTTCATATCAGGGAGATCATATGATTATTGTCTTTCTCTGATTGACTTATTTTGCTCAGCACAATACCCTCTAGTTCCATCTATGTTGTTGCAAAAGGCAAGATTTTATTTCTTTTGCATAGTATTCCATTGTGTGTGTGTGTGTTTACACACACACTACATCTTGTTTATCCATTCGTCTGTTGTATTCCATTGTGTGTGTATATATATATACACACACATACTACATCTTCTTTATCCATTCGTCTACTGATGGATATCTAGGTTCTTTCCATAGTTTGGCTATTATGCACATTGCTGCTATAAACATTTGGGTCCCCATGCCCCTTTAGATCACTAAATTTGTATCATTAGGGTAAATACCCAGTAGTGCAATTGCTGGGTCATAGGGTAGCTCTATTTTCAACTTTTTGAGGAGCCTCCATGCTGTTTTCCAGAAAGGAATATGTACCAAGTTTTAATGAAGATACTTTAAATATTAATTTATTTATTTTAGAGAGAGCATTAAGTGTGTGGGGAGAGGGGCAGAGGGAGAGGGAGAGAGTGTCTTAAGCATACTCTGCACTGAGCATGGAGCCCGACATGGGGCTTGATCTCATAACCTTGAGATCACAACGGGAGCTGAAACCAAGAGTCAGATGCTTAATTGACTACGTCATCCAGGCACCCGTATGCCTTTTTTAATACGTGAAAAAAACCCCAAGATACAATAACTGCATCTTAGATACTTTTCATAATTAAGTAGGCTATGAGTAGATAGATACAGAGAAATAGAATAGAGCTATATATATTTTTATAACTCTGTTTGGAAGGGAAACAACACATTTCCTATAATACACTCTTCTGTCAACATTTTAATTTATATGCAAAACTAGTAATCAATAAAAAGTAGTGTAATCTAAATTAGTTTGAGATTAAAAGATGCCAGTAAATAAGTAAATGAATAACTGGTTCAATTCCTAATTGGAAGGCAAAGGCTCTAATTTTGCAAATTGAGAAGTTAAGCTCACTGTTTTGAAAGGGGATTAAGTAATTAAAAAATGTTATCAAGCAGCATATAGTGGATGTATCCTAAATGGAAGTGCTTCTACTTCTTCAAATGGTCTGACTGAGACATAATATGATCAAGTTTTTTTCTTTTTTCCCCCAAATGTGCCTGCCAAAGAGTCAGGATTAAGGAGCACTAGACTAAATACTGAATTAAAAAGAGCACACAGATATTTAGAGTCTGACTAAGAAGAAATATGAAACCTGGCAACTAGAAAATAATGAATTGCAACCCATTCATACTTCTGATTTCAGTGAAATGTGATCACAGTTCTTCAGAGTCAGGCCCAAGTACTACTAAATTATGACAGTGGGGACTTGAGCAAATGTTTAAATACGTAAAGACATCAGCATGACATATATGATGAAGGATGTATTATGTCCAACCATCAGAGGGATGGCCTGTCAATTAAAATACTGGGTTAAAAACATAAAAATCTCTCATAATATAACTTTTGTATTAAGGGAAAGTAAGAGCTTTTCCTAGTTGTCAATACTGTGATATTGTCAGTAGCTCTTTTTGGTCCCTATTGTGGTAAGAGCCACAGAGCAGTGGATCCCTCTTTCCAGAGATTTGCTATCTGCTTACAACCCCAAAACTGTGGGCAGGCAGGACATAGCCAGATGGGCTGCAGGGTTGGGGATGGAGGAAGCAGAGGACTGTAGCCTTCTCTCTAGAGCCACTAAAGTTAATTATGAACACTCCTCAGGTAGAGTGGTATAACTCTTGGGGCAAAGCATGGAGTCTACCCAAAAATGTAGAACTCTGTGGAGACAGCTGTTTCTTGGTTGGGTTTCTAGACCAGATAATAGAAGACTATAATTGTGGGTGAGAAATATACACACAAAAAAGTATAAAAGAAGAGGAATATAACTAAGAAAGGAAATGGAAGTATTTGCAATTAACAGGGATCTGGATGTATTTGCCTGGCAGAGAAGAGGGAAGAATCTTTATTCCTTTCTTTAAACTTACATGCTTGTATCCCATGTGAGGGATGGTAGGCATAAATGTTAGATGTGATTTTTTTTTATCTGGGCTGCAGTGGGAGATGTCACCCTCTTTTCCAGGTGCAACAGGGGATATTTTTCCAATTGAAACTCAATCAGCAAATCATGTGTCCCACAAAAAAAGGATTGATTATAGGATCGCCAGATGTTTGGCATTTTGAAAGATTAGAAAAGAAATTAAAAGAAAATATATATGTACATTAATTATTGAAAACATCTCTTGTGTGCTTAATAGGATACTCTGCACCTGCCTCTTGGCAATCTTTGATGGCTAGAATCACAGCTCAAAGAGCAACTTTAAAACCCCTAAAAATCAGCTTTTGGGGAGTAATTTGATTTGAGGAAGATTTGTTCCAGGAGGGATCTTTACACTGTGTCTTTACTTGAATCTACATACTCCTTGTTCTTAGGAGAATTGTTCATTGCACAGATAGACAGATAAGTCAAAATGGTTCAGTATGACTAAATGAGGACTGAGATGTTGAATGATCTTGTGGTTAGTTGTACACAGGATTATTTTAATTCCTTCGCACTTCCCAGTTCCCTTGCCATGTCTTACTGCTTCCAGCCCTACACCAGAATAAAGCATTTTTCTGTTCCTTCACTTAACCTTGCTACCTAACCTCCCTACCATCTCGCCGTCACCAGCCGTGTTGTAGCAGTCATTTCTCAGAACCCATGCTTATACCTGAGCTGAGCTACTTGATCAATGTGTTGAAAAAAGATAAAGCATCCCTCGACATATCTAAACTTCACTGAGTGAGAATCAAAAGGCCAGCAGCAACATTTATTAGATTTTATGACTATTCACAGCTTTATGAAAGTGATAAGAATATTGCAGAGGTGGGGCAGACTTCTGCTTGAAGGCCACTAAATCCAGAACACAACAGAGCGAAGAATTCTCTTAAAGGTAAAGTGTTCCTATAAAACCTGCCTTGCCCACTTTATTTTTTTAAATTTTATTTTATTTTTATTTATTTTTTTAAAAGATTTTATTTATTTATTTGATAGACAGAGATCACAAGTAGGCAGAGAGGCAGGCAGAGAAAGAGGAAGAAGCAGGCTCTCACTGAGCAGAGAATCCGATGCGGGGCTCGATCCCAGGACCCTGAGATCATGACCTGCGCTGAAGGCAGAGGCTTAAACCTCTGAGCCACCCACTTTATTTTTTCAGCATGAAAAGCATGTGATGAAAAGTAGGCCATCCTACAGATTTATCCTCAGTCACGAAGGTGAAAAGGACTATTACAGAATCTACTTTCTACTTATTTGCAAATTGTAAAATACCTATGGATCAAGTCAGAAATAAAGTCCTGAGTGGATATAAAGGCCTCAAGTAACTAGAGTAATAACTTTATATTAGCCCAATAGTAGACACATGAAATATATGTTGTATATTTCAGAATATATTACTGACAATTATCATATGCCAATGAAATTAGAGTCGATGGTTGGCACATGGAACTGTAGAATTTGGCTGTGGTCTTAAGCATCTTTTAGTTCATTGGCTTTCAAAAATGTCTTAAGTAATTTAAGTCATCTTTTTCAAGTGAAATCTTACATAAGACCATGATATAGAATATTAATAAAAGTAGAGTTGTTCTGGTTGAAACTGGAAAGGGAGAAAAAAAATCTAGTCAAACCTCTAATTTTGCAGAAGAGGTGATTTAGGCCAAGAGAAGTTTTAATTTACCAAAAGTAGTCAATAAGAAAATGGTGAGTAAAATCACACATTATTTGATTCCCAATCCAGACATTTTATTAGTAAACTATGATCAATCTAGAATAGGAATCTGAAAATAGGAAAATTAAGTCATTTAGACTCAGTGACTGTATTTGTTAGCTAGTACTGCCATAACAAGTGCCACAGACCTAGCGACTTCAACAGCAGAATTTATTTTCTCACAGTTCCAGAGGCGGGGACTGCAAGATGAAGGTGTCGGCATGGCTGGCTTTCCTCCAAGGCCTCTCTCCTTGACTTGGAGATGGTCATCCTCTTCCTGTGTTTTTGCATAGCTTTTCTTCTGTTTGTGTCTGTGTTCTAACCTCTTCTTACAAGAACACCTCATTCAGTCATACTGAATTAGCCCTCCCTCCCCACCCCACCCATTTGACCTATTTTACCCTAATTACCTCTTTACAGGTCCTATTTCCTAGGGGCACCTGGGTGGCTCAGATGGTTGGGCATCTGCCTTCAGCTCAGGTCCTGATCCTGGGGTCCTGGGATCAGGCCCCATATCAGGCTCCCAGATCAGTGGCTTCTTCCTCTCCCTCTGCCTCACCCCATGTTGTGCTCTCCCTGTCTCTGTATCTTTAAATGAATAAATTTAAAAATCTTAAAAAAAAAAAAAACCCTATTTTCAAATGCAGCCCCATTTCAACATACCAGTGCAGGAAGGGGGTCAAGGGGAGGGGTTAGGATTTTAACATGTATTTTGGGAGAGATGCAATTCAGCCCATAGCAAAGACCAACCCAAAATTGACTGATTCTGGATGATTTTATACTTTCTGAGATAGAGAATTAATCTACATTGGATTTGGTGCTGGTCTTTTAACTTGTTGGTGCAGTGATTTCAAATGATGGGGCATAATAGGCTGGTGAGTACCAATCCCTTGTAAGGAGTATAGAAAATAATTCGTAACTACTTAATATAGTATTTTATAAGACTAGCATAATATAAAATATGTTTTATAGTCATGTAAAAAATATAACAGAGTGAGTGTGAAGTTGATCTTATAACCCACTCACATGCGGTGAATATGTGAATATGTTTTTTTAAAACAGTGGTGTTATAGTACCGTTGCCAAGGAGCTGCCCACAGCCTACAGTGAGCCTCTCTGCTCCACCACACCATAGACTTATCAATACCGACAGCAATAACTATTGTAGTCATTACAATTTACCTCTACTATAAAAGGGTTTCCTTGGTTTATTTAATTTTAAATCCAGTAATGCCCATAGGCCAGTGATGTGACCCTCATCTATTAGGTACGTGGTAGCAGAGTAAAGGTTAGGAACCAACAAGTAGTAGCCCTGTAGCTAAAACATTATTAATGTCAGGAGACTGGTCCTTCTTTGTGCTACACTGCACCCGTAAATAGAGACCCAAATGTATTCACATTAAACCCTATGCCCCATTTAGGTTTAAAAAAAAGAAAAAAAATCCGTGGGCCATACTTGTAGACTGCTCTGAGTCAAGGCAGGACTGTTTTGAATTTCTTAATGCAATAAAATTCACCCCAGACACAGAGAAATGTCAACACGGTTCCTCAGATAATGAACTCAAATGCTTACTATTATGGACCTTGAAAGCAGCTCAGCTGAGAACACCTGACAGGCTGTAGCAGGTGGCAGGCGGCAGAGGGCACTGTGGAGGGGCCTGGAGAGAATGCGGACCTGGGCTTTGGCTCTCCTCCAGCAGTACCAGGCCAAGTCGCAGGAGACCTTTTCAGTCCAGTGACACTGCTGTCACCTATTTCCTGGTGCTTAGAGTCTAGAGCAGGTTTAAGCTCTTGCTTTTAAATGTATTTGGAAGTCACAATGCTGCAAATCTTCCCTCCAATCTGCATTTTTTGATTTACATCTATCTTCTCATTCCTGCCTGAGGTTCTGCTATGATGGGGTCTCTACAATTTGAAGTCAAAGCCTCTACAACTCAAATTCTCAGGTTCCAAAACAACTCAGCTCCCCACTCCCCATTCCATTTATAACTCAAATTACCCCAGGGCTAGACATTAAGATAGATATTAAGAGAAAGCTCATTGAAATAATTTTTACCTTGGTGTGGATAACTAATGAGGAGACTATCTTGACTCTCTAGGGACACTTGTATTTCAATAATGGAAATTTGGTAACTCAAGTGAATTGCCAATTAGTGGACAGTGTTGCAGTAAGAAGGTTAAAAAAGGCTTTCAGACAGTAAGGGATACGTTTCTGGAAAAGAAAACTTCCTTTATATCCACTAAGTCTGATTCCTCTTTATTCTTATAAATATTTATAAATTTTACTTATAAACTTAAATTGTACATTTCTGGAAAAATTAACATAGCAAAATGATAATTTGATTTTTAAATAAAAAAGTGTTTATTTTGTCTCATTTGTTGGGTGTTATCTGAGTTAACTCAAGAACATTTTCATAACTTCCAGATATTTTTCTATTGAAAAATTTGAGGCCATCTTACAGATAAATTCAAGTGATATAGTCATTTAAGATTTCTGGTTTTTCATCATTTGTTAATAATGGCTTTAGTGTTTTTATTTTGCTTGGCTATTGCTGGAGTCGAAATAACACAAAATAGCAGTTAGCATCAAGGGATCTGGATTGGACTTCACTGCCTTAAATGCAAGCTTTACAATTTACTACTTACGGTTTGGGGGCAAGTTCCTTTCCCCTCTCTGTGCCTCAGTTTCTTCCTGTGCAATAATAATAGCTACTTTGTAGAGCCACTGTAAGGATTCAATCAATGAACGCATAGAAGTGCTAATCATAGACTTTGGCGCCTCGTAGATGCTCAGTGAGAGCTAGCTATATTGTTACATCGTCTTCTTTAAAACTCCTGCAGACTTTCCAAAGTGAACTTCATTTAATGCCCAAAGGCTTAAATGTTGAATATATGTCATATTACCCATACAGAGGGAGACAAATGGGTCCTTTTCAACAGCACAGTGCCATAATATACCCAAGGATACTTTCAGCTGAACAGCACCTAAATATGACTTCATTTTCCATTTCTTGTTACTTTACTAACAGTTTATAAATAGATGCACAGTAACCTCAGAAGGAGGCCTGGCATGTCCGGTTTAGGTAGTAGCCAGCTGGGCTGAGGGCTGCTGGCTCGGCGTCAAGAGCAAGCTTCTCCATGCTGATCATTAGCTGCCAGGAAATGCCTTCCTTGTTAGTCATGATTGCCTGAGGATTTTCTAGTGATAGAGTGTTAATACTCTATGAAACACTGTAATTGCATGGCTGGATTAGGAGATTTGTTCTTTACTTCATTATTCTACTTTGAAGTCAATCAACCACTAAAGTGATCCTTTGGTCAAAAAAAAAAAAAAAGTAATATATTTCAAAGAATTTCCAATAGGAATATGGATTTACACCTGTAATTAAGGTAGAAACAAGTTTGTGAAAGTTGGAGATTCATTCTTTCAACAGATGCATTTATCGAGGGCCTACTAAGTGCCTACCATTGTTCTAATAAAAATAAGACGTGGCCTGTGCCTGTAAGGACATTTGGCATTTACAGTCTTGTTAGGGAGAAGAAATTAGGAGGCATAAAACAATGACAGTCTTATGTATTGACAATTTTGTATTTGAAAAGTTGCTTGGCAAACAAAGTCTTCTCAGCTTAGACCAGATGTTTGAACACGGTCAAGGAATCAGCAATGATATTTGAGAACGTTGAACCTCGATTTCAGTGTTCCACTTGAGAGCTGGGATGGCAGGTGTCTCTTTCTGCCAAAAGCCACGTGGTAACCAGATCTCAAAACAATAAAACACTAAAAGAGAACCTGACAGCGATATGAATGTTTTCTGCTAAGAAAACTGAGAATTGACACAGAAACTACCATACAGTGACATCTGCAGGGACAGCTGAGGGTTACCTGCGTCAGATACTCTTCGTGCAAAATGTTTTACGAGGTGCCACCAGGAATAAAATGTGCCCAATAAATGTTAGATGAGTGAAGAAAGGGAGAAGGAGTTGGGGGAAAGGGTATGTTAATATGGATCGACTACCCAGGCCTGCCCTTTATCAGGTTCTAGGCAGGAAGTTAACCACGTAAACTCTGCAGGAAGGAATTCTGTCTTGCAAGGCTATTCTGCTATCATCTTGATGCTTTATGCTTTATCTTCCAAAAGCAGGGAACAGCTGTAAAACAGGGCTGACCTTGGGCTTTTCAAACAAATGCTAAAAGTTAAGTGAACTACTAAATTATTGGTGGTGACTAAAAAACTGAAATCCAATTACTTGTTTCTAATGGGCGTTTTATTTTAGATATTACCTTTTAGGAACATAATTGGAGCCCAGACATATATGATTCTTTATAACCACTAGTTGTGCTTTAACAGTATATTTATTAATACCCACATAATTTTTTTTTTTTTGCTTAACATTCAAGATTGAAATCCTTAGCCAATAAAAAGATGCTTTCTCTTCTTTTTTTTTCTTAATTTTTTTATTTTTTATAAACATATAATATATATATATTTCATTTATTTATTTTCAGCATAACAGTATCATTATTTTTTCCCCACACCCAGTGCTCCATGCAATCCATGCCCTCTATAATACCCACCAACTGGTAACCCGACCTCCCACCACCCCCCCGCCACTTCAAACCCCTCAGATGGTTTTTCAGAGTCCATAGTCTCTCATGATTCACTTCCCCTTCCAATTTACCCCAACCCCCTTCTCTCTAACTCCCCATGTCCTCCATGCTTTTTGTTATGCTCCACAAATAAGTGAAACCATGTGATAATTCACTCTCTGCTTGACTTATTTCACTCAGCATAATCTCTTCCAGTCCCATCCATGTTGCTACAAAAGTTGGGTATTCGTCCTTTCTGATGGAGGCATAATAAACCATAGTGTATATGACAAAATCCAGCATCCATTCCTGATTATAAACATATAATGTGTTTTTATCCCCAGGGGTACAGGTCTGTGAATTGCCAGGTTTACACACTTCACAGCATTCACCAAAGCACATACCTTCCCCAATGTCCATAATCCCACCCCACTTCTCCCAACCTCCCTCCCCCCAGCAACCCTCAGTTTGTTTTGTGAGATTAAGAGTCACTTATGGTTTGTCTCCCGCCCAATCCCATCTTGTTTCATTTATTCTTCTCCTACCCCCTTAAGCCCCCATGTTGCATCACCACTTCCTCATATCAGGGAGATCATATGGTAGTTGTCTTTCTCCGTTTGACTTATTTCGCTAAGCATAATACGCTCTAGTTCCATCCACATCGTCACAAATGGCAAGATTTCATTTCTTTTGATGGCTGCATAGTATTCCATTGTGTATATACACCACATCTTCTTTATCCATTCATCTGTTGATGGACATCTAGGTTCTTTCCATAGTTTGGCTATTGTGGACATTGCTGCTATAAACATTCGGGTGCACGTGCCCCTTTGCATCACTACGTTTGTGTCTTTAGGGTAAATACCCAGTAGTGCAATTGCTGGGTCATAGGGTAGTCCCATTTTCAACATTTTGAGGAACCTCCATGCTGTTTTCCAAAGTGGTTGCACCAGCTTGCATTCCCACCAACAGTGTAGGAAGGTTCCCCTTTCTCCGCATCCTCGCCAGCATCTGTCATTTCCTGACTTGTTAATTTTAGCCATTCTGACTGGTGTGAGGTGATATCTCATTGTGGTTTTGATTTGTATTTCCCTGATGCCGAGTGACATGGAGCACTTTTTCATGTGTCTGTTGGCCATCTGGATGTCTTCTTTGCAGAAATGTCTGTTCATGTCTTCTGCCCATTTCTTGATTGGATTATTTGTTCTTTGGGTGTTGAGTTTGCTAAGTTCTTTATAGATTCTGGACACTAGTCCTTTATCTGATATGTCGTTTGCAAATATCTTCTCCCATTCTGTCAGTTGTCTTTTGATTTTGTGAACTGTTTCCTTTGCTGTGCAAAAGCTTTTGATCTTGATGAAATCCCAATAGTTCATCTTTGCCCTTTCTTCCCTTGCCTTTGGCATTGTTCCTAGGAAGACGTTGCTGCGGCTGAGGTTAAAGAGGTTGCTGCCTGTGTTCTCCTCAAGGATTTTGATGGATTCCGTTCACACATTGAGGTCCTTCATCCATTTTGAGTCTATTTTTGTGTGTGGTTAAGGAAATGTTCCAATTTCATTTTTCTGCATGTGGCTGTCCAATTTTCCCAACACCATTTATTGAAGAGGCTGTCTTTTTTCTATTGGACATTCTTTCCTGCTTTGTTGAAAATTAGTTGACCATAGAGTTGAGGGTCTATTTTTGGGCTTTCTATTCTGTTTCATTGATCTGTGTGTCTGTTTTTGTGCCAGTACCATACTGTCTTGATGATGATAGCTTTGTAATAGAGCTTGAAGTCCGGAATTGGGATGCCACCAACTTTAGATTTCTTTTTCAATATCCCTTTGGCAATCGAGGTCTTTCATGGTTCCATATACATTTTAGGATTATATGTTCCATTTGTTTGAAAAAGATGGATGGTACTTTGATAGGAATTGCATTAAATGTGTAGATTGCTTTAGTTAGCATAGACATTTTCAAAATATTTATTCTTCCAATCCAGGAGCATGGAACATTTTTCCATTTCTTTGTATCTTCCTCAATTTCTTTCATGAGTACTTTATAGTGTTCTGAGTATAGATTCTGTGCCTCTTTGGTTAGGTTTATTCCTAGGTATCTTATGGTTTTGGGTGCAATTGTAAATGGGATAGACTCCTTAATTTCTCATTGTCTTGTTGTTGGTGTAGAGAAATCAACTGATTTCTGTGCATTGATTTTATATCCTGACACTTTACTGAATTCCTGTACAAGTTCTAGCAGTTTTGGAGTGGAGTCTTTCGGGTTTTTCACATATAGTATAATATCATCTGCAAAGAGTGATAGTTTGACTTCTTCTTTGCCAATTTGGGTGCCTTTGATTCCTTTTGTTGTCTGATTGCTGAGGCTAGGACTTCTAGTACTATGTTGAATAACAGTGGTGATAATGGACATCCCTGCCGTGTTCCTGATCTTAGTGGAAAGGTTTTCAGTTTTTCTCCATTGAGAATGATAATTGCAGTGGGTTTTTCATAAATGACTTTGATAATATTGAGGTATGTGCCCTCTATCCCTACACATTGAAGAGTTTTGTTCAGGAAGGGTGCTGTACTTTGTCAAATGCTTTTTCAGCATCTATTGAGAGTGTCATATCGTTCTTGTTCTTTCTTTTATTAATGTGTTGTATCACATTGATTGATTTGCGGATGTTGAACCAACCTTGCAGCCCTGGAATAAATCCCACTTGGTCGTGGTGAATAATCCTTTTAATGTACTGTTGAATCCTATTGGCTAGTATTTTGGTGAGAATTTTCGCATCCGTGTTCATCAAGGATATTGGTCTATAGCTCTCTTTTTTGATGGGATCCATGTCTGGTTTTGGGATCAAGGTGATGCTGGCCTCATAAAATGAGTTTGGAAGTTTTCCTTCCATTTCTATTTTTTGGAACAGTTTCAGGAGAATAGGAATTAGTTCTTCTTTAAATGTTTGGTAGAATTCCCCCGGGAAGCCGTCTGGCCCTGGGCTTTTGTTTGTTTGGAGATTTTTAATGACTGTTTCAATCTCCTTACTGGTTATGGGTCTGTTCAGGCTTTCTATTTCTTCCTGGTTCAGTTGTGGTGGTTTATATGTTTCTAGGAATGCATCCATTTCTTCCAGATTGTCAAATTTATTGGCGTAGAGTTGCTCATAGCATGTTCTTATAATAGTTTGTATTTCTTTGGTGTTAGTTGTGATCTCTCCTCTTTCATTCATGATTTTTTTTGGGGGGGGTCCTTTCTCTTTTCTTTTTGATAAGTTGGGCCAGGGGTTTATCAATTTTATTAATTCTTTCAAAGAACCAGCTCCTAGTTTCGTTGATTTGTTCTATTGTCTTTTTGGTTTCTATTTCATTGATTTCTGCTCTGATCTTTATGATTTCTCTTCTCCTGCTGGGCTTAGGGTTTCTTTCTTGTTCTTTCTCCAGTTCCTTTAGGTGTAGGGTTAGGTTGTGTACCTGAGACCTTTCTTGTTTCTTGAGAAAGGCTTGAACCGCTATATATTTTCCTCTCAGGACTGCCTTTGTTGTGTCCCACAGATTTTGAACCGTTGTATTTTCATTATCATTTGTTCCCATGATTTTTTTCAATTCTTCTTTAATTTCCCGGTTGACCCATTCATTCTTTAGAAGGATGCTGTTTAGTCTCCATGTATTTGGGTTCTTTTCAAACTTCCTTTTGTGGTTGAGTTCTAGCTTTAGAGCATTGTGGTCTGAAAATATGCAGGGAATGATCCCAATCTTTTGATACCGGTTGAGTCCTGATTTAGGACCGAGGATGTGATCTATTCTGGAGAATGTTCCATGTGCACTAGAGAAGAATGTGTATTCTGTTGCTTTGGGATGAAATGTTCTGAATATATCTGTGATGTCCATCTGGTCCAGTGTGTCGTTTAAGGCCTTTATTTCCTTGCTGATCTTTTGCTTGGATGATCTGTCCATTTCAGTGAGGGGAGTGTTAAAGTCCCCTACTATTATTGTATTATTGTTGATGTGTTTCTTTGATTTTGTTATTAATTGGTTTATATAGTTGGCTGCTCCCATGTTGGGGGCATAGATATTTAAAATTGTTAGATCTTCTTGTTGGACAGACCCTTTGAGTATGATATAGTGTCCTTCCTCATCTCTTATTATAGTCTTTGGCTTAAAATCGAATTGATCTGATATAAGGATTGCCACTCCTGCTTTCTTCTGATGTCCATTAGCATGGTAAATTCTTTTCCACCCCCTCATTTTAAATCTGGAGGTGTCTTCGGGCTTAAAATGAGTTTCTTGGAGGCAACATATAGATGGGTTTTGCTTTTTTATCCATTCTGATACCCTGTGTCTTTTGACAGGGGCATTTAGCCCATTAACATTCAGGGTAACTATTGAGAGATATGAATTTAGTGCCATTGTATTGCCTGTAAGGTGACTGTTACTGTATATGGTCTCTGTTCCTTTCTGATCTACCACTTGTAGGCTCTCTCTTTGCTTAGAGGACCCCTTTCAATATTTCCTGTAGAGCTGGTTTGGTGTTTGCAAATTCTTTCAGTTTTTGTTTGTCCTGGAAACTTTTAATCTCTCCTTCTATTTTCAATGATAGCCTAGCTGGATATAGTATTCTTGGCTGCATGTTTTTCTCGTTTAGTGCTCTGAAAATATCATGCCAGCTCCTTCTAGCCTGCCAGGTCTCTGTGGATAAGTCAGCTGCCAATCTAATATTTTTACGATTGTATGTTACAGATTTCTTTTCCCGGGCTGCTTTCAGGATTTTCTCTTTGTCACTGAGACTTGTAAATTTTACTATTAGGTGATGGGGTGTGGGCCTATTCTTATTGATTTTGAGGGGCATTCTCTGAACCTCCTGAATTTTGATGCTCGTTCCCTTTGCCATATTGGGGAAATTCTCCCCAATAATTCTCTCCAGTATACCTTCTGCTCCCCTCTCTCTTTCTTCTTCTTCTGGAATCCCAATTATTCTAATGTTGTTTCGTCTTATGGTGTCACTTATCTCTCAAATTCTCCCCTTGTGGTCCAGTAGCTGTTTGTCCCTCTTTTGCTCAGTTTCTTTATTCTCTGTCATTTGGTCTTCTATATTTCTAATTCTATCTTCTTCCTCATTTATCCTAGCAGTGAGAGCCTCCATTTTTTATTACACCTCATTAATAGCTTTTTTGATTTCAACTTGGTTAGTTTTTAGTTCTTTTATTTCTCCAGAAAGGACTTTTATATCTCCCGAGAGCGTTTCTCTAATACCTTCCATGCCTTTTTTTAGCCTGGCTAGAACCTTGAGAATTGTCATTCTGAACTCTAGATCTGACATATTACCAATGTCTATATTGATTAGGTCTCTAGCCTTTGGTACTGCCTCTTGTTCTTTTTTTTTTTGTGGTGAATTTTTCCGCCTTGTCATTTTGTGCAGATAAGAGTATATGAAGGAGCAAGTAAAATACTAAAAGGGTGGCAACAACTCCAGGAGAATATGCTTTAACCAAATCAGAAGAGATCCCAAATCGTGAGGGGGGAGGAAGGGGATAAAAAGAGGTTGTGAAAGAAAGAAAAACAAAACAAAACAAAAAACAAAGCAAAACAAAACGAAACAAAAATAAGAACAAAAAAAAAAGAATTAAAAAAAGAAAGCAAATAAAGAAAACTATGAAAAAAGAAATTAAAAAACATTAAAAAAGAAAGGGGTAAAAGTTAAAAAAATTTTAGCGGAAGAAAAGAAAAAAATGAAAAGAAAAAAAATTAATTAACTGCAAGACAAAAGAATCATAGGGCGAAAGCCATGAGTTCTGTGCTTTGCTTTCTCCTCCTCTGGAATTCTGCTGCTCTCCTTGGTATTGAAACTGCACTCCTTGGTAAGTGAACTTGGTCTTGGCTGGATTTCTTGTTGATCTTCTGGGGGAGGGGCCTGTTGTAGTGATTCTCAATTGTCTTTGCCCCAGGCGGAATTGAAACACCCTTATCAGGGGCTGGGCTGAGTAATCTGCTCAGGTTTGCTTTCAGAAGCTTTTGTTCCCTGAGCGCTTTCCGTAGAGTTCCAGAGGACGGGAATACAAATGGCGGCCTCCTGGTCTCCATCCCAGAGGAGCTGAGAGCCTGGGGCCCCACTCCTCAGTGCGCCCGCAGAGAACAGCACCCAGCAACTCCCGTCTGACTGACCTCCAACCGCGCTCCGAGCTCACAGAGCCCACCGAGCCTGTGACCCGTTCAAGGTAACCCCGAGCTCTGAGCTCACTGTCGGCTCTGTCACTGTAGCCGGCTTCCTCGTTCTAATACTTGTAAGCTCTGCGACACTCAGACACCCCCGATTCTTCTGTGACCCTGCAGGACCTGAGGCCACGCTGACCCCGCGTGGGCTTCACCCCGGTTTAGCCTCTGGAGCGATGTCCCTCAGCGGAACAGACTTTTAAAAGTCCTGATTTTGTGTTCCGTTGCTCCGCCGCTTGCCAGGAGCCGGCCCCTCCCCCCGGGGTCTATCTTCCCGTCGCTTTGGATTCACTTCTCCACCAGTCCTACCTTTCAGAAAGTGGTTGTTTTTCTGTTTCTAGAATTGCTGTTCTTCTCCTCTTCGATCTGCCGATGGGTTTGTAGGTGTTTGCAATCTTAAGATAAGCTATCTAGCTGATCTCCTGCTAGCTGAAGTAGTCTCAGCCTGCTACTTCTCCACCATCTTGACTCCTCCTCCAATGCTTTCTCTTCTTTATGAAGGACATGTACAATGTCCTAATTGTAACTTGAAGGTTGTGACTGACTCACAGCATGAACTGATTGTGATGTCTTTTAGTAAATTTCTGAAAACTGAATGTAGCTGCCTCAGTAGTCTGTGGTAATGTGGAACAGGCACAACATAGAGAGCTATAATACTTGGAAAATAAATGCATTTTTCTTGTAGTTTTAACTTCATCTCTAGAGATTTCAGGAAGAAAAGGGAGATTCAGATTTCAATGCCTTCTGCTATAGACTGAGTATTTTTATTTCTCCAAATTTGGTATGTTGAAACCTTAACCCCACTATGGTGGAATTAGGAGGTGGGGCCTTTGGGAGGTTATTAGGTGATTAGCGTAGAGACTTTATAAATGAAATTAGTGACCTTCTATAAGAGACCCCAGAAGACTCTTCCCTCCTGCCACATTAGGACACAACAAGAAGAGAGCCAACAATGAACCAGGAAGCAGGTTCTCAACCACAACCCAGCTATGCTAGCACTCTGATCTTGGATTTACAGCCTGTAGAACCATGAGAAAGAAATTGCTTTTGTTTATGAGTCACTTTGTCTACGGTAAACTGTTAACAGTAACTCGAATGGACTAATAACTTCTGTGCAAAGTACTTTTTTTCTAGTAACAGAGTACCAACAATGACAGTAAGAGAGTGAAGGAGAAGTATGCTGTGACAGACAGCCGCTGGAGGGGACCCTACCCTTGAGTATTGAAGGGACCAGTGACTTGTTTGTAATCAAAAGAATCAGAAGGTGGTGATGGGTTATGATTCCTGTGGTTTATGTTCTAGAAGGTTCTATCTTAGCCACCTGGAGTAAGAGATTCTTCTTAGGTTGATGAAGTAAGCAGTCATGTTGAAGAATCTCATGTGGTGGCTTCTAAAACCTGACAGGGGCCTACCGCTGACAGTCTGCTGAAAGTCTGTCCTTCTATCATACGGCAGCAAGGAGATAGATTCTGCCAGCAAACTGAATGAGTTTGCAAGTGGATTCTTTTCCAGTAGAGTCTTTAGGTTAAAAATGAAGCCCAGCTGACCCCCTGATTGCAGCCTTTGAGACTCTGAGCAAGGGACCTAGTTAAGTCCTGCCTAGACCATTGATCCATAGACACTGTGAGATAATAAATGTGTGGGTATTTTAAGCTGTTAAATTTGTTGTAATTTGTTACACAGCAATAGAAAACAAATGCATATTGGACTTCTGGGAGTGGAGTGCTGCTATAAAAAATAACCTAAACTGTAAGAAGGCTTTGGAGCTGGGCAGTGAGCAGAGGCTGGGAGAATTCTGAGGAGCATGACAGAGAACCCTAATTCACCTTGAACAAATTGTTTATAGAAGCCTGGACTTCAAGAATGCTGATGGTGTGGCTCAGAAGGAAGAAAGGAACATGTTCTCAGAAATCAGAGGAATGGAGATCCTTGTCATGTAGTAGGAAACTTAGTGAAATGGTTTCTTGCTGTTGCAGGGAAGGCAGAATTTGTAAATAACTAAAATTATATAGACAGCTAAGGAGATTTAAAGCAAAGGGATGAGGTCTCTTTTCTCTCTTATAGTAAAATGTAAGAGGAAATAAATGACAAATAAACAAATTTAGGGCATAACTGTTTAAAAAAAAAGGAACCAAGATATGATGATTTGAATATTCCTACAACCAGTGGTGTTATTCACACCCACAGCTGATTTGGAGGATGAGATTTGGAGCTCTAAGTTGGTGCATCACAGGAAGAGACTCTTGGATCTTGGGGGCAGTGAATATATTTTTGCCTATGGGAGGGACATAAGTAATTGCTGCCATAGAGCCTACAGCGGATGATCCCTCCAGTGGTCCCCATGTTCACATCCTGTATAACCCCTTACCCTAGAGTGTGGGCAGGGACTGTGAGTTTCTTATAACTAACAGAATATGGCAAAGTTGATGAGATGTCATTCCTGTGATTATATTATGTTATATAAGACTCTGTATTAGCAGAATAGAATAAAAGACTCTCCTTGATGGCATGATAAAAGCAGAAGCCATATTGAGGAATAAAAGCCTGCCTGAAAGGAACTGAGGGTGGTCTCCAGCTGATAGCCAGCTCAAAGCTAGGATCTTCTGTCGTACAATGAATTCTAGCAACAACCTGAATGATCTTGGAAGTGGACTTTTCTCTCATCCAGCTTCTAGATGAGAATACAGCATAACAAAACTGTCATAAATGGAGCCACTTAAACAGCATAGGCTTATGATCTTAGTTTCTGTAGATAGAGAGTTCTGACACACCATGGTAGGATTCTCTACTGAAGGTCTCTCAGGGTGGAAACCTAGATCTCGGTGGGACTGGTCTCTTATCTGGCAGGTCTAGGGAAGAATTTACTTCTACCCTTGTTCAATTGCTGGCCAAGTGCAGTTCCTAATAGCCTACCACTGAGGTCCACGTGTCCTTGGTGGTCGTTAGCCAGGTCCCACCCTGAGCTCCTAAAGACTGCCCACATTTCTTGTCAAGAAAATGATGGTAAGAACGATTCTTCTTCTATTCCTCTATTTTGGAATATTCCTCTATTTTGGAACCCTTTGCATGCTTTGAATCCCTGACTTCCTCTTTGTGAGGAAGAGAGAAAGCTCTCTGCTTTTAAGGGTCCTTGTGATCATCTCAGGCCTACCTATATATTTCCATCTTGTTGTTTTAAAAAATTTATTTGTTTGAGAGAGTGAGAGAGACAGAGAGAGAGAGAGCATGAGCGGGGAAGAGGGAGAAGCAGATTCCCCACTGAGCAGGGAGCCCAATTTCAGGCCTGATCCCAAGACCCTGGGGTCATGATCTGAAACAAAGGCAGTTGTTTAACTGACTGAGCCACTGTGATTGTATCAGGCCCACCTAAATATCTCCATGTTTATGGCCACTGTTCCATTATAGTATAGCATGATCATGGGAGAGCTATCACATCATATTCTCAGATTCCTGGAATTAAGATGGTACATCTTTAGGAGACCATTTTAGAAATTCTGCCTATCACTGCATCTTCAGAAAACAGGGAAAATTGTTATCTTTATAGAAAAAAAGAGTCGGGGTGTCTTTGGCAATGTTTGTGTTTCACAGGGGTAATTAATATAAGCAACACATGTCATATATCATTTTAATTTTAGTATTTCTATTAAGAAAACAGTGTGATTCAGAAAGCCTTTCTTTTCTGAGTTCAAAATAGTTACAGTTTGCATCATGTATTTGTACTGGCAATATTTCTAGTTCATTAGGTCCATCAACAATAGAAGAATTGTTCTTACCATCATTTTCTTTTCTCTCACCTCCCATTCAGATTAAAAGACAACACCTTCTATGGGGGATTCAGTTAGATGAGTTATATAAAATAATTGCTTTCTCTAAGTTTTAAGACAAAGTGTTCCAAATAGCAAAGAGTCTTTTTTTTTCAGTCCAGTCCCCAAAGAAATGCACTTTCCACACCCTCCCCTCCAAATAGTCCTCTTTTTTCAGTGGCTTAAGCTCCCCTGAGCCTGTCTGCTTCATGATCAGGGTCCCCCACAGGACTTTGTACCCTGAGAGAAGGATGCCCATTCCTTGGCACAAAGGTGCCATCCTCTGGCTAAACTTTACCTGTGCTCCAGAGACTGAACCTGCCTACAGTGGAAACATTTTTTTTTTTTTTTTTTTTGAGTCATCGACCCAGAGGGGTAACTCTGGTAGTAAAAGTGGTAAAAACTAATATTTAAGCATACTTACTTAATGTCAGGCACTAGAGTATGTGCACTACTTAACAAACATAACCATGAGTTAGATGCTGTCTTTATCCACATTCTACAGTTGATGGAAAGGAGGCTTAAGCAGGTTAAGGAATTTTACCACGGTCACACATCTTGTTCTTGGCAGAGAAAGGACTTGAACTTCCTGCATTTGATTCCAAAAACACATGCTCTTAAATATGCTGCTCTACTGCCTCTCTGTTCATTTGCCCATTAAGGACATTCTTAAAATTAAAAAAAGAAAAAAAATTATGGTTTGGATAGACTTTACATTCAGTGGATGAGGAAACCAAGGCCCAGAAATTTAACATAAGTTGGTCACATTTGCATAGCTATTTAGGAGAAAAACCACAAAGGAAACCCAGAACTCTTTATACTAACCTGAGCAAGGGTGGTAAACGGGGAAGGAGAGAGTAAGAGAGAAAAGGAAACTTATGAGGACTAGGAAATCAAGAATCAAAACTGCTTAAGTAATTCTGTGCACCTCACTGCAGTAACAGTTTGTAAAACAATAAAAGTCAGAAGTTACTTTGTGCAACAATTATTGATGGAATCACCTCCTGAACTATTTTGCTTTTTACTCGATACTAAAGACAAGTTACTAATCAAGAATCTTTGGCTACACAGTTGTCTTCCAAATAACAACACTGGACTGGGATAATAGAAGAAGGTGAAAGAAGGTATATATTTAAATTCTAGGCTCCCAAAATTAATATGCAGGATCTTTACCTGCAGCTCAGAATTGTTAGAAAATCTTCTTGGGCACCTGTCAGGACTCTGAACAAGGCAAGGGACTAGATGATCATGGCATGCAAAAAGCATTTAAACAAATTAGTATATAGTAGAAAAGAACAGAATGCCTTCTTTATAAGTTTTATATTGAAATCTTCTATTAAGGCCTAAATTCACTTAGCTCTGAGGTCTGCTGGGTTACTAACCATGTAAGGTCAGAAGAAAATGCAGTTAGTAATTTTCCAGACTCATGTATCTATATCTATCTACATCTATATATTTTAAAGATTTATCAAGTTATTTTAGAGAGAGAGAGAGAGAGGGAGAGTGGGTAAGCAAGTGGTGGGGAGGGACAGAGGGAGAGAGAGAGGAAGAGAATCTCTAAGTGTGCAGCTGGACCTGGGGCGTGATCTCATAACCCTGAGATCATGACCTGAGCTGAAACCAAGAGTCAGACACTTAACTGACTGTACCACCCAGGCACCCCACATATATGTATTTTTTAATCTAAAAAAAGTAAAGTGAAAAAAGAATCCCTGGCATATTTAAAATACTTTGACAATTCTGGAATTTTAAGAAAGCCTTAAATATTTTGAGATTGGTCCATGTAAGTCAGACCAGTCAATTCACAATTTATAACTTGTGTTTTGAGTAGGGCTAGACATAGAGGCCCCTGAGGTATATATAATATAAATTATATTCAGAGATTAAGGAAATGGCCCTCCACCTTCTAGCCAGGAAGTAGCATAACCAGGACGGCAAGACAGGAACATCTAATAATAAAGATAAAGTCAAAGTAATTTTCAACATAACACATTGCATTCTTCCTTGTGGGAATGCTTCCTTCTATGCATTTTATTCACTGCCATCTTCCATTAATTTATCTCTCTTCTGTTGCAAACCAGTAGGTTTCAACAATTTCGTATTTATGGTAAAGAGGAAGCACGGAGGGAAGGCTAGTGTGACTTAGGAAAAATGGTGAGTTCAGTTATTATGTGGATTTGAGGCTTTTAATGGGACACTATTCGGAGAGAAATTTGAAAACACAACTCTCAATTTCTTGGTGCTGTTTTTTAACGTCTTATGTAATCTGGTCCTTCTCTGATCTCATTTTATACTACTTACTCCAGGTACTGGTGAAGGTACTGTTAGCTGCTGTAACAAGCAAACCTTAGTGCCTCAGTGACTTAACATAATAAAAGCTAATTTCCTGCTCACTTAGTCTAAGGCAAGACGATAGGATGAGTGGGTGGGGGAGGACTGTATAGTGCCCATTCAGGCACCCAGTCAGACAAACTCTTTTTCCATATTTAACAAGAAGCTTCTGGGGCACCTGGGTGGCTCAGTGGGTTAAGCCTCTGCCTTCAGCTCAGGTCATGATCTCAGGGTCCTGGGATCGTGCCCCACATTGGGCTCTCTGCTTGGTGGGGAACCTGTTTCCCGCTCTCTCTCTGCCTGCCTCTCTGCCTACTGTGATCTATCTCTCTGTCAAATAAATAAATACAATCTTAAAAACAAAACCAAAACCAAAAAAACAACAAGAAGCTTCTGAGGTTGCCTTGGGGACAAATACACAGATGATGGAAACTAGTCACGTGGCCCTGTCGAGATGCAAGAAGGACCAGAGGTGACCGGCTGGACAGTGGCTTTCTAGCTAAGACCCTGCGCTCGAGAAGGGAAAAGACTAATCCGGAGTGATCTCTACTCTCCTCCCTCCCTCGCCCCCAGCCATAGCGCAGGAGAAATTTTGTTCCTTGAATATGCTGAGAACTTTGCTATTTTAGGGCTTACACGCTTGCTGTTCTCTGCCTGGCCTGATCCCTTTTTCTCCCCATGTGGCTGGCTCCTGTGTTTTTTCTCCTGGTGTTAGCTCAAGTGTTATATTCTCAGTGTTATATTTCTGGACCACTCGGTACAAAAAGTCCCGACCCCCAGTGCCTCTATCATATCTTCCACCTTAATTACATCATTGAAAATGATCTTAAAGTATTCCCACGTTGTTTACTGCCTGCCTCCCATTACTACAATACACATTTCGGAACAGAAAGGACCAGATCTCATTTATTAATCATTGCATCCTCACTGCTTAAAGTAAAAGGCACTCAGTAAATATTTATTGAATACTGAATCAACATGTATCTCTCTAGTTCAAACACATTCAGTCCCTGCCCCCCACCCCCGCATTACCAATAAAACAAAATCTGCACTCCTTAGGCTGTCATACGTCATGCACTCTATCTGCTATCTGCTTCGCAACATACTTTCCTGCTGTCTTTTCCCTTGCACTGAACCTTCTGTGTTCCCCAAACTTAGGGTTATTTGCTATTGCCTTAAACTGCATTATTTAAAGCTTGCCTTTGCATATGTGATATCTTCCACCCACAATGCATTCCACCGACTCGTCTAAATCTACCCCCGTACATTTCCTAATTCTTCTTCAAGGCCTTTCTGAAACCTCTTTCAGGAGACTTGACTTAACTGCCCATAATGACTTAATTGTATTTTTCCTCTGTGTAGCCTTAGCTTTAGTCCACAATAATACCAACTAACCCTTCTAGAACTCACTTAATGTATGCCAGAATTGTACTTAGTATTTTACATAAATTCACTTGTTTGTCCCTCCATTCACATGAATAGCCCTTTGGAATAGGGCTCCTATTTTATTTTTTTCTAATTTTTAAAAAAGATTTTATTTGTTTATTAGAGAGAGAGGGAGTGAGAGAGAGAGAGAGAGAGAAAGCAGAAGTGGGGAAGGGTAACGGGAGAGGGAGAAGCAGGCTACCCACTGAACAGGGAGCCTGACAGGGCTCGATCCCAGGACTCCGGGGTCATGACCTGAGCTGAAGGTAGACGCTTAACCCACTGAGCCACCAAGGTGCCCCATCACCTCCTATTTTATAAGTGAGGGAACCAAAATATACAGAAGAAAAATAACCTGCCAAAGACCCCACAGTCAGTAGCAAAGGGCTGAGGTTCAAGCCCAGTCAGTGTGGTCCCAAAATTCATGCTTGCAACCACTACATCTGTCCTGCCACTCCTTTTTCTATGAACATACTTCTACTAGTGTACATCTGTGATAGTACTTGACCTTCGGTTTGTAACTGTATGTATCAAAAAATAGTTACAAACAAATGTGTTAAGTGCAACTGTCCTCTTGAAAAGGCTGGGTTGGTGATTCATGGCAGTGATGAATTCATTTCCCATTCCAAAGGTCCAGCACAGTGCTGACACATGAGAGCTTAGCAAATATTGAGAATACAGCTCGACTGATGCATTTTGGTATGTCCTATGTTCCAGGCACCGTGCTAATCATTGCATGCCATACTGTCCTCACATTTCAGATGTGAAGCGATTTGACTCAGGTCATACAAGTGCTAAATTGGCAGATGGAGTCTAATCTCAGGCTGTGAAGTCCTGCCTCCACAGCCAGGGGAGTGGCCTTAATGCAGAGAGCCAGCTTGGGGACAAGACAGTGAGATTGCCACTGGTGGCCTTTGTGCTTATGCTCTGGACTCTTGGCACAGGTGCAGGTCAAAGTGGGAGCCCAGATACACACTGGACTGAAAAAACACACAGGTTTTGCTTTTTACTATAGCTTTTAGTCTAGTAGCTAGACTGTGGCCCCCAGGAGTTATTTTAAGAGAGAAACTCAGATATGGGTGGAAATCCCTCCTGTACTAAATATACTTTACAGTCCATAGGATTTCTTCTCTCTGAAACCATCTATAATTGTGTAATCATTTATTTATATTGTCTTATGTGAATCTGAATAAAACCTGCAAGGCAATCTAGATTCCATGGAGTAAAAAGAAAAAAAAAAAACAACAAAAATAAAAACAGAATTAGTGGGATTAAAAGGAGAGGACAAAAAGTATGAAACTTGTAAACACGGAAAGTATAACCAGTAGTTTGTTTGTTTGTTTTTTTCCTGGAAAACGTTCCAGAATACTTTTTTTGAAAGAGGTTTCCTTCAGTATTATCTAGATAATCTGTATAATATAAATATGTTTATATAACTATGTATTTAATGTAATCTATTGGATTTCCAATCAGCTTTTAATGGGACCAGGCATTTCGAAAAATCATGGCTAAAATGCATTGGCTCCTATAATCTCAAATACACTGGCCATGGTAAACTTGTACCAATATAATTTTAATTTTTTATTACTGAATTTTTAAGAATTTTTGTCACAGTGATTTCTATAAACATTGCTATTGAAGAGTTTTAGGACAAGTTTTCTCTATTTATTGGAATTACAGTATTATCAAATCTCAGCATGAGAAACCGAGACACATCTGGTCTGTGAAGGAAAAAAATGTAACAATTTAAAGCAAGATTAACTGAAATCACTGGGTGGGGCTGGGCAGTCCTAGAAAAGCAACTCCAGGCAAATGAAATCTGAATGTACAGGTCTAGAATTTTAGAGACAAATACATTTGTACTGCTATATTGGTTTTCTAGGGCTGTTGTAACAACATATGACAATAATGGCTTAAGTCACAGAAATTTATTATCTCACAATTCTAAAGGCTGGAAGTGTCTGTCAAGGTGTTCGCAAGGTTGGTTCCTTCTGAAGGCCGTGAGCGACAATCTATTCCATGTCTCTCTTCTCGGTTCTGAGAGTTGGCTGGAAATCTTTGGCACCCCTTGTCTTGCAAATGCGCTATTCCAATCTCTTCCTTCATATGCACCTGGTGTTCTCTCTGGGTGCATGTCTGACTCTAGTCCCCAGATTCTACGTTTTATAAGGATACCAATCATATTGGTTTAGGGCCTACCCTTGGTCATTGGCAAATATTCTGCTTCCAAATAAGGACACATTTACAGACAGGGGGAGGGGAGGCTAGGACACCAACATCTTTTTGGGAGACACAATTGAACCCATAACAGTGCACACAGAAGGATGGAACTCCTAAACTCTAAGACATAAATTTCATTGAGAGAAGCAGTGTGTGCTCTCCCTCAGGTTCAGGGAGATGAGGGCTGTAGCCTTAGACTGCACAAGGACAGACAGAGGTAAGATAGGACAGCCTTCCAAGAGATGATATGGCACAATTTCTTTAATGAGAAAAGTACTCTATGATAATGACACTCCCCCGCTGAGGTGACAGACTCCCAAGCAACACCCGTGATTTCTCCTCAGTCCATAAGAATTAGGTTAATACTTACATAACTGTCCAAATAAATAATGTGTGTGTGAAACAGTCTCTATAGTGTCCTTTACATTGTCTGTGGCCACATGACTAAGCACACAGTCAAATCTTGAGTATTTTTCTTTTCTTTTTTTTTTTTTAAAGATTTTACTTATTTATTTATTTGTCCGTGGCCACATGACTAAGCACACAGTCAAATCTTGAGTATTTTTCTTTCTTTTTTTTTTTTTTTTTAAAGATTTTACTTATTTATTTATTTGACAGACAGAGATCACAAATAGGCAGAGGAGCAGGCAGAGATAGAAGGGGAAGCAGGCTCCCCGCTGAGCAGAGAGCCCAGGACCCTGAGATCATGACCTGAGCCGAAAGAAGAGGCTTTAACCCACTGAGCCACCCAGGCATCCCAAATCTTGAGTATTTCTTCTTGACTCTCCTGTGTTAGGGCTCAGAAGGAGACGGAACCCCCACTACCTGGTTTCCATAGGAAAGAGAAGTACTGTTTGTTAATTTGGTGACCAGGGAAAACTTACTGACCACTGGTCTCATCAGCAAAACAGTAAATATCCAACATGATGCAGATGGGAGGGGCCCTCACAAGTAAGAGTGGGGTGATTATGCAGGGTCTGAATGCTCTGGAGCTCCTCCAGCCAGAGTCCTCCTCCTAGGAGATATGGCGAATATTGTCTTGGGGACCACAGCCCAGCTTGGGTAGCAGAACTGCCATATCTGTGATGAGAGTAAGTCTCAAGAAAACCTCTGAGCCCATGGGAGGTAAGGAAGAGACAGAGACCAAGGGCAGCTACTGAAAATTATTGAGCACTGACATGGCTCTGTCCTGATTTGGTTCTGTCATAGTATTGCATATATTGATTCAGTAAATAGTTATGAAGCACCAGGTTCTGTTTTATGAGCTGTTCACACATAAGTTTGTTGTCATAGAGTTTGTAATCTGGTAAAAAGTTAATAAATAAAAGTAAAATTGTAGTATGCCAAATATAGGTCAATTCTAATGAGAAGTTAAAGGTATGGAAGTAGTGCCAGGAAGGCTTACTGTGTTATTTAAGGTTTATAGGACAACTCCCCTAGAGGTCAATCTAAGCAGAGGCTTGGAAGACCTGAGGGACTGTGCCGTGCAGTTGTCTTAGCAAAGAACATTCTAGGCCAAGAGACCCAGAAGAACCAAGGCCCTGAGGCAGGAACAACTTGGTGTGGTTGCATGTGAGGATGGCAAAGACTGGGATGGAGAGGTGAGTGATGAAGGGCATTCTGCAGGAACTTCAGGGAGAGCCGAGTGGGGTTTGGATTGCATAGTAAGATGGGAAGGTCTGAAGTGAAAGAATCACATGCTCTGACTTACGGTAGAAATAGGATCTCTCTGACGGTAATATTGAAAATAGATGGGCGTGGGTTAAGGGGAGAAGAAGAGAAACTAATCATGAGGCAACTACAATAATCCTTGCATAACAGGTTGAACCAATGTAATAGCTTTGATAGTGGTGATAAAAGGCTTAACTTCCCATAAATTTGGAGAATGGAGACATCAGAATTTTACGGTGTACCAAATGTAGGTTTTGAGAGAAAATGAGGAGTCAGTGATGACTCCACAGTTTTTCTCATGAAAAATTGGTAGGATAGGGAGTCTTTGAGAGGACTAGTTTTTGGTGGTAACCAGAAGTTTGTTTTGAACACGTTAAGTATGCTATTCCTATTTAGATGGTCAGTAGGAGATGTCAGGTAGGCAGTGGAAAATGGAAGTCCAGAGTTTAGGGGAGAAACTTGGGCATGAGATGTAAATGTGGCCATTATCACCACATAAGTGGTATTGAAATCCATGGAACTTGATGAGATCACCTGGGGAATGAGTATAGCTAAGAAGATATCAGAGGACTAAAAACCAGGGCTCTCTCAAGGTTTAAAAGTCAGGAGGATGAGAAAGAAGTAGCAAAGAAGGTCGAGGAGGAGTGCCAGTGAACTAGGAAGAGAGCTAAGCAAGTAGTGTCCTGAAAGCAAGGTGTAGAAAGGATTTTTACAAAGTGAAGAGAGATCAATTGTCAAATGCTTACCAAAGTAGATGAGGACTGAGGATTGCCATTAGATTTACACAGTGTAGGGCATTATTGGGTATAGATGGAAACCGATTTAGATTTAGATCAAAGAAAATGAAGGTGAGAGAAATTGGAGATCGGAAAAACAGGATTTTTGCTATAGGGAGAAGTTGAAAAAATGGGGCATTTGAAGAAAAGAGATGTGGATCTAGGGGAGGCTTTTTTATTTTCCTTTGTCTTTTCTTTTCTCTTCACTTCTTTTCTCTTCTTTTCTTTCCTTTTCTTTTTTCTTTTTTTAAAGTGGGAGAAATAATGGCATGTTTGAATGTCCGTGGGTACAACAGAAGAGGGAGAAAAGCTGCAAGACAGAGAAAGAAGAACTGGAGAATATCACATGGAGCTCTTTGATAATTTTGAAATGAGGAATGGAGGACTGAATCCTGAGATTAAAATTTGGAGTCAAGTATATGGATTAGAGCAGAAAAAAATGTGCAGTAATTTTCAAAAGACATAATGATTCCCAGATGTGCCACACTAAGATTATAAATCAATAATAATAATGTAAAATATTATAATATATAAATATAATAAATAAATAAAATGTTATAATAATAAGTCATTATATCTAAGAAATGCATTGATCTGAAATTAGTTTGGCCAGACATTGGATATGTAGAACAGAGAGAACCACAAAAACTAAGCTTTCAAGACCCAAACACACACTGTCCAGGAGAGAGATAAAGCCAAAGTCTGAACTTTCATATCCCTGGTAACATGTACTGGGGAAATGGGTGCTTTAAGTTATTTTCATTGAAAGTCATGAAATATCTGAACCGTGTAACTAATTCGCATTGCCCTAATTTCATGGATACCAAGCAACTTTCAAATTGTAACTTAGATTATTACCGTGCCAGTTTTACCTTCTCTGCAGCAGGTCCTGATGTATATAGGATGGCCACTGCCTACAGAGTGTACAGAAATATACTCTCAGCAAACTCTAACCTTCCCTATGTTTCACTGGATATTATAACAACATGCTGATTTGGGACATCAATATTCTATAAAGTCATCATGGTCATTACTGCTGCTTTTGGTACTGTTCCCAAATATACCTTACACTCCTCCTTCCAGGCAGAAGGTAGGGTTACACTGCCCCATCCCTATTGTGGGGACTTGTTTTGGAAAATGCAATGGGAGTAGGTATGACTTCTGTCACTTCTGGGAAGAAACCTTGAGTCAGGACACTATTTGTCATCTTCCCTTTGTCCTGTTTCCTAAAATCATTAAATTCATAAAAGCTGATACGGCATCTAAACTAGTGTTTGGTACATAGTTAGACTTAAAAATGGTAAGCTTTGTTATTATTATTGTTACTTCCTTTTGTCTCCTTGTTATTCATAAGCTTGGAAAAGTGAATTAAAGTTTTTTTTACAAAAATATTTCTCTATTTTAACTTGTTTTTGCTATGACTCTAATATTGATGCTACATTATCTAATGTTTAGATATACATATTCCTTATCGAGTTAGAAATGTATATATACATATATCCATTTACGTCCATACACGTGTGTGTCTATGTATGTGTATATATAGACACATATATGTCTCCATAACTGTTAGTATTCATTGTAAAGTGCCCTTCTGTTTGATTACATTTTCCTTGCCTATTGTGAAATTCATGACTCCTGTTTTCCTTTTGTGTGCATTTGCCTGCTATGTCTTTACCTGCCCTTCTATTTTCCAGCTTCCTAATCACTTAATCTAAGTATAGCACATGTACATAGCACATAGCTTGGGTTTTGCTTTAGAAGCTAATACGAGAATTGTTTCCTGTGAAATGTATAGTTTATTCAATTTTACATTGATATTACACTACTTTAGATATGTGCTGCCAAAGCAAGCATGCTATTACAGTATTTAGTCTTTTATCATTTAGATTATATATGTAATGTTTCTGTCATGTTTCCTTTACTTTAACTTATTTACCCATATATATTTTTTGTTGTTGATCGGAAATAATTCTAATTTTATCCTACTGGTTATGTCTACTGCTATCTAGCATCAACCATTGCTGTGGAAAAAATATGGGGCCCATCTGATTATTTTCCCCAAATAAGTGACTTAATCTTTTTGTGTGGATATTGTAGGAATTCTTTAAATTTGAAGGTCAATGATGTCATCAGGATATGATTCAATATTGATCAATCCAGATCTCTGACATGCAGTTCCTTTCATTTCTGGAAAATGTCTTTGAATTTTGTGTATTTTTCATTTACCATAATTTTGGTTTTCTTCTTCAAGAACACCGTGTGTGTGTGTGTGTGTGTGTGTGTATAATTTACTAGTAGTGTATATTTATATTTTCTCTTGAATCATTTTTCAGTCATAGTTCTTTACTTTGTATCTTGTTTGTTTTTATCACTGTTGTCATATATGCCTTACTGTGTTTTTAGCTAGGTTTATACCTCATTGTGTTCCTTTCAACATGGTGCTCAATTCTGCAATAGATTGATTTTTTTTTTCGAGCCCCACCAGCTCCTTCTGCCACAACTACTTTGAGTTCTTGTGTCTCTTTTCTGTTTTCCAATATGACAATTCCTTCAATAAACTGCTTTTCTTTTTCTGTTTCAATAAACTGTTTTTCTATTTATTTATTTATTTTACTTGTTATCATTTCTGTTTTATATCATGGTATCTTCCTTCCTTTATTTTTCAGTCACTGTCCATTGATCTTTGCAGATTATTAGTTATTTTGAAAATGGTTCTCCTTGCAACAGCAAGTTCTTTTAGGCTTTCTTGTCTCAGCCAGGAGAGACTGGAGCTACTCACACTGCAGATTCTCCCACCTTTATCCTTCTCACTTCCTGACTGCTTCTACAAATGGGACATCTATGTATTATTCCTAATTCTCCCCTACCTACCAGCTTCCTTGTCATTCCAACTGGATCCAGGAAAATTGCCACCATCAGCCACTGCACAAGTTCTTTTTTTTTTTCTTTTTTTAGATTTTACTTATTTATTTGACAGGGAGAGAGAGATCACAAGTAGGCAGAGAGGCAGGCAGAGAGAGAGAGGGGGTAGCAGGCTCCCTGTTGAGCAGAGAGCCCGATACCAGGACTCTGAGATCCCAGGACCCTGAGATCATGACCTGAGCCGAAGGCAGAGGCTTAACCTGCTGAGCCACCCAAGTGCCCCTATCATTACATACTTCTGTGCCCATTCTGTGGTCTACAGTGGAAAAGCATTATCCATATCTTTAATTCTACCTGGGGGACAGGGGAGTGAGGGGTGAGACATGGGGGGATGTAATTCACTTCCTTAGGAGAATATCTCTGTTTCTTTTTATTTCTGTCTATAAACAAATAATTATCACTGTATTCCCGTATTTAGTTTTAAGGATATTTACTTATATAAATAAAATCATTTCTCCATTATTAAGCCTGTTTTTATCTTTATTTACTTTTCAAAAGATTTTATTTATTTATTTTAGAGAGAGATAGAGAGCGCATGAGTGTGGGGAAGGCAGAGAAAGAGAGAGAGAGAGACTCTCAAGCAGACTCCATCTTGAGCACTGAGCTTAATACGGCGCTTGATGCCATGACCCTGAGATCATGACCTGAGCCAAAATCAAGAGTTGGATGCTGAGCTGACTGAGATAGCCAGATGCCCTTAAATCTGTTTTTATTTTTAAACAGTGTGTATTTCCTTATTGATGAATTCCAGTCCTGAATCTATTTTAATCAAATCTAAATTGCACCTCTCTGGTGCATCTAATGGGATTCATTTCCTTTCCTTTGTTGTTAACTTTCTTGTCTGACCTGAGTATATTTGTCTATAGACCTGTGATAATATTTGTTTCCCAAATTTCAACCTTTCCTTTTCTTTTTCTTTTTTTATGTTATGCTAGTCACCATATAATACATCACTGGTTTTTGATGTAGTGTTCCAGGAGTCATTGTTTGCATATAACACCCAGTGCCCTCCACCTCTCTCTTTCTCTAAAATAAATAAATAATAAATATAAATAAATATTTTTAAAAATTTTTTTAAAAAATATGTATTTATTTATTTTAGAGAAAGAGAGAGCATGGGTGGGAGGGGCAGAGAGGGACAGAGAAAGAAAATCTGAAGCAGACTCCATGCTGAGCACAGATCCCAATGCAGGGCTCAGTCCCACAACGCTGATATCATGTACCTGAGTTGAAACTGAGAGTCAGATGCTTAACCGATTGAGCCACCCAAGAGCCCCCCAGTTTCCTCCTTTTAATTCTCGGCAGAATTTGAATCTCTCCTTTACCAAATGACAATTTCTGTAGCTATTCCTATTGTCCCTGTTTGCATTGTTATCAGGTTATCACAAAGTTCCACACCTAAATTCATTTTAAATACCTTTTGATCAAGCCAGTGCATGAAAAAATTTGCCAAATACATTTTTTGCAGACTTCCTGAGATGCACTAATGCATCTTTTGCCAGTGGTTTATGCTTGCAGCATTTTTATGGTATGTGTAAAAAATTAATCTCACACTTTATATGGAGGAAGACTTTCACTTTAATTCCCTAACAAAATTGTAAATGTTTTCAGAGACATATTTAGATTTGTTTACTACTTATTCCCCAGGTGGGAGAGCAGAAGTGGATAGTAATTTGTTAGATGCAAGTTGGCAGGCCAGTCACCAACCACACTTTAGACACCCTTTTCAGAAATAATGTCCATTTAGTTGTGATTGCTTTCATATTTGACACTAAATTGTCATGACCTTTCTTCATTTCAGGAAGTAGCAAGATTCTTCCCACTTACTTGTAGGGTTTGTGAATCTTGGTATAATATTTATAAATGGTTGGAATTCAACCAAAATGTTCTAACACTCCACTGTGTTGTAAAGCTATGAAAAAAGTAAAGTTGAAGGTAGGTAGCCAGATGATAACTGTGCGTCATAGGTTATCTTTGCTCAAGATCTAAGATTTAAGACTTTATTTATTTATTTATTTGACAGAGAGAGAGAGAGCAGAGAGACAGGGGAGAAAGAGAGAAAGAGGTTCCCTGCTGAGCAAGGAGCCTGATACAGGACTTGGGACTTAATCCCAGGACCCTGGATCATGACCTGAGCCGAAAGCAGCTGTTTAACCAGGAGCCATTCAGGAGCCCCATGATGGATTATTTTGTTAAAAGCAAAACATAAAAAGTCATAGAAAATAGCATGCCTTATCAAAGCTTACTTGTTGACAATCTTTTTAAAATACTTTATAAAAGTCTAAATTTTGTATAAATTTTTTTAAAGATTTTATTTATTTATTTGACAGAGAGAGATCACAAGTAGGCAGAGAGGCAGGCAGAGAGAGAGAGAGGAGGAAGCAGGCTCCCTGCTGAGCAGAGAGCCCGATGTGGGACTCGATCCCAGGACTCTGAGATCATGACCTGAGCCGAAGGCAGCGGCTTAACCCACTGAGCCACCCAGGCGCCCCTAAATTTTGTATAATTTTTATATCACTTAATAAGGAATCACTTTCTTATTAAATATTGACTACAGTGGAAAATCTAAGTGAAATTCTGACTCTTATGCCCCCATCCCAATTTCCATGGAAAATTACATTTCTTATTCCTTTCAAGCTATTTTACTATGTATATCTGCCCTCTCAGATAATGAAACATTGACTTCCTCTAGATGGCCTGACTTTTCAAATAAAAACAGGCTTCCTATTGACCAAAATTCTCCTAGAGGTAGAAAAAAAAAGTAAGAGTAAAACTGAGTGAGTTTTCCCTCCCATTCTTCTCCAGGTGGAGTAATTGAATTGATGTGCTGGGTAGCTTCAAGGCAGTGGAATTCCAGGATGTCAGATGTTGCTACGGTGCTAAGAGTCATATTCGCTGGCATCCTTTTCAACATATCTTCATCTCTGCTCTTAGATATACTACGCTCATTACTAATTCACTCGTGGCTGTTCACAAACATCTGCATATTCTCATTTTTTCCCTCACTCCCTCCCTCTAAGAATGCCCATCATTCTTCCTCTTCAGTTATTAATGTAACTCATTATAGGCTTCTCCAGCTGTCCTCAAAATGTATGCTGAATAAGGCATGAGAAGGAAAGCTTAAAAAAAAAAAAAAAAAAAAAAGATAGCTTTTCCAGTCTACATAAGTCTTTAGATGAATTTAAGTCAGACAGCAGAAGAAAATTTTCCATTCTGTATAGCTGGCTTTGTTATTTCATCATCTTCACTATAAGGTGGATAAAAGGATACCCCTTTATCCACATATTATTATGAATGATCACATACATTCAGTTTCAGAAAATGTTTCTACATTCAGAATTTTTTTCTTACTGATGGAATGAAGTAAAGGAGATTCCTCCATCCCCTCCCCCACCCAGAATTCTATTGGTTTAGAATAACAACTTGTAGCTGTTGCAAAATGTCTAGTTCTTTTATTAAATTCAATGGTTTCCAATTTTATATATGTACAGATATATAATTGGTATGGATACACACACATACACACACACACACAGCATTAATGATAATGCCATCTAATTTTAGGTGATGATTTATTTTACATTATCTCACAGAAAGATACCTTACATAGACGTATGAAAAAACTAGAAAGATGGGATCACTAATTGCATCCCTCATTATAAAGAGTATATTACTGTTATATGTGACTTAAACATCAACACCACTGATGGCCATGTACATCGTATAATTTCACTAGTTATTCAAAGATATCAATATTTATCCCTATGACTTTCTTCACTCAATGGTTAATGCCAGAAAGTTCAGTGTTAGACGCTCACTTTATTTTCCCCTTTATTTTCTCTTTCTTTCTATACATTTTATTTCTTTTCCCTCTATGTCTAGCTTCTGATCATTTAGTTTTCATTTATTCTTTTATTCCTATATTTGCTCATTCAATGAAAGCCAGGGACTTTGCTAGGAATACAAATAGAGTACCACTAAAATGTTTTATATGCACTCACCTACAAATTCTAATGGGAAGATGTCTTATTAATTTGAGCCGATGCCAGTAACTGACTCCATATGCCAAAGCACACACAAATAGGATTTTCAAGGGGGTTATACAAGAATATGAAGATTTGGGATGATTGAGTTGGGGAAGGGACACCCGAAGTCACAACAAATAGAGAAGTTCAAAGCACTGAAGGCAAACCTCATCAATTCACTATTTTGTCCAGAATTGGCCCCATATACGAAAATCCAGTAATCATTTTTCTAATTAACTTAAAATCTATCTATCATCTACTATCTATCTATCTATCTATCTATCTATCATCATCTATCACCTTGTGTAAGTAAAGGCCAGGCTGCCGCCTTCTCCCCTTTCTGCCGCTGTGTTTTCCTCCACTTTCGCCCTTGTGAGCCAGCTCCATTGCCTCCCCTCAGTTCGGGTGCTCAGCACCTGTGTGGCAGCCGCGTCATTTCTGGGGACCTTGGGGCTGAAGCCCGAGAAGGCCCTGCTCCCAGCCAGTGGCTGCACGGTCTCCTGTATTGTTCTTTGGGAAAGTCCCCTGGTCCCTGCCCTTCCCCCCTACCCCCGCCCCCCCACCCCGTGAGTTCCTTCAGAGAGCTGGGGAGTGGGGAGGGGAGGGGAGGGAGAATCTGGCAGCTGGCAGCAGCTGGAGGAAAGCCCTCCGAGGGTGACGGTGCGGCAGCTCCGGCCTAATGACTTGCTTTATGCCCTCTGCCCGAGCCTCCCCCGCCCCCTGGGCCCCAGATACACCCCGCCCACTTTTGTGGCCCACCTGCTCTCAAAGCCATGACCTTCCTGGAGAAGAAGCTGAAGCAGATGGGAGACTGTTTCCAGGGAGTCCTGTTCTTCCCACTACCTTCCCCACCGACACCAGCACCACCTGCAAAACCCTGGTGCCTCTTGACTTTGACTAAGTCCAGCCCCCTGCCCTGGAGACCCTCGACTAGCTGAAGCAGTGATACCAGGCAGGGGCAGAGGGGTATAAGGTTGGCACCACTGTCCACGTTGTAGCAACCCCCTTCTGTCCACCTCAGTCCTCTCGTCTCAAACCCCTACCGCAATTCTGCCACCCCTTGAGGGTCCCACAAGCAAAAGACGAGAGACCGGAGCAACTCTTCAGTCCCTAGGTACTGCCGGAGAAAGTGGTCAAGAGGGCAGGAGTGCCCTGGACTGGAGTCCGGCGGATCAGGAGCTGAGGGACGGACTCAGTTGGAGGAGCGGAACACATGGTAAGTCAACGGTCTGCTCATCAGGTGTGCAAGGCTTGAAGCCAGCTACCAGCTGGATGGGCAGAGCTTTGAGCTGTAGGAGGATCTGGCTTCAGAACTAACTCCCTTGTTTCTGGGGATGATGGCAGAGGAGTCCCTCCACCAGGCACCTGCCTCTAGATTTGTTTCAGATTCTCTCTCTATCTTGTTATATCCTTGTCTCTCCTGGTGCCTATTTCTGAATTTGGTCCCACTTCCCTTTTCAGAATCCAGAATTATTGGGCCCTACTCAACATCTACCACCCACAAGGAACAGCTGAGGAACTAGCCAACAGGGAATTTCAGGGAGCAGATCCAACATGGAAACTTGGTTTCTTGAATTTCAAATCAGTGGTTTCCTGCAAGTTGTTCTTGGTGGGTGTCAGAGTGGCTATTGGGTAGAAGCAGGAAGTAGGGACAAAAAATTAGGCAAAATTGCTCTGAAATTAGGACAGGTGTTCTGGCTGCGTAAGTAGGTCGGTAAGGGTCTTATGAATGGGACCCATAGAAAATAAATAGAAAAGTATGCCAACTGACCTTGAGGAACTACCTTTTGAGAACAGAGCCACAGGTGGTCAAGTTCATCGAGCAGATGGATATACAAGCAGATGGGGAAGAGGAGTCTGTGCTGGGAAAGTACATAGTTGGGAACTAGGTGTTCATTTTAACTTTAAGAGGAAATCAATGTTTTGTGAAGTATTGGGAGAGGAAGGCTGCATCTTAATAAGGGAAGGTGGGAACTGCCTTTTGGGAGATTATGAAGTAAAATAAAATGAAGTTTCTCCTGGGGAAAAGAAGTGCAAATAAGAGCAAGGGGATGTATATCAGGGATTTGGGGAGTGATGAACTCCAAAGGCTAAGAGATTATATTTGGCTATTAATTTCACAGCTAGTTTTGGTGAGTTCATTCTTAGTACAGTAAAAAGAGGACTAAGCCACCACTACATTGGAAAATCATCATCGCTATCATTGCTGTTTTTAAAGACTTTCTACATTTTAGATTTTGTTAGATTTTCAAATTCATAATATGTTTAATATTCGTAATATGTATTAGCATGGTCAATATTAAATTATTAATACTTTCCTTTTAAAGAGTACAAAAATTACGTTTTAGAGAGGATACCTTATTCCCAAGGTCACAGTCTAGTAAATGGTAGAACTTGGTTTTTAGAAATGGGAGTTTTCTATCTGAATGACAGTTTTGTTGTTTTTAGGTTTTCTTTAAAAATTAATAAGCTACACACATCATGTGCTAAGTTCTATATTCCTTAGTAGCTCACAAGTTGACATTGATTATATGAAAATCTTTGAAAGAAATAAGTTACTGGATAATACATCATTTTTATTAAATAAATGCAAATGTTAAAAGCAATCTCAATTTTTTTAGATATTAAATTCTTGAAAGATTGTAACTTTTTATTTTTTTATTTTTATTTTTTGGTAACTTCTTATTTAAATGGTTGGTTAGTTCTATCAACTTCAATTCTGAGTCGAATGCCACAGATGTTTTGTTTTCCATGCCAAGGGTTTTGGTAGCAACTGGCAGAAACCAGCACTGCTTATGGGAAGTAGCAAAAGGACACACATTGGTATGATTGATAGTAGGTCACAGAACCAATGGTAAGACAAGAAAGTCCATTATGGAAATTTGTATTAGACATAATTGAGGCTAGGCAGCCAAGGAATCAGCAGGTGTCACCACTGGACTACGACTGCCTTATTTCTTCCAATTCATCATTGTCCCATGAATATAATTTGGTTGTCTCTTTGTCTATACAGTCTTCCCTTAAGATTCAAAGGTCTGTTTGATCAAGATCCTAAGCCACATACCTGTCCTTCCAATTGACAAAGAATAGATAGAATCATTTTCTTCCATTTGGTTTCCAAGGTGGGGGATAGGATCCTGCCTCAACACCATTTGGATACTCCCACTAAAGTAGAAAGTGCTTGGATGTTGATTTGCCACTTCATAACAACTTGGGGATCCAGTTTTATGTTGAGGCAAATACTTTTTCTGAAAAATAACTGAATCATATAGCAATTTCAATGAGTAGCTTGGACCGACACAACTTAGTAGCAGAGCAGGGCCTAACATCTAGGTCTCTGGAACTTTCTTCCCTTTTATCGTGTTACCATGTTTATCCATATCTTCATAAAACATGGTAAATAAAATTAATACCTATTACAGTATCTGGAGTTGTGCCAGTTCTTTAAATGCGACTCCATTTTTCTTCCTTTTCTGTTCTGAACGCACTTAAGAACTGAGTTTTCCAGTGCATCTGTGTTGAAGATTATTTTTTATTATACATTCAATATAAATATTTTAAAATGACATATGTGAAATAGTCACCTTGCATTCATTATCAGCATAAGCTTCTGTGTCAGTGAATAAAACAGGATCCCAAGGAGATCTTGGACTAAATCAGCTGTTTTAGGCATTAGAGGGCACAGGTGATTTTCCGTTTCACTTGTGAAGAAAAATGCTATGTTTCTCAATTTGAAAAACATGGTGCATCCAGTAATTCAAGAAAGTTGAAATTCAGGTAAGTTCTGCAGGGTTTTTTCTATTCTATTCCACTGAAAATAATAATTTTATCGTGGTTTAGCTCTCTATTGCACAAAGAGGGACTTTAAAATGTGTGGGTTGGAATAATGAAAATTTAGTATGCATAATAAACAGCCTCCCCATTATCATCAATCACAGGAAATATTTACATGCCTTTACTCTTTGTTGGCGTTGTGCTTGTGGATTGCACAAGCAAGAGACGGGAGATTTCCCTCAAGTAGTTTAGTTACAGAAAAAGAAATTCAGTGTATAAAAGCAGTGCAAAGAGGGAAAAAATCTCAGTGGTCTTTCTTTGTTAAACATATACATAAACACATATACACATACCTACATGCGTATATGTATGTGTGAATAAATTTTTTTTCCTGTATTTCACGATACAACTAAGGAAACAAGAAAAAACCATGGAATACAATACCTCCCCAACATAACAGCTCTTTCAAAGATTTTTATATGCTGTTTTTGAATATCTTTCACTGGCATATATAAATGATGAAAAGTTAAAATGTTTCTTTAAAAAATAATTTGCAGGTTAGAAAAAGATGGCAAGAGCACTGTTTTTGTATCCTTTGAAATCTCTCCATTGAAATAAATAGGGCTACAAAACAGGATCCCATAACAAAAATACTTTAAAATGTACCACAAATCTAAAACAAAACTACGGTATCCTGTGAACCTAAAAATACAGAGGCAGGGGATAAACCACTGACAGCAAAAAGCCCCACATATTAATAACCGTGTGTAGGATGAAGCAGAGATAAAGCAGAGGGCTTCAGATGGTCCTGATTGCCAGAGAACACCAAAGAGCCAGTGAGTACTTACTGGAATTCTGAAGTCAAGATTGGGAGGGAGTTTAGCAGATTCAAATTAGCTGACTGCAAAAGAGTTGTGGTTAGTTTAGATGGGTTGGAAGGGGTAGGGTTGTCTGAGTTCTTGAAATGAACCTAATACAATCTCTTGAAGGTGAAAGCCTTGTGTGGAGGTGAAACTAGGAGAGCTAGGAGCCGCATCTATCGGGATAAGGACAATACAGGCAAAGGAAAGAGTTGGTTCAGAACAAGGGGAGAGAGGAAGAGAGCCGGCAGGTTGCAGAAAGTATGCAATCATATTTTTAACATTTGTAAGAAATAAAAGCCTTAGAGGAAAGGAGCACTAGAGCCATGAAGTTGATTGAGCTAAACTTAGCAACTTTCCCTTCCTAAAATACTGTAACGTTCTTCTCACTGATTTATGAACAGTAGAAAATATCTGTGGTCAAATCTATATAATTGTATGCATCTCATATAACATTTATGGAATAATTATATAAAAATATATAGAGAAATTGTGTGTGTATGTGTGTGTATATATATATATATATATATAGAGAGAGAGAGAGAGATGCCCATAATCTTTAAAAAATGTAACTAATATTACAAAATGTACTAAAAATTAAGAAACTGATAGAAATATAAAATAACAGCATCAATAAGAATTAGAAAACTCAAATATTAGATGATTGGAGAAAAGGGAGATCTAAAAGAAAGCTGACAGGGTTCTGGAAATAATTGGAAATAAAGAAAAAAATCATTTTGGTAATGAATGCTAAATGAGAAGGAGCATCAGAGAAAGTAAACATTATCGATTATGCCTGAAAATAAATAGGAGATGTGTTAGAGCATAATTTGTTTTAATTACTAAAAACACAGAAGGAATAGATATAGAGGGTTTGAGAGGAAGTGATAGATTTAAAGATGGGCAAACAGGGTTCACCAAATGTGTGATAAGAGTCACAAAGAACAATACTACCCAGTGGAATAGTATTAGTACTAAAATTATAACTCAGTATTTTGTTGAAAATAAAGAAGATTCAAAACTAGCAGTAAGTTTAATGTAAGGCAAAAAACTTGTTCACAGAAAAGTAAAAGCCATTACAGAAAGAAATTAAAGAAGACATAAATAAATGGAAAGGCATCTCATGTTCATGGACTGAAAGGCTTAATATTGTTAGGATAGCAGTACTACACAAAGTGTCAGCAGATTCAATATTGAAATCCCAATGGCAGTTTTCTGCAGAAATAAAGAAGCCTATCCTAAAATTCATATGGAAACTCAAGGGATCCCAATAACCAAGACACTTTCAAAGAACAAAGTTAGGGAATTCATCTTCCTGATTTCAAAACTTACTACAAATGCTACAGCAATCAAAATAGTGTGGTGGTGCTGACGTATAGATAGAAATCTAGATCAATGGAATAGAATATAGAACCCAGAATTAAGCCCTTTTGTATATGGTCCATCGATTTTCAGCAAGGATCCTAGGTCTATTCACTGGGGAAAAGGCAGTCTTTTTAACGAATGGTGCTGAGAAAACTGGATATCTACATGCAAAGAATTAAGTTAGATCCTTATTTTGCACCATGTACAAAATTTAATTCAAAATGGATAAAGATATAAATGTAGAGAGCTAACACCACAAAACTCTTAGAAGAAAACATAGTAGAAAATCTTCATGATATTGGATTTGGTGATGATTTTTTGATGACACCAAAAGCACAGACAATATAGAAAAAAATAGGTAAGTTGGATTTCATCAAAATGAAATACTTTTGTGCCAACAAGGGACGCTACCAGTTGCAATGACAAACCATAGAATGGGAGAAAGTATTTTCAAATCATAAATCTGATGAAGATTATCCAGAATATATAAAGAAATTCTATAGTTGAATAACAATAAAAAATAAACAACCCAATTTAAAAATGTGCAAAGGGCTTGAGTAGATACTTTTCCAAGGAAGATGTATGAAAGCGTATGAAAAGATGCTCAACATGAGTAGTCATTAGGAAAATGCAAATTAAAGATGCCACTTTACACTGATTAGGATGGCTATTATTTAAAAAAAAAAAGGAAAATAACAAGTACTAATGTGGAGAAATTAGAACTCTTATACACTGTTGATGGGAGTGCAAAATGGTGTAGTTGTTATGGAAAATGGTTTGGTTAGTTCCTCAAAAGATTAAGCATAGAATCACTGCATGATCTGCAATTCTGCTTTTGACTATATACTCCTAAGAATTGAAAGCATGAACTTAAACAGATATTTATACGCTAATATTCATAGCAGCATTATTCACAATAGCCAAAAAGTGGGAGCCCCCCAGTTTTTTAAGAGATGAATGGCTAAACAAATGGTGGTATATGCATACAATGGAAAATTATTCAGCCTTAAAAAAGAATGAAAATCTGATATATGCCATCATATATCAAATGTATATCATATCATATATCAAAATGTACTGCAAATCTAAAGACATTGCTTTAAGTGAAAAAGCCAAACATGAAATGACAAGTGTTGTATGATTTCACTTAGATGAGATGACTGAACTTGGCAAATTCAGAAACAGAAGGGAGACTAAAGCAGAATAGAGGCTGGAGAGTAGAGAAGGAATGAAGTTGTTGGGTACAGAGTTTCTGTTTAGGATGATGAAAAAGTTCTAGAGATGGGTTGTGATGATAGTTGTACAACAATGTGAATGGATTTAGTGCTACTCAATTATATTCTTAGAAATGATTAAATTGGAAGATTGTGGGCTATGTATTTTTACATTAAAAACACAAAAATACAACTACATATATCTATATATGGCATTTATATGGCATGTGTGTATTATCTTTGACATATATATATATATTTATATGTCATATATATGTGTGTGTGTATATATATAATATATATGAAAGATTTTATTTCTATCCTAAGTGAAAGTATAAAGTCTCCTGAGAAACTATTTTGAGTATGTAGGAACTCAGAGAATAGCATTTCCATAAACTTTTTCTGAGGATATAAATTTCAAACAACTAAATGACTAGAGCAATTTAGGCCTAAGGACTGGTAGATAACATCAGCAAGATTGATTCAATCTTCAGTGAGGAAAATACAAGAGAAGCTAGTTGTCGCATGACAGCAGAGAATTAAGATTAGTTCCTAAAAAGTACATGCTGACATTAAAGTCTGTTGTGTGCTGGAGTGAATTATAGGATTTATCAGACTGGAGAGCTTTTAAAATTTATTTTTACACTTACTTTGGATACAGTCTTTTTAGAATCCATTGAATCAGGCTACATGACATCAAGAGGTGCATCCTCCTACATTCCAAGAATTCCATAATACTTTAATTCTAGTAAATATTTCTTCTTTCCAACAAACTAAGGAAGGAGGTGATAACTATTAGGGATATGATATTTTCATATATTAGTAATGAAATTTCAAATTAACATGTCTTCTTTTTTTTTTTTTAATTAAAATGTAATGTATTGGGACGCCTGGGTGGCTCAGTTGGTTAAGCAGCTGCCGTCGGCTCAGGTCATGATCCCAGCGTCCTGGGATCGAGTCCCACATCGGGCTCCTTGCTCTGCAGGGAGCCTGCTTCTCCCTCTGACTCTACCTGCCACTCTGTTTGCCTGTGCTCACTCTCTCTCACTCTCTCTCTGACAAATAAGCAAATAAATTCTTAAAAAAAAAAAAAGTAATGTATTATTTGCCCCAGGGGTACAAGTCTGTGAATCATCGGGCTTGTGCATTTCATAGCACTCACCATAGCACATACCCTCCCCAGTGTCCATAACCCAGCCACCCCATCCCTCCCCTGCCCAGCCACCCTCAGTTTGTTTCATGAGATTAAGAATCTCTTATTAACATAAGTCTTCTTATCCATGTTTATCTTAATTTTCACTGGAAACTCAAGTGCTACCATATTTGATGAATTCATTCACATCCCATATTACCCTGAGCGGCTCTGAAATTGACCCAGTTTCCTTTCCTTCCCTGCCTTCTCAGCATTTTCATTGTGTTCTCTTCAATGCTTTACCTTATACCAGCTTTGGTGCCTTGATCTGGTGTTCAGTAATGTTGCTTCCATCTCATAGCAACACATGTCCATTATTGTCGCCGTGTTGCATCTCTTCCAATGTCTCTATTTTAAGCTTTCTATTCTGACTGCTACTCCAGTCCTGTATCACTTAATCTGGGATTTCCACTTCAAGATTGAGATTTCCAAGTCACTGATCCTACTACAATTATACTCTCCAGCCCTAGCCACACCTTTTTGTTCTTATTTCTCTCCCTACGCGCTCAGATTCCATGGTCCTTTTAAAATTATCCTTTATTCACCTTGCTCTTCTCTCTTTTTGCCGTGATGACCTGATAAAACCCCAAACATACCTAAGTCTACCTTCTCTGCCTATCCTGTTTCTGCACCAGAGCAGCTGAACATGGAAATGAAAAACACATGAACAGGCCAATTGGTCTCACTAAAAACTTATAACCACAAATTTCACATGGGCCTTCGACATAGTCCTACAGTCCTATTACAGTCTTCAGAATTAATATTTCACAACTTTCCCTTTATTTTTTTTTAAATAAATATGCATTTATTTTTTATTTATTTGAAAGAGAAAGTGATGGAGGAGGGGCAGAGAGAAAGGGAGAGAGAATCTTAGGCATATTCTGCACCCAAATGCACCTTGCCTCGGGCTTGATCCCAGGATCCTGAGATCACAACCTGAGCCAAAACAAAAAACTAGATGCTCAACCAACTGCAGAACATAGGTCAGTTTCCTTTAAACTTTCCCTTTGAACTCCTATGCCAGATTCCTAGCCTAGATTCCTACACATGTGTACACATGGGTTGAGACCTCGTCTTGAACTTCATTGAGTAATTGATGAAATTAAAGAGGAATTCTCCTATTTTCCTACCTTCTAGTCACCTACCAACTAGTCGGCTACTCTGTCATCTCTTCTGTTCCTGAGCAGCTGCAGTTTTGCTTCCATCCCAAGACAGCACTTCTAACTGAGTCTGTCCCCAATTCCTTCACGTGTTCCCAAGACTGTCTCCTTGGAATTTTCCCTCTCTGAGAAATGCCAGTCACAAATAGAATATGCAGGGGCACCTGGGTAGCGCAGTCAGTTGAACATCCTACTCTTGGTTACAGTTCAGGTTGTGATCTCAGGGTCTTGACTGAGCCCTGTGTCTGGGGCTCCGTGCTCAGGGCAGAGTCTGCTTGAGATTCTCTCTCCCTCTGCCTCTCCTGCTCATGCTCTCTCTCCCCCACCTTGGCTAAAATTAATAAATAGATCTTTTAAAAAATAAATAAAATCTAACGTATTTGAAGAGATTTATTTCTCTCAACTTCACATTGTAAATGTGCTTCTCTCCAACTTTCTCTATCCTGATAAATGACACCACTATCCACTCAAGTTTTCCAGTTAAAAATCTAGGACTTTTGGGGTGCCTGGGTGGCTCAGTGGGTTAAAGCCTCTGCCTTCAGCTCAGGTCGTGATCCCAGGGTCCTGGGATCGAGCCCCATGTCGGGCTCTCTGCTCCGCTGGGAGCCTGCTTCCTCCTCTCTCTCTGCCTGCCTCTCTGCCTACTTCTGATTTCTCTCTGTCACATAAATAAAATTAAAAAAAAATAAAAAATAAAAAAAAAATCTAGGACTTTTTTCTAGTCAAAATCTTGACTCCTCCTTTTCCCTCAATTCTCTTCCTATATTCAATCCATTGGAAAGTTCTATTGAGGTACCATCAAAATAATATTTTCTAAATCACTTCACTTTCTTTCATCTCTTATTCTACTACACATCATTTGTTGTTTATTTTTGTAATAATTTCTTCCTTAGTCTTCTTACTTTCATTCATATATTTTTTTAAGATTTTATTTATTTATTTGACAGAGAGAGAGATCACAAGTAGGCAGAGAGGCAGGCAGAAAGAGAGAGGGGGAAGCAGGCTTCCTGCTGAACAGAGAGCCCGGTGCGGGGCTTGATCCCAGGACCCCGGAACCACAACCTGAGCCGAAGGCAGAGACTTTAACACACTGAGTCACCCAGGCACCCCTCATTCATATTTTTATAATGTATTCTCCATTAGGTTGAATAATATTTTCAAAATATAAACCAATTCATGTCATGAGACCGCTTTAATAGCTTCCATCCCATTCAGAAACACTCCCAACTCTCACTACCGAGCCCTAGACGAGCTTGTCTTACTTCTCTTATATGATCCAACATACTAGCATTATTTTCCTTTCTTAAACACATCAATATAATCCTTACCTTTGGAACGTCTAGCTCACCTTGAACCTTTTGTATTTATGCATTCTCTCTGTTTGAAATGTGTTTTTTTTTTTCCTTCTAATTTTGTCGTGACTGACTTTTTCATGGCATCCAGGGATCAGCTTTAAAGTGTGACTTCCCAGAGATGCCTTCTGTAACCTCCTAATCTAAGCAAGCCCCTCAGTCACACTCTATTACATCATCATGTGCTAGTTTTCTGCATAGTTCTTACTATCATCTGATTTATAAAAGCATTGTTTACTTTTGTCTCCTAGCTGAGAATGTTGGATTCATGAAAATAGGAACTTGTCTTCTTAATGTGCTGATATATCCCTAGGTTATAGAACTAGGGGGGCACATAGTAAAATAATTACTGAGTGGAAATATCCAAGCTCATGAAATTTTATGTATGAAAGCAGAACAACTTATTCCTTTAAGATAAGAATTAAGAGAAGAGAATATTTGAAATTCTGTGATTAGTGTTTTCATTCCCATTAGTTGTGTTAACTTGGGAGTCAGGTTAGAATCAGAATGCTAGTTTGTTTTTTGTTTTTTGTTTTTAATCTGAAATGAGAAGTCATCATAAGTAATGGGCTACTCATGTCTGCTCTAAGGACATTTTCTACTAGTGGATCTTGGAAACTGAATAAAAATCAGAAGCCTACTTCATGAGCATGGCATTAGGATAAAGAAAATTAGAGGAATCAAACATATAATCCCATCAAAATAAGATATAATAGCAATATTTTTACAATAGACATAATGGTGATATTCTTTCAATAATTTTAGAATGCCACACTTTCAGGTTCTTCCCAAATTTCTAATCCACAGCAACAGTGAGACAAAATAAAATGAGTATGGTTGCTTTAAGCCACTACGTTGTAGAGTGATTTGTAATGCAGTGATAGATAACCAGAATAAAGATGCTTAGATGCTAAGATGCTTTCTTTGCCCTATACTTTTCTTTGGCAACTTCTATTCTCCCCTTTGAAATAGTTCTGCCTTCTTTTTTTTTTTTTTTTTTTAAGGTCTGAATCATTCTTTATTTTCTTACAAAGATTAAGAGATGATGTTAGTTGTCACTAGATATTCAAATCCCAAATAGTTCCACTTTGTTACCATTTGGAAATGTTACATATTCTGCTGAAGTGTACTATAGTTTTAAGCAGCTGAATTAGAATATCTATGGATATTGAATTTCTTAGATTAATAGATTTTTTTTGTTTTTTTTATTATTAATTTTTTATTTTTTATAAACATATATTTTTATCCCCAGGGGTAGAGGTCTGTGAATCACCAGGTTTACACACTTCACAGCACTCACCAAAGCACATACCCTCCCCAATGTCCATAATCCCACCCCATTCTCCCAAACCCCCTCCCCCCAGCAACCCTCAGTTTGTTTTGTGAGATTAAGAGTCACTTATGGTTTGTCTCCCTCCCAATCCTATCGTTTCATTTATTCTTCTCCTACCCACTTAAGCCCCCATGTTGCATCACCACTTCCTCATATCAGGGAGATCATATGATAGTTGCAATGTCCACAATAGTTCTGCCTTCTTAACAGAGTGACAATACATTGTCCTCCATGAAGTCTTAACCTCTTAATCCCCTCTACCTACATCATGCTTAGACTTCCTCACGTATACCAGACTGGATCTATTTCTGGAACTTTCAAGATAATTGACTATCTAACCTTGTAAACTAATATACCCTAAAGACTTTATGGTTGTTGGAAATGTAAATCTTTTAAAAGAGAATGGTAAGCAATTCACTCAGCAAAATCAAGTTTATTTGGGAACAGCCGAGGAACTGCAATTCAGGACAAGCAAACCATGATAAATGATAGGCAAGTCCAGAACAAAAGAGGAAAGCATGTTTTTATGGAGGAAAAGAGGAAGTTGGGAGGGGATATTTTGAACAAAATTTCACTGGAGGAAAATGAGAGTTGGAAGTGATGGTGGCTCCTCCTTGGCTCTAGATGTTTGGAAGGGTAGTGGTCTCTCACTGGCTGCAGGTGAGGGCAGCTTGCTATTGGTTCCTGAAGCTTGCTGTTGCCAGGCAGAGGAAATCTTCCTTCTTCTTGCCGCACTTTGCAAGCTGTGATGAGTCCTATGTACAAGAGAGCCCTCCGGGCATGGCTTCCTGACTCTAATTTGAGTTAGGTTTCCTTAAAACGTTTTCACAGTATCTTAACACATTTCTCTTTCTAGAGAGGCATTTTAATATCTTTGAAAATGTTCTACATTGATATTCAAAATAGGTTGACTAAAGTTTGGATTTTAGATAGAGTGATGATCAGTTGAGAAAAATATTTGTGAGAGCTGAAGAAAAAGGTGTGGAATGTTGCAAACTGTTCAGTGCTTGAAAAAAAAAAAATCACACTATGTGATCTCTTCCTATGGCTCATTCTCTCTTTTACCCCAGAGTAGCTAAAATAAGTAGTATGATGGCATTTCAATTTGCTGTTGGTTCTTCATCAGAAAATGTACTTAATGGTCTAAATGTTTGTAAAGCATTCCAAATTTCTTTTATTAAAATCATTCTGATAATTTCAAGATACTATTATCATTGCATAGGCTTCCATACGATAAAGTTTAAATCAACTCTCTAGGCTTAGTTATATTAAGAAAGCTAATGTATATAAGCTAATGCTAATGTTAATCTGATTGTCAAAACTAATGGAGCTGAAATTCTAAATTGAGAACTTCCACTAAACCACTGAACCAATAGTATCTAAATTGGAAGTGGTTTTATTTCTTTTTTCTTGACAAAGCATATAATAGACTCATGAATTATTCATGTTACTTTGAGTTATCTCTGCACCAGAGCTGGGTATTCCAACCTGACCTGCAAACCATGTTGGCAAAATATTAATAAAATATCTTTTTTTTTTAACCTAGGCAAAGTGTAAGGCATATGTGACATCCCAAAGCAAAGATACACAAGCCAAATAATTTGTGTCACATAATTATTCTCTAGGGTATGTCAAGATAATATTACAGTAGGCCCCAAGGACCATCCAAGCAGTTTTTCTGAGCAAGGATCTCCAAAAAGATGCAAGATATTTTCCTTCTTGTTCTTGGAATCTCTTTTGCCCAGCAGCTAAAAGGAAAATGCTGAACTAGGAATCAAAATATCAACTGAACCTATGATTTGATTATTATTTTCTGTAAAGAATCTAAGAAACTGTTCTCTGAATTTTTGGTTGGCTTCACTCAGTTCTGTCTGTGGACTTATTTTCTTGGTTTTCAATTATATCTCTAACTCTGTCTTAAAAGGAAATGAAATACAAATACATACACACATCCTCAACACTTTGCTTATACTGTTCGCAGCTCAGGGTACACTTGTAGTTCATCCTTTTGTTTTAATATCAACCTTCTATCCATGAAATTTTTTGATTAAATATTGATTTCTCCATTTATTTTTCTCAGGTGTTCACTTCACCAGGAAGACTTATGTTTTTGCCTTCCAAATATTCCTTAGCCTATCTTTTTTATCTTTCAACAATTACTTACACTGTCCTTATCTATGACCAGCATATATATATATATATATATATATATATATATATATATGTGCATTTTATAGAAAGGGGATCATTACTACATTGACTGCTTTCTATGTTGTGTCACCTGTATTTACAAACAGCTCTGTCATATGTGAAAAAAAAAATGAGGGTCTATGTTAGCTCATTGAGTTGTGAGCTCTTTCTATGTTGTTAACTGAACCATGTGATGAGGAAATGATAGCTTGGTCCTTCACACCAACACATTTGTTGGAGACTATTACATAGTGAGTAAGGTTTTACTGTTTTGGTAGGTTTAGCTAAAATTGTAGTTCAGCTCAGACAGATGAAGAAATGAAAGAACCAATTTCCTTTATAAGTATTCAGAGCTTGAATATGAATACTCAGAAATAGAAAAAGAAACCAGAGAAATAAACCTTTACTTTTTTAGGGTCCATTTCTTGAAAATATTTGCAGTGACATTATGTATAAAGATGCATATAGGTAGTAGGATATGTTATTGCTTCAACAGTTTTATTTTTATTTATTTTTTTTCTAAAATTTTTTTTCCTCTATTATTTTATTCAGTGATAATATGACTATCTTCATTTACTAAAAAATAAAGAATAGCATAATAGGAATTTCACAGTAAAGGAACAAAACATTTCTTGCATTCACATGTATTAAATATGCCTCAAAGGCGTGGAAGAAATTCTGTGGCATGAAATTCTCAAATTTCAAAATGAGCATGCATGTATCTTATGTTGGAATATTCATTATAAATCTATTATTCATAATTTTATTCACAATGTACACAAGAACTTCTTTTTTGCAAATAATATGACCAAGATCTCTAAATGAACACAAGTCAGATTCCTGCAGACACAGGGGATTTTATTTGGTCAGAGACTGGTCTGTCAGGTTTTGCCATAAAGTCTGTTCAAGACACACAGCTAACAAAGGAATTTTTCTCTTGTAAATAATGGGCCAAATACAACCCCCCATGAGCCTCTTCCATTATGTTTCTTCTTGAGGCTGTTCATTCTGTTTTCTTTTTTCCATGGTTGGATTTGCTGGCATATAAAATAGCAGAGTTTCAAACATTCTTTGTGATGGGTAATTCTATTAGCTTGGAAAAATGATTTTCCTGAAATTTGGAAAACAGGGTAATTTGCTTCATGCCACTTTTCACATTTGCCATTATTTGATCACAATGCACTTTTTAATTGCCATAAAATAAGAAAGGCTCTGTGTCTTTTTTTTTTCCTCTAACATGTCCCTTTCTTCTAACTTGGAAGCCTAATTAGTCCAGATTGTATTAAAATGCTTTGTTTTTGCTCCCTTTGTCAGAGAAGAGTTAGAACATGATGCCTCTCTTGGTAGGTCACAGACTGAAGAGGCCTGACCCAGGGAATCAAATGTCTGACCTGGCCTGACCCTAACCTCTACTTAAAATCAAGTCTTCACTTTTATTTTAAAACAGAGGTATACTTTCCATGTATCTTTTTTTCTCCTTGTCCCAGCTGCCAAGAAGCACCCATGGCTATTCATTTGAGAGCTCAGGGTGGGAAAGGACATTTTCCGACCTTCTCAGTTTGGGGAGTGGGGTCTGGGTTTGATTTACTCTTGTTTACTTAGAAAAAAACTCCATTATACTGTCTACAAATTCCATATAAGAGGAAAGCAACAACAACAAAAATCAAGAATTTGATGAATGGTAGGTTTTTCCTCTACTGCACATGAAATTTAAACACATATTTATTTTAAATAAATCCTTATATTGAATTAAAACATATTTCTGGTTCTGCTTTAGCAGTAAGATGAGACAAAACATTTGGAAGACATATTAAAAAATTGTTGGTGGAACATTGAAAACAATGTCAATTTTCTTTTGGGAATATAGGAGGCTGGGTGAGCTCCTCTAATAATAATACTATTAATCACTTTATGGCTTTGTGCTCTCACTTCTGAGGCAAATGATCAATACTCTTAATTTTAGTCTTGCTTTTATTCTTTGGCTCTGTGATTCTTTTTTTCTCTGTTTGTATGGTTGTTACAGTAAATTTAATTTATGACTGTGTAGGGCGATGTATCGTACAGGTCATATCCTGTAATCTTTCATGTGGAGAATTCCCATGGAGTTATTCTGTGAGATTCGATGGCAGACTCTTTTGCTTTTACTTGAAACATCTTTACTTTTTAGGGGGTTGGGGGAGTGGGAGGTTAGCTTATTTAGTGCCTTCCAAATTACAATGTACAGAGCTTTTATTCACTCATTTAGAGATGTAGTATAACTCTGCACACTTGATAACTAACCTCAGGGGCTCCTTTTTTACCTTAAAAGGGTAAAACAAATGGTTATTCAATCATTTGTACCTTTTAAAATAAACCTTCTCTAGTGCCACACATTTTGAATTTTCCTATTCTCCGTCTCTAGTTATCATAGCTCTTTCAATTTAAAAACAGGGCTCAGTTTTTTTTATTGCTGTTAAATCTCTCCAGTTGTGATATTTAGTACAACAGCCAAATATCAGTGTTAATGGTAACATGGCTTTAATTTTTTTGAGCAAGACACATTGTTGTAGTAACATTTTCAAATTCAAGTGTAGCAAATGTAGTCAAGGTTAAATTGTTTGTGGAGCAAACATACCTCTTCAACCTGTAATACTTTTGCCATGTTGATTCAATCACAAACAGAAAAGAGAAACACAACTGAAAACGTCCTTCAGAATCAAAGTGAGTTACTAAAAATGTCTCAGAATGCAGATTGTCTTTATTTTTCAGTTGGCCTGTGTGAAGTAACTGTAAGTCAAAATTCAAATACAAAATTAAATCGAGATACACATGCTTTAATTTAAAATTATTGAAATGCTTCAAAATTGAGAGGGTTCTCCAATTTGTGAAGTATATAAGCTCTGAGTCATGTACAGGGCAATTTGAAATTATTCAAGCTCTTCAGATTTTCCAGAGTGCTTCAATTTGGAAGTTATCAGGATTCCAGAATGTATAATGCATAGAAATTTGAAGCTGCTGAAAATGCTCTTAAAAAAAAAAAAAAAACAAAAACCAAAAAACCCTTTTACTTGCATTCAGACATCTTGGCATGTGCAGACACTGAGGAATAGATTGATGTAAAATTGTCTGAGTGCTCCAATTTGTAAGTGATTCCAAGAGCTGCCTAGATCAGTCAGCACGTGTTCAAATGGTTAGAACTGCCTCATTCAAAAAGTGGGAGGGAAAGATGAAACCAAATCTTCACTGAGGGAAAAACGGGTAATGATCCAAGAATTCAAACATTCCTCAAAAATATGTTATGAGATTTTAGGAGAAATGACACAGAATTGGGGAAAAACATGATCTGTCAGAGAATACAGTTCAAGTAAGCCTTTTATTAAAGCCTCTCTCCTGTTAACTCCATGCTATGCTAACTGTGAGCTATCCTCAGGAACCCCGGTTTGACATACTGTCCTTAAATGACCCATGTTTTCCCGTGTTGATGTCTTTTTGGCCCTTTTTCTCTCCCTGGTAGCTCAGTGATGAAAATAGATTTAATCTTGTATGCCAAGTCACTTCACTTATTACTGGGTCCTTGGAGTCCTGTGCTAAAGAGGACTCAGAGGCCATATTAGGTCTCAACAGAAAAAGAGGGTCAAAATTAATGCTGTCACTGTGGATGAAGGCGGGACATTTGGCACCATGTAGGTATTTCCTCCTTTTATCCTATACCAGTCCTACAGGTATAGATCTTTAAGATCCTATTCAAATAACAATCTTTTATGTTTTCCAAATTCATTTAATTATTTTTTTTTCAGTATTACAACCTTTCATCTTTGTTAACACTCAGCATTTTTACTGCTTTAAACTTTCAAATATTAAAATGATTATAAAAACTTTAAAATGAATTTATGTTCTATTTAACACAAGGCAATCTGGTGGTCATTTATTATTCTCTGTTTCAGGAACGTTTCATATGAAGATATAGAAAATTCCAATATTTCAATATTGTTGATCTTCTTGGTCTACTGTCTACTTTTTCTTAGCTGTGTGACCTTGGGAAGTTTACTTCACCTCCCTGGATCCCACTGGCTTCATTTGTTAAGAGAAGGGTTAAATAAGTGACTGTAAGGTCTTTCCCAGACTGAACTGTGAACTTCCAGCAATTGAAAATGTGATGGGTGAGGCTTCTTTCCTCAGGTACTGAAATGTCAGATTGAAACAATGTTGAGAAATGGTAACAGATCTCAGTGTCTGGTGAAGATTCCCCAGCTGAGTGTTAGAATTCTAGAGCTGCTGCCCCCAACAGTGGCCGATGAATAGCCAATTATTTGCTGTGATTTTAGGGGCTGCTGGGAAACTTACAGTTCCTTTTCTAAGTGGTCCCTGTTCACCAACTGGTGCTAGTAATTACTTCAGGCTGGAACAAAATTTTTTTTTTCTTAAAAGAATAGAATTCTGCATTGTGGAAAGAAAAGTTTGAGGGGCAGATGGACTTGACTCTCAGCTTCCATGACTCATTATTCTTATACACTTTCACATGTATTGTAGAGGCTCTGAGCCTCCAGATTCCTCATCTGCAAAATGGTGGTAAGAACCATGTCTTACATTTCTGGTGAGGAATCAGTGTGTCAGTGTGTGTAAACTGGTCCAGCCCCTAGCAGACATTCAACAAATATTGTTTTCCTTTCCATTCTTCTTTCAATGAACATATGTAAAATATATGTGTATATTTATTTCATGTGTGGAAATTTTAGTTGGAGGTTTAGAAATGGGTGTAGACTGGGGAGGGTTTTAAATGATTGGCAATGGAGATTAAATGCCATCTGGGCAGCAATGGAGAGTCCTTAAGGTCTGAAGAGGAGGGAGATGTGTTTACATATATCTAAAGGGAAGTTGGAGGAGGGATATACAGACCATACAGACATGGCTGGTGGCAGTTAGGAGAGGGACACTGCACAGGGTGTGTCTACATGCATGAAGATGCCAGTGTGAGTACTGACAATGGAGTGGAGTCAGAGAGGCAAGCAAGACAGAGCATTTGAGATTTAACAGGGCTTTATACCTGGTTAGATGGGAGAAGAAAAAAAATCACCATAACCAGGTTTTTAATTTTCCAGTTATTAGACATCAAACCCCAGACAAATTATTTAAATCTCTCTGAATCTCAGGTAAAATGTATAGCTATTGACATCAGCAGCTCAGAGACTGTAAACTGAGGTAATTTAATATCATCTCCTATTTTACCTTTAATTTGCGAATCCTAAATGTATTACATTCTCCACATTGTAAATCTCATTGTTCATTTTTCTAACTTAGGTATTTGCTAAATGTAGTATAAACACAGTCCTTGCCTACAAGAATTGGATCCAAACTTCCAGGAAGTGAATTACTAAGACAAAAAGATGTGCTTCTATTCTGGAAACCTAGGAGAACAAAAAATATACAATCACACTTGTGGACTGGATATTGTGTGCCAGTGCTCAGGAATATTAAATATCTACTTCGTCAACTGGATACAAAGGATGACTTCCCAGAGTTTATGGAAGGCTTGGGGCCTGACCTCAACATATAAATCAGTAGTTCCCAGACTTGGAGATTTCACGGTCCACACAATTATATAACCACAACAACAAAAATGCAGTTCAACAGAAACTACCAACTTTTATTTTGTCCACTATAAATATTTAAAAACAAAGAAACCAAGAGAAAAAAAATGTTATTATCTCTTTACCATTATTTAAACAAGAAAAATAAATTTAATGCCCCAAAAGAGGAACAATGGACATAATCTCAGAAAAGAACACTTTTTAAAGTTTAATGTATTTAACCTTATGAAAATCTCACTACTTTTCACTATAACCCATTGAATATTTGTTACAAATGATCCAAATCCAAAGATGTTAAATTGAAATCCACTGATATTACTGTCTACTCAGGCCAACACTTAACAAGGGCAATATTTTGACATCTTATTTTTTGTAACTTATGTTGCAAAATGCTTTGGGATGCATATATCTTCATCTTGAAATAGCTTTTTGCCTGACACATATAGTAGGTGCTCAATAAACACTTGTTTCTTGAGTGAGTGAATAAATGAGTAAATGAATGAATGAACTAATCAGTCATTGAAAAGACTGAAAACTTGGGCAAGAGTAATAGCAGAGGCTCAGAAGTTTTTGGTAGGAGCCGTTCTTGGTGAAAACAGATCAAGATAGCCTGTTAAAATCAGTAGGTTTAGGGACCCAGGCTTCAAATTGATATCGCTATGACAAGAAGCCTCCAGTTAGCCACAGATTATACTGGGAGGGAAGATTTTTATACTTTGAATGCCCAGAGCAGGCAGTTGGTCTTCTCAGAACTAGAAAAATATGATGAAAATATGAAAGCTCAAAAATCTTAGTACTAAAGTCACCATTTATAGTAATCCAGAAAATCAAACAGTAATTCAGAAAAGGAAAACAGTTTAAAAGAGTGATACTAATTCTCATTTTTTTTTTCCCAGTTTGGGATTTTCACCCCCACTCCTCCCTCCCCCAAAACCTTACACAATGAAACCATCCACACCTACTTTGGTAATGACTGATATCCGCCCCCACCCCCTTTTTAACATGGTTTTCTCATGCCTTCACCACACATTTCGAGTCTCCAGTAGAACCACAGGTTCTCTCTTTTCCCGTTTGCCATTTCCCAGTTCTCATTCCATCTTTCCTCTTTCTTTCGGAGCCCATGAGGGTTTGGATAGGAAGAATATTAAGGACTCTCAACCGTGGACATTTTGAAATTACCTCCAAGTTGATATACACACATTCCAGAGACATAACGTCAGGTTGGAAAGAAGAAATTTTTCATTGTACAACCTTAGCTGTGGGTCTCATTTTCCCATTATTAGATCATAGTATTTAAGATAGACTGTAAATTAACACTTTCAGAAATCTAATTTTCCTATGAACGTGTTGTATTATTTTAGCAAAAAGTAGTAATTTGCTAAATTATTAAATTAAAATGCAAATATCTTGTGGTCGCTGCGCCATGGTATTTGTTATTTTATTTCATTCTACTTCATTAATAGAGCAGAGATTTCAGAAAATGGAAGTGTCCTAGGACTTTCTTGACCTGTGAGGAACCCAATGTCTACTAAATCATTCTTTCTCAATATCTTTCCTGTACTTTGTCTGGGAAATCTTAGTGGGAGGGTGGGAAGAGCAGCTACAAGGGCAAAAAGATATCTGTGATTGAGACTAACTTTGGGGGAATAAATAAACATTTAGCCAAGGCATCATTTTGCCTCACATTGCACCAAAGAACCTATGTAATGTCATCATATGCTTGTTTTTTCCTTAACTATCGAGGCTTTTCGGTAATGCCGAAGGTCAAACTGCTAAAGGCATTTGATTTTATTTGATCTGAGGAAATAGACGATGAATCAGTTCCCACAGAACAGAAATAACTGAGATTTCCTCTTTTTTAATCCCTTTTCCCTATGTAATGTCACTGAGACGTTTGGGTATGAGAAGTGGCCCTTATAAGAAGAAGGAGCAGAAAAATCACTTTCCTTCTATCACTCCAGTAATTCCTTATCGGTAGGTTTTAAAAAGCATGCTCCTTCTGTTAGAATTTATTATGAAATATTTATCTACCTATTAAGATAATTTTATGTTTCTACTGAAGTATGAACTTTTCAGGAAGAAAAAGTACATGGCAAATAGAGCCAGTTCGAAAGGACAGCAGTGTAAACCATTTCAGTCTAAGTCAGGGTTTCTCCACCTCAGCACCCTTGACATTCTGGACCAGGTCCTTCTTTGTTTTGGGGGGTGGGAGGGAGCTACACTGTGTAGTACAGGTTGTCTAGCAGCATCCCTGGCCTCTACCCACTAGATGCCAGGAGTGGCCTCTGAGATAGGACAACCCAAAATTTCTCCAGATATTGCCAGGTGTCCTTGCTGGAGAGCCACTAAGGCCATAGTGATAGTACTTTGCATTTCAAAAGATGAACGTTTAGAGAAGTCATTCTATCTGTAAGACTCACAAGCCTCTACCCTTGCCCCTGAACTCACTTTAGAGAGTTCCCACTATTTATTATACCCAGTCTAGTATTTCTACTCCAACTTAAATTTCCTGTTTCTTCCATTTGCAGCAGTCCTTCACATTGTTACCTAACTAAAATTCCTACTTTATAACTTTATTTTAGTCCTACTTAGACACATTTAATGTCTTCTAGTTTATAGAAAATAAAGTCAAAAGTTCTTCATCTCATATTGAAGAGCCTCCATATTCTGGCCTCAGTCGTCATCTTAGCATTTCCAGACTAGTGAAATGCAATGATTTCTCTCACTTTTTCACTCTATATTCATTCTTTTCCTTTTGGCTGTCTCTCTCTTCATCCCGTGTCAGTCTCACCTGTATCTGAACACTCAATTCTTTATTTTTTTTTTGATTGCTATTTACCTATTTACTGAAATGTTCACTTGTTTCTAACGTGTCTATACAATGAGATCTTAATATTTTAGGCTTGCAAAATGTAATCTGTACAGGTAATTCTTACACTGTCCACTCATGAAGCTACATTATATTCCTGGAATCAAACTGTATACGACTCTAACCAAAGCTAACAAATTAATGCAAGACTTCTTATTTAAAGAAATAATCATGGAGTTCTATTTTTTACAAGACCTATTTCCCCAAGTGGATTTATCATTTTAAAAATATTTGATCTTTACTATGGCAGGAAAAGCCATATGACTATGAACTGAGTACTCAGGATATCCAAGAACATGAGTTTCTTTAACAACTCTATTTTGGATGATTTGGTACCTAAGATAAAATATCATATCAGATTCAGGTAATCATCTTCAAGATGTGGGGGAGGATGCCAAAGCATAATAATGGAAAATAAATGAAGACTTTTAGGCCAGGTATCCCTGGATTGATATCCCGACTCTGTCACCTACTAGCTTTGTGACCTTTGCCTATCCTTCATATACAAAATATAAAATGAGAATAATAATAAATATTTGTAAAGTTGGTATAGAGATATATATATTAATATTTATTTGCCATATTAATATACAAAGACATATAAATATACGTTAAATGTACTATTAAATAAATATACATATATAATCTGTTTAAACTTTTATCATATAGTGTATGTTTAATAAATGGTAATCATCATTAGTAGTACTAATATTTTTCATGTTTACTTAGAATATATTAATACATAAAAGGTCGATCATATCTTTCTTTCTTCCTAGGACCATTTGATGCAATGAAACTATCAAGTCATAGAGTCCACTTTTTTTTTTTTTTTGGTGGGCAGCAAAGCAAAATTTATTGAGGGATAGTATAAAGCTCCCAAAGAGGGAGGGAATCTGAGAAGGTTGTCCATAGAGTCCACATTTACAGGGAGCTGAATGTTCCAAAGAAATAGATTGTTAAATAGCCAAATTAATCTTTCAGTTACTATAATGTTTGTCTAAGTCACTGTCAAGCACTTTGGCCATGGCGATTTGTGATAATAGTCAAGATGGTTAAAAATATGATGGGATACCTGGATGGCTCAGTCCATTAGGCATCTCACTCTTGATTTCAGCTCAGGTCATGATCTCAGGGTCCTGGGATCAAGCCCCACATAGGAGTGCACACTCAGCGGGGAATCTGCTGGAGATTCTCTCTTCCTTTCCCTCTGCCCCTCCCCCTGCTTGTGTACAGGCGTTTTCTGTCCTCTACCCACCTCCACCTCTCTTTTAAATAAATAAATCACTTAAAAAAAAAAAAGGAAATATGACATAATGTTCTTCAGTATATTTTTTGGATATAGTCATTGTAAATGAAGAGGGTTGATTTAATAATGCATTTAACTACTATATTGTACACATAGAACAAGCCTCAGTATATGTTTAAATATATTTTTTTTCCTATCACAGCAGTTAATTTGATATGAAGATAAATTATGGCTTGGGTTTAAACTGTTCACATGTTGTTAAAAATTTTTTGGAAGATAATGCTGAATAAAGTTAATTTGATTACATTTTCAATTTAAGGTATTATAGTTTAGTAGTGTTTTAGACTCTAGGAGGAATTAGTTCTGGAAACAATGGATTAAGAGTCAAAAACAAAAACTTCTGGTAGTAATTGAGACAGTGATTTTTTGTGAGACTTTGGGTAATGTCGCATGATTTTTAGTTCTGTCATCTATAAAGGAGGAGGTTGATCTCTAAGGAGGTTTTCCAGTTCCAGGTTCTTCGGATATACTCTTGAAATGGGCAAAAAGAAGAATGAATGAATTAGTTAAGTAGCGAGTGGCTTATTGCATAAATGAAAATAAAAGCTAATAGGAAGATAGTAGGAAGACTGCTTCTCTCATATATAGATAAGAGTCAAGAGAACTCTTAGATTAAGGTTGACAGCCGATTGTGCTCCTGCAGCAACATTACTGGATACATCTAGAAACTGCAACCTTTAGGAATTGATAGAAGATAACACGGTTCCTCTGATCATGCCATTGAATCAGTTATATATTCTATCTGGCTGGCTGTGCAGGGGAAGTGTCCCTTATTAGGGAATGATCACTGGATCTTCTTGTGGAGACAAGCTTGGAGACACATTCTTTATTTGAAGTTATTAGCGTGTAAGGTCTAGATTTATACCCAGTTTCTCTTAGATGTTGTGGAAGACACAGAAGTGTACCATTCAGATTCCCCTTCAAGGCTGGCTGCACAGCTGTCATCAGCAGAGCGCCTCCGTTTGTCAACTCTTTTCCTCCCCAGGGAAGAAGAGGGGAATGAATATAAAGGCGTAGCCATTCCAGTCTGATATGGACGCTCTAAAGCACAGTTCTTGCACCAGAGGGAGGTCGCACTGGGTAGCTTTGGAAGAGGCTTTGTTGAGCCCGCGTTACAGTTAGTATATAGTTTGATTGCTCTTCTGGCCAGATCCTGCTTTTTCAACTTCCTTTCGCAGATGTTCATAATAAACATCTGCACCCCAAACTCAGCATCTGCTTCCGGAGAACCCAACCTGGGATGGGTGTAAGAACTGATCACAGAGGAGTAATGAACATTCGACACTCCTCCCATCCATTCTTCCTCAGGCACATCTTCAATCCGAAATCTAGGAACTGCTGTCACAGCTGCTTTTGTTTACTTAGAGACAGGCCTTAGAAAAATGGCAGGGCTGCAGGGCTGTCAGCAGAGGTAAGTGGCACATTTATAGATCTCCAAAGCCCATTCACCTTTCCATTCATCTGTAATAGAATGTTTAAATGACTCGCGAGGTGTTAACGTCCACATGTGTGCGTGCGCACACACCCATGCGACCCAGACTCATTCCTTCCATGACGAGCCAGCCATTTATGGACTCCTCTACATTTCTTTCACTAACTGCTATGGAATCTTTTATTTTGACTGGAACAAGTCTTTAATTATACTTTCTATTGGAAGTGTGATATATATCCTAGCAAATACAAAGGCAGATAGATCAAAGCATTTATTTACCATTGTCAAGTAGTTGAGAAGTGGGGTAATTGGTTAGGCAGACACCCTTGGGCTTGGAGAAGAGTAGTAGGGAAGACATTTTGAAAGAAGGCAAATTAGACCTTCAAGGGGGGCTAAAGAGAAGAATTTGGGAGAATGGGGAGAGATTCCTAAACAAAAACAAAGCAAAATAAAAAAGTGAAAGCTTTGGATTGGTCTCAAAATGTAATTCTAAACAACTGAACAGCTTATGTAATTAGTAGACTGAAAACATCACTCTCTGGTGTGGGAAAAGTAAATTTTATCATCTTTCTGTGGAATTAGATTTTCATATATTTTCAAAAACAAAAAATATGTTTGAACTAATGGAAGTGATCCAGTGGTTTACTGTAATAATGCTGCTGCAGAGAGTCACAGAGGGAGTCAGAATTGTTCGTTTTATTGACCTTATTTTCTATGTTGATAGAGAACACTTGGGAATAAAGAGGATACAGCTTGGATGTGTGTGGAAAGAGAACTGAGATGGGAGACAAAGAATCCCTACTGTTTCTTCCAGCTCTTCAGTTCTGAATCTAAATCCACAAGTTGTTAAGATCTCCTTTTACACACTTTCTATCCTAAGGAAGCAAGGTTCAGAGCCAGTACTAGAGGGATTTATCTGAGACAAAATTATACCCTATGAACTCCCAATCTCCTGTGTATTTTTATACATGAGAAATCAGTTAAAACAAGCATCCAAAATAGTTTTGAATGAAAATGTCACAAAGGGTCATCTTTTATGGAAGAAATGCATAGCTGGGAGACTGGGTAGAAGCTATATTTATTTTAGTGATCCTGGTTGGGCATATGAGTTTACTATATACACATATTAATGTTAAGCCATTGTAAGTGAAGTGAACTCATTTTATTTCCCCCCATAAGTTATCACCTGAGTCTTTGCTAAATTGCATAGAATGTAGAATTATTATTTTTCTCATTCCAGAGTTGAATTTATTCAAAGCAAACAGAAAATTGAGAAACTTCACAGGAGAAAAGTAACTAAAAAGTTGGAAAGGGATACTTATGTCTAGAGGAGAAAAAAGAAAAAGCTTACTTTGCTGAACTGAAAAAGCAGGGTTTAATTTTCCTCAGGGAGAGATTGGATTAGTTTGGTTCACTGTTGTATCTTAAGTGCCTAGAGTAGTGCCAGGCACAGGGTAGGCCCTCAGTAAATCATGATCAAATGAATCAGCGGCTCTGAATTCAATAATTTTTGCTAAATAACTATGGATGAAATATGTTGGTTTCACATACCCTCCCCTCAAGTTCATGAAACATAATAAAATTATATTATTTTGCTGCAACATTTATTCTCCATGGATATCATTTGCCAGGAAATGCAAAGAACAAAGGCCAGGACAGTTCATCAACAAATTAGAAGTTTAGCCTCCAGGTGGGGAATTGGGTCAGATATTCTTGTCCACAAGCTGCCTTTGTGTGATATCATCATACTTGGAAAAGTTAGAAAGATGCATTTAAGGAGTAACTAAAATACTACGTTTCTATAAACATCAACAACAGAAAGAAGCAGGCATTTAATTTGCAGTAGAGTGAAAAATACAAAAAGATTCAATAAAATGGTTTGGTTTTCCTTATTTACAAGATATTTTAATTATGGGGTTAATGAGTAGCTTAAAAGTATAAGAAAAATCAACAGTGAGACAAGAGGTAAGGCAAAACTGGGCCTAGAGAAACACTAAGCACAACATAGTTCTAAGGGACCCTTAGCTGGCAATTGGTTAAGAGGATTTTTCCACGAGAAAAGTCTGTCTATAGCAAGGTGACGGCTCCTACAAATAGCCCAGATTATAGGGCTTCAAAAATCTGTTTCATGTGATTTTTATATGAAGGTTTTAATTAAATATATTCAGGGAACTTAGAGAGATCTTGAGCCAGAAACCAAAGTCAGAAAATATGTCTATTTTTTCCAGTGACTTTGAAAGAATTAGTTATGGTAGACAGTTTAGTGTAAGGAGACTTTTTTTTCCCCCCAAGGAAATGGTTTGCTCTATATAAGAACTGCCACTAAACCAAAATGAAAGGCTTATTCATTATGGCCAAAAATACTGACTATATCTCAGACAAAATGACACAGACCAGGTCTTTTTATCCATACCAAAGCAAGCTGTTATTTTTTTTATAATGGCTTCAGTCAATAATCATATGTCTTCACTGCAAGTTGTACTTCAACAGAATAGAGTGCTTCTAAACTATTCCCAAACAACATTAAGGTGATTATTACCTGCTTCAAACGTAGGGATACAGGAATGTAGACAAGTTATATGATTTGCCATATGTCCCACTTCCTGGAGAAAGGAGAAATAGTAATTTTCCAAGTTACTAGGTTAACCATTGAGTAGTAGTATTTCCACAGAGAAATCTGAGCTCTCTGATAAAGTAAATAGCTTATATATAAAAATAATTGTTTACTTATTTAACAAACATTTTTGGAATATCTACCATGTGCTAAATAAAAAGGCAACTACAAAAATATGTTCTATCGGAAAAATTTCTTCTGAATAGGATTCCATAACCACATAGCTATGATATTCAGCTTATTATGGTACCAAGCATATTAGGTATAAACTAATATAAATTAGCATATTTATAGTCCCGTAGTAAATAAACCTGTGTAATTTTGTTTAATAGAATGTTTTTCAAACATACTTTGATTTTTTTCCTGTATAATTTAATGATAGACTATAGAATGCTTGGATAAATAGCCAAATTTGAAGGATTCAAAAATGAATATTGTAATATCCTTGCCCTCTACAGAAAATGTTAGAAAAAAATATAAATATAGGAAAAGGTAATGAGTGCTATATTAAATAACACACGAAGAACTAAGTGACTAATGTCGCCCACATTTCAAGGAAAGTTTCATCAAGTGGTAAAATACGACCTTGGCCTCTTATAGTGCAGAGTAGGTGGCAGGCATGCCAGGGAGGCAGTAACATTTCAGGAAGAGGCCCGAGAATGGGAAAAGAATCTCACAGGTGTATGTACTGACATACTGGTCCCTACCACATCCAGAAGTTGAGAAGTGGGTGGATCTAAAGAGAGTAGCGATGAGGCATAAAGCTCTACAGTTAGCTTTGGGTGACAATTCTGAAGTGCCTTGAACATCACTGCAAGGAACTGGTACTTTCTAAATGTAGGTAGTGCAGTGCCTTGACAGATCTTCTGAATGAATGAATAAACGTTCCTGGTTGTTGATAAGACTCAAGGAGTTAACATACTTGTTTTATGGTCACCTTCACATTTAACTTCCTTTTACCTTGTGAAACAATTTACTTTTTCACCTATAGCCTCACTCGCCTGAGGAGCTCCTTGCAGGGGGTAACATAGGCGCTTACTTAAGGCAGGTAACTGAGTCACACTACTTTATGAGGATTGAATGGATTCTTTGATCTGTCACAATGTTTAGACATCAGCTTGCTCTTGGTCAAATTCTCCTTAAAAATATTTTTTAAATGGGTGGGATGGTATTAACTTAGAATCTAGAAACTTTCTAGATAGAAGTAATGTGTAAGTCCTCCTAAAAATGTTAAATGTTCTTATGTAAAACCATTCATGGATTCAGAGAAGCAGTAAAGAAGCATTTATACTTTCAGGGAATTTTTAACTTCCCAGGCTTTCACGTTTCCCCTTCTTTAATTAAATACACCACGAAGTGGGGACCTGGTCTATAACAAAATCTGCACATGTTCAAATTCTGCATTACATTAGTTCCTAAATCTATTTTATTTTAAATGTCCTCCCCTTTCTCTGAATACAAAGTAGATGTCTTTTGCTGCCTAAAACTTGGCATTTCTGAAACTCATTCAGTGTATAAATATATATCTGCTCCAGGAACATGTACCCATGTTTGACTATTTCCTAGAAATGTGCTCTCAATTGAGCAGTCTGCTCAGGCTATTACTCTACTTATGCAAGATCATCTTTCTCTGAACGAGAAGCAAAAAGGCAGTTCAAGTCCTGGAGAAGGTTATCAGCATTTGTGTCTGTAGTTCCTGGAAGTTTTACGGAGTGCATATGTGTTCATATATTTGAAGCTAATTTAAATAATGTCATTATCGTAATTAAAAATCAAAAATCTTCTGTTTGAGGTTAAATCAAAGGGGTTTCTTTCCTGGCTTAGTTGAAAATGCTAAGCCACAAATGCTTCCTCTACACAACCCCATCTACTTCTGTCAGTAAGTCTCAGTTACTAATGCACGTTTTAGTCCTCCCTGACCCCCTGCAAGAAAATTAAGTGCTTCTTGGGTAGGCAATTTTGAAGAGATCCAAAAGGATCTGATTATGCTGAAAATTTAATTAACCACATTGTCAGTGCATTCTGTGTATTTGGCAGAGGGTTAGCTACCATTGCTAATATAAATCAAATCAAAAATAGCATTTTTCACATTATTCTAATTTTGGTAATAAAATGAAATGTAGGTGTATATGGAGAATTACAAATGTGACCTTTTAAACAGTACTATGTTGAACTTAATTCTGCAGTGACATTTTGAAATTTGTGGTTATTGATTTGCTGTTCTAAAATTTTTTTTTAATAACTGCAGTATCCCTAAATGCCCTGCACTTATCAGTCAGTAAGCACTGGCCACATGAATCACATAGAGATAATTGGCCTAGTGCACACCTTCTCTAAGTAATAGAAGGTATGCGGGATAGATAAGCGTGTATATTATGTTTTCTATACTTAGGTAAATGATCAGTGAGAATTTTACCCTACTGTCTATCCTATGTTTGCTGAAGTTTTTATGATAGGCAGAACTATGACATTATAGAAAAGCATCCCAAACTCAAGATGATTGGAGAGTCTTAATTCGGAGGTTTTTGCAAATCCAGGAATAATCACACATCGCTTTATGTATACTATATACCGAAAGTCTTAAAACTCATTTTCCTCTTGTGGGTTTAGGACTTGAGATACAAGAAATGGAAACAAGGGGGCGCTTGGGTGTTTCAGTGGGTTAAGCCTCTGCCTTCAGCTCATGTCATGATCTCAGGGTCCTGGAATCAAGCCCCACATTGGGCTCTCTGCTCAGAAGGGAGCCTGCTTCCCCCCTGCCCCCCCCCCTCTGCCAATTTGTGATCTCTCTCTGTCAAATAAAAAAAAAAAAAAAAAAAAAAAAAAATAGAAGCAAGAAGAAAATGGTTTATTACTGAGGTTCACATAGGTATGAAAGACAACCACATTAATGTTCTAGTTACTGGCCTGTCTTTTAAAACATTAAAAAAAAAAGAATTTTTTTTTAGATTATCTATTAATTGTGCTAACTCCAGGAACTTTGCTAAGGATAGGCTGCTTGACTATGGACAGGTAGGAAGTAGAATAAAAAAAAATAATACTGAGCCCCATGATAACTAATAGTATTATTAAAATTAAATACAAAATGGAGCCAGACTTGAGAATTCCCTTAGCAGACAAGACCATTTAAGCCACATAAGCAAAACTAAATCGAGCTTATTTCATGAACATAAGCAAAATTTAACTTAGATTAGTTCTTGCAAATGCCTCTGATCATCATAAAAGAAACTTGAGTCATTTTCCTAAATGGTATAAGATAATCACTTATAAGCAATCCCCTGCCATCTAAAAACCCCATTGTAATAACCAATTACTGTAAAGGCTAAACAACTTACTCATTTTCATTTCGTAAGACATCCGGTAGCATATGCCTCTGAGCTTTGTATCGGTTTTGGGTTTGAAAGTTCCCAGTTTGTGCCCTGTCCTTATGCACAGTAAGCTCTTACTACATACTATTTACTGATCTGGTTTTATTTTTTACTGTCTCTAGACTTTTGACAGACTCCAGGTTCTTAAAAAAACTCATTCTCTGTATATTTTCCCTATTTGTTGCTTTTTAGTCAATGACAATAAGAATAACAGTAAATAATATTTTTGAATATATAATGTGTTAAATATGAAATTTTCTTGTCTTATTATTAGTAAAACTGTAAAAGTTCCCCCAAGATTATAAGTAAATGGTCAGACAAAAATAAAACAACTTTGAGCTTCGCTTCTTGAATATGGGAATATACATATTGATTTTTAGCAAAATATAAATTCTTAACCTCTTTTTGATTTCTTTCCTTACCTCTATATATTTTCTTAGTGCTCATATGTTAGCAATATCAGTAACTTTTGGTCCTGTCTACATTTTTGTAGCTAATGAAAAGCTTCAGATTTTCTGAAGTGAAGTCTGCTTCATATACATGCCCTCCCCCACAAGGTGAGTACTATGTTTTGCAACACAGCACAGTGAAAAAAGAAAGGGTATTGCAGCCAGTCTGGGCCTTAATACTTTTTCTTCCACTTACATGGTGTATGTATGCTTCTAGATAATTTACTTTACGTTTCTAAAACTCAGTTTTCTCATCTGTAAAGTGAGGGTTGTAATCCATTTATATAGTGTTTTGTGGGAATTAACTAATATTATACATATTTCTGCTTGGATTGGAGTTAGTGCTCAACAAATGGTAGCAGATGTCATGTCATCATTGGAGGTGAACTTGTAAAGGGGTCCTCTTACCAGATTAGACGAAGGTCAAGTTGTTACAAAGTTTATCTGTCTTCTTAATTTTTATTTCTTGATTTTTAGTTCTTATCTTTACATATTTTTTTTCCCACAAATAACAAAAAATGAAGGATGCTTGGGTAGCTCAGGGGGTTAAGCACATTTGATTCTTGATTTCAGTTCAGGTCGTGATCGTAGGGTCATGAAATAGAGCTCTGTGTTGGACTTCGCAATCAGTGTGGAGTCTGCTTGTCCCTCTCCCTCCCCACAGCTTGTTCTCAGTCTCAAATAAATAAATAAATAAAACCTTAAAAAAAAAAAAGAAATGCATTTTCATATCTAAGAAGTACTAAATTTGGGAAAAGTCTTGGAAATCACCCATTATTTCATCCTGACTATGCCACCCTGTGTCATGGCATACTACAACACAAACTTGATCGTTTGGGGGATGTTTTTACAGAATATTTTTTCTATTAACTTACATATATATTTTACATATATTAATTTACATTTACACACATGTACACATTTTCTAATTTGATATTTAATAATAAATGAAATCATATTATATGGATTTTCTGTAACTTGCTTTTCCTTAATTACCTTAAAGACTGTATATTAGGCCACATTAACCTACATATTTAAGTATATTAATTTTTTTCCCTTTTCAAAACTGCAGTTTATTTAAACAAAACCAAAGGGCTTATCCATTTTTCCCCCTCCCCCATGCTCCATGTCTAACAATCACCAGTCAGTTCACTGTATCTTTGACCTTGGCTTTTAAAATTTGTTGATTTATTTAGATTCCATATATGAGAGATCATATGTATTTGTCTTTCTATGTCTGACTTCTTTTACTTAGCATAATTTCTCCAAAGTCCATTCATGTTACCACAAATGGCTAGATTTTATTCTTTCTTTATGACTGAATAGCATTCTACTGTATATATATTTATACCAGAGTTTATTTATCCATTCATCCATTGAAGGACACTTAGTTTGTGCCCATTTCTTGGCTATTGTAAATAATGCTGCAATGAACATGGGTTGCACATATCTTTTCAAGTTAGTGTTTTCATTTTCCTTGGACATATACCCAGAAGTGGAATTACTGGAGCATATTTTCATTTTTAATTTTTTTGAGGAACCTCCATACTGCTTTCTGTAGTAGTTGTACCAATTTACATTTCCACCAGCAGTACACAAGGGTTACCTTTTTTCCATACTCCTGCCAGCACTTGTTCTTTCTTTCTTTTCTTTTTTTTTTTTTTTAAGATTTTATTTATTTATGTGTCAGAGAGAGAGTACACAAGCATAGAGAGTGGCAGGCAGAGGCAGAGGGAGAAGCAGGCTCCCCACTGAGCAAGGAGCCTGATGCGGGACTTGATCCCAGGACCCTGGGATCATGACCTGAGCTGAAGGCTTGGAACTTCGGGATCATGACCTGATATGAAGGCAGATGGTTAATCCACTGAGCCACCCAGGTACCCTCCCCCACTTCTCACTTTCAATGTTGTTTGATTGTGTACATGTGTGTATATATGTGTGTGTGTGTGAAATCTTCTTTTCTTGATTAAACATATGACATTTAGGTCTGATTACATCAAAGTACGTTTCTCCACCTACCTTTGTTTTCTCTTATTGTAACAAACTAGCTACAAACTTGGTGCCTTGAAACAACAGAAAGTTTTTCCCTTTCACAGTTTTGGAGGCCAGAACTCAGAATTAAAGTATCAACAAGGATGAACTCCCTCTGAGAGCTCCACTGGAGAATCCATTTCTTGCCTTCTGGCAGCTCTAAGTGTCCCCTAGCTGTGGTGCATCAGTACTGTCTTTGCCTACATAGTCACATTGCCTCTTCTCTTCTGTCTCTTAACTTTCTTTGTCTCCCTTTTATAAGGATATGTGTGATGGCACTTTCAGACCTGTTCACATAATCTAGAATATGCTTCCCCTCCCCCAAACCCTTAATTTAAACACATATTTTTCCTATATAAGATAATGTTCAGAGCTTCCAGGAAATATGACGTGGACATACCATTTGGGAGACCACCATTCAGCTCATTATACCTCTCTACATTTTACTTCCATTTTCCAGCATCTATAATTTTTTCCACATTTTTAAGAACTTAAAACTTTCATTCTGTTCTGAAACTACACTTAAGTTTCCAATCTCTTGGTTCTGTGCTGACTCTAGAATACATGCTGAAAATAAAAATAGTGTTTAGATTACTGTGACTAGATGTGTATTTCCATAATAGTATGTCTAGATAAATTTTGTTCACTGCAAAGTCAGGTAGTATGCTAGGAACACAACACCTTCTCTGTCTAATGTCATCATCCCTCTGCAGTTGAGATTCTGCCTAATGCTCAATACAAAGGAATTCTCTTTTCTTCTTTAAATTAATTCCATATTTTAGTTTCTTACATAGCATTTTAAATTTCCTTTACTTCCAGGGGTTTTCATTGCTTTCTTCCTGTTGGTTGATAGAAGACATTACACTTTTTTCAGTGTACCTCTAAAGTTATCTAGAACCTTGATTCTTTTCTTGTTTTTTCCCCTAAAATTCACTCAATTCTTCTTCCTTAAAATCTTAAGGCTCACTAACTTCTTGCCTAAGTGCTCTCTCCTATTCTTATATTCCCAGTATTTTTCCTTCTACATTTTAGCTTAATTTTCTTGAATACATTTTTAAGTGATTTCCTAAGAAATAATGTGTGGGAGGTAAGTTTATGGAACGCTGATTGCTTTAAAATGTCTTCCTATTGCCCTCAGAAACTGATTGATTCTTTGCCCAGGAATAGAATTCTATACTCATGATCATTTACCTTGAGTAACTTGAAGACTGTTTTATTGGTAGTGGTGTTAGTGTTTTTTTGCATCCTTGTAGTGCTTCTCATAGTGAGAAGACTAATGTCAGTCTGGTTCTTGTCCCTTTAAAGGTGACTTTTCTCTGTTCTCTCTCTTCCTCTGGAGATTTTGGGACTTTCTATTTTTAAATTCACATTATGAATTTTTATGATAAAATTCTACTTAGTCCTGGAAAGCTATTTCCATCTAAAAATTTGTTTCTTTACATTGATTTGATGCTTTCAGGTAACTTTAGCTTATAATTATGTTGTTTTAAATCAAGAAATGATTTCTTCAGAAAGATATTGGGTAGGGGAGCCTGAGTGACTCAGTGGGTTAAAGCCTCTGACTTCCGCTCAGGTCATGATCCCAGGGTCCTGGGATGGAGCCCTGTATCTGGCTCTCGGCTCAGCAGGGAACCTGCTTCCCCCACTCTCTTTCTGCCTGCCTCTCTGCCTACTTGTGATCTCTCTCTATCAGATAACTAAATAAAATCTTTATCTCTGCAATAAATAAATAAAGTCTTTATTTCTGCAACTAATGAAAGGTGATATTTATATTTTTTTTCTTCACTGACTTCATGATCTATTTGCCTTCAAAAAAATTCTCAAGTTGTCAGTATTCTTTGTCTGGAGAGATGACCCAATCCTTCATTTTTTAAAAAATATCTGAGCCCTTACTGCTCCCACTTATGTGGATTTGCCATATTTTTCCATTAATTTTACCACTGGTTACAAATTTACTAGACTCTCATGCATGGGGGCCGTTTTTGATTATTTTAGAGAGTATTTTAGGATTTAGATAAAATCCCTGAAATAATAATTCTTTGAATATTGCTTTCAGCTTCTCCAAAAACTTTCAATTATCCAATAGCAAGCTTAATCCTACTGTCTCTTCAACAATGTGAACAAAGAATTACCCAATCACACATGTTCTTTTTAGTTCCTAATTTATTCAAACATCTACATCGCAGTGGTACTCTAGGTTCTCATTCTGTAGGTTTGATCATATTTACATTCTTTTGTCTTCCTGATCTCATTCTTTTTCTTTCCTTTAATTCTCTTTCATTTTCTTTAAGCTCTGGTGTGTAGAGTTAGGACATGTTGGGACTCCCTTCAGAAAATCATGTATTATTATCTCTACCTGACTCTCTTTCTTCTCATAGCAAATACCTCAGGATTTGATTCCCAGTATTTGTTATCTTCCTTCACCATAGTATTTCTGCCGTTTGTCATGTGTATCAACTCTAAGACTATTAAACTTCTTGGGAACAAGCACCATATTCCATTCCTACAGCATCTTCTTTTAGAACCAAGTTCTGACTGCACACAGGGAAACTTAGATAAATATTATACACACATTTAATGGCATTCACTCAAAACCAAACCAAACCAAAACAAATCCCTTACAGATTTCCTCCTATAGGCCAGACATAACTTTAAGAATTGGGGATACAGGACTGAATAAGGCACAGAAGTCCTCATCCTCAACGGACTTCATTTAAATATTTTGTTATGGGGCACCTGGGTGGCTCAGTGGGTTAAGCCGCTGCCTTCAGCTCAGGTCATGATCTCAGGGCCCTGGGATCGAGTCCCACATCGGGCTCTCTGCTCAGCAGGGAGCCTGCTTCCTCCTTCTCTCTGCCTGCCTCTCTGCCTACTTGTGATCTCTCTCTGTCAAATAAATAAATAAAATCTTTTAAAAAAAAAAAAAATAAATAAATAAATAAATAAATATTTTGTTATGTGACATTCTATCCTATCTGAATTTGAGTTGAATTTATTTAGTGGAATCAGACCAAAGTGTTTATTTATTCTATGCACATTAATATATTAGGTTCTCTGTGATATGAAAATGATGAAAACACAGGCCCAGGCCATAAAGGCCTTGACAGTTTAAAGACGTACACTATATAGAGATACAAGCAAATTGAAGGAAAACTTTTTAGGCAGGGGCTAATGCTCTGTAGGGAAAATTGTAAAGTTTTCAATCAATAAGTAACATTTAAGTTAGCTTTAACATAGAAAGAACTTGAATGTATTGAGTTGAAGCATTGAATCAAGAGTGAGCAAAGCCATGGTACTGGACTCAGCCCATGGGGATCTTTTCTTCATCTCAGAGCAACCATGGAATCCCTTTGTATTCATTACCTGGAACAGCATGCTGACTTCAAGGAATAGTCAGTGCTGAGGGTTGCTGCCAAGAACTAACTGGCCCTGTCCCACTTCTGGCCCTCCAGATCTACATGCAGCTCTTGTGTAGTTCTGGTCATACAAAGTGTCTCTGGGGGATTTACTTTTGATTCACTGTCTGAGAAAAGCACTTTTTTTTTTTTTCTATTCAGTATGTTTTATTTATGTCAATTTAATTTCTTTCCATATTCTTACCGAATTCTCTCTTTCAAAGTATGCTACCTGTCTTTCCAGCACTATTTTCAAAACCATGAATCCCTCTTGCTCTTGCTTTTGTTTTAAAATAATTCACAAAGCTATTAGAGTCATAACCTAGAAAGGAATTTTTCTTTCTTTATAAAAGTCTGCCTGAGCCCCTTACAAGCCTAATGAGCAAATAAAGTCCTAGATCTGAGTTGTTTTAAGAGAGTTTAAAGGCATTTTTTGGGCTAATGTTCAAGGTCCTTTTTAAATACTTCACCATAAAGTGTCCTGACTGCTTCTTTTTGTGGAACTGAAATGGCATGTTGGGAAAATATGTATTTTCATTTAAAGTAAAAAATGGGCACAGAGTGCAAACTTTTTGTCCCAAGAAGCTTGAATTACAAGCTCCCAGATCAAGCTTCTTTTGAAGTTTTAATTCCTTTTCTTATAAAGAACACAGCACTGAGCTATATAAATATCTATAATGCAGAAATATGGCTGATTCAAGCATCAATAGCTTTTACTTGAACACTTGAGAAAACAATATGTATTATCTAAGTATACTCTCTCCTTTATACTGAGGTTAGGTCTTTATCATTTTTAAACCTTTTATAATGTAAACACAAAATAAATAAAGTGCAATAAATTAAAACAATAAATAAAGATAGCACATTCTAAATTATTTAGGGGCTAATTGCTCCGTTTCAGAAATATTTGAACACTAGTATTTTACTCTCTCACTTGATTCTTACGTTGCCTCTTAACATCCTCATGTGAAGAGAGAATGAAAGAGAACAAATCTAAATTTAAGCTCATTTTTTACTTGTGTGCAAGTCTGATAAGGGGCTTGGTGGGAAGGAGATTGAAAATAATTCAGCAACCTAATGTTACCTGCAGATGTGAAATAATTCATGCTCTTCTCCTCATTACCTTAGAAAACAGGAAAGCTGCGTAAATTGATCTGAGAAAGAAAATATCAGCCTGTTAGTTATATGGAATCTAACATATTTTCTGTAACCTCAAGAAAAGCATAAGTCAGGATATATAGGGACTATATCTATGCATTCCAAATAAATTTCATTTCAAACAAAAGTAGTTATTTAGAAAGATCTTTTGAGAAATAAGACATCTATAACTCAGCATTTACCTAGAGTCTTTCTCATATTCATCTTTAAAGAGTCACTTCCTATTTTTCAATTTCTATTCCTTAAATTTAATCCCAGGTAACTTAAATTGCAGGGCAGTGGGCATTGACTGTGAGATAATAATGCAATAGATAATGTAGTAGATAATAATGTAGTAGAGTACTTGAAATTTTCTAATTCAGTTTTAGATATATCATTTCATTTGATTATCTCAATAACTCTAGTTTGTATAAAATTCTTCCAAAACGAAGAAAAAGAGAAGATAATAGATTTGCCTATGGTGCCCAGCTAGTTAGAGAAGTGGTTATAAGGTATTCAGTAAGAAAACCCATCACTTCTCTTCAGCCTTCCGCCATAGTAAAAAGAGCACTTACTGGTTACTTATTCTATGACAAGCACTATGCTCGGCTCATGGTGGTAATTATCTCATTTCATCCTTACAAGCCTGCAGTAGGATTATTAGTATCCTCATTTAGCAGATAAGGACACTAAGCACTGAGAAGGTAGATAACTTGTCCAAGCTGCTAAGTTGGTTCGTCTAGAACTCCCATTGGTGGAATATAAAGTCTTCCATCATATCCTCTTGGTTATACTTCCTCTGGCACCTTATTTTGAGTAATGGGGAATCCCTGAATCACTCAAGTGTGAGTTATTCTCTTAAGAAAGTGTATTCTCTTTCAGAAATTTTTTGTAGCTGTATGCCCCCAACACAGTATATACCTCTTGTTTTTAATTTTATTATTATTTTTTAAAAGATATTATTTATTCATATGACAGAGAGAGGGAGAGAGAATGCGTGCACACACACAAGTGGGGGAGCCTCAGGCAGAGGGAGAGAGAGAAGCAGGCTCCCCGCTGAGCAAAGAGCGGGACCTGGACATAGGGCTGGATCCTAGCGTCCCAGGATCATGACCAAACCAGCTGAGCCACCCAGGCACTGCTTGTTTTTCATTTCAAAGTGCATATTCTGGAAAAGGGACGGGGTGCTGACAAATAACTTACAGGAAAGATTTGGAGGCATATTAGTTTAATATAAACTAATTCCTATCGTATCTTAGTTTACCAAGCTTTCATTGTTTTCAAGCCTTTACCCTTTTTTTTTTCATTCTTTACAGATAGCCATATGTGGCAAAGATGAATTAATTCATATTTTTCTGCATTGTATTACTCTCTGCAAAAATTGTATGCTTTAAAAAAAAAAAATCCCACACAGAATATTTTCTTGGTTTAAACAGAAGCCTGTTGCTGGTGAATTTATTTGCACATGGCCAAGGCATTTTATTCCTGCTAAGAATTCTTTAGTACTGGCCTACCCCCACAACTGTTCCATCCTCTTTCTTTGTTAAATATCTCATGTTTACCCCATTAAAAATATATCTCAACAGTCAGAGGTTGCTGTGATTTTACTTACAGTTGACTCCTACCAAAAAACAGAACAAAACAAAACAAATTCCAAGTCAGATTCTAATCCCATTATAAGGCCCAGGTGAAACAGCTGCAGTGGTGATAAATTAGAGTCATTTAAAATTTTTGGAATGTTGTAACACTCTAGCATAATCTATTAATGGCAAGTTATACAGAGTTGTTCCCAGCCTAAGCCAATATACTGATTTTTTATTATGTGTATGGAACTGCTAAATTTTATTTACATTTTTGAGCATTTAATAAGAATATTACCTTTTCATAAGCTTAGGTATTGTCATCCTGTTTCGAAAGGACCCACTCCGAGGTCTTAGACAGAAGTTATCTTTTTGTAATATACTTTGGAAAACGGTGACACACATATATAGGGATGTAAACATATGTATATATACATGTCTGATACATACATACTTATATTTACAACTAAATATATAGTAGACACACACACACACATATATATATATATATGCACTAAAAAGGGATACTTTATTTCATAAATCCAGGGTTAAAAAAAGATACATAATGAATCAAAATAGAAAAAAATGAAAATATTACATTTATGATAATAATTATTTCATTTAATCTGTTTATGGCTTCCTATATATGATCTTTTCTATGGATTCCCTCTCTTAGAAGCAGAGAATAAATATCAGTAATTTAAAACACCAAACCAAATTAATCAGTAATTTAAATCACTAAACCAAAGACAAAACTTAAAGTTAAAAATATCTGTCATTTTCATTAGTTATAGCCAGTTTTTGTTATTGACTATATTTTTAGGTAAATAATTTTTTAAAGAATTCCATGCTTTTTTATTTGGTTATACACTTACATTATGTTTCCCAGATGCATATTTTTGCTTATAACAGTGCTATATAGCTTTTAAACTATTCGAAATATGGGTAAAATAATTAAATCAACACACAGGAAAAGAAAGTTGGTCACTGAATAATTTTTATCTAGTTAGGGAAAATATATATTTAATATGAATTGATTTATTTATTCACTCTTTCACTCCAAAGACATTTCATGAGAGCTTAACAGTGTCAGGGACTATGGTAGGTGCTGTGGTCTCAGTGAATGAACAGAATCATTCTCAAGATAATACAAAAGAGATTGAATTTATTTTAAAATACTAATGGGCATGTTCAGTCAGAACACTTTGCAATTCAGAATGCCATATCTCAAATTCAAGGGAGACTTGATGTTTTGTTTTGTTTTGCTTAAGAAAATATTTTGCTTTTGATGTATGTACTTAATTTGAAACTGGATCATACTGATGAGGTATATAATGATAATGCAGAAATATCCTGAAGGTTTATCCCAGATGCAGGCTCAGAAACCTGAAGCATGATTATGCTCATAAAACTCAGAATCTATTCTGAAACTCTGACCTCATTTCCACCAAAATAGATTGACATTCTACAAAATCCGTGATTCAGTGACATCTGTTTAATCTACCGTGTCATTTGAATATGAATACGTGCACTTTCTTATACAGGTCAACAATGCCCTTTTCTTGTTTTCCTTGCAGGTTCAAGTCTCCTGTTTCTGGTGAGTTATGCCAAATCACTAAGAATGCTTTATCTTAGAAGCAGCTAGATGGCTGACATTTTGGGTCTCTAGCATTATTTTATTCAAAAAGAGTCCTCGATCAGGAGTAACTCAGTTAATTCCTTCAAAAAGCTTTTCTGACTAAAGTATCTGTAGTATTAAAAAGAAAAAGAAAAGACAAAAAGTTCTTCATACTTGGTATTGATAGTTCTTAAACCAATGATGGATTTTAGACAGGACAAAAGAAATTTGCATTCGGTTTATCTACTCTTATCCATCTCATTATAAATCTAACTTGAAAAATTCACAGCATAAACTCACTCACTTGGTAGCTTTCTTTTGACTTAACCTCTTATCACTTACTGGTTCCTCTTTTCATTGCAAGCACTTCATTTACAGTTACTATAACTTCCATTTTTGACTTAACCTTCAAAACTTCTTTACTTTGTAGATAGAGAATAAGGTCCTGTAAGTCAAATATCATTTACTAGCAAATCATAAAAAACTTTGTTGTGCTAAAAACATCAGGTAAATCCATATCCTCAGTCTAGTGGTTTAAACTATGCTTTGTATATTTGGGGCTTTAACATCAAGTGTATTATTTATTTGGCAAATTATAATCTTGTTTTTTTTTTATATTGGATTTAATTCATCTACTTGAAGGATCTGAGTTTATTATGCTTTGTTATATGATAGTTTGTCTAAATATAGTACTTTTATATGCTATTATGTGCATTGTAGGACAGTACTTTTCAAATCTGATGGCTCAGTAGTAGTGCAGTAAAATTACTTGCATTCCAAATACATATTTCAATGTTCTTTGAGTTATGTTTGAGAAAATATTGTTAATGTTCTAGGTTTATTTCTTTATTTAGTGGAAAGATAGGAAATGAAAGCTCAATGTGATTTGAAATAATAACCAACATCTTTTTTTTTAAGATTTTATTTATTTATTTGACAGACAGCACAAGTAGGCAGAGAGGCAGGCAGAGAGAGAAGGGGAAGCAAGCTCCCTGCTGAGCAGAGAGCCCGATGTGGGGCTCGATCCCTGGACCCTGAGATCATGACCTGAGCTGAAGGCAGAGGCTTAGCCACTGAGCCACCCAGGTGCCCCAATAACCAACATCTTTAAGAGTGACAGAAAGACCAGAAATATTAGTAATTGACTTTAGAAAACTAACAAGATTCTCAGAAATAAATATGCTATAAATGTTATTGTTTTTAATAGGTCCAATACCCTTAAGATGTCACCTCTTTGGGGTTTTTGACTCCACTCCAATATTGTGACATAGAAGGCTCCTGAATACATCTACTCCCCTGGACATCCTAAAGCTACAACAACACATGGAATAATTCTCTATGAGGTAAATCAGAAGCTGAGTGTCTCCTACACGTTGGGTGAATAAGAAAATGTCCACATTGAAAAAGATGGGAAAGACTGAGACATGATTTCACCATGAACACCACCCCTGGGCACAGTGACATAAAATAAGGAATGAACTTCCAACTCCTCGCTTCTCTTGGAGGAGCAAAGTGTTTGGACCCAACATCTAAACCTTAACTTATAAGACTTTCCCTTGATGGGCAGTCCTCCAAAACACCTCATTTTGAAAGCCAATGGAGCTTGTACCCTTGAGACCCACAAAACTATAACAAAGAAATATTTCTTAAAGATTTCACAACCTTGCTGTGGTTATTCCCCCAGGATTCAGCACAGAGAAAACAGAAATACCCTGCTCCCAGTCCTTCCCTAAAAGAGATCTATTTGCATATTCTAAAAGCTGCTGCCTGAGGGTTTGGCTATTAATCAGACTGTGTCTAGATGTTAACTGGGAGTCTCTCTTCTGAGACACTGACAGGTCTTGGCACACCCTCAACTACTGGAAACCACTGAAAACAAAGAAGCCATCATGGATATTCACAAAGCTTTGAAACATAACCAAGAGTTCGGTCTGGGTTGAAGATAATATTTATTTTCTACAGGGGACCACTCTGTCAAAAGTGGAAGAGGTGACTGTTTTACCTAATTCACAGAAACCAACAGAGTGTCAAGGAAAGTAAAGAAACAGAGGAATATGTTCTAAACAAAAGGATAAGATAAAAATTCAGAAGCAGATGGTAGTGAAAGACTGGATCAAGCAGAAGAAAGGATTAGCAGGTAGTGGAATTCAACCGCATTAGCAGGTAGTGGAATTGAACCACATTCAATAACATGAAAAATAAATAAATGAAGAAAAATGACAATAGCTTAAAGGATTTATACCACCAAGCAGACCAGTATGCACATGATAGGATTTGCAGAAGGAGAAGAGAGAGTGAAAAAGGCAGAAAACTTATGCAAAGAAATAATGGTTGAAAAATTTCTTAAATTGAAGAAAGAAACAGATAGTTCTTTTAAGATAGTTCCAGTTAAGATAAATAAATCCAACAGGCCCACATTGAGACACATTGTAATTAAATTGTTAAAAGTTAAAGGAAAAATACTTAAAAACAGCAAGAGAAAAACAACTTATAATTTAAAGGAAGTGAACTCCTATATCTATCAGCAAATTTTTCAGCAGAAACTTGGTAAGCCAGAAGGTTTTGCCCTATTATAGTCAAAGTGCTGAAAGAAAAAAACCTGCCAATCAAGAATATTCTACCTAGCAAAGTTGTTGAGGACTGAAGAAGAGATGAAGGTTTTTGCAGATAACCAAAAGTTGAAGGAGTTCATCACCACTAGACTGGCCATCTTAAAAATGTTAAAAAGAAGACATAATTGATACCACACAAACACAAAGCATCATAAGAGACTACTATGAACAATTGTGCAACAACAAATTGGACAACCAAGAAGAAATGGATAAATTACTAGAAACATACAGTCTTCTAAGACCAAGCCATGAAGAAATAGAAAATTTGAGCAGTCTGATTACTAATAATGAGACTGAATCAGTGATGAAAAACCTCACAGCAAAAAGGGTACAGGACCAGATGAGTTCACTTGTGAACTAGAAGAATTAGAAGAAGAATTAATAACATTAGAAGAAGAATTAATACTTTCCAAGAAATAGAATAAGAAGGAACCCCTTCAAAATCATTTTATAAGGCCAGCATTATCCTGTGACCAAACCAGACAAAGACACTACAAGAAAAGACAGTTATGGCCTAATAGCTCTGATGAACATTGATGAAAGGATGCTTAACAAAACATTAGCAAATTAACCAACAATATATTAAAAGGACCATACACCATAATCAAGTGGGATTTGTTCCAGGAATGCAAGGGTGGTTCAACATGAACAAATTTATCAATGTGTTACATCATGTTAACAAAATGAGAATAAAGATTATATGATCATCTCAATAGATTCAGAATATGCATTTAACAAAATTTAACATTCATTTATGATAAAAAGTTCTCAACAAAGTGGTTATAGAGGGAATGTAACTCAACATGATTGAAGCCCATATATGACAAGCCCACAGCTAACATCATACTTAATGGCAAAAGTAGAAAGTTTTTCTCTAATATCAGGAAAATACAAGAATGCCTACTCTCTTTTCACAGAAAAAAAAAAAAAAGGAAAGAAATCCTAGAATTTATTTGGAGCCCTAAGGCACCTCAAATAGCCAAAGCAATCTTGAGAAAGAACATGGTGGGAAGCATCACACTTTCTGATTTCAAACCATTATACAAATCTCTACTAATTAAGCCAGTATGTTATTGATATAACATAGATACTGAAATCAATGGTACAGAATAGAGAGCACACAAATAAACCCAACATGTATGACCAATTACTTTACTACAAGGAATCCATGAATGTACAATGGGGAAAGACCATCTCTCGAATAAATGGTGTTGCAGATACTGGATGGCCACATGTAGAACAATGAAACTGGACCTCTTTTTTATACCATCCAAAAATGCCAACTCACAATTGACTAAAGACTTGAACATATGACCTGAAGACATAAAACTCCTAGAAGAAACATAGAGGTAAGCTATTTGGCATTAGTCCTGAAAATGATGTACTTATTTATCTTTTGTTTTGGCACCAAAAGCAAAGACAACAAAAGTAAAAATGAATATGTGGGACCGTATTAAGCTAAAAGGCTTCTGTAAAGGAAAGGAAAACATCAATCCAATAAAAAGGCAACCTAAGAGAGAAGGGGAGAAAATATTTTCAAATCATTTATCTCCTGAGGCATTAATATCTAAAATATATAAATAACTCCTACAACTCAATAGCAAACAAAGCAAAACAATAATAGCAGCGATAACAAAAATCACTCAAGCCAAATAAAAAATGAGCAGAGGAACTGAATAGACATTTTTCCAAAGAAGACATGCAAAAGGCCAATAGGTCCATGAAAAGATGCTCAACAGCACTAATCATAATGGAAATGCAAATTGAAAGCACAATGAGGTATGACCTCACACCTCTTGGAATGGCTGTCATCAAAAAGATGAGAGATAAGTTTTGGTGGGTATGTGAAGAAAAGGTAATCCGTGTGCATTCTTAGTGGGACTGGAAATTAATGAAACTATGAAAAACAATGTGGATATTCCTCAAAAAATTCAATATAGAACTACCATATAACTCAGCAATCCCACTTTGGGGTGTATATGAAAAATAAAATATCAAAGAGATAATTGCACCCATGCTTATTACAGCATTATTCACAGTATATAAAATATGAAAACAACCTAAGCATTGGTCAATGATAAATGGATAAAGAAGATGTGGTGTGTGTGTGTGTGTGTGTGTGTATCTTGTCTATAATCATATTATATTATGATGTTATGTTTCATATGTGTTATATATATAATACAAAAATCTGAATACAAACTACAAAAGTACCAAATAATATATATACAGTGGAATATTATTCAATCATGAGAAAGAAGGAATTCCTGACACCTACACAACAACATGAGTGGACCTTGAGGGCATGATGCTTAGCAAATTGAGTTAGATAGAGAAAGCCAAATACTCTATGGTATCACTTAATATGTAGAATCTAAGAGAGAAAAAAAAAATCATACTTACCAGATGACAGAATAGAAAGATACTTTCCAGGGACTAGAGAGTGGGGAAAATAGAGAGAGGTTGGTGAAAGGGTACAACTTAAAATTATAACATGATTAAGTTCTGATATTCTAATGGAAAACACAATGACTATAGTGCTAACACTATACTGTATAATTGAACTTTTCCAAGAGAGTAGGTGAATGAAATGATATTTTTATTTTGTGAATTTTTTAGAATTTGTTAATTTGACAAAAATTTATGTTCTAATTCTGTTTTGCTTATCTCACATTTAAGAGTTTGAATTGTCATGGATTTCCCTTATAGTAGGTTTAAAAGTAGAGAATATAAAATATTTTAAAATCAATTTTCTGACCCTTAAATGTTTTCACACACAAAAAAGATAAATATGTGAGGTAACTTGCTAATTAACTCAGTGGGAGGAATTCCTTCATAATGTATACATATATAAAAACACCATGATATCTTACCGTTATCCAATATCACCATTAAATATCTTACAATTTTATATGTCAATTCCATCTCTTTTAAAGCTGAAATAAAAAATAAAAAGACTTTGGGAACTTAATAAAATGTAGTTTGAGGCCATTGATTGATTGGATCTCAATTTGAATAGTCGTCTATAAAATTCACATTTGGGATAACTGGCATATTTTAATATGTATTATACATTAAATAATTATAGTAACTACTATTTTGTCAAATTTGAATATGATATTGTCATTATATAAGACAAAGCCCTTATTTTTGTGGGATGTGTGCCTAAAATTCTAAAGCTCAGGCTAAGGTTGTCATATTTCTCTGTCATTTGAAACATATAAAATTAGAATAAAACAATGTACAGCTGTTTGTACTGAGAAAAAGTCAAATAATTAGACATATCTATGATGACATATGGTAAAAGTGAAGAAAACAAACTCTTTCGTTCTAATTCTGATGTTCATTTCACCTATCAGTGACTTAGCTGGAAATATTTGGTGCTTGGTGAGGCAGGAGAGATAGTGTCAAAATTTCATGTAATTTGCTATAATTAGTTAATTAAATATACACACACATAAGTAAAATATCTCACCAGTTGTTATCAAATGCTGAATCTAGGTATTGAACATACAGGTATTTATGTTACCATTTTTTCTACTTTACTATATGTTTAAAAATTTTCATAATAAATAGTTAAAAAAAATAAGGAACCCTACCTGTCCAAAGCTGATGTTTACTGGAAATACCTTTTTCATAGAAATAAAATGATATGTTTTTTCATTCATTTATTCATTACACTTACTTATCAAATATTTATTGACTATTTAGTATATTTCAGGAGTTGTAGATGGTTTAGGCATGGATTAAATAATAAGCTACATTCCTACCATTGAGAAACATTTGTCTAGTGATTCATGAACTTTTTTTCCATATGCTATATAGAAAATAGTAATACTTCTATGGCATACTGGGAGTAAATTGTAGAAGATTTGGGACATCTGTATGAAGTTTGGGGAAAATATTACATTTTATATAAATAATAATTTTTAAAAAGAAATCTAAAATTTAAAACTTTAGGTTATATATTAAGTACTGAATTTGTATAACAAATCTAAAACCCTTTAAAAGTTTACATGAGAAACTTGAACTTACTGTGCTATTAACTAAACATTGTCCATTCCATTTCCTTTATTTTATTTGTCCCATATTACAGTGTTGACAGTTTCCTAGCAGGCTTGTAAAATAACCATTCTGCAATTGAATGAGGCATTTTGACTTCAGATACAAATTAAGTGACCTGTATCTAACTTCTTGAGTTCATTCCAACAGTGTTATAAATAACTAAGCTCAGAAAATAATTTTGTTTCTTATTTTGCACTTTCCAACTTTCAGAAAATCTTCTCATCATTTTCTCTGTAATGTGGATATAATCTTGGGTCCCATTAATTAAGAAAATAAGATGTTTTGTCTAAGGAAGAGAATATTTACTAGGCACATAAATCCAAATTTTATCTATCTTCATTATGTGGCTTATTTAGTGAGTTTAATTTTTTTCATTTGGATTATCATGTCTGTCCTCTGAATCTGATGACTTTCCACCTTTAATCAAAAAGTTGTTATTGTTGGAAAATAACTTTGTGAAATACATAGATTTAATAAAAAGTACTTAGGGAAAATGTAGGTCATTATAGTGGCAGAAAATTGATTTTAAAATATTCTTTTTTAAAAGATTTTATTTATTTATTTGTTTGTCAGAGAAAGAGCACAAGCAGGGGGAGCCGCAGGCAGAGGGGAAAGCAGGCTTCATGTTGAGCAAGGAGCCCATGGGGGACTCTATCCCAAGACCCTGAGATTACAGCCTGAGCTGAAGACAGATGCTTAACTGACTCTGAGCCACCCAGGTGTCCCTTGATTTTTAAGTATTTTATATTTTTTAAGCCTATTATAAAAGAAATCTGTGAAAATTTGAACCTTTAAATATGAAGTAAGCAAAGTAGTATTAGAATGTTAATTTTTGTCGAATTAACAAATTCTAAAAAATTCACAAAAATACATTAAATGAAATGTAAAGGCTTATCATTCACTTTAGTTATTTAATTAAATTGCCTGTGTTTATTATATATTTTATATATTTATATTTATATATATTTATATATTTTTAGAAATAACTTGTGTCTTTATAAAATAGTTAACATTGGACTGACACACCTGTGTGCTGCCACACACTTGTCGGTCTATAACCCAGTGGGGAAGATGAACCCAAAGGAGAGAAATGCAGTGTGCAGTGTGTTAAGGACCAAAACACACCAACAGACAATGTGGTAACAGTAGCGGGGGTTTCAATGTGCTTGGCGGAGACGGACCCTCAGAGTCTGGATTAAAGATTTTGTGTTCTTTGCTTTTACCATGTAGCATCTATTTCTAGCTCTAATTTTCTTTCTTTTTTTTTTTTAATTTTTAGTACAAACATTTGTAAACTTGTTTTATTCTGATTTTACATGTTCCAAGTGATAAGGAAGTATGGCAAACCTCACACTGAACTTCAGGACTGACTTTAAGGCCAGATTGATAAGAAAAGGTGTTCAGAGGACCCTGGTCAGGAGTCTTTGTCCTCCAAGAATGATCACTTCCGTGCTGCTGCATCGTGCATTGGCTCTTTATTTTTACACTTAGTTTTTAAGAACGCTTCTTAGGCTCGATTCTTTAAAATACATTATTTTGGGGTCTCCTCAGTGGCGCAGTCAGTTAAGCGTCCACCTCTTGCTTTCACTGAGGTTGTGAACTCAGGGTGGTGAGACCGAGCCCAAAAGGACACCCACAATCCATGCTGTCTGCTTCAGTTTCCCTCTCCCCCTCCCCCCCGACCCTCCCTGCAGTGCTCGCCTGCTGGGTCTAAAATAAATAGATAAATCTTTAAAACACGCTATTGTACCCAACCCTGTATCTAAGAAATATTCAGTATTGTCAATAAAAAGCTTGTAAATACTTTTTCTTTCTCATGGTTGTTTTAAGCAAGGATATTCTTACCTAGAAGCAATCGTTTTAGAGCAATACTGTAGTTTTGTTATTATGATCATTCGTTGTGGGGGGGTAATTAAACCCAAGGTACAAAGGTAGTGTATCAACAATACAGCATGCCCTTTGACCTTTCCAGTTTTTGTTCTTATAAGTCTTTTTATAATACATTTTGCATAGTAAAATCTTAATGTCCAAAAAATTGTGATGTTGGGGTGCCTGGGTGGCTCAGTGAGTTAAAGCCTCTGCCTTCAGCTCAGGTCATGATCTCAGGGTTCTGGGATGGAGCCTGGGATTGGGCTCTCTGCTCAGCGGGGAGCCTGCTTCCTCCTCCCTACCTACTTGTGATCTCTGTCAAATAAATAAATAAAATCTTAAAAAAAAAAAAAAAAGGAATTGTGATGTCAATCCTTAAAGGCAGAAGGTAAATGGGGATTTGTTGTTAACAAGCCAATGTACTAAAAGGCCTTAGCCCAAGGAAGCTATGTCTTAATTTGAACTGGTGTATTCAGATGCCACACCTCCATTATCATTTCCTTACAGCATTTTCAGTGCCACCTTCCTGCAATGTTTTTATGCCGTCAAAGAATCAGTAGCTGTAACCAAGCCTCCGTTACATTTTTACCATTGTGACAAAGTTACAGCCATTCCTCCCCCCACCAAAAAAAATTTAAAAAATTTAAAAATTCAGAGAGTGATGCTTTTCTCTGATTCCTGCCTAGGTGGACAAAAGGCATTTTTAGTGTACTGATGAAAGCCTAGGGGCTAAAGTAGTCTTAAGGGACAGCTGAAGGAACTACAGGCCTTACCTGTGAAGGGGATTGTGTGTGACAGTTCCTCACTGATTGTGGCAGCTGTCCAGTGGAGCCTCGAGCTACTCAAACTCAGAGAATGCCCAGACCCCCTGCACAGACCGTGAGAGTCTGCCCCTCTCCTTCACTCAGCCAGGAGCTAGTGGCAGCCCAGTGAGTGGGAGGGAGGAGAAGCACTAAGAAGGACATGTCACCTGTCCCCTTGCAGACTGCCTGGCTGAAACCCAGCCGGGGTGGAGGAGGAAAGGGAGATGCTTTTTCTTCGTACAAGGTTGGAAACTTTCACTTTTACACGGGGTAGGGCATTCTATTACTGACCTGAGAGTAATGTGAAAAGTCATAAAACTTGCTCTAAATTTCTTCCAAGAGGCAAGAAATATCCTAGCCCACAGAAAAAACTTGATGGGACCAGGGGAGATAAAAACGAGGTGCTTTTATGATTGCACGCCAAATGTCCTTTATGGTTGACAGAGCACTTGCGTAACACCCCCGGTCACATCGCTGTAGGTGGTGGTACTCTTAGAGCTCAGGCCTCAGAGCTCAGGACTCTCTGATTTTTGAGCCTTTGCCTAATTCGATGCAACCACCTAGAGGAAGTTTGAATTAATATGGGACTGAGGGAAGCTAGGAAATGGGATTTTCTGATCATTGAAAACCCAGACAATAAACGTTTTTGAGTATTTACATCTTGCTAGGTCTTGGGATGGAGACAAAGAAGAAAAGACCACTTTTTAACCACTGTTGAAAAGACCACTTCTGTCCCTAATTAAGCCTTTTAGTTTATGGCCCATAGTACATAGGTCAGATTTTTCACTCCTTTCAGGTGAAATATCATTTTTAATTAAAGGATAGTGTTTTAGAAATCTTGGAAGTTTGTGTGAGAAGTTGTGACTTTTCCATTAGGATTCAATTCGGTTATGATTGTGAGTCCTAATCCTGTCCTCAGCTAGCTCTGTCATCTAGCTTCTGAGAGCTTTGATTTTTTTTTCAGCAGAAAAACAAAAAATACTACTGATGGTATCTGCTTTGTTTTTTTTTTTAAAAGATCAAGTTGTAATAAAAATATTAACTATAGTTATAAATTGATAGAAATATACATAATTTTATGAATATGTGTGTGTGTGTATGTCTTAGTCTACTCAAGCTGTCATAACAAAGTAGATGAGTTGAGTGGCTTAAACAAGCCTGGGAAGTACAAAATGAAGGTGCTAGCCGATTTGGTTCCTAATGGAACTCCCTTAGTGGCTTGCAGACATTGAACTTCTTGCTCGGTCCTCACTTGGCTTTTTTCTCTCTCAACCTCTCTTTCTTCTGATGCCACTAATTCCATTGTAAGGGTCCCACTCTCATGACCTAATCTAAACCTAATCATGCCCCAAAGGCCCCCATCTGCAAATATCACCACACTGGGGGCTAAATCTTCAACATATGAATTCTGAATAACCAATACTGATATTTTAAATATCAAATACCAAATTCCAAATAGTCTGTTATCTCCCGTCTCCAAATATCATCACACTGGAAGCTAGGGCTTCCACATATGAAAGCATCTTATCAACTTTGACAACCTTGTCAACTCCCAGGATCTGAGGACACCATGGACAATTACACGTTGGTATGCAAGTGCAAGGTAGGTTCAACGTGGACTGAATTTTCGTGTGTGAATGCAAAACTAGAGAACATGATGGAACGTGAAGGAATTTGAAGCCAAACTGGTACAATGAAAACAGTACTGAAGGCATTTTTTTTTTTAATTAAACAATTTGTTTTAACCATTATTTTTTAAGCAGAACCCTCCGACTTATGTTTGGAAAGAATACAAATGCCAGCTTTGATTGGGAAGAGAGATTGGAAATAGTCTGAGGAAGACATAATTTATGGCCGTAGGAATGTGTTGATGGATATGCATATAAAACATGCACAGAAGTAGAAGATGTAGAACTTGCTGAATGATTGGGAAAGTAGGGCGGATGAGACAGAAAGAAGGATTAATGATGATTCAAAGTTTCTAGACTTGCTGCTTCAGAGAAAAATGGCAGCATTCACTGAGATAAAGTCGAGAATAGACAGATTGGGGATTGGGAATGAGAAGCATATACAATTTAGCAAGTTGAGGTATTTTGAATTTCAGATGCCAGTAGAATTTGGAGATGGAAATACTCAGTTCTTTAGTCTTCTGTATTTTTTGCTCAGTAATCTTCTCAGATCAGCACATCGGGATTTTAGAATGATCTATCCCAAGTAATTAACAAGAGATTTCGTAGGAATAAATAAGAATGTGATTTTTCCAAACCTACATAAAAGCAGAGCTTACAATTATTAATTCCCAGATTCTTCCCTTCACCAAGTCAGACTATCATTCATGTATTAGTAGACCTCATATAGGCTCTAATTGATTTAAACAACTATTACTTTTTTCTCTTAATTTTCTAGAATATTTGGAGGTATGTTGCATAAAATAATGTGTAAATCAAATATAGAATTTTTATATATGTATAAAAATTAAACATTTCTTGAAGTCATCTGTCTTCAGAATGAAAAAAATATAGTAAGAACACACACAGCATAGATCTGAAAATACTCATCTCTAAACTGCCGCTAAATAAGATCACTACTTTGGTTCTAGTTAAGAAGAAAAGTAACACAGGTTGTCAGTGCCCCTGCCGACTCCCCCAAATCAAAACAAAACAAAACAATACCAAGATTTATATAAAGTGTGAGCATCTTACTGGCCTTCAACCTGTTATTTTAAAGAGGTATTTTCTATATTTTTCTAAAGAGAGTTTTGAATGTTTTAGGTTTTTTTCCCATATGTTTTGACACTGCTTCAGATTGACTTCAAAGAGATTCTCTTCCTGGAAAATTTAGGCACTTAAGCCTCAAAAGGAAAATTCCACAATAGCCCTTCAGAAGAACTGAGGAGGAAATGTTTCACATATTCTTAGGGAAAGAAAAATGATTTGTTTATATGTTTTTATGGAATCAGAGAGCTCGTAACCTCCCTCTTTATTTCTATTAAAGAATACTTTGGTTTTTCCTGTTCTCTTTTCATGGCACATGAAGCCTCACTATCCCCATTCACAACAGGATGGTAACTCTATCATGTGGTATATAGTGTTCAGCAAAAGTGTAGGACAAATGCTATTCTCTGTGGGTATCATTAAATTGTGCATACACTTAAAATCATACAAGGCAGGGAGACTGTCCATGATTTTTTAAAAACATGATTCCTCTCAACCATATTTACTCTTACCAAGAAAATTCATGTATCATTAGCTAAAGTGCTCTTCAAGTCGGAGGGGCATATTAAAAAAAAACAAAACAAAACAAAAAACTCAAAAACTCAAGAATGCAAAGTGCTTACATTTAGGTAAATGGAGCAAACTAATACCTAAAATAAAGTTACATAGCATCACTTTTTTTTTTCTTTTCTTTTCTTTTCTTTTTTTTTTTTTTTAAATGTGAGAGCACTAGAAAGGGCTCTGGTTCCCAGATTCCTATTTTAAACATAAAACCACAGAAGCCCCTGTAAAAGTATGGCATCATTCTGAATGCAGTCTTTTTAACTCATTGCCACAAGACTGCTGCTTTTCAAGCATTTCTAAACCAGAGGAAGCAAAGTTTATTCTCTGCCCTACACTTACTACCTCAAGGTAAAAGTAAAGTAAGAAAGACAGGAAAAGTAGAACTGGGATGAACGCTCACACACATGTGCCTGGCGTCTGGGAAGCCTAGTGTGCAGAGACTATAAGCTGGTAGTTAGGTCGTACCAAAGAGATAAGTGCAAAGAAAAGTTTAATCTTGACATTTAAATTAAACAAAGTTAATTCTTGTAAAAAATATTTTCACTTCAAAAATACTTACTTTTACTCCATGAAACGTATTTTAAGATTATTTGCCTTAATTCTAAAGAGTGCTTACTATGAGACCCTTTAGATAATTTCTTTTTGATGTGATATTAAAATATCATGAGCTGCACAAAACTTTTTTTTAAATTTTTATTTATTTATTTGATAGAGATCACAAGTAGGGAGAAGGCAGGCAGAGAGAGAGGGGGAAGCACACTCCCCGCTGAGCAGAGAGCCCGATGTGGGGCTCGATCCCAGAACTCTGAGATCATAACCTGAGCCGAAGGCAGAAGCTTAAACCACTGAGCCACCCAGGCGCCCCTGCACAAAACTTTTAATTCAAATGTTATTCACAATGTATTTTGCTCTGTAGTGTTTAAATTTTAAATAATACAGATCTTCAACTATAGTCTCTTGATTATTTTTTAACAATTCAGTGGTTTTTTTAGTTATATTCATAGAATTTTATGACCATCATCACAATTCAATTTTGGAATACTTTCATTATCTCCAAAAGAAACCCTTGTGCCTTGGGCACCTGGGTGGTGCAGCTGGTTAAGCATCTGCCTTTGGCTTAGGTTGTGATCCCAGGGTCCTGGGATCAAGTCCCACATTTGGCTTCCTGCTCAGAGGGGAGTCTGCTTCTTCCTCTCCCACTCTCCCTGCTTGTGCGCTCTATTTCATGCTCTCTCAAATAAATAAATAAAATCTTAAAAAAAAAAAAAAAGAAGGAAAGAAACCCTGTGCTCACTGATATTTACCCCCCATTTTCTCAAATCATACCCTTTCTAGACTTGAGATTTGCCCATATGGGACATTTCATATAAATGGAATCATAAAATATGCAGCGTTTTGTGAGATGATATTTTTAAAGGCCCATTCATGTTATAACCTACATCGGTACCTCATTCCTATTCCTTTTTATGGCCTCATAACTTTCAGTTGTATGAATTTACCACATCACTTACATGTCCATTCATCAGTTCATATACATTTGGTGGTTTTACTTTTTGACTGTCATGAGTAATGTTGGTATGAAGAATCATGTGTATGTTTTGTGTGGACATATTTTTTTCATTTCTCATAGATATATACCCATGAGGTGATTTGTCAGGTCATATGGCCATTCTATAGTTAATATTTTGAGGAATTGCCAAACTTTTCCAAAATGGCTGCACTAGTTTACATTCCCACCAGCAATGTATGAGAGTTCCTCTTTCTTCACATCCTTGTCAACATCATTATTGTCTGTGTTTTTTTTTTTTAATTATAGTCATCCTATTGTGTGTGAAGTGGTATCTCACTAAGATTTTGATTTTTATTTCCTTAATGTCTATCTAATGATGTTCAACAACTTTTTATGTGTTTCTTACACATTTGCTTATTTTCTTTGGAAAAATACATATTCAGATCCTTCGCCCAGTTTTAGTTGACTTTCTGCTTCTTTTATTTTTTAGTTGTAAAAATACTTTATATGTTCTGGATACAAGTTTCTTAACAGGTATATGATTTACAAATATTTTCTTCCATTCTGTGAGTTACTTTTTCACTTTCTTGATAGTATAGTTTAAAGTCAAACTTCAGTGATGAAGCTCAATTTATTCTTTTCTTTCATCAGTTGTGTGTGTGTTTGTCATAGCTAAGAAACCATTGCATAACCCAAGGTCACAAAAATTTATTCCTGTATTTTCTTCTAAGAGTTGTAATCTCTTGATTTTACTTTAAAATCAAAGATGAAATAAGTAAGGATTTCTTTGAAAAGAAAGGATGAGAAATACTAAAAGTAAAGACAAGAAATAGGAAAAGGAAGGAAAGAAAGATATTATAGGCCTTTTGAATGAAGGAAAAACTTTTTTTTTATGACTATTTTAAAGCTCTTGAACTGGTGGACTTTCCATAGAACAACTAATTTTCTTTTAAATGCTCAGGGAACTTTTGGAGAAGAAGGACCAGGCCTGGAGCTTTTTTTTTTTTTTTCTGTCTGAATCAGGGAGGGAAGCTTCTGAAACTATATAGTGCTGGCCCTTAGGGCTGGGGCCAAGCTGGAATAGGGTTGGAGTTAGAGATGATCCTGACACTGGGGCTGAATCTGAGGCTTGGCTAGAGTACGGTTCAGACCAAGTTTATGCTTGCGGTAAGGCCAAGTAGCCAAACTTCCTAGGCATAAATCTCTTCCTCCTCTCTTGTATTAGTTTCTTAGGGCTGCCATTACAACGTACCACAAATATGGTAGCTTATTACAACAGAAATTTATTCTTTCATAGTTCTTCAGTCTAGAAGTCTGAAATCAATGCATCATCAGGGTTGGTTCCTTTTGAAGCTTTGTGGCAGAATCTGTCCTATGCGTCTTCTAGCTTCTGGAAGTAGCTGGCTTTCTTCTGCATTGCTTGGCTTGTAGGTGTTTCACTCCAGTCTCTACCTCTGTCTTCACATGGTGCTTTCTCTCTGTATTTATGCATATCTGTTTCCAAATTTCCTGCTTCTTACAAGGACAGCATTCATATCTTTAGGACTCATGATCTAATCCAGCATGATCTCATCTTAACTTGACTACATCTGCAAGGATTTTATTTCCAAATAAGGTCAAGTTTACAGGTTCCAGATGAAGATGGATATTGGGGGAATGCTATCTGACCCAGTATCTCTCTTTTACATGACTTTTGAGTCTTGAACTCATGAGTTCCAACACCCAGAAATGTGAAAGATATAAGAAAACAGCTAACCACAAGAGGACAATGCTCCTTATAGTGACCAAACCCAATGTATATTCTAAGCTGTATGGAATCCCATTGAAAATTATTATCATATTAAACCATATTAAAGGAACTGGGTTGTATCTTTCTTTGTTAGAAAACTACTTGAACACATTTTATGTTTCTGTTCCCAGTGCTGGCTTTCACTTTGAATGCTTTAAAAGTGTCTGACTTCACACCCTCTCTGAACAGAGCTACTTTGAGTTTTTTAGATGCTACAGAGTGACCTACTTTAGATTATCAAAACTTGAGGTGTGAGAAAAAAAATTAAAATCAATTTTGGTAACTAAAAGGAGGAAGTGGAGGTAGAGAAGATCACAGAAAGCTGTTACTTGAACTATCATGCTGACAGTCTGTAGAAAGATCCAAAGAACCATCTGTTTGTAAAGTCTCTAGACATGTTTTAACAGTCATACATACAGGCAGCCATAGATATTCACCACGGAAAAAGATTCTATCACACTAAAGATTCTATATAAAGTACTATACCAAATTATTTTTAAAAGTTTCTTAGGAATATAATATTTGAATACAACTTTGATGCATTATTATGCCCTATCATCACCATCTACTTTCATGATTTGCTTTTGTATGGTTCAATTGAATTCTATCTTCCATTAGAGCTTTTATTGGTCATGACAGATGAAGCTATACTAATGTAGCAAATAACCTCAAGAATCAATAGCAGGGACACCTGGGTGGCTCAGTCATTTAAGCGTCTGCCTTCAGCTTAGGTCATGATCTCAGGGTCCTGGGATCAAGGTCTGTTGGGCTCTCTGCTCGGTTGGGAGTCTTCTCCCTCTCACTGTCCTTCTGTGTTCTAAAAGAATCTTAATAGCATAAAACAAACATTTTTTTCTTACTCATGAAAAGTTGCATGTTGGTGGTTGTGTTAGTCCTTTAGGCTACTGTAGCAAAATACTGCAAATTGGGTGAGAAATAGAGAAATTTATTTCTTAACAGTTCTAGGGCCTGGGAAGTCTAAGATGGTACCAGCAGATTTGGTGTCTGGTGAACCCCCTTCTTCATTGTTGGTCCATTGTTTTTTTCTGTAACTTCACTGGTCAAAAAGAGTGGGGAACCTCTTTTAGGTATATTTTATAAGAGTAATAACCATTCATGGGGACTTCACCCAGTGTCCATATCATCTCCCAGAGGCCCACCACTTAATGCCATCACCTTGGAGGTTAGGATTTCAACATCTGAATTTTGGGAGGACACAAACATTCAGACCATAGAATTGGGTATTTTCTTTCATCTGGGGTAGTAGGCAGCCTTAAAACGGCCTCCAGTGATTTTTGCCTCCTTGTATTTATCCCCTATCTCCTTGAGTTATCTCCTATTCTTCAGTGTGGGCTGAAATTATTGACTCATTTCAAAGAATGAAAAACTGCAGAAGTTTACAGTATCACTTCTAAAATTAGGTTATTAAAAAAAACATAGTTTTAACTTTGGGCACCATCTCTCACTTTCTCCTGAAACACTTACCTCTAGGGGAAGACACTAACATGTCTTGTAAGTGAGGCTGTGTAGAGGCCCTTGGCAAAGGACTGAGGCATGTCAACAAATATGAAGGCCATTGGAAGTAGATCCTCCTCCGCTACAGTTGAGCCTTCAGAGTAAACTACAACCCTAGGGAATAGCCTAGCAACAATCTCATGTGAGAACTTGAGAAAGGCATCCAGCTAAGCTATGCCTGGGTCCTAACCCATAGGAACTGTGAGATAATAAATGTTTGCTTGGAGTAATTTGTTTTGCTCTAATAGTTAAATAATATATCCAGCACTTGGGGATCCAGGACCTTTCCATCCATATCAGTGCAAGACTTCAAAATTATCCTGGCTATAGAAAGGGGATCATGGAGAATCCACTCCCCAGCTGACACACATAATAAACTCTAAGGAGAAATTATGTGTATAAACTCTCCTTAGAGTTTATTGTCTAGAACTATTGTCTAGTCCTATGAACTAAACCTAACCTCAAGGGAGGCTGGGAGAAATAGGGAAGTGCATGTAATTCTCTGTGAACATTACTGTCTCCATCATGGTAACTCAGGCCATTCATTCAGTAAGACATTCATTCAACAAACATTTCAAAAACCTCTGTGATAGGAAGGAAGGAAGGAAGGGAAGGAAAGAAGGAAAGAAATAGGGAGAATGAAAGAAAGAAAAGAAGAGAAGAGAAGAGAAAAGAAAGAAAAACCTTTTCTCAACCCTGTCACCTCATTAAGTTAAAATCTCCAGGTCTTTCCTTTACTGCAGTATCGCACCTCGTAAAAGTCCAGACGTTCTGCTTCCATTTCCTCTATCCCCACTCACTGCTTAATCCTGTCTTATTCTGACTTATACCCCCAAATCGAGAGAATATCATTTTTGAGTATTTTTAGTAATTTTTAAGTTAAAAAAAAAAGGCAATCATTTATTTCCTCACACTTGACTTTGTGGCCCTCAATGCAGTATTTTTATCTATCTTATTGATATTTATGTCTCTTTCAATTTCTGTGATGTGTTTTATTTCTGTGATATATTTTTTCATTTTACTCAGTGACTGGGATGTAGTGATGGTGACCATTCTAAATGTAGTTTTACCTCCTGTTCTCAATTAACATGGTTTTACTTATTTCCCATAAATATAAACAGAAGAGCGTAAAGTTACTTAACATTTCTTTAGATCATAGGAGTCATTTTACTTTCCTGACCACTCCCCTGTCGGATCCTAGGGTAACTTTCAGAGATGGGAGAACTGTTATTTCACCACATAGTACCACTAACTAGAAATAGTAAATTAAGTTCCTCCATTTTTTCCCACTTTACCATATTTTCTGGTAATGATGATGATTAAATGAGCTAGCTTCATATTCCTAAGAAAAGTGGGAAGAAATAACATACTGGCTTAAAACTATTGGAAAAAATCCCTATTGTTTGTCATAAAAATGTGTAGTAAATTTATATAGACACATTTTATTGTTTAACAAGAACAGGATATTTCATTGGTATGTACTTGGTATTTAACATGTCTGTTAAAAATTGGTTTGCACAATGCAGTCCAGCTTGTATAAGTCTGAGGAAAAGGCCTCTGAGGGAGCATTCTAGTATATCTTCCATAAAAATGACTCTATACTCTCTCTGTGTTTTTTTATTTTTAAATTTTTTTTTTTTTACTCATTTTTACTCCTTCTATTTCCCTTAATATAGATAGGTGCTCCCAAATGATCTGACTTTGGCTTTATCTTTCAACTCCTTCTTCCCATAGTAATCACATCTGCTCCCACAGCTTCAAATGATACTGCACTAGGTGTAACTGCCAAATGTGGATTGCTAGTTCTGACCTCACTCTCAAGCTCAGAGCCTGATTTCCAATGCCTGCTGGCTACCCTTCTGATACCTCCTACTCCACACTGCAAAACAGTGCTTAAGTCTGCTTGTCCTCCTGGTTTTTGTTTCTGCTAATGGCATGATCCTTCTCCCAATTACTTAGGTGAGAAACTCTGAGTCATCTAATTCTTCTTCCCCCCATATTTAATAGCAGTCCAGGTCCTGCTAGTTTTGCCTCAGCTGTAGCCTTCCCAGCCATGCTCTTGTTTCTTTACCAGTGACTTAATTTATCTGTCTCCTATTATATTACTTCTCATGGAGAAGACATTAAGGAATACTTAATCTGAATCTTTTCTTATCTGTCTCCAATTCATAGTACATATTAAACAAAGTTTTAATCTTTGTACTCTCTTGTTCATGCATATTCTTCTAGCAAAGATGTTATGATCTAACAGCCTAAAAGACTCTTCTACACCAGTGAGTTAGGTAGCTAACTAGCTATCTAGAGAGAGAGAGAGAGAAATAGAGAGAGAGATTTTGTCTATCTCTCACTGTTCCAGTGATGTGTGAAGAAGCTCTAGATGTCGTAATTGTCCCAGTGAAGAATATGAATGGGAGCCAAAATAAGGAGAAAAATGATGCTATTGCAGAGAGCTAGAGCGGACCATACCATCCAGTCACCGAATGGGAGTCACACCATTGTCTTAGGAATTCCCATAAACTTCAAGATCCAAGAGGTCTTTTACTAATGAGACTTCCCCTACTTGTTCTTAGATTGTTAGCTGAATAGAGAGAGACCACGAAGCTCCTCCTGAAGTGATTAATGTGTACTTCTCATGCTGAGAGAGAAGGTAATGAATTACTTCAAGTGCAGCTGATTCAGCAGGGTTAGTCAACATCCAAGAGTGAGCAGAGTAAGACGCCTCAACAAAGACTAGCAAGGGCTAGTGGACAGTAGGAAATCTAGAAGCCTTGATTTTATCGTAAGTCTAGTTAATTCTGCAATGCCATCTGAGATTAAGGTGTAACCTTGTAGGCTGAACCAAGCAGGACTTGTGGGAAGTAAAAACGAACAATTTTATATTCCTTCCACACACACTTTTTAATGATTGTTTATTCAGGGGCTCTTTGCCCTTAAATGAAAACTTAAGGCAAGCCTATTACTGCTCTGATCATATCTAGGAAATAGGTCTTATGGTCAATTTAAATAAAAGCTCAATATTAATTGTGTCCAGTGCCATTTAATCTTCAACATTTCCAAGTTTATTTAAAATTAGAAATTCTCTTTTGTGCCACATGGAGGTTTCTTTAGGCAGGAAACAGGAGCTAGAGATATGGAAGTAACTTACACTTCCATGCCAGCCTTATCTGGCTAACCATGGTTTCCGGAGTCCCATTGGGATCAACTCAAGATCTGGGGACAGGAGAGGCAGAGAGGAAGGTAAATTCAGTACTACCATAGAATGGTGAGTCCATCTGTGTCTCGCAGGTACTTAAAGCTGATCTTTTCTCTCCGGGCGTTTTTATAAAGATTTAAAAAAGAACTTTTTTTTTTTTTTTTTTTCATTTAGTACTATCAGAGGTACCTCCTGTGACACGGGATGCATTTTTCTCATTTAACCCTTGATTGTTTTTCAGTGATCTGTCCTAACAGACTTCCTTCTTTAGAATCTTGTTATTTTTCATGCAATCGAACAGGAAGAAAGAAAAATGGCTGTAGGGTCAACTCTCTTTCTGAAACAGACTACATTTTGTCCTTGGGAAACACTCGTGCATACTTTGTGCTGACAGTCTCTTGGAGTTCAAGCCCAAACCACAAAAGTAGTGATTTCTCTTTACTCTTCTGTTGGAGCAAATGGCTGGCCCATCCCTGCTGGTTAATTTAGTTTTCCCAGGCTGGAATCAGATTGAAGTCTCAATTTCTCTCTAACTGCAGAATGATCTCTCTGAGTAGTTCCATTGAAGCTGGAGAACTGAATAATTTTCTTGGATCAGAAAGTTTAGGGCATGGGAGATCATGGATTAGTTCAGTCGTAGAGAGAGAGAGAGAGAGGAGCTTATGTTTGTGTGCCTACACTGCAAATAGAAATTTTAAATTCATTATGATGGTTCTAAGGATCCTTGTTTTCTTCACTTATGTGTCCCAAGGACCTATGTTTGCTGAATAGTGAATTTTTAATAAATATTTGCTTAATAAATGAATTGGTTGAGGTAAAGGATATGCACTGAATTTTATTTCTAGGAATAGAGGCTTAGTAATTTGAAAAAGTCTGTTGAGACAGTAATCTTTGCTGGAGAACCAGCTCTCTTTCTCTTCATCTTTGCCTTTTCTCTCTGGACTCTAATGTGCCTAAATAACCAAAAGGCCAGGTTTTGTGCTTCTTCTCTAGAACATCCCTGGTCTGAGAAGGCCCAAGACAGACTGGCGTAAACCCTGGGTCACACTCTCCCTCTGATTGCTAAACTCTCATAATTCTTTACTCCACAGTTGTATTCTGTATATTCCTTTTCTCTCTGTCATTGAAGGACCCATGTCCTGAGCATGATCTTACTGAGGAATGGGTAAGAGTCCGCCATTTTGCATACTTTGGCCCTTGTGTTCAGGCTGCCTTTTGCCTAGGGGAACGGTTCCTCTATCTAGGTCAAGTTAGTTTACTAAGGCATTGCATTAGGGTTTGCAATAACAGCTTTATAGAAATAAAGATTATTCTTTAGTTAGTCATTGCCTCCTATTGCCTCCTATGAATACTTATCTCCTATTTTTTGTGAGAATCAGAGGTTGGTTAGCAAAGGACAAAATTCTGTGCTCCTTAGTTGCTTGATTAATAATGATCCTAATCTCCCCTCCTTCACATCCCCTAAATAAGTTTATTTTCTTCCTCGATATCTTTGCTCATATTCTCCCTTCCTGGTGTAGCCTTGCCTGCATGCTCTCAAAAACATCTTTTCCATCACAACTCGTTTTCGGCCAAATGCCCTTGGAAATTTCTTTCTTTTACTTCAATTAAAAGTGGATTTCTCCCTTCCCTGAATTCCAATTGATACCTTCTGACTTGTGTGATATTTGCTTCTGTACATTTTTTTTCCTTCTCAAGTACCTGGTTAGCTTAATTATCTTTGTATTCCCCACAGTGCATTAAAAAAGCTTAGCATGTAATAGATTTTTAAAAAATGTTTATGAATGGATGAATTCAGATGGAAAATATTAGAATTTATAATTTATTTCTGCTGGAGACTCTGTAGAATTAGATGACATAAATTTTACAGGTATCTGAAAAGTTACTCCATCCCAGATTCTCATCTTTATATTCTATTTATGGACAACTCCTTTAAGGCTTATACTTAATTGTATAATTTTAGTGCAGTTCTGAAGCCTTTCATGTTCTTAATATTTTCTCCTTACATTATAAACTCAGCAGGGCAGGGGCCTTCTAAAGTTTTTGTATATTCCTTATGGCACTTAGCACAATATCAGGTTTATTCAAGTTGGTATTGAATTCACATAGGTTAATTGAATGAACATTTTGTGTAAGATTCTCAGCAAGTTGATGTTATAGTATTGATATTATAATAAATACTATAAATATTGAATATATTTTTAAGATCATAAAAATATTGAGCATATTTTAAAATTAGACTATATAGAGATTTAACACTTTGTAAATAATATGCTAAAGTTTATTTATTCAAACCTACATGTTCACTTTAATTTTGAACTCCTTGTAACAGAAACATATGAGTAAAAATTGAAGACCTTACTTATTCAAACTAAGATAGTATTTAAAACATATTATTAAGAGTTGGGGCGGGGCGCCTGGGTGGCTCAGTGGGTTAAGGCCTCTGCCTTCAGCTCAGGTCGTGATCCCAGGGTCGTGGGATTGAGCCCCGCATCGGGCTCTCTGCTCCGTGGAAAGCCTGCTTCCTCCTGTCTCTCTGCCTGTTTCTCTGCCTGCCTCTCTGCCTACCTGTCATCTCTGTCTATTAAATAAATAAATAAAATCTTAAAAAAAAAAAAAAAAGTTGGGGCACCTGGTTGGCTCAGTCGGTTAAGTGCCTGTCTTCGGTTCAGATCATGATTCCAGAGTCCTGGGATGGAGCCCCTCGTGGGTCTCCTTGCTCAGCAGGGAGCCTGCTTCTCCTTCCTGTGACTCTTGCTCCCTTGCTTGTGCTCTCTCTGTCAAACAAATAAATAAAATATAAAAAAATAAAACATATTAAGTGGTTACTTCAATTATCCTTCCACTATTCAAAGCATAGATATTAAAGAACATGACTTATTTTAAATTTTTAAATGACTGGCTTTTATTTAAATAGCACAAAATTAGATACTTTAAAATCAGTACAGAGAAGTACTTTTATAATCAGAATTTTAAAGACAAGAACAATAATGTATTAACTAAAACCAATGGGATATTTCGTTTTTACTACAAACAATTTGTACATTTTTCAACAAGGGGCGAGATCTGATGATATAAGCTATCTAATAACATGTATTCCTGATGAAAAGATATTATACTTCTTATTTGTCTTGTTTCCTAAGTGACAGAAACAGTAATTTAGGGAAAAATTCTAGAAAAAAAACATTTCTAGGTATCACAATAGTCTATTGTGTATATGAATTAATTTTTAGTTTGAAAGAAATTGAAAAGTCACTTAACCTATAATACACATGTATATGGGGATGGTGATGTAGAGGGAGAAATATATATAAAGTAGTATGGGATACAATTCATAAATAAAATTGAACATTTTGTCACCTGAAATTTAGCTAGAAATTATTCTAGGAATAATTTAGAAATTATTACCTCATTCAGCTAAAAATTATTTTGTTGGAAGATTTTGGTGTTAACATGTGAGTGACTGGAGATCCATCACCTGTACCGAAGGGTAGAAACAGAAGAGTAGGAAGAACAGAAGAACTGTGAACATCAGTTTCTTCATCTGCAAATGACAATCAATCATTGTCCTGAGAAATGACCGTTTAGTCGATGTAAAGCCCTTAATATCTGGCATATAGTAAGGGTTCAGTAAGTTTTAATCATTCTTCCTGAGTCCCATTTCTCTGTCCCATTTTGATTTTGTCAGTCTTAAGTGTCATAAATTAATTTGGATTTGCTTTCTATTATTTGTAAAGTGTATACTACTTTACCTCTTTTTCATACGTTACCACACTGGCATCTCATGAAAAACGAATGAGATTTTCAAGGAAGTTAAAGCTTATATGCTTGTTTTGTTCTGTGCTTAAATGGATATTTACTTATTTTCTTAGGTCATGCAGCTAGAAAGTGGCAAAATAGGACTAAAATCTTGATCTTTCTGATTTGTCATTCACTACTATTTCTACTATGTTATACGTTATGTATTACTTTTGATGACTGATCCTCTAAATCATTAAGGTTAGACTCATATATATTCTGGACAATTTATTTGAAGTTAATATGTGATAACTAAACATTCCTATTTCAATTGGTGAAAGCACAGTTGAACTGTTTCTGAATTTACTCATCAGAATAATAATACCAAGTGAATGCTTATTCAGATAAAAAAGAAGAAAATAAAGAACATCCTCGCTGTCACCTTACTGCCTTGCATTTTGCTTTGAAGCAAATCATCTCAGCTTTCACCTGACCTAGATAAAAATTGAAAAGTGTTACTTTGCTCTGAATCTCACTAGCTTAGAGTAATAGTCAACAAGTTTGTATTTTAGATTTTCACATAGACTTTTGAGTGAAGAAAGTGTTTTATGAAGCTTATGAAGATTTTTTTTTTTTTTTTTTTATACAGAGAGATTGATAGTGAGTGGATGGGAGGGGCAGAGGGAGAGGAAGAGAGAATCCGAAGCAGGATCCACACATGGAGCCAGATGAGGGGCTCAATCTCATAACCCCGAGATCAAGACCTGAGCTGAAAAACAGGATTTGGACATTTAACAGACTGAGCCACCCAGGTATCCAGGAAGCTTTTTCTATATAAGTACTATACTAATTATTTTACAATAATTTCCCCTATTTTTGGAAAAATATTTCTGCAGGAATCATCAGACTTAAAAGTTAAAAATGACTATGTTTGCCAGAATCAGATAAAAGTTTTCATCCTTTTGGATTCTATCAATTCTTCCTTCAAAAATATCACAATATTTCAGTCTTTTGAGTTCTGCTTCTGAGGTTGTGAAACTTGGGTTGGGAGGTGGGATAAGAAGTGATAGAGAGGATAAAGGTAAGTGATGTAAAAGGGCTTTATTTAATTTTAACCTTTGGGCATTCAGCATAGTGTTTATATGTAAGCTGGGTTTGCAGACTTATTTATTCTAGGCAGCTAGTGTGTGGTACTAGAGACAGTGCCACTAGGAAATTCTTTATAACATAGGGATTGTGCAAAAGAAATATACCCAAAGGGCAGAAAGCATTTCACATTTGTTCCAGAGGACTATAGCTGTGCTGGGGATTTGTTGAAGACTTTAAACACAAATATATATATATATATATATTTTTTTTAATTTTTTATTTTTTATAAACATATATTTTTATCCCCAGGGGTACAGGTCTGTGAATCACCAGGTTTACACACTTCACAGCACTCACCAAATCACATACCCTCCCCAATGTCCATAATCCCACCCCCTTCTCCCAAACCCCCTCCCCCCAGCAACCCTCAGTTTGTTTTGTGAGATTAAGAGTCACTTATGGTTTGTCTCCCTCCCAATCCCATCTTGTTTCATTTATTCTTCTTCTACCCACTTAAGCCTCCATGTTGCATCACCACTTCCTCATATCAGGGAGATCATATGATAGTTGTCTTTCTCTGCTTGACTTATTTCGCTAAGCATGATACGCTCTAGTTCCATCCATGTTGTTGCAAATGGCAAGATTTCATTTCTTTTGATGGCTGCATAGTATTCCATTGTGTATATATATCACATCTTCTTGATCCATTCATCTGTTGATGGACATCTAGGTTCTTTCCATAGTTTGGCTATTGTGGACATTGCTGCTATAAACATTCAGGTGCATGTGCCCCTTTGGATCACTACATTTGTATCTTTAGGGTAAATACCCAAGAGTGCAATTGCTGGGTCATAGGGCAGTTCTATTTTCAACATTTTGAGGAACCTCCATGCTGTTTTCCAGAGTGGCTGCACCAGCTTGCATTCCCACCAACAGTGTAGGAGGGTTCCCCTTTCTCCGCATCCTCGCCAGCATCTGTCATTTCCTGACTTGTTGATTTTAGCCATTCTGACTGGTGTGAGGTGATATCTCATTGTGGTTTTGATTTGTATTTCCCTGATGCCGAGTGATATGGAGCACTTTTTCATGTGTCTGTTGGCCATCTGGATGTCTTTTTTGCAGAAATGTCTGTTCATGTCCTCTGGCTATTTCTTGATTGGATTATTTGTTCTTTGGGTGTTGAGTTTGCTAAGTTCTTTATAGATTCTGGACACTAGTCCTTTATCTGATATGTCGTTTGCAAATATCTTCTCCCATTCTGTCAGTTGTCTTTTGATTTTGTGAACTGTTTCCTTTGCTGTGCAAAAGCTTTTGATCTTGATGAAATCCCAGTAGTTCATTTTTTCCCTTGCTTCCCTTGCCTTTTGCGTTGTTCCTAGGAAGATGTTGCTGCGGCAGAGGTCGAAGAGGTTGCTGCCCGTGTTCTCCTCAAGGATTTTGATGGATTCCTTTCGTACATTGAGGTCCTTCATCCATTTTGAGTCTATTTTTGTGTGTGGTGTAAGGAAATGGTCCAATTTCATTTTTCTGCATGTGGATGTCCAATTTTCCCAGCACCATTTATTGAAGAGGCTGTCTTTTTTCCATTGGACATTCTTTCCTGCTTTGTCGAAGATTAGTTGACCATAGATTTGAGGGTCTATTTCTGGGCTCTCTATTCTGTTCCATTGATCTATGTGTCTGTTTTTGTGCCAGTACCATGCTGTCTTGATGATGACAGCTTTGTAATAGAGCTTGAAGTCCGGAATTGTGATGCCACCAACGTTGGCTTTCTTTTTCAATATCCCTTTGGCTATTCGAGGTCTTTTCTGGTTCCATATAAATTTTAGCATTATTTGTTCCATTTCTTTGAAAAAGATGGATGGTACTTTGATAGGAATTGCATTAAATGTGTAGATTGCTTTAGGTAGCATAGACATTTTCACAAATATATATATATTTTTAATTGTGTTATGTTAGTTATCATACAGTACATCATTAGTTTTTGATGCAGTGTTCCATGATTCCTTGTTTGTGGATAACACCCAGTGCTCCGCACTATACATGCCCATCTTAATACCCACCACCAGGTTTACCCATCCCTCTACCCCCTTCCTTCTAAAACTCTCTGTTTCCCAGAGTCCATAGTCTCTTATGGTTCGTCTTCCACTCTGATTTCTCCCCCTTCATTTTTCCCTTCTCCTAATGTCTTCCATGCTATTCTTTATGTTTCACAAATAAGTGAAACCATATGATAATTGATTCTCTCTGTTTGACTTATTTCACTCAGCATAATCTCATCCAGTCCCCATCATGCTGATGCAAAAGTTGGGTATTACTTTCTGATGGCTGAGTAATATCCCATTGTGTATATGGACCACATCTTCTTAAACATAAATATTTCTATTTGAATTTTCTGGAACCAGAAATATATGTTGTCACTTTTGACTTCATTTTGTGAAACACAAAGTCTTAAAATTAGAATTATTTTCTTTCTCCTAATTTCCTTTAAAAAGTATTACTAAAAAGATTTGCTTTAAAGTAGATGTTCAGAGATCATCAGTAAAGGGGGAAAATATAATAGGTGACAGTTAATTTGATTTATTGAACTTCACCTAAAGAAGCAAATTGAGGATGCCTAAAGAATTTAATTCTGTGGTCAACTCTAAGAGACCACAGAGTATTTTAGGTAATCATCAATATTCTGTTGTTTCATATTGACTCATCTGACTTAGAAACGGATAGGTGGGAAGAAGCTCTATTTACTGCATTTTTAATCTTAGAACATAGAGTAGAGAGAAGACCTAAATCAGGCAAGAAACAAGCCTCTCTGTGTAGGAGGCACTCAGTCTCCTGAAAAGAGACTAAACATTCATTCACTTTGAAGAATTTGTGAGACAAGGCTTACTATTGTTTTCACAGGCATGAAAGTTATTCTCAAATCTGGGATTTAAGTGGAGGGATGTCTTGCCTAGAGCAAGAATCAGATAAAAGTTTTCATGCCAGAATTACTGGCCATTAATTTGCTTGTCTGAAAACATCTGGATTCTCTAAAATTAGATTCCTGATGAAAGATTTCTGAAGTGTTGCCAGATTTCTGTGTAGATCATTTTATTCAGTTGGACAAACATGAATTGAATGCCTATTATTGGCCAGGCATCATTCTGAGCAATGGAGACTCAGATAGGTGAGCTTGGTTCCTGTCTTCAGAGAGCTCACAGTTTATGGACACAGACAAATACATAATTAGATGTTCATAGAACATAAAATGGAGTTATGTGTAATTATTACATAAATTATAGTGGTAGTGCAGGAGGTGGGCTAAAGTGAGATCAGAGACTTTCCTGATGGAAGGAATGCCTGAATTGAATGTTGAAAAAAATAAGTAGGAGTTAAACAGGCAAAGTGGGTGGATGAGTTGGGGAGGGGGATAATTCTGAATAGAGACAACCACATGAACAAAGGAACTGAAGCTAGGAGAAATAGGCGTTCATTCAATGTTTTGGAAGAGAAATCACAATGAAAGATGAAGAGGGAGGTAAGGCTAGAGAAGACTGGAGAATAGAGTCCATGGAGGGCTCTTGATTCATGTTCTTGATTCTGTGGCAAATAGAAATCACAGAGAATATGAAACAGGGGAGTAACATTGTGAGATATGGATTTTAAATAAAATGTTCTGGTTATTATATTGATTGAAGGACATTAAGACTGGATACAGTACATTGGACAAGGAGTTAGTATAGGAATTCACAGAGATGAACCTAGGAAAAATAACTAAGATAGGCAGCAATAGCCGTGAGAAATACTTAGATAAGTACACAGAAGTTGACAACTACTTTAATGTGGCATTAAGAGATAGAAAAGAGTCAAGACAGATTATCCAGGCACAGAATTGGTATAATGATACGAATCTCAGCCTGTGAAATCAAGAGCACTGACATATAACTTTACTTTTATAAACTAATTTCTGACCCCAGTCCCAAATTCCCTTAGATTGTTGGGGGAACTCAATGCCTCGGCTTTAAAATCTCAATCTTTATTGAGGTCCCCCTAATTAGGATTGTACTACAGTTTTGAGGTCTTACTTAGTGTTACAGAGTTGGGGATGTCCCAGTTGTTTGTTGGTCATCAGGCCACGCTGGGAGCTGCTGCGACACACATCAGTTTGGCTTACATGCATGGTTCATCAGCAGGAGTTTGGAGAGAGGGTTTGGCCTCTGCCTAGAAGCAGTATGAAGCCATTTTCTCTTTTTGATGTACTCTTACAGGAAATAGGAGATCAGATGCCTTCTGCCATCAAGCCCAGCTCTCTTAATGATGGGAGGATGGGAAAAATGGGTGAAGAACAGTGGGAGATACAGGCTTCCAGTTGAAGAATGAGTAAGTCATGGGAATAAAAGGCACAGCATGAAGAACATAGTTAATGATATTGTAATAGCATTATATGGTGACAGATGGTGGCTACATTTAGGGTCAGCACAGCATAATGTATGGAGTTGTCAAGTCACTGTTACATACTTGAAACTAACGGAACGATGTATGTTAACGATACTCAAATTTTTTAAAAAGCTCTTCAAATACATTAAATTTAATTTGAAAATAAACTGTGGTACAATGTAAAAAAGCTCTTTCATCAATTGCTTTAAAAAAATTTTTTTTAAATTTAAATTCATTGCCTTTTAATCTTAATCTTAGGAGAGATCATTCTCAGGGGAAAAACTTTTTCTTTTTAGGTTTCTCTGTCTTCCTATGTTTATGTCCCAACTTTTCTCCTCCCTGTGGTTTAGTTTGGGTAAAGAAAATTTATCAAAGAAAAAAGAAAATTAATCAAGAAAATTACCAATCCCTTATTCAGTATTCATATTTTATCATGTGTCTATTTGTTTTTATTTTTACTGTCAGGTCTCTCCCTCCCCATGAAAGGGGATTTTTTTTCTCCTCGCTGTTTTTCCTTTAGCATCCAGCATCCAGAATGCTCTGGCACATAATAGGAACGTACCCACACACAAATCTGTTGATTGTATAATTAAATAAGTGTGCGGGCATGTTATGAGTTGACATGACTCTTCTAACATATTTTAGAGAGAGAAGATGCTGCCATCTTAGCATTCTCTCAGGAGTTCCATAGATTGAAGGAGTCAATGAGTGAATTAATTAAATTTAAAAAAAAAAAAGAATGAAGTATTGGCAGCCTATTTTTGTTTTCTCTTTTCTACTTCATCCCTCTCCTGAGTCACTGAGCCCAGAACTGACTACATGCTGAATGGGAATAAAGGAAACGAAGAAAAAAAACTGAGTGGAGAAAAAAATAATTAAAATATTAAATAATCCAGCCATCCTAGTTATTTCAAATTGTCATCCAATACAGTCAATATACTACACATTAGCTACCTAAATAAAATATCTCTATTCAAATATATATTTGGTTTAAAAGACCTTTAAGAGATGGAATGGGGGAAGATGGGAATAGAGATTCTCTTAGAGATTTGCAAGTTTATTCATACTTAACCAGATTGTACTAAAAAAAAAAAAAGTAATATCTTTATTTTATAGGACCAATTAGAGCTTACTTCCAAGCCCCTAGGCCCTCAGACCCTTGGGCCCCTTAAATCTTGCTTGAGTTCACACCAGGTCTGGGATTCTGTAGCTGCATTTTAATAACAGTAAAACGAAGCTTTCTCAAGTAGCCTCAAGCCTCAGGAAAGATGGTCTAGGCTTGGTACTGAAGCCACCCTCTGAGTTTAGCAACTGTCCTCACAGCCCAGGGCACCGAGCCAGGAGCCCTGAGCCAAGCATGCAACATTCCATCTGCTGTACTAACCAAACGTAAATGACCCTCAAACCCCAAGGGAGTCATTCAGATTCAAGAAGGGGATCTCACCTTTTACAGGAAAGACAGGGTTGAGAAATGCTTTACTTAAGTGACTAAAGGAAGAAGAAGAAGAAAAAAAAATCCCTGAGATCTAGTTATAACTAAATGTATCGAGGTCATTTCCACCATACATCGATGGAGCTCAGAAACAAAGTGTCAGGAGGGCTATAATTAGGAGATTGAGTTAAAAATTTAACAGCACTCCAGATTTCAACTCCACCTATCACCATTTTCCCAGCGATAAAAGTTCTTCCTCCTTATTGCACTTTCTGTATTTGCAAGAAATAAGTGAAAAAAAAATAATGAAAAAAAGGTGGTGTTTTGAAGAGTTATTTGGAAGGAACCAGAGAGTTCCTGGGATATAGGCTTCGTTCTCTGCTTTCTTTTCACCATGACTGATTCTTGACTCTCTGAAGAGTATGAAGTTACCTGGCCCTTACGTGCATGGTCCTCTGGGCGTGCCTTGAGACTGCCACCTGCTCCTTGTGAGCCCCCATAAATGGAAAGCAGACTTGGGACAACTTCTATGCAGTCGGGCTAGTTTGCAATGATGCACAATAGTTATTCCTGAAGATTTCATGCTTAAATTGTCATCCATCTACATTTTTTTTTCAGATCAACTTTATTTTTTAGAGAAGCTGTCAGTTCACAGCCAAATTGAGCAGAAAGTACAGAGTTCCCATATCCTCCCTGACCTCACATATACAGTTTTCGCCATTATCAATACGCCACACCAAAGTGATACATTTATTATGATCAATGAACCGACACTGACACATAATCACCCAAAGTCCACAGTTTATTCTGGGTTAGGTTTCACTCTGGATATTGCATTTCCTGTGGTCTGGACAAGTGTACAGTGGTATGTACCTACCATTACTATATTGTGCAGGTAGTTTGATTGCCCTAAAATTCCTCTTTGCTCTACCTACTAAGCTCTTCCTCTCTTCAGTCCCCAGGAACCACTAATCTTTTTACTATCTCCATTGTTTTGCCTTTTACAGGATATCATACAGTTGGAGTAATATAGTATTTAGGCTTTTCAAGTTGGCTTCTTTCACATAGTAATAAGCATTTTAGTTTTCTCCCTGTCTTTTCATGGCTTGATAGCTCATTTCTTCTTAGCACTGAGTAATATTCTATTGTACAGATGTATCACAGTTTACTTATTCAGCTAATAGAGGATCTCTCGGTTGTTTCCAAGTTTGCATAATTATAAATAAAGCTAGTACAAGTATCTATGTGTGTACATAAGTTTTCAACTCCTTTGAGTAAATGCTAAGGAACCCAAATGCTGGATTATGTGGTAAAAGTATGTTTAGTTTTGTGAGAAACTACTAAACTGTTTTCCAAATTAACTGTATCATTTAGCATTTCAACCAGCAGTGAATGAGACTTCCAGTTGTTCTACCTACTTATAAGTATTTGGTGTTGTCTGTGCTCCAGATTTGGCTTTTTTAATAGGTATCAAGTGGTATCTCATTGTTTTAATTTGAAAATTCCTAATGACATACAATGTCTTTTAATATACTTATTTTCCATCTGCATATATGGTGATGTATCTGTTCACATCTCATTTTGGTTATTTTCAAACAGGTTGTTGTTTTTTTTAGATATTGAGTTTAAAATTTTTAAAAATATATTTGGATAGCAGTTCTTTATCAGATATGTCTTTTGCAAATATTTTTTTCTCAGCCTGTGGCTTGTTTTACTCTCTTGATTCCCCTACTTTTTCTGTCTAAGATGAACTGAAAAAAATAAAAAGTGTCTACCTTCATGTGTAAGACAAATATCCAAAAGCAATAGGTACTAAAGTATTTGAGTTATTGTGATGTTCACTTTATGATTTAGTGAAAAGAGCTTAGGAGAGTGCATGCCTTATAATTAATCATACACATGAGAACTAGTGATTATTATTAGTGTAGAAAGAGTTAAGTTACTTTCCCGTAAAATTTCTCCAACAGCCTTATTTTGGTGATAATACAAATTTTATGGAAATCCTTGAATTAAAGCCTTTGGAAAAGGCTTGGATTAAATTAGTGGTTCTCTACCAGGAGTGCTTTTGTCCACCGGGCAAAATTTGCCTGTCTCTAGAGAGATTCACACTGGGGGAGAGGGGACAGTGCTAGTGGTATTTGCAGGTAGAAGTCAAGGATGCTCTAAACATGTAGTGCACAGGTTGTCATCCCCTGCCATTGGCCAACAAAGAATAATCAAGCCCTAAATGCCAGTAGTGCCAAGGTTGAGAAATCTAGAATAATACAAAATATATTTTATTACTGTATTTCCACTCAGGCATTAGTATACTGTTGACTTAGTGAAAGATTGAGAACATGCTAATATTTTCCAGACAGACAATATTTTCCAGATGAGCAATATTTTCCAGATAGACATGTTTGATAACACGGTAGTTCCGAGATGCACATGCTACATACTCTCTTCTAGAAGAAACAGATCTGCTAACTTTATCCGTAAGTTATAATCTCACTTTCTAATCCTTGGAAATTGAGGCTAATATATATTTTAATTTTCCCTAATGTTAATGATTTGCAAATAACCCAAACTAGTTTCCACAGGGAAAAGACTGCAAAAAGAGCAGCATTTGCTTAGTAAAGATAGAATATCTAAAAACAGCCTTGCTAAAAACAGGTTAATGCTTTAAATGACACCATTGAACAAGACATAATTAGAGATAACTATTTCCTTCCTCTCGTTTTAGAAACACCATGAGCCACCGGCACAGGGGTGAAAGGGGCTGATTTCATGTGGAATTTTTTTTCAATGTCACTATTAAGTTGTCCTTATGTAAAATCGTATCATTGAATAGACCAAGTTTCCTTATAGTCTATAAATCAAGTTTGCAAAGAAATTGTTTCATGGCCAAAGAAGTTTGCAATAATTCAATTACTATTTCTGATAGGATGAAGAGAAAGCATTAATTTTAAAATGGATCTTTGGACAAGATTCGAGAATGGTAAATTTTCCCATGCCCATATGAATAGTTGATAACAATACCTTTTTTTTTTAAATTTTTTATTTTTTATAAACATATATTTTTATCCCCAGGGGTACAGGTCTGTGAATCACCAGGTTTACACCCGAATGTTTATAGCAGCAATGTCCACAATAGCCAAACTATGGAAAGAACCTAGATGTCCATCAACAGATGAATGGATCAAGAAGATGTGGTATATATACACAATGGAATACTATGCAGCCATCAAAAGAAATGAAATCTTGCCATTTGCGATAACAATACCTTTTTAATTTGAATCTACTGTTATACATTTATGAGCACTGCAATACACTGTGCTAGGGGCTAAAAGGGACAAAGAAAATGAATAAATAGTCCTTTGAGAAGCCAACAGATGCATGAAGGAGACAGGCACACATAGCACAGTATTAGCATAAAAGGCTAAGTATGATCAGGTGACTGATTCATTTGGAAGGTAGAGACTGGAAAAAGATCACACAGAGGATACCATTTGAATTGGCCCTTCATTGTGACTGGAAGTTTCAGGGGACCTGTGACCAATGGGAGGATGAGGAAACAGAATGAACCAACGACCTTTGGGAACAAAACTCTCTGAAATGCCCATGGATCTGGAGTGCAAAAAACATGACTAGTGCCTCACACTGTAAAGACAGTTCAAGATCACACCATGATGGGTATACAGTGTTACACTGAAGGATACCTTGCACGTCAGGATTTTGGTTGATTTGTATGAATAATTCCTTCGTTATTTTGGTTGGACGGTTATCTTCATGATCATAGTTGCCATTCAAGGAACAAGAAGGTGACCTTGGAAGAAGTTGGGTTCCCATTTATACATACGGCTAATTAAAAAAATAGAACTTGATTCCCTAGTTGCTGGTTTCATTATTCCTCTCTATCTGTTTTGTGCTGTTTCATCAAAAATTTAGTGGAAATTGGATTCAACATTTAAACTTCACCTTGTTACTTGGTTTTGTTTTTTTTTTGTTTATAGATTTTGAATTATATACATAATATACTCTTATTAAAAATAATAGTAGCAGGTAACCTTTACCCTAGGGACAATTTCTTTTTTCCTTATAAACTTGTTGAACGACTTTAAATAACAATCCATGTAATCTTTGAAATATAGATCTTTGGACACAGTAACAGTTTTGTCATTATATTTCTATAATAGGGAACATAATGGAATATTTAGTATATACATTTAGTATACATTATAGTATAGACAAATAGAAACTATAACTTGAAAAAGTGATTTTTGTATGTTAATTTTGTATCCTGCAACTTTACTGAATTCATTGATTAGATCTAACAATATTTTGGTGGAGTTGTTAGGATTTATTATATGTAATATGTCATCTGCAAATAGAGATCACTTTACTTCTTCCTTTTCAGTTCTTTCTTTCCAGTTCTGATACCTTTTCTTTCTTTTTCCTGCTTGATTGCTCTGGCTTAGACTTCCAGTACTATGTTTTATTATAGGAGGGGTAACAGTGGGCATGCTTGTCTTGCGCCTGATCTTAGAAGAAAAGCTTTCAACCTTTCACATTGAGTATGATATTAGGTGTGAGCTTGTCATATGTGGCCTTTATTATGCTGAGGTTCATTTCTTTATATCCAATTTTTTAAAAATTTTTTATCACGAGCGGATGTTGTTTTTTCAGTGCCTTCTTTTGTGTATATTGAAATAATCATATGAATGTTTTTCTTTCCATTAATATGATGTATCACAGTGATTAATTTGTTGAAACATCCTTATATCCCAAGGATAAATCCCACTAGATCACAGTGACTAATCCTTTTAATGTGCTGCAGTGTGGCTTTTTTTTTTCCTTTATGAAACATTTTTACAAATCCACCTTTCTTTTTCTAACTCATTTTAATTTAGTAAAAAGTAGAGTGGAGAAGGAGGTACATACCAGTGGTATATAATGAATTCTTGTAACTTAGTGAACCACAGGTACTTTCTTGTTTTAGATATAGGAGTTCCTTAATCAATTGGTAAGGTATAATTTATAAATCAGTTTGAAAATAATTTCAACAACTTGAAAAGTATATTCATACATATGATACTTTTGTTGATATTTAGGTGGATTTGGAAAACTTCAATAATGTTCTAGAAAAGTCAAGCATGTTGGAATGTACATTGTATGATATGAATCATTGGACAGGTTAGTAACTGGCTTTGGACCTATAAATAATATGTAAATATCTCATAACATATACATTACATGATTATATGCATTAAATGTAAACCCTCTAAGGATAAGAGAGACATTGGGACCAAAAGAGATGCTATTGTCTTATATAGGTTACAAACATTTTTTTTCTGAACAAATAGAAGATGAAAAGTTTCTAAAACCATCAGTTAAGTACTCATTATAAATCATTTACTTAAAAAATCTAAAAAATGCTCATTCTACTTTGAAATTTTAACTTTTTTTTTTTTTTTTTTTTTTTTAGATTTTATTTTATTTTTTGACAGAAATCACAAGTAGGCAGAGAGGCAGGCAGGGGGCTGGGGGGAAGCAGGCTCCCCGCCAACCAGGGAACCTGATGTGATGTGGGCTCTATCCCAGGACCCTGGGATCATGACCTGAGCTGAAGGCAGAGGCTTTAACCCACTGAGCCATCCAGGTGCCCCTGAAATTTTAACTTTAATGATAAGAAATGTATGATAAATACCCAAGGAACTATAAGTAGATTTAGATTATAGAAATATTGAAGAAATTCTAAAAGGAATAAAGATTAGTTAACAGGTAAATGGGAACAAGTGATAACTTCCTTTTCTTCAACAGTAATTTTGAAATTACAGAAGTGCATAATTTGTAAATTTCCTCTTTGCACACTCTGGTTTATCCTTTCACATTATTGACTTTTGCTCATACTTAATACTCATTTTGATGAATTATTGCTATATCTTAACATCATCAGCAATCACTAGTTTTAACATTTCGAATAAAAAAGAGTAAGTACCAATTTTATTTTTCCTGGAAAACACCTTCAGACAATTATGTTATTGGAAATTTAGTAATTATTTGTTGCAAATTAAATGGTTTTTAACAGGAGAACAATCATTCTTCAAGATGTTTATTTTAAACAACACATTTTATTTTAGTTCATATATTTCTAATAAATTACCAATGGAAATAATTCTTAGTCTTTAAAAAGGGGTTTGCAAAAAGTCTTACCACCACATTAACTTCCCAACAGTATCATTAAAAATAGTTCATAATAAATCAGAACTAACTTCTTCAGTTTTTTTTGGGGGGGGGAGTTGTTGGCTGAAATCACGGTTCAAAAGCTAAAATTACATTTGATATATTATGTAAGTACAATGTGGACTTCTTAGGTTAAGAAAACAGTCTATCGAAAAGGAGTTTCACCTTCTTTGACCTGCTGCAGTTGGAGCACTGAGCATGAACAGGCTTTGGGAAAGGCAGGAAAACTATTACTTTTCTTTTCAGCTTTTCTAGAGGCAAAGAAAGGAGAAGGTAAAATACAGAAGGTCACGCATGACAAGCAACTGCAAACCACTGTGAAAGGGAGTCTTTGGTATTTGAGATGATGGAATTAGATAAATACAAAAGGATTGGGGGGGGGGAGCAGAGGGAGAGCTTCTTTCAGTTAAGACAGTTCCTCCTGTTCACATCTGAGTAAATGTTCTGGTGAGAATGAGGCAAATCAATATTTTTATGTGCAATATAAAAATTTCTCAGGGTCAGAAAATAAAGGTTCTCTTATTTCTGGAGTATTAGTCTCAGATATTAGCAGAATTATTTTTGTTACTTGGAGTTTTATAGAGAAATTTTGTGCCTTTAGGGATATAATTTTGTAGCTACAATATTTTACTAATGGTAATTGTAGGATTTGTACAACCAGTTTACTTTCCATTTTTACTTAATTTCAACAATTTGTTGTCATTTTCTGGTAAAACAGTAAGCTGGTAATAAAATATCAATTATATAACACAGTGCAAGGCTTGAGAATATCATACAGTTTGAACGAACCTGTAAGTACTTTAGGAAAGTGAAAACAATAACGGTGATAATTAATAACTTTATGATACAAACAAAAGCAATTCCATTGATCTTCAGCCTTCACTTAAGAAAATGATTCTATTTAGTATACTTCATGAAGAAAAGGTCTTGAATGTGTCTCTTAGGAGAAAGTGACCGGTAGAAAGATGTGGCTGGAGAACTAAGCGTGTGGCTAGGAAATTTTGAAAATTTCAACGTAAAACTTGCATTCTCAGGATTTCAAGGATTCATAAAATAAAAGGAATGTAGCCAAGTGGAAAAAGGACAAATACATAATTCATGAAGCAGCCCTTTCTGACATACCCTGCTGCTTTTGGCTCCTAAAAATAGATCAGTTAAGAGCACCATGTAATAATTTCCTTCAAGAAAAGTGGTAAAGATTATTTTATTTGAAAGTGTTCTAAATTTTTGCAGTATAAGCAATGGAGGAATCTTCAGCCTATTTTAGAGAAAGACCCAGGGTATTATGCAGAATATATTTGAAATAACTTTTTTTTTTTTTTCTCCCTGTGGCCTTATTAGCATCTAGCTGGAAGGCATTGCATGCTTCTTTGCTTCACTGTGTTCTATGCAAATTACCAGGGTGGAAAGTGCCTTTATTAATAGATTTAAAATACACTTTAGAGTGATGCATTTTCTTGCAGACAGCATATTTGACATGGGATCTTCATTTGGGGGCAAAGACATTTACCAGCAATTTGAAATCCAGAGAATGTAGTGACACATCAAGTAACAGAGGAAGCCATTTCAGAATAATACAAAATTTAAAACTTGACCTGCATCAGTAAATCCATTATCACTCTTCTCTAAAATTCTAGCCCCCTAATACATTTTTAAACATGTTAAATTTGTAAAGCACAGAAGTATTAAAATTACATAGAAGTATATTTAAAAAAAATAAAACATTGTGTTTACACTTGCTTAGACCTATTTTTTTTTAATATCATTTAGATTATTCTTCTCGCATGAACAGTATTTGAAATGTTACCATTATTTTGAGGTTGTGTGTTATCAAATATCTCATCCAAAGTGTATTGCGTTAAGGTGACTGACTTGGAGAGTTACTGATTTTGAAAAGTATAAAATGAATACACAATTAGAATGATAAATTTTACTTAACTTTTTAACAGTGCCCAGTAAAAGTCTTCAATGGTATTAGTCTTATAAAACATTTTAATTTATGCTGTAAATTAGCATAATCTTATTAATTTTCATCTATCTCCCAAGAAATGCCATCTTTACAAAAACATTCAAACCAAAAATCTATAGCCTATAGACTTCTGTAGTCCACCTGTCAGTTCTGATTATTTTCAGTAATCCAGTTATTTCGCTGACCTACTTTTTCAATGACTACTAACCTTTCTAGGCAAAATTAAAGGTATATTTTTTCTTGATGGTAGATGTTGTTCTTGCCTGGGATTATTAATAATTTAGCTAATAGATTTATAAAGTAAACTTTTACTTGTGGAATTATTTTATATCTTCATTATAAAATAATGAATGGCTCATATTTCTCTTATTGATACTCACTGTCTATATCTATTTCCCAAGCTATTTCCATCAATTCTGTACCTCTGAAAAGCATAAAAAAATGACTGTGTATGTCAAAATTTGTGTACAATGTAAAAAGTTCTGAACTAATTTATTACTAGCACTTTCTAAGGAAAGATCATTAAATATGGTTCCCATGAATATAACTTTAAATTTGGAGAATTTGGGGGTTTGGTTTCTAATCCTTATCGTCTGATGACTTCACTGAGCTTAATTGTACAAAGTGCATCTAATCCATTTTGACACACACACACACACACACACACACACAACCATTTGCACTTGCCTTATGTGAAATGGCAAAGATGTGACACTGGATTGACATAGTTTCCTTACTAAACCTTCCTTGCTAAAATGGAACCTGCCAGCGGCAAATGACTCCTATAACATTGCTCTGAAATGTTTTTGATATTTCTGGAATCCTATTCAGTTAACCGCTGAGGAGGAAAAAAAATCATCCTTCATTTTATAGCAGCAACTTAACATACCTATAATATTAATAGTTTTATTAATATATGTTGAAATGCTTTCTAGTCCATCAAATCTACCGTAACACCACTGAAATGATTATGGGTTAATTCAGACCTTCAATCTTGTATTTGTCTTCTTATTGTTTGCCTTTGGTAAATTTTATAAGAAATAGGAGTAACCTCCCCCTCATGCTCGTATGGATTCCACTTTCATAAGAGTTATCTCCTGTCCTTTATGCATACCCGCAATGTACAATGTTAACATGAGATAGCTATAATTGGTAAATAGGTCAATCAGAGCACAGTTCAGAAGACAGCTGTATCATGCTGTCATTTGTTCTCATCCCTCCCATAATGATGATGTTTTGCATTGCAGGTTAAAAGTTGTTTCTGTGAAAGGAAACATTTGAATCCTATACAAAGCCATTGGACCTGGATGACAGGGTTCTTAACAAGAAAGGATAGAACAAGGACTAGCCAACCCCAATGTGTCTATTATAATAAAATTCAAAGAAAAGAGCTAATCTGAGCAATGGATATGAAGTAGAAAATATATACATCTGAGAGGAAAGTGTGTGACGGGTGGTCACAGAATTATTTACAACCTCAAAACTAGTGTGGTGTTTTTGACAGAAATTAATTTTAGGCTTCACAGTAAAAATATAGGCATTAACTCCTAATTTATGCTTTTTTGCCTCCCCCATTTGTAAAATCCCTACTGAAAGTCTTCTGTAAATAGATGATATATCCAGCAATAGAAAAATGTTTCTATACTATTTTTAATGAAAAAATAATAAAAGAACAATTGCTAGATATTAAACTGATTTGCCATTATATAGTAGGTCCTTAGGTAATATTCAATTAGATTTAGTTGGATGAATTAGATGCAATAAGACTCAGTTCATCTGATTTGGACTTAATGCAAAATCTTGCAATTCAATTCGCATAGGTAAAAATAAAATTCAGTAAGCCAACATTAAAACAAACCATAATAATGGTCCTCAATTTAGGGGCCTAAAAGGCCAGTACATCTTACCCTCAATAATCGTAGACATTTATTGTGTTAAAGCAGTAGGAAGGAAGCTTCATTAGAGAGGAATCCATCCACCAAAGTAAAGCAAACAAACAAACAAACAAAAATAGACTGGATTTACTTGTTTTACAAAATAAGCTTTGTTCATAGTGCCGATGAATATTCTGAGGCCCAGCCTTTTTGCCAGTGAAGGAAAAGAATCTAGGCTTTATCCTTTACCCTGTAGCAGTGTTGCATGCTATCAGAAAATTTCAATAGTTTTCTCTATTATCTTTCTTATTTCCCATAAATCTTTCCTTGTATGGCCATGAACAATATGATATTAATAGAATTAGGCTTTTTGTCATCTCAAGTCTGCCAAATAAGATGTGCACACTCACCTTAAGCTAGGATGTACAATTTCATTTTCATTATTCTCTAGGCTCTGAGGATAAAATAATTCTCTCTATATCTAACAACATTTTTTCTTATATCTAACAGTATTTTTATTGACTATCATTCATGGGTATTAATTTTTTAAAAAATCTAGTATAGCAGATCATTCTCTAGATTAGTGTGTTTTGTGAATATTAATTTTTACCTGACCAAATCCAAAGTATATCTAGCTAGAAAGATTACCTAATCTCTGGAATGAAACCCTGGTTAATTATTTGATTTGTAAAAATGCATATTTATTTTTTAAAGTTAACAAAGTCTGCCTCAAAATAATTTATTGTCCCCAAAGTGAAATATGTAAAATACTGTTTAGACATTAATTCTTAAATTTGTTAAAGATGATCTTGTGCTAGATTGTGAAAGAATTCTACATTTAAGACCAGCTATGCTATCTTTCATTGTGATACAAATATTGTCTCCAAATTATGGAAAAATGAAAAAAAGTTTCAATAATAGTATGATGAGTGAAATAAATGTGTTAGATCTGATTTTTTTAACTTCTTCATGGTATAAGAGTCTATAGAGTTATGAGAAGTGTTTTAAATGTAATCACTCTCACTATATTCTAGTTATATTCACATACTCTTCCAAAGCTTTTTGGCTTAATCAAAGTAATGCATGCATTTAATTTAAAAGAGTCAAATAATGCTGAAAGGCTTATAATGAAAATAGTTGCCCCTGTTCTTCTAAGCCCCAATCATTTCAATCCCCAGACATGACTATTTCCTTTAAGATCTTTATTCTCTTATCATCTCCATATTTACAAAAAAAAAAAAATGACTTCTATTACTTTCTTTTAAAACTTTATTTTTGGGGGCACTTGGGTGATTAAGAGTCCAACTCCTGATTTCAGCTCTGGTCATGATCTCAGGGTCCTGGGATCAGACTTAGCATCAAGCTCCATGCTTAGCATGGAGCCTGCTTAAGATTCTCTATCCCTCTTCCCTTCTATTATTCATGTTCTCTCTCATTCTCTCTCCAAATAAAATAAAATAAAATAAAATAAAATAAAATAAAATAAATTATTTTTTTTAAGAAAAGATTTATAGCAACAAGGACTTCAAAGTACAGAGATTTCCCATGTAGCCTCTGCTACATTTGTTGCACATTTGTTGCAATTGTTCAACCTACATTGATACATCATAATCATCCAAAGTTCATAGTTTACATCAGGGTTCACACTTAGTGCTGTACATTCTATGGATTTGGAAAAATATGTAATGACATGTACTCATCATTAAAGTTCACACAGAGTCTTTTCACTGCCCTAAAAATTCTTTGTATTTCATCTGTTCATCCCAGCTTCCCCCCGCTGCCAGTGCCTGGCAATCATATTTTTGTCCCCATATTTTTGTCTTTTTCAGAATTTTGTATAGTTGGAATTGTACAACATGTAGCCCTTTCTCATTGGCTTCTTTCACTTGGTAATATGCATTTTAGGTTTCTCATTTTTTGTATGGCTTGAAAGCTCATTTTTTTTTTTTTAGTGCTGAATAATATTCCATTGTCTACGTATACTACAACTTATTTCCCATTTACCTATTGAAGATCATTTGGTTTCTTCCATGTGTTGTCAATTCTGAATGAAGCTGCTATTAATATCTCTGTGTAGTATTCTGTGTGGTCATAAGTTTTCACCTCCTTTTAGTAAAATGCCAAGGAGTCCAGCTTCTGGATCATATGGTAAAAGTATGCTTAATTTTGTAAGAAACTTCCAACTGTATTCCAAAGTAGCTATAACATTTTGAATTCCCACCAGCGCTGAATGAGAGTTCTAGTTGGTCCACCTCCTCACTGGTATTTGGTGTTTTCATTGTTTCAGAATTTGGCCATCCTATAGGTGTGTCGCAGTATCTCATTGTTGTTTTAATTTGCAATATTTAAATGACATATGATATGGATAGACTTTCATATACTTATATTTGCCCTAATATGCACCGAATTACTTCCTGGGATTTTGACTTAAATTGCATTGAATCTATAGACTAATTTGGAAAGAATTGACCTCTTGACTACATTGAGTTTTTCTATACATGAGCATGGACTATTTTCCATTTATTTAGCTCTTTTTAATTTTTTAAATCAAAGTTTTACAGTTTTATTCATATAGATCTTGCATATATTAGGTTAAATATGTACCTAATTATTTTCAGTTTTTTTAGGTGCTCAAATAAATGATATTGTGTTTTAATTTCAAATTTAACTTTTTCATTTCTGGTATAAAAGAAATTGATTGGCTTTTGTTTTTTAACCTTGCCCCATGCAAACTTGCCATAATCTTATATATATTATATATATATGTAATATATAATATATATATAATATAAATATATAAATTTGTGTGAGTTTTGGCAGATAATGTTTTTTAAAGAACTTTTGCATTTCGTCTAGTTACCAAATTTGTGGAAATATTCATAATATTTCTTTATTATCCTTTTAATGTTCATGGAATATGTAGCAGTGTCCCTTCTTTCATTTATAATATTAAGAATTTGTCTCTTCTCTGTCCGTCTTTCTTTTTTCCTGTTAGTTTGGTTAATGGCTTATCAATTTTATTGATCTTAAAAATTCAACTTTAAATTTTGTTGATTTTCTTCATTGATTTCCTGTTTAAAGTTATATTGATTTGTACTAATTTCTTTTTTATATTTAAAAAAAATTTATTAACATGCAATGTATTAACTACCCCAGGGGTACAGGTCTGTGAATCATCAGGCTTAGACATTTCACAGCACTCACTATAACACATACCCTCCTCAATGTGTGCTAATTTCTAGTAGTATTGCTTTTTTTCTGCTTTCTTCGGATTTAATTTGCTCTTTTCTCCTAGTTTTCTAAGGTAGAAACTTAAATTGTTTATTTTAATATTTCAGTTTTTCTAACATATTCATTCAATGGTATAAATTTCATTCGAAGCACTGTTTCCCTGCATCCCACAAATAATAAACTGCATTTTCATTTCCATTTACATTGAAATATTTTTCAATTTTTCTTAAGACTTCTTTTGTCCATGTATTATTTAGAAGTGTGTTGTTTAATCTCCACATTTTCTTGTTATCTTTTCTTTACTAATTTCTAGTTTAATTCCACTATGGTCTTAGAGTAGACATTGTAAAATGCCTATTCTTCTAAATTTGGCCTGTGATGTGGTTTATTTTAGTAAGTGTCTCAGATGAACTTGAGAAGAATGTGCATTATTTTGTTGTTGGATGAAGTAGTCAACAGATATCAATTATATCTAGTTGATTGGTAGTGTTGTTGAGTTCACTTTTGTCCTCGCTGATTTTCTGCCTTTTGGATCTGTCCATTTCTGATACAGGGGTGTTGAAGTCTCTAACAATAGTAGTGGATTCATTGATTTCTTTTTGCAAGTTTATTAGCTTTCAATTTACATAGTTTGACACACTGTTGTTAAGCATATGGATGTTAAAGAGTTGGAGAATTGGCCCCTTTATCATTACTTAATACCCTTCTTTATTCCTGGTAATTTTCCTTGCTTTGAGGTCTTCTCTGTCTGCAATTAATAGAGCTTCTCCTGCTTTCTTTTTATTAATGTTACTGTAGTATATTTTCCTCTGTTCATTTACTTTTCATCTAAATGTGTCTTTATATTTAAAACAAGTTTTTATAGACAATGCATAGTTAGTTGGATTGTGTTTTTTGATCCCACTCTGACAATTTGTCTTTTAATGGGTACATTTGGACTGTTGACATTCAAGGCGATTATTTGTAGATGTGAATAAATATTTACCATATTTGTAACTGTTTTCTATTCATTGCATTATTCTTTGCTCCTATTTTTTCTTCTACTTTTTTCTTCTTTCTGTGTTTTTAATTGGACACTTTATATTATTCCATTTTATCTTTTTGTTATTATATTGATTGTACTTAAGAATTTAGGGGGGAGTTACTCTAATGTTTGCAATATATATTTACAGCTAATCCAAGCTTACTTTTAAATAACAGTATAGCACTTCTATGTAGTGTGAATCCCTTATAATAACAAAACAATTTTAATTCCTCCTTCCCGTCCCTTGTATCATTGATGTCCTTCCTATCATTTATATACAGTCATTCGTAAGCTGTAAGCATAATACATGATACATACACAAACATATGTGATATGAACACATTTTTGGTATTATTATTTTGAACAAACTGTTAGCTAAACATGAAGCACTGGGTAAAAGTAACTGCTATAAATAGTCCTTTAGTGTTAGATGGTAAGGTGCGGGGGAAGGGTTGCATTCTATAGTCCTATGATTAGGTATTAATCTTATGCCAAGCCTATATCTTGATCTGTGAACCACCCAAGATTTTCTGGGTTTTTCTCCCCTGCCTGCCACCCACAGTTTAGGTAGAATGAGATGGCTAGGATGGGCTGGTGTTGGGTATATCTCTTTTTACATGTGGAAGGCTAGAACTGGTTAAAGTTGACTATTTCCCATCTTGTCTGAAGGCATATTCCCTATTAAATAATGTACTCCAGCAGACCATTGGACACTATGTGTTTCTATTGCATGGGTCCACTCATGTGCAGATTTTTCTTAATAAATATAGTATGGTGCTCTGGGGAAAAAAAAAAATTGAGTATTTCCCTTCCCAGGTTAAGCTCTGATAATATGCCAGCAGGTTAGGCTCTGATTAATTGGTTTCACCTGTGGGCAGTCCTGGTTAAGAACAGAGTATTCTGGTGCACTTCAAAATGGTTCCACTTTCCTTCCTCCTATTGGAAACATTAGGGGGTTTTTCTCCAACATTTATTGTAGGAACCTGTTTGAGCCCCTGAAGGTAAATCTCACAGTATTGTGAGAGTGCAGGTATGACTGGGTACTTCTGAAGTGTTTTTTTTTTTTCTTAATTTAATTTAATTTTAAATATTTCAGTGTTCCAAAATTCATTGTTTATGCACCACACCCAGTGTTCCATGCATTACATGCCCTCCTTAATAGCCACCATCAGGCTCACCGAAGCCCCACCCTCCTGCCCTCCAAAACCCTCGGTTTATTTCTCAAAGTCCACAATCTGTCATGATTTGTCTCCCCCTCCAGTTTCCCCTCATTTCTCTCCATCTCCCAATGTATTCCATGCTATTCCTTATTCCTTATGCTCCACAAGTAAGTGAAACCATATGATAATTGACTCTCTCTGCTTGACTTATTTCACTCAGCATAATCTCCTCCAGTCCTATCCATGTTGATACAAAAGTTGGGTATTCATCCTTTCTGATGGAGGCATAGTATATATGGACCACATCTTCTTTATCCATTTGTCTGTTGAAGGGCATCTTGGTTCTTTCCACAGTTTGGTGACTGTGGCCATTGCTGCTATGAACATTGGTGTACAGATGGCTCTTCTTTTCACTACATCTGTATCTTTGGGGTAAATACCCAGTAGTGCAATTGCAGGGTCATAGGGTAGCTCTATTTTTAATTTCTTAAGGAATCTCCACACTTTTCCGAAGTGGCTGCACCAACTTGCATTCCCACCAACAGTGTAAAAGGGTTCCCTTTTCTCCACATACTCTCCAACACTTGTTGTTTATTGTCTTGTTAATTTTGGCCATTCTAACTGGTGTAAGGTGGTATCTCAATGTGGGAGAAGATATTCGCAAATGACACTAATGACAAAGGGCCGATATCCAAGATCTATAAAGAACTCCTTAAACCCAACACACCCTCCAGCAAAATTACAGATAATCATGTCAAAACTCTTAAGTCTCTGCTCTGGTAAGCTGCTGTTCCCTGTATTTGCCTGTCATGGGCAAAGAAGACATGAATATTTCGACACTTTTTACTTGCTAACACAGAGTGGACTCTGGACATGTGCAACAAGAAATATTTCTGTTACTTTTTGATACATTGATATTTGGCATTGTATATGGAATTTCTATAATAGTAAGATTAAATTTTATATGCCTATAAATGCTCCTTATTGTTTTCCTCTGCAGTTTTTAAAGGGATCATATTTTCCCATTCTGTCCATCTTATATCTTCCTAGCTCATAGCTCTAAGATTGGTAATGTTTCTCAATCTAGAGGTACCATTTTTGGGGGCACCTGGGTGGCTCAGTCATTAAACATCTGCCTTCTGCTAAGGTCATAATCCCAGGGCCCTGGGGTCTAGCCACTCATCATGCTCCCTGCTCAGAAGGAAGCCTACTTTTCCCTCTTCCTCCCCCCCCCCCCCCCCCACTGCTTGTGTTCTCTCTCTCCTTTAGTGGGGCTAAACCCACTGTAAATATAAGCTTTCACCTTTAATTCTGAATTATGATATATTGATTGCTCTTACAACTAGGTTGCTCTTATAGGCCTTTCAGTCTTTGAAGCCATGCAGATAAACATTTAAAATGATATTCAAATCCATTAAAAAAAGTATTAGTGAGATAATGAATTCTAATAAACACCATCCCCATTATTCAACTTAAAAAAATTGCAGCTACATTTTTCTCCTCATGATCAAAATTTAGTATTTACTTTCTCATCCAATTATTGACTGCTATTTAGACTCTGAGGCTTGGGTGTTTGCTTTTTATAGTTCATAAATTGTGTTTTATAAAATTATTGGTTACAGTTGCTACACAGTGTCAGTATATCATGAGTCAAAGAAATACTATAGGGAACAAAACTGTGTGAAAAATTGATAAGATCTGCTGCTTTTTAGAGTTTCTGTAATGAATGAAGACATGGAGGATACTACTGGATCATCTTTGATCAAGCATGTTCTTGAATTATTTACCAGGAGTGATTACTTTCACGTCTTATTCTGTAAGGTGTAGATTCAAGTAATGTCATAATTGCAAAGATTTCCTAGGATGTATCCCTAGCTCATACTTGTTTCTTTCCTTGTTCCTTTATAACAACCATGAAATAAATCACGTAATTGGGAACATTATTATGTACAGTCTTGCACTTTAGCTGTAATTACTTTCATTGTCCAAATAAAGTTTTAAAGTCTTTAAATCAAACTTTATCATTTCTCTGGGGAACAAATGGAACATAACTTCAAAAACATTTAATTTTCTTGTTGTTTATTCTCAGACTCAAGTTAACATGGGATAAAATGGCCACTTTATACATCATAACCTAAACTGAATTTGGAAGCTGAAGAAAGTAGAATGTATGACACAACTCAGAAATGTTACACCTTGAAAGGATCTGAAGAGATCGAGAAATACACAGTTTCAGTTAACATTGAGTGAAGAAAATAGACTACTGTGGAGAAATTGTTATCCATTTAAACTCCAATGAATTTAGGATATTTTTTTGGTGTGTGTCGTGTTTAAGTTTATATTGTTATTTATAGCAAATTCTAATTTGTCCAGACTGAGCAAAATAAATTATCTTCCCTAAGTGATCCGCTTAATTACCCAGAGTAGGGTAGGAATAAAGGGGAAAGACTGTTCGAACTTAACCCCTGGTTTTATCAGCTTCAAAGCTCACCTCCTCTAAGAACAGTCTTTGGAACATATAAATAGAGCCAGGTCACTCCAGTGATCACATTCTTTCTTTCACCTGTATCCACAGTTCTTGGTGGGGAATAAATGGAGGGGCTTTCAAGTACATCTCTTTCCCTCTAAGCCAGTGCTTTTTAACCCTTAGTGAGCATGACATCAATAAAATGGGTCACAGCAACACTTTAAAAAATGTGCATTAGAAGAGAAGAGAAATATCAGTGTGCATCACTCACTGTAAAGCTGAAGACACTTGAACAGGTACTGGTGGTTAGAGTAAATATGCATTCCGATTTGCCTAGGACAAACCTCATTTATGTCTGTGCTCCCAGCCCCATTACCTCTTGGGGTCCTGGTCACATTCTCCTAGGTTATATGAGAAATTACATGTTGACCCTAAAAATGGATGGTAAAATAGAATGTTTTCTTCAGTGTGGGTCACGGTAAAAGTTTATAAAATTGATTACACCAAGGCTATCTCGGACCTTTATTCCTTAACATTTTATTAAAATTAAAATTCACTGAGCATGCCTTTTTTTTCCTCTTTGTTTTTCTTTTCTTGTATAGGCAGATTCTTTTTTTTTTTAAAAGATTTTATTTATTTATTTGATAGGCAGAGATCACAAGTAGGCAGAAAGGCAGGCAGAGAGAGAGGAGGAAGCAGGCTCCCCACTGAGCAGAGAGCCCAATGCGGGGCTCGATCCCAGAACCCTGGGATCATGACCTGAGCCGAAGGCAGAGGCTTTAACCCACTGGGCCACCCAGGCGCCCCTGTATAGGCAGATTCTTCCACAAGAATGCATTCTTGAACATTTCTTTCGTGTGTGTGTGTGTGTGTGTGTGTTGGTGGGCATAAGCAGAGTCTTCTGCCTGGAATGGCTTTGCCTCTGTCCTCATTCTTTTCCTCTTGGAAATTCATACTTATTTGTGAAGACTTTTGGTTATTCTGGAAATAATAGAATGCAGTATCTAATAAATGTTAAACCTTTGTACATAGTTAAGTGGTGAGAAATGGGTAAGATTGGAAAAAATGAAGACATGGAAATAGAAATATTTAGAAGAATAAAAATTTTTAGATTTGGGGGAAGAAAGTAAGGAAAGAAGTTTGAATTTCACTAACTCTTTGTATTAGGATAAAATGATCAATGGCATTGGGTAGGTAAATGGGACCTGAATATAGAGGGTCTTCAGTACCAGGATAAGACATATAATTTTTTTTTAAAGATTTTATTTATTTATCAGAGAGAGAGAGAGGGAAGAGAGCGAGCACAGGCAGACAGAACGGCAGGCAGAGGCAGAGGGAGAAGCAGGCTCCCTGCTGAGCAAGAAGCCCGATGTGGGACTCGATCCCAGGACGCTAGGATCATGGCCTGAGCTGAAGGCAGCTGCTTAACCAACTGAGCCACCCAGGCGTCCCAAGACATATAATTTTTTTCGTGATGTCTGTAGACACACATGAACACAGACAATGTATATTTGTGCTGCCATTGTTTTGTGGGTGGGTGACATAAAGGAAATGGTCTCTGTGAAATAAGACAAAAATATAAGTATAGAGAACAGCTTGCTTCAGAGTCTCTAAAATAAGAAAAAAATATAAAAAATTATTTTACTAAATGATTCAGCCTGGGTCTACCAAACAAGTAGAGACTAAATCAAGAGCTTGCATTCAAGTAATTTATTTTGGGAAGTGATAAGAGGAACAAGACTGAAGTGCTAGGAACAAGGGAAGGGTGAGAATCAGTATAAGGGTATGTCGTTCAAAGTTATTGTCTGAGTTGTTCAGTAGCATGGACAACTGGTGTCCAGTCCCACTGGAGTCCTTCTGAGGAGCCAACTAGAAGATACCCACGAATTGCCAACCCAAAAGGACATAAGTGTTACCAGGTCCTGTGTCTGGAAAATTGCTGACATTGGGATATTTACTCTCTCTCATTACCAGGTCTATTGAATGAGCAGAAGGGCTGAGGTGCTGTCAGGATTCCCACTGCTGAGCATCTCTTGGAGCAGCTGTGTCAAGCATGTGAGTATGGGCAATGTCTGATATACTAAGTTTGCCAGTAGATTTAATTAAGAACAAATATTTTATTTTATTTATTTTTAAAGATTTCATTTATTTGAGAGAGAGAGAGGAATATATATAGAGAGAGAGAGAGCACAAGCAGAAGGAGTGGCAGAGGGAGAGAGAGAAGCAAGCTCCCCTCTGGGCAAGGACCTGATGCGGGGCTCAATGCCAGAACCCCAGGATCATGACCTGAGCTGAAGATGGGCATTTAACTGACTTGGCCACCCAGGTGCCCCAAGAATAATAATTTTAAAGCATTTTCTATTGAATGTGATTGTTTCATGCTTGTAAAAACTAGGTTTTTATGTGCAGAGACTTCAGTATTCATTTGCATAGTAACTAATTTCTGAACATAAACTCTAATTAGATTAAAGGGAGAAGTTAAGTGTAAGACAATATATTCATATGTAAACTATAAGAGTAGTTGTATTTAAAGAGGTTATGATTTACCTGCATGGGGAAGATATTAAAAATGCAGCTTTACACAGAGAGCCATGGCACTCTTGGAGCACAAGTTTGCCCTTTTACAGGAACCACTGCCTTGTTCTGTCTCTTGTCTGATGCCTGAATCAGTTGCTTCCCACATTTTCCCCCCAGTTTTATCGTTGCTGCTGGTGGGGGCTTAGCCTCTTATAAATTACTCCCTATAACCCAAAGAGGAAGTGTCTTGCATTTTTAAAAATAATTTTATTTATTTGAGAGAAAGAGAGAGAGAGAGAGAGGAAAGGAGAAGCAGAGGGAGAGGGAGAGAGAGAATTTCAAGCAGACTCCCCACTGAGCATGGAGCCCAGTGCAGGATTTGATCTCATGACCCTGAGATCATGACCTGAGCCTCACTCAAGAGTCAGATACTCAGCTGACAGTCACCCAGGTGCCCCAGTGTCCTGAATGTTTATTCTCATTTCCACCATCTTAGTTTAGGCACTTCTTGCCAATATTATAATTATTTCAGTATTTTCTCACTGATTCCAGATACCAGTTATCCCATGCCTTACTTTTTCCAAAATTTTGCCTTCACCATGGCAATCCTATCTAAAAATGTGTTTCTACTGCATATAAATTATAAATATCCTATTTTATATTAAAGTATCTCTGTAATTTGTTCTTAATATACCTTTATATCCATACTCATCTTTAATATCCTGCACACACTATATGCCCTAGTCAGCCTTGTCTGTTTACTGTCTTCTGAACCACACATCCCTTCTTGTTAGTTGCTTTTCTCAGTACCACATCCTCAGTACTCTTCCTTTCCTTCTTCATATAAAAGGACTACCAATTTTTCAAAAATGCAATTAATATTTTATCTTCTCAAGAAATTAAACATATAGTGATATTTATCCACAGAACTTGTATTGGGCTCATTTCTATATATTAATATCCCTTAGTTGTTAGTCAATTTGCCATGGTCATGCTTATCTTTCCAGAGTATATTAAAAGCTCAATGAGGTTATAAGTTGTGTGTTTAGCTTTTCTAATTCAAGAACACCTACTTTATTACTTAAAGGGTATGGGAGCTGATGTAAAAGACATACCCCCAAATTTCAGAAACTCTCATAGTCTAAGCCTGTTTTCCCTTACAACTCTCTCAAAAAGGATTTAGACAACTCTCCTCCTTGTGACCATCGAGCATCGCAGTCACCCTCCATTTGTGACTCTGCTTCTTCAATACCCTCCTTAAATCAATGTGTCAGACAAACATCAAACTGGGAGGGGCTTTGTTACAAATCACGGCTCACCTTCTGCTGACTAGACCTGGTCACGTGGGCACACCTTCCTACAGGGAGGCTGAGAAATGGAATCTGGCTATGTGTCCTGTAGAAGGGAAATTGTAACAGCTTGACGTTTCTATCATACCTGCCATGATATGGATTGCTCCTTTGTCTTAAGTCTCACATCTTTCTATAACTTATCTTGGTGGTTCAATTTTTGAACTTGAGGAAAGAGCCCAGAGTTCTCTCTACCTAAGAATTATTGAAATCTCTGAATTCAGGGTAGATCAACAGTGGGATAGAGGAATGCAACTGATAGGTAAAGGAATCTCAGCAGGAAGTTGGAAAGAGTAACATCCTGCTCTGTTTGTGTTTAGTTCCATCTGTAAGAAACAGGATCCAAGTCTTTTGAGAGAAGTTAGTTTTTAAGCAGAATGACAAGAAAAGGACAAGGACTCTGCTTTCATGGATTCCTCTCCCTGCTTGCTCATCCTGGAACTACAACCATGGTTCTCCTGACTTCCTGAAGCAATCCTAAAACTAGGGGCCCAAGTCTCACAGCAATTAAGATTTAGACTTTAGCATTGTCTTGTGTTTGGCTCCCCTACATATATCCTTTTCCCTCTTTTTCTCTAAACCAGCACCCAGGTGCCCAAAACTCTTTTTTCCAGTTCCACAATATTTATTGAAACCTAGAACTGAACATTGGGGATATGAATAGGAGACCAGCAAAGTTTGTGGAATTCAAAGTTTAGTAAACTGCAAACACACACACATACCCATAGTCCAAACATCTCCCTATCTTATTATCTTTGTAACCAAGACTCTCTCCTAACTCTCGTTTTGACACAATCCTTGCAGGGACGGTAGTCTTTTCTATTAATCTGGCCTGCCTCTTTGGTATCCCAATCCTACCCAGCCATGCGCAAGAAATGGAATCATTTCCCAGCCTAGATTAAGGGACCTCTCCCATGTATAGTATCTAACATGTCTTCTTTAGAGAATGAACTTAATAAGCATTAACTGCCTTTCCTCCTGTGCTGTCCACTGAAACTACTTTCCCTCCTTAGACGTCTGATTTGAGGGTTTAGCATGCCTATAGGTAATAGAATTCAGATTAAAAATTTTCCAGAAAATGATGCAATAGAAATAAAAGCAGGGGTCCGTGTCTAAGAACTGAGACCCAAGGATCAGAGACTCAGTCTCAATGACTCATCACAGAGGAGTGAAACAGGTAGGAGAGATAGATGTTCACACATCAGAGTCAAAGGAACTTCTGTTCTAAGGCAGGGTGGATTTGTGACATGCCCGAGTCACCACAGGTGAAGGGGAAAATAGGTTAAGCTCTGGGGAATGAGAAGTAGTAAGATTGATACGAGAGACATTGCACAACACCGCCAGGATTTCCGACCATCTCTCTGAAGACGTCTCAAATGGCATACAGCATGCAGCCAAGTTGTGATGTCATTGATCCACATTATGGGCCATGTTTTTCCATGCTG